>NC_068941.1:61415294-62052627 GCF_026419915.1 Harpia harpyja | reverse complement strand
GGTGAACGAATTCCTTGGTTTGCTTTGCTTCCATGCGCGGCTTTTGCTTTACCTATTAAACTGTCTTTATCTCAATACACGTGTTTTCTCACTTCTACCCTTCTGATTCTCTCCCCCATCCAACTGCAGGGGGGGAGTGAGTGAGCAGCTGCGTGGTGCTTAGTTGCTGGTTGGGGTTAAACCATGACAGTAGATCACACTCTGTAGGTTATATTGAACTGCCTGTAAAAGACAGGATGTAAAATCTATTGGAAATAAGCATGTTAGGCTGAAGCCTCAAGAGTGATCTTCGATAGCAAACTGTGTGTTCATTTTGTTCGAGATCAGATATCAAAAGATTGGGGTACAAGCTGAAAAAATACATACCCAAATAGAAGAAGGTAATGAGTTTGGTGTTACAGGGGAGGAAAAGCAATATGGAAAATTCCCGTTGCTGACACAGGCTTTGGTATTCAGACGTGTACTACAGGAAATATAAAGAAACAATGTGAAGTTCTCAGCTTCTGCAGTTCTACTCAAAGTATTTTACTAGGGAAAAACTAACAAAACTTCTTTTAGTTGGTCCTATTGGACAGTCCAGAATCACAGCAATGTTTCTGATGGGGAAAACAGGAACTGCAAATCAATTAATTTTGTCCCATGCAAACGTCCCCTCATCACATGCACACCATCAGAGCTGCTTGAGAGCATAAAAATATACTATCAATATTGTAATGCATTTCTCTTGTCACCCTTCAAATATAAAAAGGAAGCTCAAGAAGAAAAGCAAGTTGAAGTACTGAATGTGGTACACAAGTCTCAAAACTCGAGAAACCTAAAGACTAGGTACAGTGCTAGGCCACCGGGCTTGGCTGACAAGGAACTATCTTAAAGCTCCTTCACACAGATTTCACAGTTCTTTATAATGTAAGAATTTTGAACAGAAAACAGATTTTCCATACCTGTCATTTAGTCAGTGTGCTGTGAATGACACCAAATTACATGGAACTGCAGAGGATGGAGTTAATGGAGGAAGTACAGCTGAATTAATAAAGAATGCAAGTATGAGTGGGAGGTAGTTTCTACGCACAGTAGGAAGTCTAAGACACATCTTGTTTTCCCTAATTGGATGAAAAATAGATCACTCGTGCATGCCCCATGCTGGTTTTCAAAACACTTGTACTGAAGCCCAATTTACCTTTATGGACTAATCAGGGGAAAAGAGTTTGCAGAAAACTCCCTTCAAAATGTAGCTCAGAGAGAGACATCCAGATCCTTGATGTATGTAAAAAGCAAAGTACGTATTGCAGTCAGTGGAACTCTGCTAGGGAATCTGGCTGCTAAAATTAACTCTCGTTTCTGGCTATCCTGATTACCAGCTTTCCACTCTGAGCTAGAGTACTTTCCTATAAGAACTGAGGACACTCTCCATGGGCTGAGCATTATTGGTTGTAGCATTTAGGGTGGGCTCAATGGGAGATTGCATGAGATTCTTTAATGTCTTTGGAGAGATTTTAGGGTTTATCTTTATAGGCACTTTAGGAAATACACAATGAACTAGCTGCAAGTTTTATTTGAAATTTCTTGCAGGTATGGTAAGGCCGCTTACATTTGCCTCAGTGCCTTTCCCATTCACACAGAAGGAGTAATAGCAATTGATTAAGGCCATAACTGGTCCAAACTGGGAATGTCATCCTGTGCCACCAGATTGGTGTGGTGGGTTGACCCTGGCTGGAGGCCAAGTGCTCACCAAAGCCACTCTCTCTCTCCCCCCTCCTCAGCTGGACAGGGGAGAGAAAATATAACAAAGGGCTTATGGGTCGAGATAAGGACAGGAGAGATCACTCACGAATTACCATCACAGGCAAAACAGACTCAGCCTGGGGAAAACTAACTCAATTTATTACAAATCAACTGGAGTAGGGTAATGAGAAAAAAACCCAAATCTCAGAACACCTTCCCTCCACCCCTCCCTTCTTCCCGGGCACAACTTCACTCCCAGATTCTCTACCTACGCCCGCCAGTGGCGCAGGGGGACGGGGAATGGGGTTTACGGTCAGTTCATCACACATTATTCCTGCCGCTTCATCCTTGTCGTGGTTTAACCCCAGCCAGCAACTAAACACCACGCAGCCGCTCACTCACTCCCCCCCACCCAGTGGGATGGGGGAGAAAATCGGGAAAAGAAGCAAAACCCGTGGGTTGAGATAGGAACGGTTTAATAGAACAGAAAAGAAGAAACTAATAATGATAATGATAACACTAATAAAATGACAACAGTAATAATGAAAGGATTGGAATGTACAAATGATGTGCAGTGCAATTGCTCACCACCCGCCGACCGACACCCCGCCAGTCCCCTGAGCGGCGATTCCCGCCCCCACTTCCCCGTTCCTATACTAGATGGGACGTCCCATGGTATGGAATACACCGTTGGCCAGTTTGGGTCAGGTGCCCTGGCTCTGTCCTGTGCCAACTTCTTGTGCCCCTCCAGCTTTCTCGCTGGCTGGGCATGAGAAGCTAAAAAATCCTTGACATTAGTCTAAACACTACTGAGCAACAACTGAAAACATCAGCGTTATCAACATTCTTCGCATACCGAACTCAAAACATAGCACTGTACCAGCTACTAGGAAGACAGTTAACTCTATCCCAGCTGAAACCAGGACAATCCTCCTCAGGGGCAGGACTCATCAGACTCTTCCCCTGCTCCAGCGTGGGGTCCCTCCCACAGGAGACAGTCCTCCACGAAATTCTCCAATGTGGGTCCTTCCCACAGGCTGCAGTTCTTCACAAACTGCTCCAGCGTGGGTCCCTTCCATGGCGTGCAGTCCTTCAGGAGCCCGCTGCTCCAGCGTGGGTCCCCCAAGGGTCCACAGGTCCTGCCAGGATCCTGCTCCAGCGCGGGGTTCCCACGGGGTCACAGCCTCCTTCGGGAACCCACCTGCTCCGGCGTGGGGTCCTCCACGGGCTGCAGGTGGATATCTGCTCCACCGTGGACCTCCATGGGCTGCAGGGGGACAGCCTGCCTCACCATGGTCTTCCCCATGGGCTGCAGGGGAATCTCTGCTCCGGCGCCTGGAGCACGTCCTCCCCTCCTTCTTCACTGACCTTGGTGTCTGCAGGGCTGTTTCTCTTACATGTTCTCACTCCTGTCCCTGGCTGCCATTTCTGTCTATCCCAACTTTTTTCCTTCTTAAAAATGTTATCACAGAGACGTTACCACTATCGCTGATGGGCTTGGCCTTGGCTGGCGGCGGGTCCATCTTAGAGCCGGCTGGCATTGGCTCTGTTGGACACAGGGGAAGCTTCCAGCAGCTTCTCACAGAAGCCACCCCTGTAAACCCCCCCACTACCAAAACCTTGCCACACAAAGCCAATACAATTGGTCACCTCTGCTTAGCTCTTGCTACCAGAATATGGAGATAATGACCGTGTTACCTCAGGGCAAACGATACTGCTCAAGTTAAATGTCTGCCTCAAAAGAGAGCCATCAGTCTCCAGGTTGCTCATGATGAAAGCCAAGTGAACTTTGACCCACAGTCATGTGGGCTCTGGTCTTTTTTCTTTTGGTCCTCATTTGCTAAAGAAATACCCTGTAGGGTCTGTTCCTGTATCTCAACTTGAGCAGCAGCCTGGGTTACCAGGAAAGGATCCACTGTGCTCCCACTACCACTTTGTTTTGCACAGCCTTCCAGGTAAGAGAATATATCCCCTAAACTCAGTTATTCAGATGAATTGTCTCCGCTCAGATTCCCTTCATTGCTTGACAGACATAGGTGCCATTGCCCATAAGGAGGGAAAGAGAAGGTAAGAATACAACCGTTTCATATTTTTCCAGCAAATTTCAATATTCTGACAGCTAGTGAATGAGGAAGAAGTGCTTCAAAGTCCTTCTCCTGTTTTACAACAAAAATTAAAACTTGAATCAGAGATTTGTTGACCTGAGAGTCGTGTAGGAGGGATAAACTAGGGAAATAGAAAGTGTTTCAGGTTTGTTTTGGGTTTGGGTTTTTTTGTACTACATTTTATAATGATATACATTAGTGATCACTCTGCAGAACCCAACTGTGTCCCTAGATATTGGCCAGACTAATTCAGACAGAAGTGAGTTTCCCCTGACTGGTTTCCACCTAGTTGCTGAATCCTGATCTGTACCACTATTCTTGTTCCTGTGCTGTGTCTCCCCTAAAGCACAGAGCACCTAGCTGAAATGAATGTTGTGCGGGGCTGGTGTCAAGAACTCAGTAGAGATTAGACTGAGAAAAGTCTTGTAAAGTCTTTCACTTGTGTGACTGGGATGAGTTTTCATGAATGCCTCTGCAAACTGTTCCTTTGATATTGCCATCAGGAAGTTTTGAATGGAAATCACAGTTCACAAAAAAAATGAAGTGCTAGTGTTCTGGGTTTCATTTTAACTCATGAAAGGTTTCTATACCAATGTTGATGTCAAAAACACTAGACTAATAATGCACTGTACACCCTCACAATGGAGATTTAAGGGATAAGTCAGTGAGAAATTCTTCCCAGTATACTCAGGATTATAAACCATGGCTAACTCTTTGCTTGGAAATAGATTTGACTATCGTACATCTTCAAGTCTGTATCAAGTATGGAAAGAAAACATTGAAAAATTATATTAGTTTCTGTCTCTTGACAAATAGCAGAACATGGTCATGAATCTATCAAAATGAATTCTCAACAGAAAATGTGTTCTCTGTAGAACTGGCAATACTTTGATTTTATCAACATTTTTATTGTTTTATCCGTTTTTTCTTTGTCAAAAATATTTTCCTCATGTAAAAAAGACTGAAAACTCTTGATGAAAGCCTAAGCAGAGTCAAGGGAAGGATTTATTTTTAATTAATTTTGTAAAATCATGTAACCAACATGATTGGGAAATGCACGTTAAGAAGCAATTAGTGTTATGCAAAAATACATTCCGCAGCACTCTTGCTGACATAGCTAGCAGAAACCTGAAGAAATGCTCAGATGTACATACAAATTCTTTGCTTGGTGAGTCATGCCTGAATCTGAAAATCAGAGCTCATGGACAAATATCTATGAATTCAACCTTTACAAATAACTGTATTTAGATCCATATCCAAAATTCAGTGAAGTTCTTTTCATTCATCTATTAGCTTACTGTGTAATAATTTATAAGTGCATTTTAGAAAGACCAAGAGGAGTTTTTGTTAACAAAATTAAAAAACAAAAACATGCAAAATTTACTTTTAAACAAAGTTGTACAGAAAAGTATTTCTGTAGAACTTTTAATTTCAATAATTAGCATTTTCTGATGAACAAAAAAAATGTTTATATGCGTAATACCTGGCTAGCTCTAAAGAATGCTGCTGCTACTAGTAAGAATGTGTGTGAGCATGTGTGTGTATGAGTGCAAAGCAATTGGTGCACTTCTGAAATTGATACAAACCATTATAATCAGTACGGAAGTACCAGCAAATAACCTATAATAACCTATATTCAAGATAGTTTTTAAAATAACAAACCTTTCCCTGAAGCAGGAGGGAATGATCATATTAGTCTGATTCTGAATAGTGTATTAATCAGGAACTGTTACTGTTTGCAGTCATCAGAGCTGTGTTGCTCCTTGATGACTATGCCATCCATCCTTACTAGATTCAATCAGTTATCAAGAAGTTGTAGTCTTTGTTAGAAAGGCCAGCTGTTGTGATTGTAACCCTGCTGTGGAAAGCTGAATTCCCTGTGAAGTAAACCTGTTCTTTTTGCTTCCATGGGATTTTTGAGATTAACTTTCAGTGACTGTTTCTATGGTGAGCAACTCATTACAGAGGTACATCAGCCATCTCTGCAGTCTATACTGGGATGGAGGCACGATGCACACCCAGAAGGGGAAAGGAGCTGCAGCATCGTCTAATGTATTTTCTGGCTTGGGACTATCAATGGATCATGCTGGTTTTTGTGAGATATACTGCAGAGAGAATTTGCCAGTGAGGTAGGAATGGCCAACAGCATATTGATTTCATTCCTTACCCTAAAGACGTCTGTAGTATGGCATCCACAAGGAAAATATGGTGACCTTAGGTCTTAAATTCTCATATTTTTGCATTGTAAAAAGTGATCTTTCAGGAGCTATGCAGACAGTTTTCTACCTTGACGTAGATACAGAATTCCTTATTCACTATCTTTTCTGGCCATACCTCCCCTGCCTGCAGTGGGACTCGTCTCACACAGAAAATAAAATTCTTAAGAATTTGATTGCAAAACCTCATTTTTTCCTTAGAGCAAATGAAAGATAATGGTATGCTGCAAAACTACTTCTCATACCTTTTTACATTCTCTGGTCAGGTTCCCCACTGAATTATGCTTCCCTTTCTGCTAATTTTAGCAGAGGAAATAATACAAGACATAATCAAGGAACATCTTTCAATAGAAAGCGTATTTTGTTAATTAACAGATTCATCCATGGGGTAGGAGGAATTTACTTTTGTGGATATTTCTGTTCAAACAATTGCTTTTTTATGCTCCAAAAGCATGATAAGGCTTTCTTCCATTGTTGCATATCAGACTAGACAACTGATTTGGCATCTAATCTGGTTTTTTTGTTGCTTTACCTTTAGATTGCCACAATGTTACCTTACAATTTATTGATCCTTCTTTGAGGATATCTAGAATGTCATTTATGTATTAAATAAACTAAAACCATCCAAACCTATTAAGCTTTTATAGAGATGACATTTTTGTCAAATTCTTTTTTCTACTGAAATAACAGAGTCAGTGTTGCCAAGTTTCTTGGCAAAGGCAATTAAATTCATCAAAGCCCATACTAAGTCTTTTAATTGTCGGACCTCTGTTGTCCTATATAGACAAGTAACAGTTTAGAAGTACTTTCATCTTTTCGAGTAAGATGTTTTCAAACATGAACAGCATGCCTATTTCTTCTGGCAGGGGATCAACAAACTTCTTCAAAGGCATCAAATCAAAACACTCTGATGAAGCTTTTGAATTTCTGTTTTGGCACAGTTCAGGCAAGTATGAACATTCAACATTCAAAACCATTTTAGAAGTCAATATGCCACTAGTTGCTCATGTGTCCAACTTTTCTGTAATAGGTAGTCTCTCAAATAGAAGCTCTTCCAAGGTTTTCTGACTTGCTTGATTTCAGAGAAGTCTTAATAATTCAGTATTCCATCTTCCATTTCTTTTTTATCTGCTGTACAAAAGGATGGGAGATAAGACATACCAGACAGTATTGTGAAAGGAAAATTTCTTTGTATTCAAATGTTTTTATAAATATAAAGCTATTGAATTTTACCAAGTAAACCAAGTACCAATCACAAATGTTCTATTAACATCTCTTCCACAGGTGTATGGGATAAGAAAACAAGTATTCTATTTCAGAGTAGAATAGATGCAAGTGATGACAAACTCTGTAAAATGCAGCATAGTCCTCTAAACATCCACTGCTTTTGATATTCAATTTATAAATGGGGGCAGCACGTGCTCAGAAATGCTGAGAAAAAATTTCCTGTCTAGCTGTATTGAGGTTTGGATGCCTGGCAGTTCTCCTAAATCCTAGGGTGACCCAGTCCTTTCACTTCAGAGTGCGACCTATTCTTACAGTTGCCTAAACTTTATACACACATAACATTTTGCACTTGGTGTTTCCCATTACTTTAAACTTTAGTACCTGTTTCAAGGAAAGGGTCTCTGTCTCTCTCTTACTGTAGTCCTTTTTTTCTTTTTCTTTTTGAGATCCCTGTGTATTTTTGAGATGCCTGCCCTCACAGGATGTTTTGGAGCACTTGATTTCCTATGGATGTAGGTGTTTGGAATTCCTAACTAGTCCCAATCCAGCCACAGGTGAGAAGACTTCCATAGCTAGTCTGAATCTCCCCTGAGAGGTCCTCACCTCTTTCTCTTGTCCTTAAAAGGAGTTTAGGTGCTTACTTTGCAAAAGCTCCCTTCTTCTTCCTTCTCTCTTCCCACTTGTGGGTGAATCAACAGCAAAAGATGTCAGCATCAATATCAGGTATATCTCAAAGTGTCTAATTTCTACCTGAAATTAGTCAGGTATGTTTGTTGACATCCTACTTATTGTTGAGGTGCATATTTTAAAAAACTGAAAGCCTAGGAAAAGATTTCAAAGCCTTACTTGCTACAGTAGTGATGAGTCATGGTAGCGAGTATTGATAAAACAGTGAAAGCTTTTATACAAATAAAGTCTCTTAACGTTAATGGACATTTGAAAACCGTAGCTTAAAATCTTCCTGGATCACAGTACTCCATTGATAGATTAGAAATTAGATCAGGGTGAGATTAGAGTAGGACACGAAAGAAAGCAGAGACTATGGAGACGAGAGGACTCCATCATTCTTCTGATTGCCAGAGAAGGTTAGGAAGGAGTACAGGCTGAAACGTCGGTCTTTTCCCTGACTGGAAGGTAGTAACCTTTGGTAGCAGCCTTACCTCTGGATCTCTCAGACTTCCTCCCCTCTTCTCAGCAACTCAGTGTTTTCTCCCTTAACCCTTCCATGTCTGTATACCTGCCGCCTTCGCAAAAATACTCCAGGTTCCTTTTTTCTGAACTGAGTATTTTTGTTATCTTCAAGCAGTGGTGGGAAGGAATATTCAGTGATATCTGTGAGGCCATAAGGTGACATGGAAATTAACACAATAAAGAATTTTATATTTAATATGTACGCACATAACTCGCTCAAAATTATTGTCAGGGAACAATAGGTAGCTGGGGAATGTTTCTGTACATTCAGGAAATAGGAAATATTGATGTTTTCTCTAGAAATTACTTTTAGAAATTCTGGCACTTGTCTTGCAACAAGGTATATCTTTTTAATTGTTTGATAAAGACAACATTTGTAGTGTTGCTTCACAGATTTATACCCTGCTCTGTCATGTTGAGAACAAGAAAAACTTCTTGTAATCCAAGCAGAATATTTCAATGTTGAAATCCTTATTCATCAAGTGTTTGGACACAAATCTTTTTTTCTTTTACAAACACATACTACAATACTGATTTCTAAGATTAATTTTCCTTTCATATTGTTTCATGGACCTATTTTGAAAGCTTAAAAATGGCACATTATTTCAAATGACAGAGCTTGAGGCATCATCATTTGAGATAGCTCTTGTCCCAAAAAGCTTGTAATTCACAAAGCAGATCCTCCTCCTTAAGAAACTGCCATTTTTGTTCAAACTTTGTCCTTTAGAGGGTCCTGAAAGAGCAGCCACCCCTGCTTGAGCAGCCACATAAGGAAATGTATATGCTAGGTTTCCAGAAACGAACATGAAAAAAAGTGATATAACTGCTAAAAGAGAAGGGCTGTGAATTTCTTTTGCCAATTAAAAAAAAAAGTTCCCTTTCATGGTCACATTTCTCTATGAAAACCTAAACCCCACAGATTTCCTTTCCTGGGAAAGAACAACTTATTTTATTTTATCGTGCTCCTATATTGTTTCAGTTCCCACAGCTATCCTGTGTCCTCCTGCATCATGGCTTATTCTCTGTGTTCATTTTTTTCCTACGTCTCTGCCCTCTCAATACATGATAAAAAATGACTCATTTATCATTCCAATGAATGAGTCAGTTAATCTGAACACTGACTTTCAGGATACTAAATAGAGGATACTTATTTATAGGCATCAAGTAAGATTTTTAGAAACTATATGGGCCATGTCCAGATAACTTAGGAACTAAAGGTGTCTGTTTTGTGAGAGCTGGCAGGATTTCTCACCTCCTGAATCTGGATGTGACCCTGTTAGGCTGTATCTTAACTCGGTATCAGGATGAGATCTGCATATGTGCTTTCCTCCAACCCCATCACCTTGGTTTCCACGGGAAAAAAACTCAAGGGCTTGGTCCTGAAAGGAGTCATGGAGGGCTCAAATAGGTCCCTGATGGGTACTAATGGAGACCAGGACTCCAGAAGGTGCCAAGGACTCCCGTTCTTCCATGGAAAAGGTAAAGTCTTTAGACAGAATAAAACATCTAAGCCTGGTGGTGCAGACCAGTGGTCTGCGCTGTGGCTGTCTAATGCCAGGGTCACATAAGAGCCAAGGGTGACACCCTGTGTGCATTTAAAGTTTCCCATGCACCTAATGTTTTTTTTCTGCACAGATGCAGAGGTGCCTAATCTTCACAGGACCGAGCAGCTTGTGCTGTCATTCTTGCCAAAGCCCAGCTTTCAGAAACTATGACATCTGCATAAATCCTGGTTTTATATTGTAGATGAAATAGCTGTTGGCTATCACACATCAAACGCCTTCTCCCAGGATTACACATTTTTTCTCCTGTTTTATCTCCCATGCTTTGGTCACATAGCATAAGATCATTTAAGTACATGAGCAACACCAGAGTTCACACTGCATTATAGTAAGGCTTACGCTGTGAAAGGATGTGGGAGAGAAGATTAAAATAAGGACACAGAGTTGTATGTGGGGGATGCAGGGCAAATAGGAATTAAAATCTTGATTCCAGAATTCTCTGTGTGTTGTAATAAAAGATGGCAGTCTGTTGGATTAGGGTGATAGGAGCTATTGAAATTAATCCCTGCAGGCAGGAGAAAAAGTTTTCTGAGAGAATGGTTTGATTGCAAGAATAAGGAGCTCTACTGTCTTCTTTTGTAGTACAGATAGGAGCTCTCCCTGTGGCATCCAGCAAAACTCCAAACTATTAAGGAAGTGGTGGAGCTTAGAAACAAGTTCTGTTCTTTTTTTTTTTTTTTCCTCCAGTGTTTTCAGCTGACTATGATTAAGCAATTATATGATTCTTATTTTGGTCTGTCCAAAGTCTTTTAGGAACTTGGGTCTCATTCCAATGTCCACAGGAATTTTACTGTTCCTTAAGTGTTTTTAATAATCTTATTCTGTGGAGTTAATGACGGCAGGAATATAAAAGAAAGAATTAAAAGAGAATCACATTTGCCCATTTTCAAAACTAAAAATGTCTGACTAAAGCATTGTTGAATTAGGAAAGTCTTTTTTAGTTCAGTGTGAAATTATAGTAAATTTAATGGATTATAAAGATTTTGCATTCAGAAAGATTAAACTAACTCTTTCTGGCAGATAAATCATGGGGGACAATTTCATAAGTGCTCTATGATGAACTGGAACTGGCCTCTTTTAATCTTACTGAACATTTTGGAATGTTCAGGAACGTTTTGGGTTTTATTTTAGGGGAGGGAGAGAGCTATTTCTTGCCTGTTCTTGAAAGGGACAGGTAAAAAACAGTAGTCCTACTTGTTTATTTTTGGATCTGAAGATTCAAGTGCATAGTTTCTATAGATACCACTGGGTAATCCAGCAAAAATGTAGGCTGCTCTGTGTAGAGAGTTCAAACACAAGACTGGGCAACCTGTTCAGGAGGGCTACAAATCTCCCTTTTATGCTACCTTTATGACTCATGCTTTGAGCAGTACATTTGCTACAAAGAAGTTCTCAGATGTTTATTCAAAAAGCAGCCAACTATCCTCCCCAAATTAATTTCATTCTGTAAATTGCAGCATACTGAAACATATCACCATCCTCTGCTTCAAAATAAACAGAGGATTCAAAGCAATTTTATAACTGCTTCTGAATGCCCATGATTGAAAGAGATCATAGGAAGGAAAATTTTTTATTGATTAAAATGTGCTGCCTTTTCTTTCTTCTCCTTAATGTCACTATGTCACCTTTGAAGTCTAAGTTGGTGACTTAGGAAAAATGGGTGACTCTGGGAAACGTGAGGTAACTTTGAAATCTAACTCCCCTGGGCTTGAAATATTTCTCTGCTGATTGCAGAAAAAAGCCCATGGTCCATTCCTGCTCCATTCCTAGTATGCAAGAGAAAAGCCACCATACAACAATGAGCAAGAAGAATACAGGGAACAACTTTCTGAGCTGCTACTGAGGCATTTTTTATTGAGCCACGAGTTCCCTGCAAACACTGTATTCGTATCCCTGGGAAAGGTGAAGTCCACAGGCAGTTACAGTCAGTGTTGGGACCGAAGGAATAACATTGTGACGATGCCATGCTCATTTTGTCATTTCCCTGTCCAGTTTTCTCTGCATACATATAGAAAATGTATCTCCCAGCCTTGTAGATCCTATTAGATCTGAGAATTGGGCCAAACTCCTGCCATCATTGACAGCAATAACCACAGAAAAGAAAACATTGGCAAATACCAATTTCTAAGTTTTGCAGTCAGAGTTTACTTGGTAGTGGGCAAGTGCATGCAAATACAGCTGAGTCCTCCATTAATTCATTGGTTTTCGAAGTGTAACAGTTGCAAACATTGTTTTCTGCCAATACAACTTGCATTAATCGCAGCTAAAGGACACTTCAAGAAGCAGAAATCGTACATTGTCAGTTATAAGCATGTCATTTTAACCAGTCATTTTTTAATATGTAAACTCATTTTAAGAGCTGGCAACTATTCAAATTAGAAAGGACTTCGTAAAGCAAAAAATAAGGAGGAATCAATCACATTTTTTAATTTTTTTTTTCCTGTTCTTTTTAAATCCACCATGTTAGGTTGGATGTTACTCAGTTTAAAACATCAGAGATTTACTTGGTATTCCAAGACAAAAACTACATATGTATTTTTCCATTTAAACTAAGCTAGCAGTATCTACTTTTTTTACATAATAAGATGGTGAGGCTGAGAATGTTTACTTCAAGATTAATTAGCTAATTGATCTCCATTGTCTTTGTCTTCTGTCTTCCTTATTGCTTTTGCACCTTTCATGTGCAAATTTATCTTTGGCATAAATACATTGGCCTTCAGCCAAGTTATTTCACAGATTTCTGTTGGATCTTTCAATTTAAAGTCAGAAATTGTATGGGATCCCTTCAGGAATAAATCAGATGTTGTGCTCAAAAAAGGTGATGATTCAATAGGGGGTTGTCTTTCCTCCATGACAGATTTGAAAAGTTCCTCAGTAATTTTTTGACCCAATAATAGTTTCCTTCAACAACTTCTTAAATTCTCCCTTATTTTCCAAGGGTGAGGGATACCTACATGATATTCTGAGCTCACCCACCATGAAAAGCAACAGTTTTCTACACTTGTGAACCCCTGAATGTAATATTATGATATACAGACCAGCTTCTCTAAATTTCACACTGGGCTGAGTGTCCTAGGGATCCAAAACAAGTGCAAATGAGGGCAGTGCTAAGAGATCGTTCTGTAGCAGAGAAACAGCTCTGGGAATACCTCCTGAACTAGAAATGGCAGTAGGAGGTCTCCTGGTGACCGAGCAATCTTTCCTGCTGAACTTTCTGCCCAGTCAGTGCAAGATGGCAGAACAGTAGCCCGATCCCTTGGCTAATTGCTACAGAGCACCTTAGCAGTGATTTATAGTAGCATATTTAAACGCATACCTTAATTTGTACAGATAAAATACTTGGCTACCACAGAGATGTTTTTATTGTGGATCAGGACAATAACCCTGACTCACCCATATCTGTGACATTTCCAAGCTTGTGAATTGTTCAGGAGTTAACATCTTATTCTGTATGTGACAACTGGGGAGTCAAAGCTGACAGTTGCCATCCCTTCTATGTGGTGCCTAAGGCTAGGATTTGTCTCTGGTTTCATTTATTAGTTATATAACCCATATGCTATTTTTGAGCTATTAAAAAAAAAAAAAAAAAAGAAATAAGCCAATGTAGAGAAAAAGAAATCCCCATCTGGGAATTACCCACCAGGTAGCTACATGCAGTGGACTGATCTACATATGCATGTATTAATTTTCATTTAAAATGTTTGTGGCAATGAAAACCAAGCCAACGAAACCTTTTAGGGTTATGTAACAATGATAAATGTACTGCAACAGTTCCAGGCAAGTACGGGGCCGCTGAGATTTATGGCTTGTTTGTCTCTTTTTTTTTTTTACCTCTTAACTAGAAAAGCTCAGCTGCAGTGCAGCATCTGTATTTTGCAATGTGATCTTGCTTATTTTTATTTTATGCTTTAGTTTGGATGGCCTGAGCTATGTCCGAGTCATATGTTGAATCTGAATCTTAGATACTATCAGCCACCACCTGATTCCCAGTTTACTCTCTTAACATTAGTAAAGAGTGAGGAAAACAACACACGCAGTGCCATAAGCTGTGACAGCCTGAAACCCACACTCTCGCCATTATTATGGTAGCATCTGAGGCCAATTTTGGGGAGGGAGCAGTGAGAGCAACAGCAGGGGACATGGAAGGTATGAAGCTGAGTTAAATAGCAGGCAAATCAAGCAAAGCCTGGGTGGGGATGTCCCACGCACATGCTTCTGCCAGCTGCTCCCCTGGGCTGCTCGCCGGGAAAGCAGCCCCCTTCGCCCTGAGCTTGCTGTCGGTGGGGTGCAGCCCTCAGCCCCTGCCAGGGCATCCCCTCTCTTCCATACACAGACAGCTTTGCTCTTCAGTGCTGTGAGAGACGCCACGGCATCGTTTTGAAACCGCTGTGCTGGCAGCCCATGGCTCCGTTCCCTGCCAAAGTGTGGCAGAGACACTGGCAGCGGTGTGGAGAAGAAAGAAAGAAAAAAAAAAGCACTAAAATGAAGGACATAGGGAAGAGGGAAAACCTATGAAGCAATGTCTGGTTTTCATAGGTGAATGAAGTTTTTCTTCAGCCCGGTACAGCTGACAGGTGTCATTGCCCTGCGGGATTAGAGAGGGACTCTGTCTCTCTGCAGGTGCCGCAGCTCAGGTCTTCTCTGGGGGTGGGCCTGCAGCCCCTTACTGGTCGCAGGTACTGCCCCACCAGTGGCTGTAAAAAGAGTTGCTGTATGTGGAAACTGAGATTTTCACCTCGTGAAAGTTTTGTACAAGTAAAACACAAGTTCAGTTAGGCTTTGCTCTTTAAAATGAAAACTTTAGAGATGATTTAAACTTAGTTTACCAGCTGTTTATCAGTTCTCTGGCTGAAGACACTCTAGGGAATACATAAGTGAGGCTACCCAGGTTAGTTTCTTTTTTTTTGTTGCAAAAGAAATAAGACATAGCAGACAGAGCCAACAGAACAAGTCACCTTGCCTTAAAACTGCCTGTCACAGCAAGCTACAGCTGAAAACCAGAAACATATCAGCTTCGTCAGCAGAAGAACCTGTGCATTATCTGTTACTGAAACTAACGTTTTTTTACTCTACCTAATGATTAAACAAAGATGATAGCAATAATAGAGCACTATCAGCTGAAAACAGTATAAAAATGTAGCTTCTGCAAAACTCTCTGTCTCGATCATCAATACACACATAACTGTTGTCAGAGAAGAGCATAGCACTTCAGCATGATGAAAATGTGAATCAGATTTTCAGGTTCAATTACTTCATTATTTTGCTTTCTTTTCATCACTTCTACCTATAGATCGCAGCTTAGATTTTCACTCGGGCATTTTTGTGTGTGCATTGTAATACTAGTGCTTTCAAATTGACAAATGGGTTTTCTGCATACTTTCATACAGTAAGTTAAATATCCTGCTGCAGGCCTTAATGAAATCATCAGTTTTAGTTTGTTTTATTTTGCTTTATTTTGTCATACTGAATGGAAGACTGAAGTATCTAAGCTGCTAAACCTCACACTGGTATATCAGAGTGATTAAACAGTTTACTTTTATATAGATATAGATAGATACAGATGATCTAGATATAAATATAGATATAGTTATAGACAGAGATATATAGATGTATTTAGTCCACACAAACTTCCAGACTGAGATTTCATGACAACTTATCAAATATTCATGTTTTCAATAAATTCAATTGTGAGCATAATTTTTGCATCATCTTTTCCCAAATATTGTGCTGTTGTGAAATATCACCAGAGCACTTTCCACAGAAAACTTGGTTTTCCTGTGGGAAGGCTTTCCTCTTTCCTACCTCTGCCCAACACACAGGTGAGACCCACTGGTATGTTCTTCTGTTCACTTCCAGCCCTGTCTTCCCTGCTCAGTAAAGGGGAAGTCAAACTGAAATTGTCAATAATCAAAAGTCTGTGTAGAATTGTAACTATGATGTGATTGATTCTCTTATCTAACATTTCAATATGTCTCATTTTTCCTTAGAGCTCTAAAATACACATGCTACAGCTCTTTGGAGTACACACCTAAAATGAAAAGACTGAAACGGAAGGAATCAGCTTAAGTTGAATAACTGTGCTTTTTTTTTATATACAACACAAAAAATAATAAGGTTAGCTTGTATCCTGTACTTGCAAAGAATTAATATAATTTAATTCAGCTCCATGAAATAGCTTGGCTAGTTATTTCAATTCACTAACAATTCTATCTGAAAGACACTCTGGTGATTGGCCACATGTTGTGACAAATATTCAGCAGCCCATCTGTGCCATGACCTGGAGCTCAGTCTGACAATTTTAATGGTACATGGCTAGTTGCTTCTAGTTAATTTAGGCTGTTTTTCATGCCGTTGCCTACAAGTCTAAACACTGCATACTGTATGTAGACAAAAAAAATAACAAAAAAAGCCCTCAAAGCTAAGCACATCTTTTTTAAATAACAGTCTGTGAAAGTGGTGGTCTAAGGAAAATGAGTTTCTAGTAGGGTAGGGCAACATGGCTCTAAGCCGTATTATAATGGCACTGTCTGCCTAGAGGTAGAAATCTTCTGGCAATTTCCAGTCTCTTTAGAACCGTCAGCCTGATATGTATGACAAGGTAATTTGCATAATTTTGTAGTGATGTTGCATACAGCTTGTTTATTTAAAGAAATAAAAGTGTTCTTATCCCATAAGCTAGTTTTTTTCCCTGAGAAGAAAAGCAGCCAACTCAGCAAGCAGCACCCATGTACAATGAATATAAGAGTGCACTGGCAGCCTTCACACCTGCATTATGGTGGCTTGAAATCTGTCTAGTTCTAATAGCCTGGGCTTGGGGGAAAAATAGGGGCTGGTTCAAAATGCAAATGTTGTCCACAGGAAAACTTTTCTGTTTGTGGAAGAGTTTGAAAGAAAAACAATGTACAGGCAAACACATGAAATGTGAGATTTGGGATGGCTGCCTTCTCCCTGCTTTTGTTTGTGCTGGGTTCCAAAAGCATTTCCGTTGGTTTGCTGTGGTCACCTCTCCAGTGAGAGCAGAAGAGACCAGCTGAATCACAGCAATCATACAATGCTCTCAGGAGAAGCAAACCAGTGGGGAAGCTCATTCATAGCAAAGGGTGTGAATGAGGGCAAAAAGAAAATAAACACTAGTTATGATGAGGCACTATAGAAGTCAAACATAGTGGGAATATTTGGTATTTGTGCTGACAGTTCTTGTTTTTGCAACAGCTTCAAAAGAAAAAATTCTCACGTGAAAAAATAGCAACCTTGACAGAACAAAAGGGGAAAAGACGATTTAGCTGAAATCAATTTTACATCCAATAATTTAGACAGGGATTTTGAACAGTCTGTATTTATGTATTGCAGGTACTGCAGAAGAAACATACAATCAGTGAAGCAGTTTGTCTATAGTTTTCAGGTCTTATAAGTGTCTCACAGCGTTCAGTATAGTTCAACTTAGCAGAAACACTTTACAAAATAATTCTGTTCTGCCACATAACTCCAACACTGGAGCATACAAGGGACTCTTTCAGAAATCTCATAGGCATGTTTTAAAATGGGCCCTAGCCTGGGCTCATCTCAGAGTCTGCACATATGCAAATAATTTAAGCGTTGTTTACATTACTGAACTAGAAAATGTTTATAACACTTATTACCACTGAGAGTCATGTAAGTGTTGTGAATAGAAGATATGTTACACAATTAAACATGCATGCAGGTATTTTTTAGATATTCATGACAGCTATGCAGCAAGATTAATTTAAAACCTACAATGTTTTCTCTTACCAGATCTCAGCCAGGTGCTGGAAAAGGAGTTGGCAGGAGTAGGAACAGACTTTTTTCAAGACATTTCAGGTATAAATAAAGTTGTCAGGAAAAGGGATTCTTTTGGTGGTCAGATAGTCTTTGAAAATCCCTTGTGCTAAATAGAATCACTGTGGTGTATATCTGACTACATACTTGCATTTGAAAAAGAAATAGGAAATTAGATTTTCGCAGCATTGATAGTCTTATGGCAGTACTTGTTTCCTACTTTTTTGTTTCAGTCTAAGTACACAAATCCATACAGTGTAGTGGAAATTCAGCAGTCATATTATATAGTTATCAACACTAGAAAACTTTCCATGACCATGGTACCACATAAAAGAATCAAAATTTGCCAACACTTCTGCACAGCATACAGCTTGTCTAGTCTAAATATAGCCAGTTCTCTGATGCCACACCTTGAAGCTGTGAATAAGTGCTGAAACTTAATAGCGCCAGGCTAGATTTTACCTTTTGGTAGAAATAATGAGCTAAATGGCCCGCTTATCTTTCTTAAAATATGGCATGAAAAACAATTCTGTCACAGAAGCCTGCCTATGTAGGCTTTGCCCTCAATAAAGCCCTAGTGCCTGCAGCTCCCCATTCATAGCACCTAATTTTGGAATGAAAGGATGGGAGTATTGGGACACTGCTTTCAAGCAGAGTATCGGAGTTTGGTTTTCCTGGCATGCCTCTGAGGCACAGGTCTTCTTGAGAGTCTCTTCTGGTGCCTGGGAGACACAGGAGTAATTTTCATGCTTTACCTATCCAGGCCAGGAAATTGACTTCACCCTGCACAACCATGTTGTGAGTGTGACAGCCAAAACCAGCCTAGGGAGTCTTAAATGATATATGCAGAGTTGAGTATTGTCGGCCAAAGGATGGGTGGCCATGGAGAAGCTAGTTCTCACGGTAGAAAGTGGAGGAGGAGCTGAGATGAGTACTGGACACTGTGGTTTCTTGTTCTTACCACTGATAGAGGAACAGTGAGAGCTGGTGACCACTGAAGATAAATAGGACCTCCTCATCTAGCAGTAGTTATACAGTCCCACCCCCAGCGTCAGGCTCTAACATGTCTTCCCAAGGCTTTGGCTGAAACAAAACTGGAGTGTCAAAAAGGCAGTGGAGCCTGCTTACTAATAGCTGATGCTTGGCAATGCCTACTTTGCCTGTGCCCAAAGACAGCCGTGGCCATCGTGATGGTGTATAGGAAGCAGGGGACCCTCCAGGCCTTCTGCAATTCTGCCCCCTTCTTCCATTCTTGTACTATGGAGGAGTACTGCAACATTGCACACCTTCGTGCATACAAGCATACGCTTCAAAAGCCTCGACAGAAGTCTCATCAGGATCACACAGAAAAAGAGACGCTGTCTTTCCTAAGCAGAGATATAATGAGGTTGGACAATTTAGTTCTTTGCACTGTAAAGCCTTTGCAAGTGCTGACTTTCATATATCTCTGCTTTCTGTAGTTGTGTGTGGATTTGCAGTTCTCTACAAATAACAATAGAATATGGCAGTGCAAATATTTGCCTTAATTTTGCATCCAGCATGAATTAAGGACACTATGACATACTCAGACCTTGATTCCCAGCTCTGGTTTGTTTAATTAGAATTTGCCAGCTGCAGTGCATTAAAAACACCCCAATCAAATGTGTATATTATTCCAGAAGTAGAAAGATGGTGTAGATATGCTTTAAACCAAAGTGAATTGTAGCTTAAATGTAAGGCAACACATTAATTAAACTGAGCACCTTTTCAACCTCAGTATTTATAATTTTTAAATTATTTTATAATATTATTCTGCATTAATATCTTTTATAATTTGTAACTGCTATATTTTTGCAGTCCTTAGGATTAGCAAACGTTGAGTTGTCAAAGTTGCTACAACTGATTGTTGCTAGAGTCCTAGACAGGCGTTCTGAATAAAAAACAAGCGAGGAAGAAGGAATAAGCTTCAGCTTCCCCAAGAACCAAGAATTGCAAGCATTTCTTCCAGTTTTGGGGGGAGGGTATTAGTACTTAAACATATATGTTTGCTCCAACATCTACTTGCCACTTAAGTGTCCAGAGTAGCCAAGACATGATAAAAAAATAATACTTTGAGTGTTTGGAAAATAAAGTAACACTACTCAATTTTCACTATCCCCTTTGTTCTCATGGCAATGCAACGATGCATCTGTATTCAATAACTCCCATCTAATTAAGAACCTGATTTTTTTTGCCAATCAGTGTGGCAAAATCCAATGGTATCTTTCCTTTTTTCAGTAATTCGTCTGACCTTGCAGAGGGTACTCTGTCCTGCACTTGTTTGAACTGTTCTCTGCTTAGATTTTCTCACCTAGCAGGTCAAAGCTAAACCGATATCTATTTGCAGGCCGTGTGATCAGAACAGGCTATAAAAAGATAATAGATACATTTAAAAGAGCAACAACTTTTTTCAAAGACTAATAAAATATCTTAGCCTTAGACTGTCTGATCCCTGAACCTAGGAAGAACTTCAGTTCTTCAGATTTTCCCTTTGCTTGCCCTGTCTCCCTTGCACTCTGAGAAGAAGTTAGCTAAGCTTCTCTTCCAGATCTCTCACACAACTGGTTTCTCCCCTTTCCCCTCCTGTGCAAAGATGCGCACTGTACATCTTTTAGCATTCCCTCAGCTCCTGCGCACCTGCTGGAATCACAAAAAAATCTAAATGGTCAAGGTGTGATTAAATGCTTATTCTGGCTTTCCTGGATGGGAATTGTCCTCATGAAAATTCTTGCAGCGCTTTCTTGCTGTTTGGGCAAGAGATAACTATTAATTTAAAATAATTGTGTGAGTTAGGCAGCTTGTTGTAGTCAGTGGAGCCGAGAATTTAGGGTCAAATTATCCATGAAAATAGCTCTCAATAGACCTACATTAGGAGGGAATTTGTCTTTTGGTTTTCAGGTAATGCGATACTTCTGTGAACTTTATAATTAAAGGGGATGCAAACTTGTTACTAAATCACTCGATTGACAAGGTTGCTGTACAAATGCTAATGACTTCATTTCTCTTACCTCTTGTAGAAAAGCACTAATGTCTTTTTTTTCTTGCCATAAAACAAAGGCTCCATGAAACTGTCTCATGGTTATAGACTGCAACTTAATAAATTTGAGTACACATAGAGATAACTTGCACCCTTTAACATAACATCCATCAAGCTTCTGGTGCAAATTGTACTCTCTGTACTTGGTGGTTTTGGGATGTGTTATAGCAAAGCATTAGGCAAGCTATTGAAATGATGGTCATGGCTTTGTCAGAAATTTGGCATGCCAGGATGTGAAAACTCATCTGACAACTTAATGCTAATTCTCTGTGGGCTATTCTCTCCTCCTTTCTCCCAGGAGAGCTTGATCTTTCATTTTCAGGAGATGTGGTATTTTTGTAAAATGTGTAATTAATCAGGGAACACAATGTAACTGAAATACTAATTACAGTTGCTTATTCAGGTACCAACATTTCTGCTACAGTACCAGTTGCTTAAATACCTTTGTGACTGGATTTTGAATCCATATTAATCCAATTACCCAGAATCAGTCTCAAAATAATTTGGTATGGACAGTCCCCTAAGCCAAAGCAAATTACCATTAAAGTTAGTGAAGCTTCTGAGGGGAAATGAGCAGTGGAGACACAACTGCAAATTACAACTCAATTGTATCTGGATTCGTAATTTCTCTTCAACTTTTTAAAATGAGTGCTCTGTTTTTATTTTTTTTTTACTCCTTCCTTCCCATCACCTGGGACTTGCATGTTTGATTTAAATGTTCTGGGATAACCCACCATGTTGAAATGCGTGGCAGTAAAACAATCTGAGTCTGGCAACATTATCCTATCCGGGATGATAGTTTCTGTGAAGATGATGGTTGCTGACATTTTCTGAGTCTGTTATTTATCCTGTGACATTTTTCTGTATGCCTGTAGAAGCTCCTTGTGCTGAGGTGCTTGGAATTGATGTGAGGTTTGGCAACGTTGAACCTGAAAGAAGGAAGGAGAATTGGAATATGCCATTAAATTCTCAGGTTGGGCACAATGTGTAAGATATTTCCAGCATAAATCGATTGAATGAGGAAACCTGTGGTGATCATGAAACCTCCTTTCCTTCCAAATCCATCCTTTGGTGGAAAGGAGGCCTCTTACATTATGTGCAAATGACCCCTTCTGGAGCACACTTGGCATGGCACTGCCACGGACAGAGTAGCTCTGCCAAATCCACTACACTTAAACAGTTCTCCTTCACACTGGCATGTATAAAAATAGGGAGCAGAAGAACCCTTAAGTGTACTCACAACTAAAATAAAATCAATCTATATCACTGAAAGTAGTTCTCTTGTGGATTAGTCCCAGGTAGCTTTTTTCCACCAATGTATTTCTGTGAAACTCATTTCTTGGCTTACCCACACACCATCTGCCTTGTGCTATAGTTATCTTATGATTATGGAGTTCCAACTCACGTGCTGACTGGGCAAAAAAGCAAAACAAAGGAGTTTAAAAATCAGAGCGAGATACTCTCTGTGCAATGTACTTCTAGTCTGAATGTAACATTTTTGTTTATTGGGTCAGTTGCTTGGATTTTTAAAATTGTCATAATGGAATGGAGCAATCTAGGAGTTTCAGGAACTCTCAATTTGACCTGCACTTGCTTTTACATAGCAAGATGAGAATATACTCTTTCTTTTGTCCTACCTATTGCAGCTTTAGGAGTAGGGTAGATTTTAACCCTGAGCAGGAACAAAATCTTATGTGGACATTAAGGAGAAAAAAAATTTTGGTCAACAGAGTTTGCATATTCGTGCATGAATTATACTCAGCTATAATAAACAAACCGTTCTCTCATTGGCAAGTTGTTGTTAATTATAATAATTAGTGATGATAATTTGAAATGGTAATGTATCTTGCCTTTCCTCACAGGATATCAAATTGCTCTGCACTTTAACTGCTGAAATATTGCATCTCCTTGCTGTTAAGTAAAGCATGTTTTCTTTTGTCCATTTCTCAGCTGGAGAAAAGAAGTAATTTTTTTTTCAGTAGGGCAAAATTGTAATTTCCAAAGGCCCAACACCTCTAAATAGTAAGCTGAAAGGCTGAGGAGGCCCCCACCTAGAACTCAAGTTTTCTGGGTGCATGGCTTGTGTGTTGATACAGGCTACCTAACATTTTTTCCATTCTGAGTACAGTACTTCTCTGTCAGCTCTCTGTTGCCATGCAAGTCCATGCTTAACATGTGCTTTATTCTTTTTCTCCACTAAGATATTGACCAGTAATACTGAACATGAGCTACCTTTCATCTTTCCTTAAAGAAAGCTGAACTTTGAGGCTTTCTGATGAGATGACAGCTGTGACCTATTATCATACCCGTCACTGACACAGGCCACATAGAAGAGAAACTCTTCAGTCTTTTACTGATTTTTATGTTCAGTCAGGGCTTCTGGACTTTATGTTGTGGTGAAGTCTTGTGATTGTGAAACATGTTTATTCCCAGCAGGCAATAACGTCTTGTGGATAAATTTGATTGATTGCTATTGTTTAGACTGCTGGACTGGTTTAATCTTATTAATTTTAATTTTTGTACTGATGATTTTCTTTCTTCTGGGTGTCAATGTATTCAAGCATGTGATGGCCATACAGTGCTCTCTGGTTTTGAGGTACATTCTTGGAAGGCAACCTTATGAATCCTATTAGGAGAGTTCTTAAAATGTGCAATAAACACTGATGGTTTGGGTTATCATTCAAACTATGCCTATAAAAACTGTTGCACAATTATTCTGACTGATTGTTTAGAATCTATTTAAAGATAAAAGGCTATTTTATAGATTTACTTGGGTGAAGCTGGAATTGAGCTCATTGTACGTTTAAAAATTCTAGCAATACCAAGTCTAGCAATGTAACCTGTCACTATTATTTGAATAAATATAGAAACAATGAGCAAGCTCTTACAAAAAAAAAAAAAAAAAAAAGCAGGAAGTGGAGATTGTTGGATTAAGCTTAGTTTGATAGCCACTGACTGAATGAGTCAACATCATTTCCAGGTAGATGACTAATAAGAAATCCTGTTTTACCCAGCAGTGTCAATAATAGCACTATTTTTATTTGGCAGATGAGACGTCAAATCCATAGATTTTTGTGAAACATTAGAAAGTGAAAAACTGACCTCAGATGGATGTCTTGTTTGCATTTTTAATCTGCCTTCATATAAAAGAAATACTTACAGAATATCTCAGTTATATTGATGTTCATTACTATTACTTTCTTCTGAACCTTCACATTGCCAGAGTTGCCATGATTGTAAAAAACAGATGTTTGATGCTGCTACAGATGATATACTACAGCAACCGAATGCCTTGTTATAATTTAAAACACCTTGATAAATGTTACATGTATAAAACGAAAGAAAAGAAAAACAAGAAGAAAAAACAAGGGAACAAATAATAGATGACCCTTGGTAGAAACATGTTAACAATTTCCTAAAGACTTTGTAAGTAAGCTACTTTTTAACAATGATTCCAAAAAAGTATAGACAGCCAGCAATTTATGCAAATAGTTCATACATAATTTAATGAAACTCCTTTAATGTTTTGGATAAATAGTAAAAATATATTCTCTGAAGGAGAAAACATACACCCCTGTGACACTAGCAGGAACAGCTTGCTTACCCACCCACCTTAATGGCAATTTTGGTTTGCATTGACATCGCTCTTGCCTTATATTCAGGGATCATATCACACAACAGGGACTATTGAAACAGAATATTTAGTCTAGAAATGCATTAGAGTTATCTCTTGTGGACAGGCATAGGCAGCCTATTTTGGATGGTTCAGGGTTTTATTCTTGTCAGCTCCACTGAGGCACAGTGGAAAGCAAATATCCTCAGGGACTCAGTGCCACCCGAACTTCATGGCCCTGATTTAATGAGTATTTCTGATAAAGGGCTGTCAGTGGAGAACTGCTTATAGAGAACATATTGCTGTGCTGTAATCACTTTGCAGAAGTTCTTTTCTCTCTTCTCACCCAAAAGCTGATATTGTGACCAGTTGTATTGGAAGTCACACAGTTGGCTAAGGAGTGAAAGAAATTTCTCCAATATCAGTCTTTTCTATTTCAATTCTCTATGTAACATTTAGACTTTCAGGATAATCTGAAGTTCATCTGTATTATATATATCACATGTATGTTGGTGCTGCTACTGGTAATGAGAGGTGGGCACACGTCTAAGAATAGCTGTAATGAGTCAGAGCAAGATTAGTATCACCTTTGGCAGTGGGCAAGAGGGGATGCCTAACAAAGACTATAGGAACAGATTAAAAATACACTGATCCTGGTCCCAAATACTCTTCCAAACTCCAGCAATGTGCAGCTGAGAGTCTGCCTAAGCTAGAAGAAGCTTTTGAACATCCTCAATAGATTTCTTTTGCATGAGTTTGTCTGGTTTCCACTTGAACCATGTAAAGTTTTAATATCCACAGCCTTCTGTGGCAAGGAGACCCACAGTTTTAAACTGCATGTATGTTAGCTTCTTTGGATGCCTTCTAGTTTATATCTTAGAAGAGACAATGAACAAATGCTCCCTCTTTGCCCTTGTCAAGTCATCATTTTGTAGATGTCATGCCTGTTATATCTCTCTTGTAGTCTCTTTCCCTTACTCACAAAACCTAGTCTGTTTAGTCATTGCTTCCATGGGGACTGACATACAGCTTTCGCCATCCTTGCTGCCCTTCTCCAAAGCTTTTCCAGTTCTAGTAAGTACTTTTGAGATGGGGTGACTAGGATTCTACACAATATCCACACTTTGGATGCACACAGTGGCATAATTATATTCTTTATTTGTTTATCAGTAATTCCTGACATTGTTTTCTCTTCTGACAGTTTTTTAGAACTCACCCAATGCTTTCATGGAAAGATACATTGAAAGCCCAGTGAGGCAGAAAGGTCAGAGATCAGTTGATATTGCATTTTCTTAGTTTTATGATCTCTCTGCAGCTAGTATAATTTTGTGTCCCCATTCTCTACCTAGCTAAACCTACCAGGGTGCAAAGAAAAAATGATTTTATGAATAGGGTACAAGGAAGAGTAAAATGGAAGACAGATAATTTGGCTTCCAGAAATGGAGTAAACATTTCAGAGATGTCAATATATTTTATTTGAACATTTTTAATGATTTTTTTTTTCCAAAATGGTAATAAGCTGACCTTTAAACAAACAAAAGAAACTATTTTAGTTTGTTTCAAAACACATAATACTATTTTTGCTAAGAGATACTGCTGCTTCTTCAGAAGGTTGTAGTTTCATATTTTGAACACTTAGAAAGTCTAAATCATGCTAGTTGAGCAGTCCTGTTCTGCAGAAGACAGGTGTCGTTGTTTCACCCCAGCCAGCAACTAAGCACCACCCAGCCACTCACTCGCTCCCCCACAGCGGGATGGGGGAGAGAATTGGAAGGGTAAAAGTGAGAAAACTCATGGGTTGAGATAAAGACAGTTTAATAATTGAAATATAATAATAACAATAATAACAATGATAACAACAATAACAACAATAATGACAATAAAAACAACAATAATAACAACAATAACAATAACAATAACAATAATAATAATAAATAATGATAATAATTTGTAATGGAAAGGAAAATAACAGAGAGAAACAAACCCCAAGAAAGACAAGTGATGCAAATGAAAACAATTGGTCACCACCAAGTGACGGATGCCCAGCCAGTCCCTGAGCAGCGTCCCCCCTGGCCAACCTTCTCCCTAGTTTTATTGCTAGGCATGATGCCATACGGTCTGGGATATCCCTTTGGTCAGTCGGGGTCAGCTGTCCCGGCTGTGTCCCCTCCCAACTTCTTGTGCCCCCCCAGCCTCCTCGCTGGTGGGGTGGGGTGAGAAGCAGAAAAGGCCTTGGCTCTGTGTGAGCACTGCTCCGCAGTAAGGAAAACATCCCTGAATTACCAACACTGTTTTCAACGCAAATCCGAAACATAGCCCCATACTAGCTACTGTGAAGAAAATTAACTTTACCCTAGCCAAAACCAGCACAACAGGGTTCTGAAAAATAAGAACCACATTTTCAACTAGCTAGACAGAAATTAGGAAAACATTTTTTAAATCTGGCAACTTTCATCTAAGAAGAATCAAGGAGCATTAAGATACCTGGTAGGGGTAAATCTGAAATATACCTCCAGAGAGCAGAGCATAATAAACTCCTTCCTTCAGTGGAGTACTGTTATACTTTTTGTATATTTGTACTGTACTTTCCTATAGGCATTAATACTTTCTATTAATAAAAACTTTGTGGCATCATTGTATATGGCTGTGAAAGTTGGCACCACTGTGTTTGATTACCTCTGGCTTGACAGAAAGGTGCTTGCTTTGAAACCTGTTCTTGTGTTCTGTGAAATGCAGCTGTATGAGGTTCACAATGGCTTTTACATTACAATTGTGAAAATAAAACATCTTAATGAACACACTTCAAAAGTTAATAGTCTATAACACTGCTTAGAGAATGAATTCATTTTCTTGGCTTGCAAATTACGTCCTCTGGTTTCTATACTTAAGACAAGCACTCATAACTGCCATTACTGAAATCCAGATGACAACTTCCTACAGAAAAAACCAATTGTATCTATTTTTATTGGTACCAGCTTCTTTTTTGCATTCGGAATTGACTCAT
The DNA here is from genome assembly GCF_026419915.1 of Harpia harpyja. Classification (NCBI taxonomy): domain Eukaryota; kingdom Metazoa; phylum Chordata; class Aves; order Accipitriformes; family Accipitridae; genus Harpia; species Harpia harpyja. The sequence continues at coordinate 62,025,135 of NC_068941.1, read as the reverse complement.
CGTGTCTCCTTAAAACAAAAACCTCCATGCTTTACCATGTAGTTTTTGGTTTTGTTTATGTTTGGTTTTGTTTTGGTTTTCTTTCATTCTATATGATGCATCTTGCTTATATGCTCATTATTATTCTGCAAGGGAGCTTCCTATTTGTACCATCACCCTTTCTGATAGTGCTTCACTGGCTCTTAGAGGTCTCATTTCCATCCTCTAGGGCTCATATCAGCGACAATTGTCTGACTCCTGGCTGTTACATTAGAAAGCAAAATAAAGCACATAGTTATAATGATAGCAAAGCAATTAATGACACTTTTCCAATAAAAAACCCACAGAGTTGGATGAGAAAATGGTAATCACATTTTTAGCTAAATTTGCTGTCACCAGAACAATGATCCAAGCTGGGCTTATGGGGTAAAATTTAGCAATATTTTTGACAACAGCTGAGAACAGATCAGCTTGTCACATCCAGAAAGAGACGGAGGCTTTTTTAGATTATTTAGGGATGCCAGATTCAAAACACATTGTATCAGTCTTCTTCATGGTTTCATGAAAAGTGCAGAATTCTGACAGTCACAGGAAAGCGAGGTCACTCTCTTAATGCTGCAAGCTTATTTTCAGCAAAACAAGTGTTCTCAAAATGCTGAAAAGTATGTTGAGCTGCCAGAATGGATCACTTAAACACTGTTTGCGTGATTTTAATGGTATGAAACATTCTTTGTAACCCATCACACTGGTATGAAAGAGTCGTTGGTCATCTTACTGAATCATTAAAATGAAAGTAAATCTATGAAGAAAGGTGACCCTGGTAGTTGTTAAACAGCATTTCACCTAATAGTTTTAATAATCTAATTTAGTTTTCATTTGTAAATTAATATACTTTGTGTGCCTGCTTAGATGCTTTCATCATTTATCTGGTATTCAGTTTCAATGATTTCTCAAGGAATAGCTTATAGTGGAAGTACAGTCAGATTCAAATTCAAGAATATGTTATTATCAGTAAGCTCCCAACTGTGCTTGGTTTTTTTTTCAGTTTTAACAATTTGACAGTTGGCAAGAGTTTAAGATAAAACTTAACCTGGTTTTGATATTTTGCACTTATTATAGATAAAATCAGAGATTAAAAGTGTAAATGAGTGTAAAAATGTAAAAAGTGTAGATGAAAAGCATGTTATCCTTCAACTTTAGGTAAAGCACTATAATTTCACTGGGTTGTAGTAATTTCATTTTATTAATAAATAACCTCTTTTTCAGAAAAAGCTTTTGTTCTAGAAATGTCCCAGGTCTCTGGCTAATGCAATTCTTGGTCCTTAATTGAATCTGACTGTGTCACAGATCAGCTACCAAAAACTGCAAAACCTAACAAAGTAAACAAAGCAATGTAGTACTTAATATGTTCTCAAATCTAAAAATAGAACAGGCCATCTGAGAGCACACGTCCATGGTATGTGCTACATCTGTTCCACTTCTAATAAATACTTGATCACAACTTGTGCTATATTTTGCTTGTATGGTATCACCTGCAGTTTCTATATCAAAGAAATACTGCTTATTTAAGATCTATTGTATGAAAGAAGCCATTTTTAAAGGAAAGCAAGTTCATACATCAGCTATGATGAGTAGTATCGAACAGTCCCTTAGAGATCTATGGTTCAATAACTTCTGGATCAATTTTATGAGATCATTTTGAATAGCAGTGTTCCTGCATGTTGAAAATAACACCTTATTCTGAGCATGAATTTTCAGAATTTTTGAGCATTTTGAGACACTGGTTCAGGAATTATTTCACAAACTGGTTGTTCATAGTTTTGGGGGAAGAACATGTGCTAACACATGAATTCAGTTACGAAATTTCTAGTGAAAACAGGCAACTGTGCAATAGAACCATTTAGATTACATTAAATTCTTAGTAATCTTCACTTTCAATTTTTAAAACAGGAAGGATTCACAGATCACTGCTGAGATTTTTCTTTAAGTTGCCATTAAACACATAGTAAATAGCTCATGTTAAGATGGTATTTGCTTATCACAGCATTCAAGGTAACTTAATAACCGAAACATGGCCAAGATACCCTGATGCACTCCAGCACTGTTTTTATTTATTTATTAAAGGGTTTCAGCGTGCTCTAAACTTTGCTAAGCATGCCAGAATATCCTACCAGAACAGTAAAAGCAAGTGGCATTATAAATAGGGTTTGCATTTCAGAAGATCCGTACTTATCATTACAAAACTATTGAAAACATTTGTAAGTGTTTGTAATGAATAAAGACAGACAAAAATTTTGGAGTCTGTATTTTTTCAAATTTATTGATTAAAAACCAAACAACCAAAAAATGGGGCACAATACTAGAAAATGACTCGCAACCTGCTGGGCTATAGCTGTCCTTTCTACATCAAAGGTATTATTTTTCAGTTTCCCTTGTAGTTCAGCTTTAGAGGAAGAGCATAAGGCCCATGAAGGCTTTGAAGGCTTATACATAAAAGTAAGGAATCCTAGCTGTTTCTTGAGGATAGCTGTGATACACTGCTAACAACTTTGTGCAACTGATGTTAAAGAAGGCTTTACACTTGGGCGACAACAATGGGAAACACTCACAGATAACACTCACCCCGAATGGCACCTCTCCTATGTGACAGTTCTAGTTTGTCATGTCCCTGTCACTACGTGACAAACAAAACATGTAACACTGGCCATTTTCAGTGTTTCCCCTTTTCTCTTCTGGGTTTGTGTTCTGTTTCCCAAGGACTATTCTTGAAGTTGTCAGCCAAGCCTGATGAAAATGAGAGAGAAACTATATTAACTTTAAACAAGCTACCAGTGCTGTGTATCTCTGCAGCTCCAGTGATTGTGAGTCATCATGCCGTTCCTGGGTGACTGTCATGTTTCCGCTCAGAACAGTCCCTTGATTATGCCACAATTTATTTATAACATATTTTATACAATGACAAAAATGGTTTTTCCGGTTCTTTGTACAGTTCCAAAAAGAGTTCAGAAAATAAATTTTAAAAGAACATCTGTCAATAAAAGAAAGGTATCTAATGTAAAAGATTGTTTAAATATCTTCTGCAGAGGGAAAGATGTGGAAAAAGGAAAGCAAGAAAAATCTTAAGGCAAATGTCTCTTATGGTTTTACAAATACTTGTCTCAACATTTTCTGACAATAAATTTTGATGTAATACAACTGGAAACTCAGTTTGTTGTTGCATTTAGTAATTTAAATAAATCAACTTCTGCAATTGAATTTAATCTTACATAACTTGAACTGACTGGAAATTTGAAGTTGTAAGCCATAAAATCAAGTGTGTATGTCATTTCTTACCGAAGAAATTAAAATGGGATCCTCCTTTTGAAGATCTTCTGCTGAGCACGTAGCAACAGCTCATCCCCGCGATATGCATTAATCTGGTCTCCACACCAACAGTTTAGCTTTTGTCATTACTTTCATTCTCTTCGTATCAATTACTCCCTTACATGCTCTAGGATCACCTGAACATATTTTCTGTCTTCTAGAGAAAAGTACTGCAGAGCTGACCCTATTTTGAGCAGAGGGTTGTACCTGATGATCTCTAGTGCTCCCTTCCAGCTTAAATTATTTTCTGAATCAAGGCACAAAGGTGTAGACTATACTTGAAGTATTTTGCTATCAAAAATCTTGGTTTTACCTTTTCTTAGCCAGTATAACTACCCTTACCTTTCTTATTGAGTCATCTTTCTCACTTTCTTTCCTTCTTCATTTTCCTTCCTCCTACTCCACACACAGAGAGATATTGCTAATGAAATAACAATTATGCAGATATTTGGGCAAAGATGGCATTTGTTCATCTGGAAAAATTAATGAGATAGTTAACCTTAATGAGAACCTTGTACTTAGGCACATCGCAGCTACTACATTTCTAGTCTATTCTAACCAGGTTACTGAATACCATTATCAAATATGTCAATTGTTGTACCAATTGTTAGGAATTGTTAAAGATTTCTTCTTTCTTTCTTTCAGTTGTGTGTTAATCTGTAGATCTCTGTAGATTGATCTATTTCTCTATTGTTGTTATTTGTTGGGTTTTTAATTTATTTCATTTTCTTTATGTCAATTCTCTTACTCTTCCTGCTTTATTTTAAAAGTCTCTGTATCTATGTCCATCCCCCTGAGCCCACAACTGCATGTCAGTTCTCAGGTCTGGGTACTGTGGTTCCAGTCGCGTTGGACCATGTCTATGTAGAGAAAAAACTATACCACTGCTCTGGTTTCAGGACATTGCTCTGAGAATAGTACCATTTTGAAGTATCTGACCTACAATATAAATATAGATGGAAAGTCACATAGAGCAGTTTGAAGTGAACTTTGTTGAAAATGAAGATATTAAAAGAAAGATCACTGTGAAAATCTTGATTTTTACTGAACACAGCTTCTTTTTCACTCTTCCCTCTCAACTAATTATCTTTCTTCATTTCAACAAAAGTAAACTCTTTGATGCATTTTCCACATCAATGAAAATATTTTTATTGTGTTTGGAGTTGCCTTTTTTTTTTTTTTTCCAGAAACACTGGTGCAACACTTGTAATTAGTTGTTACTTGTTGAGCTTTTTAAACCATTTTTATCTTAAGATTTTTTTCTAATATTCTTTTCATACTTTTACACTCCAGTTTTGGTTTTCATTAACAGAAATATATTATCCTTATCTTCATGTGATTTCTTTATAATGCTAGTTAGAGATGGTGGTTTTAAAAATGTCTGCAAGTTTCTCTTCAATTATCTTTCCATCCCACATCATGTTTTATTTTATAGTAAATAAATGACTCAATCATTGATCGCAAATGTACTGCAATGTTTACATTTTAATCGGAATCTGAACATTGCTACCAAAATTTGGGTTTGAATATATTTATGTCTTAGGTTTAAATTTTCTTCATGTTTTTTCCCCTCTCTGAAAAATGTAAAGCTTCTTTTTAAATCAAAGTGGAAAGCTACATTTTCATACTCTTCTGAAAGGACAGTTTTTCATTTTATATTTCTAGTTGCAAATTCAGTAAACTGCTCCAGTCATTGTGGCACCAGAATTATAGTTAGTGGGGCTATTTTAATCTGTGTTCATTTAAGTGTTTTTTGCAAAAGAGCCCTGAAATACACTGGCCGAGGGTCTTTTGCCTAATTATTTAGCAAAATAATGACTAATTTGACATCGCTTGTAATCTGGGGTAAATGTGAAAATTGATTCCTCTACAATAACTAGCTCCAATTTGTTTTTCACATAATATGTTTCTAATCTTCATCATTTCCCTGTGTCATTTCTTTGTTTGGATGGGTACTTAATTTCCAATGCTAAGGACAGAAAGGTCCTTATTTAATTTTTCTTCTCTCTCCAAATATTGCATGTTGTATTGAAATAGTTTTATTTTTATTTCATGGACTTTTGGTAAAGAAAGGCTTTGATTTTTCAGTTTCATAAAAAAATGAAATGCAATAGTGCCTTTGCCAGCCATGCAATATGGCCACAGAATTGGTGTTGTAATGGTAAAGAGTTACACTTTATGACTTCTACTCTGCTTAGACAAATATGATATTTTCAATGGAATTTAATGAACAATAGGAAAGCCACATGTGCATATGTTTGTGTAAGTCACAGTTGAAACAGGGAAGATATACAGTCTGACTCACACCCCAGTGTAACTTTTCATTACAAATTAGAATGAAACTTGGTTTTCATTTTCTTCTCCTTAAGCAATATACACTTAGTAATTGAAAAAGCAACTAAATAACCACAGAGTTGAAGAATTTTCCATTCTGTTTAACACAGCCTTTTGGATGGTGGTAAATGCAGCCACCTGAGAGAATATTTCCTGGGGATTAAAGTAATTTCACTCTGTCATTCCCCTTCTCACCCTGAAAAATATATTAAATGCATGTAACCAGGAAAAAAAAATTCTTAATCACATACATGATCTATAGTACATCAAATACCTTATGATTTCTTTCAGTAAAGTAACAGCTACAATTTTAAGTGTGCTCTTGGTTCTATGGGATGCTAGCAAAATAAGGAGTTAATTAAACAATTATCCAGCTTACTTCTTTTAAGAAAGGAAAAGCATACTGAATGTCAGAAACTGATGCATAATATGAGGAGATTAGTTAACTATTTCTTTATTTCTGTGTTGCGCTATATAATCTAAATCTCTGGGCAGCCAACAAGAAACCAGTGACAATTTTAGAAGTCACAATCAGAATTTCTCCTGTTAGATATGAAATAAGAGCTTTACTGAGTTTACATGACATGTTCTTCCTTCAGAGTCCTGGGCTGCAATATTCACATGTATCTTCTATCATATCTACCTGTTAAAGTCTCTCATTATTGTCCCTTTCTTCTTTTGAAATAAGCAGAGATGTACAGGGACTGAAATCTATTGCATTACCTACTATTGGCAATGAGCGATATTGTATAAGCAATAGTTCCAAATCTTATCAAATTAAAGCTGGATTTGCATATCAAAGTTGGTTGTGCTAAGGGCAAAAAGTTGTGATAAAGTTATTTCTTAATCTCTAGACCATGTAACAGTACAGATTTCTTTCCTGTCAGCCTGGGAGGCTCACAGCTTCTGTCTGCCTCAAACCTACAGAGGGTTCTCACTGGGAAGCTGGAGGCTGATCCTGTAGCTGGATTCCAAATAATGCTATGAGCTCAGTGTAGGAAAAATCACTTTTATCGTGTATCTGAAGCTGTCAAGAATGTGTTGAAAAATTTGGATCACAATTCCAGTATCCGAGTTTCATCCAAAATGTGTTGTGCTGCTTTGTAAAGAACTGAGAATTGGCAGCACAAACACCGTAGTGGGGAAAGGATAATGGTTTGGGATGACCTGGAAGTAGGGAATTTCTTCATGCTCTCTTGGGTTCTTATGTCACTGTCACTGTTAAAGTGTAACATGCCAACACAACAATGACACTGAACTTTTAATTTAATGAAAATAAAATATACATATGAACAAGGATGAGGCATTATTGTGACTTTAGATCAAGTTAAAATGAAACATAGTTACTACATGCAGTCCGTTAAATATCATCATCACACTTATCATCACAGGTCAAAGTCTGCCTTTGCCTAACGGTAAAATGCAACTAATGTTACCCTGTTACACCAGCAAGCTGCATATTTCCCTCATCCATGTAACACCTACACATGTACATCGACACACCTGCTTCATGCTGCTTACAGCTTCAGCATTTCAGTATGAAATGCTCTTCTTAAATCTCACAGATGTATCAATTTATTTCACTTCAAATAGTATTTATTTTGTATCTTGCCACACGTTGTGAGTTGGAATGCAAAAGAAGGTGAAGAGGAAGGAGAAAAGACAACATGTGTGAAGAAGCAAAAGATAATGTAAATCATATAAATAACCTGAAAAAATTTTCAGGGCACAAATTTGTGTGAAATCAGCTCTGAGGGTTAGTCACTCAAAGCTGAATCATAGGGGGTCTAGAAAAGAGGAGTATAAGCACTTTCTTTGGCTGTAATTTACATACATTTAATTTTTTTTGGTTCCTTTTTTTTGGCAGCACAATTATTCCTTACAATTGGCCTGTGAGTTAGACCTTTTGACACAGTTGGATTCCAGGAGTCATATCAGAGTTATTGTGAAATGAAATGTAATTACGTGTCAGTAAGTGGGTGTGAGCCTAAGGGAGTCTGACTGAAGCTAAATGAGTAATTGAGCCTGTGAAAGTTGGAACAAGTGTGATGTGCATTCAAAATTCTCCAAAAAGAGATTTTTACAACTTTCAGTCCTTTCTGCCCTTAACAGGCCATGGTATGGGGAGGATATTTTGTTCTGTTTTTTCAGTGAAGTACTATTTTAGTTCTAAAAGCTAAACATAAACCCACATTTGATTACCAAATGCAAACATTTGATGAGAAACTGCAGAACTCCATAAGATGGGAACTCAGATTGAAACCCAATGGTTGCAGTGTTTAGGTTCAAAAAAAAAAAAAAAATTGCCTACAGAGTGTACATAACTGAATGAAAAGAATGGAAAAAAGCGTATGAAAAGTAGGGAATGGTTTTGGTAAGTTAACATTCAAGGTCTGAAAATTCTTGGGAATTTTCTACAATTTGAACTAAATTGGATTATTATATGAGAAATAAAACAACTAGAATAATGATATTGGAGACAAAGTGTTTTCTGGATTAAAAGAATGCTATACTTTCACCATTCTGGAATCCCTCCACAGTACAGAATAATCCTGTAAAAGGATATCTGTGTTACAGTACAAGATGTGTAATTTACTCATTATATTTTGTTACAGAACAGATCCTTTGTTTGGTCTAGTTACAGTATTACATTATGTACATATATGCATATGTTGAGAATCTAAAATGTGTTCATTTCAGCAGTAATCAAAACAGACAATGATCAAGGTGTTAGTAATGAGCAAATAAAGCCAGATCAGAAGACAAATTATGAGTTTTGGAACGGTTTTGGAATTTATAATGTATACCAAAAAGAATGAAAATTGTATTTTCCACTAGATACTGTTTTAATCTAGCTGAGGAACCATTACATTAAGGAGGCCTCACTGCAGAGTCTGTTTGAGGAAAAAACCCCCATTAATTAAGGGATTCATTTTTTTTGACAAAAAAGACAATTTCCAAAGGCTCACAAACTTTGGGAGTACAATTAACTGCAATTTTCATGGCTTATGCAAACTGAATTAACAATTTTAATGTTTGGCTGTTTGTTATTAACTGCACCTAGATAATCAAACAAAAGGATAATTATGCAGCATTTTCACTTATTGGTTATTTTTGTCCCAGGTTTGCTGATTAGGTTCCCAGCAGTTAGGACAATAACACTACTTTACTCCATGCTCCTTACACTGCTAGCGTATGGTGCCTGCCAGACCAGCAATTTGCTTACACAGAATGTTAGAAATGTTAGATTTGCAGTACATATAGATTTGGTATACAATTTGCAGAGGAAAAGGGAAATTTATATCCATATTGGAAAGTAGAATGTGTTCACAAACTCAAGTAGCTGTTTTCACATATAGACAGATATTTGTGTGCATCATTAACTGACTGGTGTAAACGTGTACAACTGATCATAAAAAGTGTGTATGATAATTTACAGGGAAGCTCTCAGCTACTTCATGGTCCTTATTCTAGGAAATATTAATGATGGGAAGACAATGATAACTATATCCCAGCATTCAAATGAACTAAGCTGGAACGTAGAGCATCACAGACCTAATTCAAATGGTCACTTCCCTCCCATCATAGGTGTAAACAAGCCAAGAATCCATGAGGCAACATATATGATTTTGATAGGTGACAAATACATTTGTTTTGTAGCCAATTAGCAACCATGTAGTGATATTTATTGGAAAGCAATATTCTGTGTTCAGGAAGCTGCAGCTAGGATCTTTGGATCCCAGCTGTTGGACAGGGAGTGTTTACTGTTTGTCCAGCAATGTCTCACTATTCTGTCTTGCTGCTTGCTGTACTGCCTCATTAAAGGAAACTTAAGAGATGAATTTGGTGTTAATTTGAGTTTGTGGTTAGGGAGGTCAGGAATCCCCAGCTAACAGGAATGACAAACCTTCAAGGAAGAGCAAGCAACTGATTAGCCATAGTTTGAGTCATAGTGTCAAAGCCTCCATAAGAATTTTGAGTTTATACTAAGAATAGAAATTATACCTTTGACTTCAGTGGGGCCAAGCTTGTACACTGTGTTGCTACCTAAGTGCAGCCAGTCATACTGGTTTTGAGTGGAATTTGGCTACTTCTGCATTCCTGGTATGTAACACTCTGAAACTATTTCTTTCAACCATACATAATGCTTGTCTGCAGAAACTAAAGTTTTTTTATGGAACAGTAGCTATATTTTTAATCATAGATTTATCTTTTGGATTGAGTTTAGTATTTACCAGTTAATTTCAGGTTCTTTTAAGAAGACAGTGAAATGTTATTACCTTTATCAGTCTCTCTTCTTCCATCAGTGATTACTCCGTAACTCATTTGGTGATTCATTTTCACTGTTATTTTTCATTGCCTTTCTTTGAATTTTATATTTTGCTTTAGGGCAGAGAGTTAAAGCAAAGTAATCATGAGATAAAATAAAGACTTTTCTCTCCCATCTTCTTTCAGTTGAGATTAAAAAATCTGTGTTGACTGACAGAATGTATTTTTCAGTGAGTGTAATGTGCTTTTTCTTGAGACTACTTTTAAACCCAGAATATTTTTATGTTATCAACGTAATGATGTCAACTGCAAGCAAGCTTCAGAACTTTGCAACAAAAGGAATAACATCTAATGAGTTTACACTCATAAAAATATATAAAATATTGTAACAGATTTCATAGTATGCACATTTTGAGCCAATATATTATTCCTCTATTAAAATCCCCAGATTTTAAATGTATAGTTTTGCAAATTTATATTCACAAATGAGGAATACTTTGCCTGGATAAATACTTTTTAATAATCATAAACATTTTCTACTCTACATTCATGTGAAAGATGTTAACCTTCATTCCAGTCTTTTCTGAAAATAACAAAAAATTCTAGCTTCTATAATATATCAGAAAAAAAGGATTCCTGGAAATGTAAAACATTCAAGCTAGAAAGAAAAAAAAATCCCCATTAATTTATTATAGATTCACTTTTACAGCCAGATCCTCAGCTGAATTGGGAGTCTCAGTAGAGTTTCATCACTTTACAACAGCCATGGATTGTGTCTCTGCCTGGAAATTTGAACAGAATACTTGAGCTAGCAATATCTAAAATCTAATACAGGCTTAATTATATATACACAATATTTTAATACACAGCTAAACAGATACCAGAGGTCTGCTCTCACACCTACTGGATGATATCTCCTGCTATTCAAATGTAGTATTTCTATTCCTCTCTCTTCCAATGATAAGTTTGTTAGTTTGTGGAGAACAGAGCACTTCATCTATACTGATTAAAGAGCTTCAGAAGAGTCTGCAAGGAGTGGCCTGGAGGAAATAATACTCCCTAGAAGGACTTTGACAGGATCAAGTGCAACTATAGGACTCTGTGGGTGAGGGTGAATGGCACAATGGCCTAGGTGATGAAGAGGAGAGCAAGTTTGCAGATGACATGATATTTGGAAGGGTAGGGCTACTGTTCAGAGAGACCTTGACAAGCTGGAAGAATGGGCTGGCAGAAACTGCATGAAGTCCAATAAAGGCAAATGTAAAGGTACCCGAGATGCATTGACTCAAGCTGGAGACTACAGGCTGAGGACCAACTAGTTGTGAAGCAATTTTTTTAGAAAAAAGACCTGGCGGCCTTGTCCTGGCAGGCAAGTTGAACAGGAATCAGCAGTGTACTGTTTTGGTGAAGAAGGCTAATGGTTTTCTGGTGTGCGTTGTTAGGAAAAGTATAGCCATCAGGTCAAAGGAAGTGATTATTTCCCTTCTTCAGGACTTGTGAGGGCATGTCTGGAGTATTGTACCCAGTTTCAAGCCTCCATTACCATACAGACATTGACTAATTGGAGAGAGTCTAACAGAGAAGGACCAAGGTGGTGAAGGGGCTGGAACTCATGGAAAAATTTTTTTACTGAGCGGGTTGTCAAACATTGGAATGGGCTGCCCAGGGAAGTAGTTGAGTCACCATCCCTGGAGATATTCAAAAAGCGAGTGGACAGGGTACTTCAGAACATGGTTTAGGGGGCATGGTTAATGGTTGGACTCGATGATCTTGAAGGTCTTTTCCAACCGAAATGATTCTATGATTCTATGATTCTATGTAAAATAAGAGTTTGTTCATCCTAGAGAAGAAAAAGCCAATAGGGTTTGGGAGAGTCTAACTGCTGTCTTCATGACCTAGGGGGGATTACAGGACCAGGCTCTTCTCAGAGATGCACAGCAGAAGGCCAAGTGTCAACAGTTGCAGTTGGCAGCAAGGGGAATTCCAACGAGATACAAAAGAAAAAAATCCACAATGGAAAAGGTACAATAGTGTAATGGATTGCCCAGTTGTCTGTGAACTTCTGAAGAAAAATACTGTCTCCACAGTGCTGCTTACATTGTCAGTTCCCTTGCTTACGAAAATTAGATGGAAGTGAGAAAAGATTCTGCTCAAAAGGATTGGGTGTTTGTATATTTCCCTGGTCCTGTGCTCCGTTCAAAAGACAGTCTCTTAATGTGAAGATGAGACTCTTACAGATGTCACACACACATATCTGTGATTCAGCAGAACAATGCTTTCTCTCATGAGATTGCAGAAAGAACATCCATTATGTATTCTAAACCCAAGATGAGTACTTCTTATGAACAGTAGTTTCTAAAATGAAGTCAGTTAACTAAATCACGAGTAGTGGTACCAATATGGTTATATGTAGTCTTTAACAACATGAATGAATGTTATTTAAAAGAGAGAAAAAATAACCTAAAATGACTGTAATACCTATGGTACAACAGTGACATAGCATTGAGATATGCAACAGAAAAAGAAAATCCTATAAAAAAGCATTATTATAGGAAAAAGAGTAAAGTATCAATATTTTTAACTCATTGGAGAAACATTTTTGAAACCAGTCTTAAAGTTCACTTCTCACAGAGATAGCCTTAGACTTTAAACTGGAAATGTGATCTTACTTTTTAAACTGATTTTTTTGGATTCAGTGGAGTATGATACAGAAATTGGGTAACTGAAGATGACAGCAAAAAAAAATGGCTAAGAAAAGTCAGAGAGCAATGGCACTCTGATGGAGAAGAAGAGGAAAATAAATATCAGATTGGAAGAGGGGACATAGATAACAGAACTATTAAAGATGTAAGGACATGGCTTTTCACTGAGCAGTTGGTCGAATGATACACAGCACAGTAGTTGGAGGTTACAAAGGATTTTATCTAAATATTTTCTAGAAAAGAAAACTACTGAGGAAAAAATGTCTCCAACAAGTTTATGTGATCCACTGATTACAGTCTTTTTGATAAAGAAGATATAATTAAATAAGCAAGATATAAATAAAGGCCTTATTTGAAGGAAAAAAATGATTTGAGAAGAAAAAAAGAGATCACATTCCCAGACTTTAGAAAACATGGAAGATCTGGAAAACATTTTTGAAGTAAAATTGAAGGAGGAAAATTAGACTACTAGATTGCAGGAAGACAGACCCCATTAAACTCAGAGAATTGATACAGAAATTTGAGAGGCAAGTCTCAGGAAAAAGGGGTTTAAGAAGAGTTGGCACTTCTTTGAAGAATCAGTAACAAGGGCGCAAGTACAAACTGTCCCACTGGTGAGAAAAGATCAGAATGGTACTAAGAGGACAATTTGACCATGAAATGGATACTGACCTCAAGTTTAAAAGCAAAGCATGCAGGAAGTAAAAACTTGATCAGATTTTAAAGGACAAATAAAACTAAATACTAAGCATACAAGGACAAAACTAGATAGGCCATGGCAAAAAGAAGATATTCAACTATCCAGGGATATCACAAGTGAAAATAAAAAGCTGTGCCAATATCGTAGGAGTCCAGGAAAACCATTGTTCCATTATCAACAGAGCGGTAAGTTATTGGTAGATGATACCAAGAAATCAATGACATTTTTCATGAGTTTACAGGAAAATACAAACCACAATCATGTGGCTAATGAATTTGCAGCCACTGACTCATTGAATGAATAGTATATGAACAGGAAAAAGAATATGTTGACAAAAATCTCTGTTTTAGATTGCCAGGGTCTGAATACATTGTCTCTAAATACTAAAAGAAAAGGATGAAGGATTCTTAGATCTCCTAATGTTTGTCTTTGAGTGCTCAGATTCTGTTCTGCAGAACAACTGCTTACTTTCCTGTTCTTCATTTATATAGTTGATTTACATGTAGAATTTCCCACTTATTCTTTTGCACTGCATTTTGAGTTCAGTTCACCCTAAAAGAGGGGTAATGATTTACAAAAATGGCTCCTGAAGGATGAACATAATGCCTATTTTCAAAAAGGGGAGGGAAAAAAAAAGAAGACTGAGGTAATTATAGATTGGGTGTTCAGCTTAATTCCTAGAAAACGGACAAGAACAATCTATAAGCACCTAAAAGAAAACAGCTTAGATGCCTAAAAGCTACCATGCACTTGTCAAGAACAATTTGTGTTGAACCAACCTCATTTTCTTCATTAAGAAAGTACCAGGGCTGTACAAGAAAAGAAAAATAACTTGGCTTTAGTAAGGATTTTGCCCATCGCACTCCCACATGGCATTCTCATAAGTAAACTGGGGAAGCTTTGAGCAGTAATAAGCTAGTGCAGAAAAACTAATCATCTCAAATACGTAACTGGTTGGAAAACTACTCAGAAGTATTAATGGTTTACAGTGAAAATGAAAGTGTAAAGAATTGACTTAATCAGAGTTCACCTCTGATTCTATTACCACTAATATTTTCATTAATAAACTAAGTGACAGAACAGAGAGTATGTTCATTTTAATTACAGAATACATCAAGCTGCTGTTGGGAAGAATGAGGAGACTAAATGTTTGGACAAAAACTCAAAGCAATTTTAAACTGGAAAGGAGCTGAAACTCTAGAATAGGACAAATGGAAAATTGTACATTTAAACTGGAGTAATCAACTATGTAACTAGAGACTACAGAACTAGATAAATCATTAGTCTTCAGAACAAAATCTTAATGTGGTTGATTCCAGTCCGAACATAAAAACAAAATGTTATGCTATTTCCAATAAAGGGCGTACACCTGACTTTTCCCTCTAACCAGGAGAATAACAAATACAATATATGCTGGAAATATCATATTCTACTTAGCTTTGATAAAGATTCGGTGAATATTTTGTCCAGGTTATGATACTACACATCAAAAACTTGTGGTCTAATTGATAAAACCATAGCACAGATCATAAGACTGTTTTGAAAAAGATGATGTATGAGGAAAAAGTATGGGCATTGTTTAGCTGTAAGATCAGAAGCTTCAAAGGTGATACAGTAACCTTTAAATATGCAAAAGATAACTGCAAAGAGACAGAAAATAAATTCCTGACCAGATGAAAGATGACAGAACAGGCAGAAGATTCAAACTAAACAAGTAATAATCAGGCAAGACAGTAAGAAAAATGTCGAATGTTATGGATAGTGAAGCGTCAAAATAGATTGCCTGACAGGGGCACAGAGTCTGCATCATTGGAAGTCTTAGACAAGTATCTGTCAGGAATGATACTTATATCATAACCTGAACATAAATACAAAATGGTATGCTATTTCCACTGTGTATACATGCACTGATGCTGCACTGGGGAAAGAATATTGACTAGATGATCTCTGGAAGATCCTTCTGACACATATTTTTTGGTTATACTGAGACATATCATTGGAATGACAAGAAATAAAAGAGACAAGGGAAGCTTTTATTGCCATTTGTCTGCAAATACTTGCAAATTTTTAAGGAAATATAATTCTGTGAAATATTAGGTTATAATATTAATGGCATATGGTGCTGAAAGTTCAGTAGCAAGGATTTTTCAAAGAACCTGTCAACATCTTCTGCCTGTAGAACAGGAAAAACAAAAATGTGAAAGTACCACTTAGTTTGACCTCACTACTACACAAGATTTAAGAACAGATTCTGAAGGGAAGCTCAGTGAAGGCCATGGTGATAAGAGGAGAATGGGATAAAAAGCAACAAAGTTCTGTTGCAGGTAGATTGTGTAAGACCAATTTAAATGAATGTAAATTTATTGACCCTAATATATCTGTAGTCTATCTGTGAAAGCATATGATACGGTGATCCAGGAGAACATATTATTTCAGATGAAGTAGGTATACAAGAAATATAACACAGATACAGTTTGCCCTCCTTTCTGTTGATTATATTGGCATGGGAATCATCAGCCTTTTAATTCCCCCCACCAACAAACAAAACAAAGATAAATGCTGACACTGTAGGTATACTACATTTGGTAAGAATGGAAATTTTTCTTATGTCCTGTTAAACAAAAAAAAAAAAAAAGAAAGAAAGAAAATGGTCATGAAGCTTGAAAATAGTTTTTGAAAATTTTATAACAAGATGCATGTTAAAGATATCACCAGCTTATTCAGGAGTTGCATTTTAAAAACCAGATAACAGTAGAATAAAATTTTGTGTATTCCAGTCCAGATTCCAACAATTTGAAGTTACAGGGGTTCAGTATATAATAATTTGTCTGTGTGGGACAAGACTCTTCAGAGTACTTGAAGGGGAAGAAGAGGTGAAAAGTAAAGATTACAAATAATATTTAGGCATTACAGACATAATGACATAAAGAAATATCAGTAGAACTAATAAGTTAAGCTTCTGCTCTGAAGATATCTTGTGGAAGTGTTTATTTTTCTTGCATTTAGGGAAACTAACCGAGTTGACTGATGTGAATTTCCTACTGCCTTTCACATCCTGAGAAACTTCAAAAAATATTCTGGAGAGATGTTAGAAATGCTTTTGACATGGAAATAAATCTGTCTTTCTAAATACAAGACTTATCTGTGTGGGAAACAATATGTACTGCTCTGATTGGCTTCCTAATGCTAGAGAAATATTAGAGGGTGAGGGAGGGGGTAGGATGTGTGGACAGTTCAATAACAACAGAAATTAAATGCTTGAGTGCTTTGCAGAGTCCCATGTGAATAGCACATAAAATATAGCAAACTTGTTTTGAGATATGTTTTCTCAGAAAATTTTTGTTCTAAATAAAAAAAAAAATTGTTTTGTGAAATCTTGCTGGGCATGGTTCACTCTATCATTACATCTATGAGATAAAACAACTGCCAATGAGCTGAACTGAGGTCAGACTTCCTGAAGTTCTTCATAGCAAAAAAACAGTGCAGGGAAACATTAAACACCAGTGAGAGAAAACTCCAGATGAGAGAGGTAATGTTTGGAGACTGGTGATCTGAGTTGGAAGTGCTGGCAATCACAGTGATAAATTGAACACCATGAGAATGCGATAAAGTCGTACCAAGTTACAGGTAATGATAAAACAGAGTTTAGACAGGTGAAATAAATGGTTTTGTGTTCTGGTAATGCCATACTCCGAAGTTTTAGTTTTCAGGAAAGTAGACTCTATGCAGTCTTCCCACCAGTATAAGTGAGGTTAGATCAGGTTAAAGTGGGTTTTGGAGTTTCACTTACTGGAAGCTGAAGAGACAGGTTGAGCAGGAGATGCTTTTGCTCTCTACTTCCTATGTCCTTCACTGCAGGGGGCTGCTGCCAGAAGATCACAATTTATTTGTCTTCTAGGAACAATTTCTGCAGGCTTGTGTGTGTCTTGTTGGAGAAGGTATTGAGGAAGCATCCCAGGTTTCCTGGTTTCTGAGATAGGTCCTCAAGTTCCCAGAAATTGGAGTCTTCTAGGTTACAAAATCTTAGGGTTTCCAGGCTAATTGCTCCATATGACCAAGGTAGAAAGCATACCAAAGAAGTAGGTAGCTCAGAGGCTACAGATTCTCAGCTCCCCAGTTTTTCAGCATGTCATCTGGGAACTGCTGAGTTGACCATCCCAGATCCATTGGGATGACTGGGTCATCCCCATGTGACTTGCATGGGAAACTAACGCTTCTGAAGTAAAAAATTCTGATATCTTACTCCTTCTGAAAGCAAAACCCCAATAACAACAAAAAGTTGCATCTAGGCTTTTTATCATAATTCAGAATACTATTTAGCTCAGGAAGACCTCACTCTTTGCAGAACTTATATTTAGTTTCCTGGACAGAGCGAAGTGATTCCACCTCTCCCAAACACTCAGTATCCTCAGGTGGCAGAGGCCCAGAAAGAAAGCCTGAGGGACCTGCGTGTAACAGAATTTTCCATGCTGGCTTGGGACCAAGAGCAGGCACAGAGACGGAGCTTAGAAACTCTCTCTCCAGGGCTGTTAATAGTTTTTTCGGCTGAGTCAAAGAGGAATATCACAACCAGGATACAGACAAATGAGAAAATGTATGCAGGCTGGAGCACTGGGCTGGGGAAACGAAACAAACCTACTGCTGCAAATTCACACTTCTCAAAGAGAAAAGAGTGAGGGAAGAAATCTTTAGGAGAGTAGGGCCAAGCCTTTTTTAGAAATACACTTTGTAATAATGCATTTCATTTCCGAGGGCTGTAGGTAGAACGAAATAGGTATCATACCTATTAGCTGGGCATGTCCAATGGTCATAGTTCTGAAGATTTTGTCTTGGCTGGTTTTGTATGTGATTAAATATAATTTATAGCTCAGTGTTATTTTTTGTCAGAAAAGGATCTTACAAAAGCCAATCAAATGTTTAGCACTAATGTATTGTCGAGTAGAATATAAATCCCTTAATTAGCACTTCAAACCATGTAAACATACTTTACCACATTTCACAGAGTAAAGCAAATAAAAAATTGCTTGATTTATAAATTCAACATCAGGCTCATGTACAGTGTATATTAAATCATGTGCATCTTGTACAGGTTGCAAGTAAGCAAGTTGCAACACATCCCCCCAAACAGAGATTAGAGAAGAGAAAAACTGAAGAGGAAATGAAGACTGGAATTTAATCACACTCCACTATTCTGCTCATTTCCACTTTTTTTTGTATTAGAATGCTAGAAGCAAGCCTTGACAAGCTACCTGAGCACTATTGCTGATCCTATTTTTTGCCTTTCTTTTGATTAATCTTGCTGTTTGCAGTAGTAACTGAATTTGTCACATTTGGACTCTGAAATCTACTGCAATATTTGAGCAATATTACCGGTTTCTGTTGCCATACCAGTGGGAATTTTCACCAATCATGTAAAATTTTGGTTTTGATGAAAGAGTGTGATGTAAATGAACAGCTTATCAAATACAGAATGAATTCATCATCCTTTTCTTCCCTTTATTCCCCATGTCGAGATTGTGACCAAATTTCCAAAGATGTTTTAAAGTCCATATCTGCTGTGTCTCTGGAAAACCAAACCAATTGTTATCCCTGGAGGGGTTGAACCTATATGTCCTCTGGAGCCTGTTCAGCTCCTCAGACTGAGCTCCCATGAACACAGGCCCTGCCATGGCTCTCTTTGCGCTATTTCAGTGCCTGGGCACCATGCTGAGCAGCTGTTTCAAAACATCCTTTGATTCCTAAGCTCTGCATACATCACTGCTGCCTGTAACCCTTAGGTAGCTCCCTTTTCACGTTTCTTTTTCCTCAGTCCTCTCCATCAACTATATCAGCTTCAACTCTTTTCATTTCACAGATATCTCTTTGCTTTATTCTGGGATGCCTCTTATACTCTGACCATCTCATTTACCAGTTTGTTAGACTGTTTGTTAGACTTTGATCTTGCTTAATATTCATTTATTTTTTAAGATCCAGTTAATCTATCTAGCTAATCTATAAAAGGAATCTTAGCATTTTCAAACAAAATAGGAAATAGGCAAGCTGAAGCCATCATCTCCTATGTTGTCCCTTGTTCTGTTTTTAAGTTCATTTGTTCATGCAGTATTATACCAGTTTTGATTTGTGCCCTCTTCTGTGCAGCAAATATCTTTCCAGAAAAAGCCTGACTTACTATAGGTCAATTGACAAATAGCAGCTATAAGAAGAATATTCCAGAGAACCAAGCTGTCCTAAAATAGAGATATTCTTCGGCACAATTCCTGGGTCACTGTTGTTACCATCTAGGGTGTGAGCCATAGCTGGCAGAACGCATTAAGGCTCTTATGCTCTTGAAAGTGACCTGAGTAGCAGGCCAGACAAAGTCCCCCTGTACTTCCTTTCACATTTAGGAAAAAAAAAAAAATCAAATTAGGTTTCGACTGTGCGTATATCTCAGAAAGAAAAGTTTGGACGCAGTTAAAACATTGTTTTTATTATTTGCTAAGATGGTCATTAAAAAAAGGGAGGGAAAACTACCTAGCATTACAAAATGTACTATCTTCATGAAGACTTTACAATTATGTTTTATTTGTCACAGAATCTGAATGACGTACATTTTAAAAAGTAAATAGAATTCAACAGGTATTTCTTTCAGTGATGCTTATATTAGAATGGCTTTGTGCTATAACATCAGCTTCAGAAAAAAACTACACACAATAATTTAATTTTAAAACTGAAATGCTCAGGGACTGAGGTTAATAAAGAGCAAGTATTATGCATGAACATTTTTCTGTTCATACTTAATATGCATGATCATTATGGGTAGAAAGTATTGTAAAACATTTTAATTTTTTAAATATTCAAATTCATAACGAGCTGTATAAAATGCATCCCCTTATGCCATTAATACTCTAATTCCCATTGACACAGTAGACCTTTCCAATCATATCCATTTTTAAATACTCAGACTAAGATGATAGATTTATGCAGGTCAGTCTGTCACATGTGCCTGGAATAAAAATCTGTAATCACTTGCTTTTGTGGATTAAGAAAGATGGAAAGACTGTATGCCAAAGACTAGGCAAGTATCTTTGGTACACGTCTGTTAACCTCTCAAATTCCTTCAGCTTTTCTGCCTTTTAAAGTGATACAGGAAATTATTTAATTTTTAAGAAAAGATCTGAAGTCCTGTCTCTTTTCCTGCTTCCTGTCTTTCTTTAGATTTAGAAGCCAACAGTTTACAACATTTCACTCCCATATCATCACACAAAACCACACTGATCCTTCCCAAGTTCCTAACAGAAGGTTTTGCTTTCTAAACTGCTGGTCTAGCTAGAGACTTTTCGTCCTACCATTCAAATATGACAGATCAGAAAAAAAACCCAAACAAACAAACCTGAATTCCTAGTTTCTTGCTCTCTGCCTGCATAACTGTGTAGTCATTGTGACAAGTATACTGTTATTGACTGTATTTCTGTAGAAACTATACTGAGCTCTCTGTGCTTTCTCTTTTCTCTTGAGTAATATTTGAGTTTCTGAGAGAAAAAGCACAATCACTCTTTAAGACTCTTCTTCAAAACTCCGTGTCTCAGAGGAGCTGATAGTTTCAAAGATTTGCAATAGCTCTTCTGCCTCCTGCAGAATTACATTCAGGAAACGTGTTGCATATTTTGCCCTGGATTGTTTGACAGCACAGTAGGCTCTAAGTGTTCAGAGTTCATATTGCTATGCGGGAACAGGAAGTATGAAGGGTTGTTTTTAAAAGTATCTTGGCAGCAAGGTTTTCCCCAGCAGTGACGACTTCTTAAGTAAAATTTGAAAGGGCATTTTTTGTTTTTCAAATGTCATTATTGCTTTACCACTAGCTTGCCAGTGACTTTTTCATTTTCATTTAGTATTGCATATGTTGGAAACAAGGTAAGTGCAACTTGAATGTTCTTGATGTGATAAATTCCAGTTTATGACATGAAGGTCTATCTTTCCAGACAGGCCCTTAGCCAATGCTAATTGTACTTGCTTGCAATGTTCCCTGAAAAGGCACTCAAGTAGAACTCTAATAATGGTTCCATGCTACACAGCATTAGTCAAATGCTTTAAAGGTGAGATAGAAACAAGGTGATTCCAGAATAGGGAAGTTATTGAAAGGTTCAAAATGTTCAGAGTGTGGTGCTTTAACCCCAGCCAGCAACTAAGCACCATGGAGCCATTCATTCACTCCCCCCCACCCAGTGGGATGGGGGAGAAAATCAGAAGGGAAAAGGTAAAACTTGTGGGTTGAGATAAGAGCAGTTTAATAGAACAGAAAGGAAGAAACTAATAATTATAATAATAACAATAATAAAATAATAATAATTCAGAATTGGAATATACAAAACAAGTGAAGCACAATGCAATTGCTCACCACTCACCAACCAATGCCCAGTTAGTTCCCAAGTAGCAATCCGACCCCCAGGCCAACTCCCCCCAGTTTATATACTGCGCATGATGTCACACGGTATGGAATACCCCATTGGCCACTTTGGGTCAGCTGTCCTGGCTGTGTCCTGTGCCAACTTCTTGTGCCCCCCCAGCCTTCTTGCTGGCTGGGCATGAGAAGCTGAAAAATCCTTGACTTAGTCTAAACACTACTGAGCAACAACTGAAAACATCAGTGTGTTATCAACATTCTTCTCATACTGAATCCAAAACATAACACTATACCAGCTACTAGAAAGAAAATTAACTCTGTCCCAGCTGAAACCAGGACACAGAGCAAGCTTTCTGTCCCCTGAATTATCTTCAAACAGTTTTATTTTTACTCATGGGATGAGTTCAATGTAGAGCAAGAGGAATACCTACATGACTAGGAAGATTGGGATTTGGCCCTATATAGAACTTCCTTGATGAAAAAGCTAAAGGCTTTTATGCAACATTGAGAATGAACTTAATATAAACTTGCAACTGTACATGCAAATTTTTAACAAGGAGCTTTACTTTGGATGAGTCTAGTTGTTAAATTACATGAAATAATCGGTACAGTAGTAGAAAAGAGTTTGCAAGTATAAACATAGAAAACTGTTATGATATTAAGATTTAATGATGCACCCCTGATCATTTTAATGAATATTTACCCATGAAAGTCCTTCCACAGTCACCTGTGGAACTCTTCGTGTTATGTAGTAATAATAAATATACATAGCACCATGTAGGGTACATGTCAGATGAAGGATATAAAATTCACTATAAAATGTTGAACGATAAAGGCCCTAATGTTTCCAGGTCCCAGCATAGTTCCTCTAGAGATTACCTGCTTGTTTCTATATGGTACTGCACTGTCATATGTAAGCATAACCTGAATGCCTGGCAACAAGAGTACAAATTGCACGACTGAGTCTTAACGGTATGTTGCTGAAGTCATAATTATAATGAGAAAAAATTACTTTCCTTAATATTAAGGAGAATGAAAGAAGAAACATTCAGACATTTTCTGTCTGTAGCTAAGCTATTAAATTCATATTTAGCCACTTAAATTCTAATACCTTAATTTTTAAAAATTCTGAGTACCAGTTTCTCAGTGAACATCACTGAGATGACTAAATGATTGACACCTCTGGAAATCAAGCCCTCTATTTAAATGCCAGGAGCACATGAGCTTCCTAAGTCTACATGCAAGATATAAAGGCAGTCTGTGTGATATCTGAAGCTTGTGACTAAGCTTGAGCGCAGAGTCTCATGATCAGAGTACTTCAGTGCCAGGCTGTAGTTAACATGTAGGTTTGGGTCGTGCTGGAGAATGTCTGAGCTGATGGCACTGCCAGGTTGTGATGTGGATGGGAACAATGGCTTTCCTGTCCTAGCCAAGGTCCCCCTCACCCTCCAAAAAACCGTATTTGTCTTGCGGTGACATCATGTGGTCACCACCAGGCAGGCAGGGTCCTTCCTAAAGCATCACACAGCTTGTAAAGCAAGAGAGAGTGGACTCTGCAGGCTGACATACTGCTGTCAGTGCAGGTGAATGGAGAGTGGGTCAGGGATCACTGCTTACTTCAGTACACTTCTTGACTCAGGCCATTTATGACTGTATTGACATAGCCTGCCAGTTAATTTAAGCTCCTGCATGTGGAATGTCACTTTTCAGCTTAACTCCTGATTTTAATTCTGGTCGGTATCTCATGCTGGCCGAGGTGAGAAACATATATCACATTCTTAGAAGTAAATCTGGTTTAAATAATTGCCCTTAATGGTCATGGTTTTATGTTACTACAGTAGGCAAAGCAACAGTATAAACTTAGAAGTTGACAAACTGAGTAACATTTTCAACTTTTTGTGCATACCACTCATGAATGTTACCTGAGGAACAATAAATCAGATTTAATCATAAGTCTGGTTTAAGCAGGGGAAGTTATTCCACTGTTGGTATCCTTAAAACATCCAGCTACAGTATTACTTTTAAATCCTTTAAATGTATCAGTGAAAGTACTTATGTAATCCTTCAAGCAGAAGGGAAAAGGATATATTCTGTTTATAACACACTAAGTAGGCAGATGTCTTAAAGTAGGTTCCACTTCAATGCAAGACTTTGTGATACCAATTAGAAAGCATATGCCATATTGCCTCGACATTCTCTTACCAAATGCTGATGAATGTTTATGATCATAAATGAAATATGTAAAGTGGCACTGAAAATAATCTTTCAAATTATAAGTGTTAAAATATATACTGTGCAGAATGTCTACCAGGTGTTCTGCAATGCAGGCTCTCAGGGATGTATTTCTATGGGGGTTTGTGGAGTACAGTAACAGATTTTAGTGCTGCCACAAGTACTGAGATACGCCTGCTTCCATATTTTTCCTGTGAAGAATAACACCAACAGTAGATGCGCAACCAAGTTACAGTAAAAGATATTGAGAGGTATAGTGGAGTTTGATAGCAAAGCTGTTGTTGCACCATGGTAAGTTTTGGGTTCAGGCATGCTTTGCAGTGCCCACTGCCACCTTTATCCCTGATTATTCAAATTGCTGCTGATCCTGCAGCATTCTTCCTGCTCCTATTGAAGGTGGGAGCCACAGGGACCTGAGGCTGCTCAGGGCATATGATCCTGACATGGGTATGGGAGAGCAATTTAGCAGGTACCGAAACCCAGGAGCTGGGAGCATGCTTCAGTTCCACAATTTAGAAGTAGACAAAAAGGCTGTCATTGAACTGCGGACTTTCCCAAGAATGGAATGGTTACTAATGTATTATATATGCTGCATCTTAACTGCAAGTCATTGGACTTGATGCAGGGTTTATTTACTGCAATCTGATGCTCTCTGTTATGCTGGTTTGACTAATGGTGGCAATATTATTGCAATATTTTTGTTTGTTTACTAAGCTATCAAACTCATATTTTAAGACCAAAATGTTTATAAGAACACTTAGTCTAATGCATTGCATAATGTGGACTTTTAAATTTCAGAGCTTTCCTCCTTCACTGAGACCAATAACTAGTGTTTTTGGAAGGGCTAAGAGTTTGAGTCTGAAGACAGTCAAAGACAGAATGTCCATCTCACTTGCTCTGATGGTTATTCGTATTCAATCATGAGAGCAGTAATGTTATTTCATTTTCAACGTATTTCATTAAAATCCCAACCAACTTTGGTGTTGTCTTTAAACGCTAAAGAATTAATGCCTTATCTAGCAAAGCTAAGTATATGGTATGATCAAGTCAACTCATGGTCTTAACTTTAGTATTCTAAATAGACAGAGCTCATAAAGCTAAATTTTCTTTAGCCCTTGAAATGTTCTTATGGCTTTTTCATGCACCATTTCCATTTCTGTTTCCATTTCATTAATTTCAATTTCAAGTCCAGCTTTTTGAAGTACATATATACCAGAAGTGGTCTCCATACTTTAGTATCCCTTTGAACAATGCTGAATTCAGAGATGCATCTTTTACCACATCCATTTTTAAACCAACATTGCACCTTTTTTGTTCTTTTGTCACTGCTAGCCCCTAGTAGTTCAGTTCAAATGTGATTCCCCACTTTTGAGAAGTCAATTGACTAGCCATTAATCCATTTGTCTGAATTTTACTGGTCTTGTACTGTGATTTTTTTAAATATGCCATGGAACAGTAAGTTAAGTTTACTAAGCAGAATGAAGTTGATGTCAAAAATACTCCTGTCCTTTAATGTCCTTTGTTAATATAGTTCTTTATCAGCTTCTCAGTTATTTCACCTGGAATGACTACCATAATAACCATTTATAATCAACTCTGTGAGCCCACTTTACATGTTGGCAATGGGAAGAGAATTTTCAGTCTATTAGGAATTGTGGGAAGCACTTCTCTCCCTTTGCTCCCTTGCACCCTTCCTCTCTTCTTCCCTTCTTTCCACCCTCCCCAGTTCAGAACAATATTTTAAAAGGTATTGAAAATAAATGTTTCATAATTGTTAATTTTTAAAATCTCAAAGATACCATGTAAAACAGAGACACCATGTAAGAACTTCAAACACATCCATACATCCCAGAAAACATTTTGGTTTTGATGAATCACACCGAGTGGATGGTGAGTAATTCCTCATCTTTACCACATGAAAGCATAAATTCTCACTTCTTTCAACATACTGAAGTATTCACCGAACTCATTTTCCTTTTCATCGTTATTATGTATTTTATCACATCCATCTTATAATGAGGATATATCAGTTGGGGGATTTATTACATCTGTAATATGCTTGAACTCATGGATCCTGCCAGAAAATGTATTCCTGATGCTTTTGTTTCCTTTTCAATTTTCCAAATCCATTTTGTTCTCATTTATACTGTCTCTTTCTGCTGCTTCCTCCCAATACTTCACATTCCCTGTATTTCGCCATTACTGCTCTCTTTTTCCCTTCTTTCACCAAGCTGCTGTTAAACCCATTTGCTCCAAACTATTTTCTGCAATTTTTTCTCTTGCTTCTTCTTACTTACTATAGATTTTCTTTGGTATTCATGAAAAGACCTAACAAAACAAGTTGTTTCTATAAAAATTGTTCTTTTTACTGTTGACTTGAATGAGAAATGTATGTAGAAACTGTTGTATGCTTTAAAGAATTGTAGGTTGAAAAAGTCTTAGTGGATTAAAGAGAAGGAACAGGAAGAAAACAGAAATAGCAGGTTACCTCATGATAATTACAATACAATCTAGTCTTAGTCTGCAAATACTGACACCAGCCCCCATCAATGTGTGGTTACTTTCCCAAAACTCTGTAAGCCTCCTGATTTGGATATTAAAAACGTAAGCAGTAGAAAAGTTATTTTTCCAATAAATTGTGTCAATCAATCAGGAACTGCTGGGTTTTTATAGATCCTGGCCCTTCAATAGACAGTAAAAGGAAATACGGTATTTATAGCCAAACATTGTGATGCATTTTAAAAACATTATATCTATTATTAATGACAATAGAAAGTCATCCAAAAACTATGCTGTATGTATTTTGTACATTTAAATTTGCAACAGTCTTTGAAGGATTCTTGCACCATCTCTAATCCAATTTGTAATACTTAACTGTATGTGATTTGAATGAATAGTTCAAAAAGCATTATACATACTTTTTTGATATCAAATTGATGTGTTACATAGGTTTTCCTATGATTATCTATATGCCACTATGAATTAATATTATCATTTTAAGTGCTACGCACTTGGTTAAGTGAACATTGATACTGCTGAATGTATGTACTCATTTACGTATTCCTTTATTTAATCTATTTTAAACTCTGTTACTCTGAATCACTGATAACATTTTTCTACATCCCTGGTTGTTCATGTATATTATGAAAGTATTTATTCAATTTCTGAGTATCACTATCAGCATTATAAAAAGCTCTACTCATATTTAAAAACATTACAGTTTGTCTTAGGTTATACAGTTCTCTTCAATATTATTTTTCCCCTTCATCTGTTTTTCCTGCTTCTCTTGAAGACAAGAGTCATTTGGATTCTTTAAGTTAGTGGTGGAAGATTTCTGAGACTACCCTTGGAAAGAGCAATGAATTAAATACGAATGCTTAGTGGGGCAGACTGAACTGCTTGGTGAGAAGCATAGATGAGCAGCTTGGAGGAAGGTCTAAATATAGTTGTTTATTGTGGTTTTCACTATATGTAATGATTTCATTCATAAAAGAGCTGTGTACTTTCATTACAATGATTTGCAAGCTTCAGATACTCCTAGAACATGCGGAAGGAGTTTGTGCTTTCCTGTATCATGAAGCATATATGACCTCATATTTTTACTATAAATTCTTTCCTGGCCATTATCTTGACAAGTATTATGGTTAATCATTGTTTTCTCTCAAAAACATACCTAGTGTGGAAAATATACATGCAGTTTTATAAAAAGAGTTTTTAATTCTCCTAGATTTTGTGCAAGGCTGAGGCCAGCAAAAGTTAGAGAAGCTAAGGATTGGCTTGATGTTACACCATTTAAGGAAGAATGCAAGTAAGCCAAGATCCATGAGCTCTGGTATATGCTTTCCCTCATTTATTTGTCTTCTACCATGATTTGGTTGCACAGCTGCAAGGAGCCAATTCTGTCAAGACAGCAGGAAAGATTTTTTTCCCGTGGAGGAAAGTCTACTGGTGTCCTCTAAGAGAATCTAGTCTAAGGACAGGATACAGATAACTGATGCTAAGTTTCTCTAAGCCCCAAGACTCCCACTACTAAGTATTTACCATGATTACAGAGAAGGAAAAGAAAGGCATCTTTCTAATAAGAACAGAACTCTAGAATACCCCTAACTGCTAGAATAAAGGAAATATGAAATATAGAATCCTGCTTGAAGTTTCTGATGGAGATCATCACCCAATCTAATTTACCTGTTCAGTACTTAAATAATACATTTGTAAGCAGTTGAAAAAATGCAAAACATGTTTATTAAAAAAATAACTGATTGATAAACTCTGCTGTAATGCAAACTTAAATTTTTGTTTATTCTATTCAGGTAATGAAGACTTCAAGGAGTCATGCTTCAGCTAGCAAAACTTAAGTTACATACCGAAGCATTATGAACTCTTGTATCCTACAATTTCTGGACTAGCCTTATTGTGCCTATAAACATCCTTCATATTAAGTTATGTACAGTAGTGTCATATACAGTGCTTGCCAATAAATCTCCAGAATTTACCCACAGGTAGTAGTCAATGAACTGCCGAGTTACTTCTTCATATGTTCCAAGTCTTAGACTATGAAGCTACACTGGTAGGCAATGAAAGAATATTTTTTACAGTACTGCTTATAAAGGCAATCATGTGAGGGCTATCTGGCTGCAATATGATTCTGTGTTTTGGGAATTCAATTCCAAACAGCATAAGAGTGCTTCCTTGCTTTCCTCTATACTCCACCTTTCCAGATCCTGCCTGACTGTGAACAGAATGCTGAATGCCTTGACCCTTTCATTCCTGTCAATGTAAAACTATTTACTATTTATCTAGAGAATGTGAACCATCATATAAGCAATTCTGATGGAATACAAGAGTATTTGCTGATTTTGAGTAGTGGACTGATGGAAGATGAATCTTGGCTTTGTAGCTTGCTAACGCATATGCTGTCTGCTCTTATTTTTAATGTTGTTCTTATGGGAGTAATAAAACTGCCTCCTCACATGCAGTTACACAGCAGCACTTCGTATGGACCTGGCTGGCTTTGTACTACTTGTGTGCTCTCCCAAATTGGCATTGCTCTGGTGGGCCCTGCTATTTCATAGTGGTATTGTAGGAAGATCACAAGGTCTTATGGCACAGAAGTGCTCAGTACCTCAGTATGAGACAGAGGGAGGAAACCACAAGAGAGGAGGCTGTTTGGGTCACAATTTTACCAATGAGAAGCCTCAATAATTTCTAAGGGAAGACAGTTTGTAAGTTTTAAGACCTGAGCTGGAGGGAGTAGGGCATTACGATCCTTCTGTAGGGCCAGATCACTGAAGATCACTCGCTCCCTGCTCCTCCTCCCTGCTGCTGGAAGTGTGGTAGATGTAGCCACACCACCCAAGGAGCTCTTAGTCACCCAGGTTTCTCAGTCGTGTGATGGCAGCCTAGCCAGATCCTGTTCTTGGGAAGCTTTAACTTCCTAGCTCCCTCTGTTGAGTGGTCTTTAATATTGACCATATTCTCAATTAAAGATTTAAAGAACATTTGTTCTGAAGGTACAATACAGAACTGATTGACCAGCAATATGACCTACGACATGCATTTTCCATCTATGTATATTTCTTTCAAACAGGTAATTAAGTAGCACCACCATTACTTTCTGTCAGTGAAATAATACCGTCGTCCTTTCTTAAAAAGAACTTTGTCAATGAGAAGTTAGAACTACATAAAAAATTTGGACTAAAGTCAGCCCCAGCAGAATAGTATCAGTGGAAAAAACTACTCTTCTGTTATTTACATTTTTTTAAACTGATTTCCAGTCTTGTCTCATTCTTCATAACAGTGTTCTGGCAAACAGCAGTTGTTAATCCAAAACTCTGTCAATCATCTACCAAGTGGAACAAAACTCACAGGATATTAAGTTGCAAAAGAAAATAATAAAAACCAAAATACGGAAAATTTACAGATACACCTCTGCAAATCAATGTTAAAAAAAAAACCACAAAGAATATTGTCAAACAAGTCTTGCCTATAAAATAAATCTTGTAAAATGCTGAGACAAAGGTTGTTAGGACTTCTGCTATAAGTTATTTACCGTTAGGGCACTGGTTTACCCCTAATGTAGCAAAAAAAAAGTTTTTATAAGTGCTGGCTCCCTGTCTTAATAAGCTAGTGGGATTTTTCCCACTGCCTTTTTTTCTTGGATCCTTGTAGTCAATAAATTTTGTTAAAGTCTCCTGTGAGTAAAAGGCTAGAAACAACATGGCAGACTGTTGTTTCAAGCACAAAACTAAAATAGGCAAATATTTTTGGGTGTCATCAGGAGACAAATGCCTATAAAGTCAGACCTACAAACCAGTGCATTAGTGAATTATCATACTCAGGGCAGAGCACATACTGCGCTCAGTTTCAGGCGAAAGGTAGAAAGTGTGCATATTGGACACTACTACAGTCATTTGGTCAGCCAGAGCTATGATTTAACATTAATTTTGTTTCATAAAACAGCTGGGGAGGAAAGCAAAATGATAGATAAGAATAACAGTGACCATAATGTGTTAATTAAATGTTTGCTCAAGCAGCATCCTTCCCCCTCCAGCCCCACTTCCAGCCTGGTCCAGCAGACCTGCCTGACTCCCATCTGAAGGGCAGGCACTGCTTTAATTTCTGTATCTGTTTTCCCACATACTGCCAGGCTGGAAATTCTCCTCAAATACATTTGCTCCTCAATTGGAGTCTCCATGGCAACCTTCACAGAGGTGCACATTGGAGCCAGCTGCCAGGAGAAGACAGTCACATAATACAAACTGAGAGAATTTCTACTTTTCATTTTTTCCACCCTGAGATAGACAGACAGACAGACAGAATATAAATAATAATGTAAAACTCTAGTAGAACTGATTAAAAGTGGATGATACTGCAAAGCTATTTAAAATAATTTACAAAAGTGAGAAGTGAGGTTGTATAAACCACTTATATTCATCCTTGTCGTGGTTTTTAATGTTTAAAAACAGTGACTTGCACCAAGGATATGAAGTTGAGAAAGTAAGATGATGGCAACATCAGCTATATGTCAGTTTACTGCCAGCTAAATCCAATCTCTGTGTCAATCGGGTAATGCTGGAGGTAGATCAGGACTCTTATGTCTGATGACACAGTGCAGAAAACACTCAGAATGGAGAGATTTTAAAGAATGACATGTTGGTTTTCCCAGCGTAGCTGTAAGGAAATCAGTCTGAAAGGTCAGAATGGAGGTTTAGGTATGGAGCTGAGGAGTGATTAAATACAGATAAGGCTTGGAAGAAACTAGAGGCACCAGCTGACTCGCCAGGAGACAATATTAAGCACACCGTTATTTAAAATAAATTAGCTGTAAGACCATTTTGGCAGCAGAAAATGCTTAAGTCTCCTGTGAAGCTTCCCTTTCCACATACTATGATGCAAAACAGTACGTCTTCTGAACTTAAAGCACACATTTGTATTTCAGCCATTGGCTATTTACTTCTGCAGGAATAATTTTGTCAGTTCTTTGGCCATCACTCTGTATCTCCATACTAACAGACATACAATTCATCTTGATGTCAATGGAATCACACAAAAACCTAAAATGTCTTCCAGGTCTTTTCAGGAAAGAGTGGCAGAGAATGTTTAGGTAATTTTATAATTGATATAAGGACTTTTTTTTTTTTTTTCCTTCAGGAACGACTGATTAATGAAACTGTTTACCTATGCAGTATCTTAGATTTCAGACATTATATTCTACTTAGCTCCATTTACAAACCATGTATATTTTTCTTTCACACAGAAACCTACTCCCTAGAATGCTTCTGCTAGACAGCAGTGTTTTTGGGGACAACAGCAGATGCATCCACCATCCACTCTAGTGTTTTATCATTCAGAAGGCTCAAGTTGCAATGCTAATATAGAACAGCTGGATCTCAACAGTTGTCCATGAAGACACATTCGTGATTCCTCCTCATGTCAAGGATAATGAGAAAATAGTTCAAGAAAAACATATTCAGAAGAAGTGAATCTTCTTGCTTTAGGTCACCCTGTTCCCTCTGTTTATTCTCAGGAGCAATTTCCACATCTTGGTATGCATTCATGTGACAAAACAGATGAAGGCTTAATTTCTTCTGTGTTCTGTTTGTTGTTTTTTTTTTTAATATAAAAAAATTAAAAAAAAAAAAAAGGCAGCAGGCTGACACTAAGTCTCTGCAGCCGAGCTGAAACATGGAGTTTGGGTAACGTCAGCCCCAGCACAGCATGGCTAGTTTAGAGTTTGCCTGACCGATTGAAGCTTACCATGGCTATCCTCCTATCAGACCTTTAAAAAAGGTATCTTTTCAGTTTCTCCTGACAGGCTTTCTTTGGCTTCATGAGCACTTCTTGTGCAGCAATGATATTTTGTAAAAACAAGGAAAATGCGAATTTCAGAATCTACATCATGGAGACTTACAATCTTTATCTACAGCCCTACAGGCATTACCACATTGCTTAATTTAATTTTTGTCAAGTAAAAAGATGTACAGGTGCAATGGTTGGCACTTACTCTTGATAATGCACTACATGAAGTTGAAAAGTAATTCTGAGAGAGAGAGAATTCAGACAGAAAGTAAGTAGGCATAAATGCTGGCCTGAAATTTCTGAAAATTCATTCTAAAGCCCATAACCTCATCTTCTGCAAATATTCTTTATTTTCAGCAGAAATTAAGAAAGATGTAGGCAAATCTGACCAGAAATTGGAATTTCTGGCTCACCAGACATTCTGACATTTCAGTTTACCTCCTTTTCAAATTCAGTCCATAAAGGCAGAAAACAGATGTACTGGAAGTGGAGGGTAATGGAGCAAACATGAATCCTGAAAATCTTTGGAAATAAATCTAGCCAACTTACAAATAAAGTAAAAATAAATAAGCATCTACAAATTAAATGTGAACAAAATCAGTGCTTAGTAAATTCAAATTTGTGTTAAAAAGTATTTAAGCAAGTTGTGCTCAATGACCTTGAGTAAAAAGTGTTCACCATTAAATTGTTTTGCGATTTTAGAAAAAGAGGTTTCCAGAAGAACAAGATTATTCTTAAGTGAAACTGAATTCCATCAATAGCCACAGTCAAAAGCAGTGGAATTATTTTTGCTAACATTTTTATTAATAAAATACTTTCACTTACTACATTTTTTTCACTTAGAAATTTACTTAAAGAAAAATTAAAAAAAATATGGGTAGGAAAGATAAAATAATTGAAAAGGAAATATTTCATTTTGTTTGCAAAATACACTTCTGGCAGGCCCAGGGGGATGATCTTCCCTTTCCTCCCCGCTATTTTGAGAAAAAAAAAAAAACAACCTAAAAAGCTGCATCAAAACCAATCCTTTTCTGTTATCTATAACTAAACTTTTTCCTACAAGTTTTTCAATTTAGCAGCTAAGATGAAAGAATCCTCTATTCTCCATGTTTCTTTTGGCAGCTTTTTATAAGTAAAAGACCAGAGAATAACTGTAGGCACTTCTCCACCTCCTGAATAGCTTTGCAATCCTTTGTGGCATTGTTCAGGAAGGGATTTCTCATCCAAGCTAGATTTTGAGACACCCAAGCAGCAAATTCCACAGCCAGCCAGGCAGAGAAAGGTGCCAAGGGTATTTCTCAGCAGCGCGTTGCCCACAGGGTATGTGAGCAGCCGCAGAGCCTCGCTCTTTCAGGCGGGACCCATGGGGACAGAACCCCAAGCAGAGGGACAACCCCTGGCATGGCACACAACACTGCCATGCTCTAGCGCTTTGCCCAGCCCGAAATTTTACACACCAAGTGGATACTGAAGCCATAGGCAGACTTTTTCCTGCAAATATGTGATGTGTTGTTACCACAGTGGATGAAGGGCAGAGGGAAGGGGAATGGGAGCCTGAGACATGGCAGGCTGAAAGACTTGCATTGGCAATTTGAACTGTAACATATCTGCATGGTGCTTTAGTGGTGCCCGTTAAGATCATGAGCTTCTATTACTTTTGTTTAGTTGCAAGTCATAATTACTATGCTGCTAGCCTTCACCTGCAATGAATTACAGACTCTCCTGCATTCATCAGGTCAGCTGACCAGTGCAGGCATCAGGGAGCATACAGGGAAAGTTTTTTCAAAGTTTTTTTCGAATTTTTTTCACCCTTTTATACTCCCATGTTCATACAATTGAGTCACAGCATAACTAAAAATACATCTGAATGACAATGTTTAAGCACCCTGCTGGAACAGTGAAAGTAAAATTTACTTGCCTTGTGTTAACTTGGTGACATCACAGTAAACTTCTCATGTCGGGGGAAGGAAACTTAGTGGGAGATCTGTCAAAGTCAGAACTGGATGGAGGGCATCAGGCTGCCATTTTTGCCTTTGGCAGTCTCCCCCACTGAATTTCAGCACATATTAAAAATTCTTTGCCTCGCATCAAAACCATTACATCTTTGTGCAGATTTTCTTTCCAAAGGCTACAGCTTGTACCTTCCTAAGCTGCAATCCTCAAAAAGTCTCAAGTGAAGCATTCCTACTGAAAGTGATTTAATTTTATCTAACACAAACCAGGAGCAATCTATCATGCCTTTAGCTCTTAGGTTGTCTCCCTGCTCTTTCACTGTCAGTGTTTAAAACAAACTCAAGACTGATACATAGACAGCAATTTTGCCAATAGCTAGTCCCAGAACTCTGCAGACTGGCATCTCTGTATCCACATTTTTACCTTCAGGATGGATTTCCAATGCTAAAGAAAGTGCAGATCCTCAATGAGCCATTTTTATTATCCTTACATTAAACCTTCTGTTTCTTGTTGTTGCATCTTGCTTGCAGATACCATTTACCATCTTCCCCTACACCTATCTTTGGGATTTTCAGTGTAATTTTTTATATTTAGGTTAAATTGAACAGTGCCACTTCCTGGCAATTGCCAAGTAAAAAAGCAACAGCTTGTATGGTAAGACCCCTAGTCTGCTTCTGAATTGGAATTGATCTTCCTATTTTGTTTTGTTTTAGTGAGCAAAGAATCTGTCTCCAGAGTACCCTGTTTCCATCTACCACTCTAAACTAAAAGCCACTCTGTTCAAGTGGAATAAATATGCTAGAAACTTTTTAAAAACATTCTATTATACAAGGAAGAATAAACATTAAAATCTCAATGTCTTTTGATCTATATATTTATCTATGTGTTTATCTTTTTGTCTCACAGTCGTTAGTATAGCCATGGACGAATGACCGTGAACAGAAGCTCCAGCAAAGTCCTGAAATATCTTTGGTTTTGCTCTTGATACATATCCTTTCTCCAAATCCCTGTCTTGGGAAGGCCTGAAATTTGTTGGAAGCACTCTGTTCACTTAACCTCTGTACATAGTTTACTATATGTCCGATGGAGAACATCTACTTTTAGGTAAACCTTTGTGGAGGACAGGGGGGGAAACGTCCACACTACCTATAAAGGACATGGCTTCATGTTTTTCCATTTATATATTTATCATTATACTGGGAAATTTCAATATGTCAGGGAAAAGTACCTCATAGAAAGGTCACTAAATATATGAATAAAAAGTACCCAAACATATTCAGGGAAAATTCTCCCTTTCAGAAATAAATGAAGCGCCTTATGTTTATCAGGGAAATGCTCTGTAGGTCTGTTTTACCTAAATTTATCAGAGTTAAACCCAGGTATGAACCACAGAATGTCACTCTGCTATAAAGCTTAAGTGCAATGATGCCATTTCTTACAGTTCAAACCAGGAGACCAGACATAGGTCTGGCTTCCTCCTAGGCTTTATCCAGGAGGAACAACATGCCAGCTGTAAATTATTTACTAGTGTCTGAACTTCTCACAATGAGCAGGAACATAACCACCACAGAGTAATGTACAAATGCATATTAGAGAAACAATGCAAGGTTTCGAACAGGTCTGTTCTAATTATCTAGACAGATTGGTAGCTATTTCTTTTAGTCCAACAAATACCATAAGGTATTGTAATTACTGTAATTAATACAATTTAGTTGGATACTTCCCTAGTATTTGGCAAAACTGTGTATTACATCAGTTTCCTATATCAATTCCAAAGTCAGTTCCTTTAGGTATGTAACTGGTAGAGGTATGGCCATCATTTTCATGAAAAAACAGCTTCTATGCTTGCCAAGTGGTGTTGGTGTTCTATTTTCTTGAATAATTTCCTGAAGAAAAATGGCCCCATTATATCCTTAGTGCAGTCTTGAATGTATTACACTACTGAGGAATGGTAAGCTGAATTGTGTTGTTTCTGAATTGCTGTTTGGGTTTGCTTTCACATACTGAAGAGCCACAGTGTATTTTGGATGGTGGCCAAAAAGAACTTAAATAGCATGAGATATGCAATTTGATGGTTACTAGCATTGGCCATACTTTGTGGTTATAGCAGTATTAGTATTCAGTGATTCATGCAAAGTGATTGCTAATTGCTGTAATTAATCAAATGTCATTCAGCATTGAGGAGTTATTGACATCACACATATACACACACACACACACACAAACACAAAGAAATCCCTTGCCCAAAAGATACCAACACAAGTGCAGAAAATGCTACTTTATGCTTTCTTCAGAGAAAAGCAATGTTACTTTCTCCTTTGTTTGCTGAGAAGGCAAGGCTCCAGGTGCTCTGAGGCTAGCTGCCTGACAGTGGGAAAATTTGCACTTCAGCTTCCACCAGCGGTCCCTAATTCAAAACATTTCCAGGGTCTTTAGCAATGCTGGGGTACAGTAACTGCTCAACTTAATGGGCAATACGGCAGCCAGGTATTTTGACTGCTTGACATAATTGTTGCAAACACATATAAGGTCAGTGATAAGGTTTTATGCTAGAGTACAAACTGATAACTGGGCTAACAGCTGCTCTTCAGTTAATCTAGGAATTGGAAGAGAAAGTCTTATGTAATGTCAAATTGCTAGTATTGCCAGTATCACAAGTAACACGAATGTATGAATAATGTTGAAAAATGTTGAGAAGTTCTTCCCTTACTTATTCACCTGCTTTCAAGGTTTTGGACATGTGAAACAGGTACTGAAACTAAATGTATCTTTGATTGTTAGGAGCAGAGTTTTGCAGGACTGCGGAAAAGATTTAGCAATATTTGCTAATTTTTTTTTTTCTAATTTTGCTAAGTGTATGCTGCTTTTGCATTGGCTCTCTGCAAGCATTCAAGAGCTAGCAGGAGTATTTGTAGAATATTTTTAATTATTTGGGGACATTACTGGAACTGTTGCTATATAGTGGCACAAGAAAGTCCAAACAGGAACATCCCATGTATTCAGGGACCAAAACCCATTCCATGTGATAGCTGAACACCCCTCAGTACTCTGCCCCAAAGTCTTAAGATCCCATTGTGCTGGTTTTGGCTGGGATAGAGTTAATTTTCTTCATAGTAGCTAGTATGGGGTTATGTTTCGGATTTGTGCTGAAAACAGTGTTGATAATACAGGGATGTTTTCATTACTGCTGAACGGTGTTTAAACAGAGCCAAGGCTTTTTCTGCTTCTCACCCCACCCCACCAGCGAGGAGGCTGGGGGGGCACAAGAAGCTGGGGGGGGACACAGCCGGGACAGCTGACCCTGACTGACCAAAGGGATATCCCAGACCATATGACACCATGCTCAGTGTATAAAGCTGGGGTAAGAAGAAGGAAGGGGGTGGATGTTTGGAGTGATGGCGTGTGTCTTCCCAACTAACTGTTACATGTGATGGAGCCCTGCTTTCCTGGAGATGGCTGAACACCTGCCTGCCAATGGGAAGTGGTGAATGAATTCCTTGGTTTGCTTTGCTTGCATGCGTGGCTTTTGCTTTACCTATTAAACTGTCTTTATCTCAGCCCACAAGTTTTCTCACTTTTACTCTTCTGATTCTCTCCCCCATCCCACTGCGCGGAGGGAGTGAGTGAGCAGCTGCGTGGTGCTTAGTTGCTGGCTGGGGTTAAGCCACAACAACATCCTTGTAAGCAATCTGTTGCTGTCCGGTCTTTAAAGTTCACAACATTGACACTGACATATGAATTAGGTATACTGGGGGGGAAGAGGACAGAGGGAAGAGACCTTTATATTAATTGATACCATAAGGGCCAGCAGCCACCATTGAGATTCACAGGCTGACCAGTTATAATCAGTGTGTAATGCAGGCATGCACTGACTATGAATAGGAACAGTAAGACAACTATGCAACAAGTCATGCTAATCATTTGCTCAAATGGGGACAACAAGCACAAATAAGAGAAGCAGAGCAGATGTGTTGGATGAGATGGGCCCTTCCCAAAACAGACCTAGGCAGCTCTGGGAAAAGATGTCTAGTCCTCTGAACAGCTCCATCTGGCTTCTCTGGAAGCTTCTTTCCTTCTTGGTGTCAGCATCAGGTTACTTGCACTATCCTTCTGCAGAAAGTAAGCTCATATAAAACCTGCTGTGGCAGGCCAGAGCTGACCGGTTTGGATCTTGTTTGGCTTGTTTTCAGCCATTGCCCAGAGCAAACATCTAATCTCAGTTTAATGGCAAACTGGCAAGAGCTTCTTTGTTTTCTTTCTTGGCCAAAATCAGAAAGAAAATAGCATACTTAACATAGAAAAAGCATTTGACACTCTAAATTATGCATTTCTCATTAGTATGGATTTTGAAAGATTAAAATGAAGAATTAGACTCTCTGCTCTTCTGTATTCTCTTACCTAACTAAGCACTTGGGTAGAAGACAAAGTTTTGTAAACACTATTTAGTAAAGCTTTTCAGTTATTTAGTATTACAGATCAGTAAATTGTTCCAGTTTATTAATTAGTTCAAAATACATGGTGAGAGGGATACAATATATGCCAATCACTGTAGAGTGTCACTTGGACTCTGAGTACTTTGTTGTTTGAAGATGCTGTAAATCAGCAGAATCCATTTCATTCTACAGCTGGAAATTAACCATTAATCCACTAAATACACTTGCAACATTGTAATTTCCCTATACTATCCCCAGTGATCATCTTATCCACAATATATGTCAACAAGATATTGCTCCAGGGAGCATATTCAGATGGAAGAT
The DNA here is from genome assembly GCF_026419915.1 of Harpia harpyja. NCBI lineage: Eukaryota > Metazoa > Chordata > Aves > Accipitriformes > Accipitridae > Harpia > Harpia harpyja. Next base: position 61,986,165 of record NC_068941.1, on the reverse strand, counting down.
TTTAAAGTTATTTTCAGTTTTAATTCCCCTCTTGCCAAGAGGTGGAATGAAAGAAATCATTGTTCCAAGCTTTTTTTTTTTTTTCAGCTAATAGCAACAGAGATGGACAAAGGAGATTCCTAAGGGTATCATATATTAACATATAGACACATAGCAGTGTCATTTTATATGACTGCATCCAATTTTTGGGCACAGGCAGCATACCACCAAACTGCTCTGTGAACAAGCAGAACCTCTTCCATCCTCTTCATGTGCTGTGTTTTTTCATTACACATTTCAATTTTTCAATTACAAAATTTCAATTTTTCATTACACGCTTCATCTTGTGGGCATATTCCCTCTCTCTCTGGATGTTTTCACCTGACCAGAAGCACAGAAACCAGGAAAAGCAGGCAGATGTACATCCTCTAACTCAGGCACCTCTACTGAAAAAAACCCCCACAGTGCATTGAGTAAACATACAGTAAAATGTGGACAAGAAATAAAACAAATGATCTTTCTATCACAGAGTACCTATCTACCATGTGTGGTCAATAACAATAAGGTATTTTCTTGTGGATCGCATAGCATGCCTGGCACTAGATTATTTTGCATGTTTGTATGCAATAAGACATATGAATGTAGAATAATGCAAGTTTTATTTACATTTCTTTATATTGGTGGATTTTTGTGAATAACTTCTATTCTCCAGACCATCAAAACATGTCTTACAATCTGCGTTTTTATATGAGGTGCAGTCACCACTCTGAAATACATTCTAACATTGTGCAATCTAGAGGACACCATGTCTAAGAGAAAAAGCCAGGAAGGAGCAGGCCCACCAGTTTAAGGAAAGAAGATCTAACAGCAGAGGACAGCAAAACCACCAAAGCCTTTTGTGCTTCCAAAAGCCTGGAATAAGGCTATCCTTGAAAGAGGAAGCCTATCCTTGAAAAGGGAGAAGGAGGCAAGAAATGACAGAGAAGGTAATTAATGAATTACCTCAAATGACTGTAGTTCACTCGCAGCAGGGAATGTAGGTCTGCTGATCTTCGGCTTACAGTTTGAAATATCAAAAATGTAATGGCAAGTGATTGGCACACTATGAAAAGCAGAAAATATGAAGTTGAAAACAGCTTTATGAATGTTGGAAATACCTCTCACAATCTGAAGTAACAAAATAGCTGGGATCACAGGGTCTTGGAACTAATCACAGCTTCTATTCCCTCTCTGTGCACCTCTACCTAAAGAATTGAGTGCACAATGCTTTGAAGCGTGCCAATTTTCTCTGCTTCTGAAGAGTCTCAAAGAGCACAAATGAACAAATTATAGTTATCAGCTTTTCATCTGGTCCCTCAGGTCTTGGAAGCTCTCCTGAACTATTTAATTTTTTTAATGACCGGCTTAATAGTATTATTTTTTTAGCAGTAACTGAGCACATGTTTAGAACTGTTCTTGCACTGTATATCTAAAATAAGTTCCACAACTTTTGTTTACATGATGAATTCTTGCAGTAACAGCAAATTGTCTGTTTTCAACTGCTCTCCCAGCTTATTGCACTGCAAAATAATATAAATTTTACAAAAGGGTTCAAATAAAATATTTCTTTTTTTTCCTCTCATAATTCATCCAACTCCACCATTCACAATTTCAGTCTGAATATATATATGACTATATTAACTATTTTGATTTCATATGACGATGAAAGCAATTCTGTTTATGTTGAATTCTCCCCAACCAATATGTATGGGTCATCTTTCAAAAAAAATGTAGTTGCATTGTGGGAAGAGCATGGAGAGTTTTACCTATTATATTGAACATTGTTTTCAGTTAAATGCATTAGGTTATGAGATAAAAGCTCATCTGCACACCTGCAAAGAAGCACAGAGAGAAAATGGCTGTTGAGGGGGAAGCAAAATATATGTGTGTCTATATATATGTGTGTGTATATATATGCTCTCACGAGCAGACCTTGCATCCTGCTCAGCCAGAGAGTGGAGGAAGATGAGGCCATAGGTGCTGTCTGTGTTCATGTGAGTGCTCTGTGTGTCTGTCTGTGGCTGTGTATATAAGTGTTGTCTGTGTGCACGTACTTACTGTGAATGTATCGCTAGCCTCGCTACAGATTACACCTGGGGGCGTGGAGCTACAGTAGCCTTGCCTCTCTCAAGCTGTTGGATCCAGCATGATATATTTTCCCCTAACAAAACGTTCATCAAAAATATTGCCTGCTTGATCCAAGGCATAAAATGATTCAAGGCAGAAGATGTCTAAACATATATAAATTGACAATTTTTTTTTTTCACTTATTGACAGCAATTTGATAACATAAGCTTAAATCAGGAATGTATCTCTGTATTTAGACAACCTCAGTTACTAAAGCATAACACATTATTATTTTTTCTTCTGTTTGCCATAAATGAAAATGTATGTTTAAATTTTAAGTACTTTTATTGTGATATAGTAGAAGTATCTTGAATGTGGTACTTCATTTTTGATGAAATTATTAATTCTATCTAAGAGTTTAGCTAAGTAAGGCACTGTCATCCAGTTTGCTCTATATCCTATGTTAAGGATTCTCATCTGCTCTGTAAAGTCTTACTTTCTTCTGTTTTCTTTGGTAATGTGACATTTCAGACAGAATGGATCGGAATGTCAGCAGGCATAATCATCACAGATTCATCATTTTTGCTTTTTCCAGCATAGGATCTGACCCATACCAATTCTTTTTTTCTTTCTTTTTTTTTTTTTTTTCTCTTGTGCCTGGTAATGTAAATTGTTTTCACTACAAAGTTAAGAAGTTAGCCACAAAAAATAAGAATACATTAAAAATACATGAAAATCATATGAAAAAATATTGAAGAACTGGATGATATCTAACATGTAGTCCTGGTGTGCTCAGGCCTGAGGAACCAGGTGGAATACTACAGCCCACACATCCTCTATGGCAATACGTCATTCCTTAGGCTTTGGTAAGTTATCCATCCATATCATCATGCTCAGCAGGATGCTTATATTCATTGGCTAAATCAACATTCACAAAGAGTGCAGTGCCATAGGGAAAGATGTGCAAAGTGGGAAGGCTAGCGCTGAGGACTTGACGTACCCTCCGCAGGCACACCAGCAGTTTTACCTTGGACTAGCTCTAGCAGGATCCTGTGGATGAAAGACCCAGCAGTGGCTAAGTGCTGCTTTTGGTTTGTGTTGTCCAAAAAGAATCCAGTTTGTGCTCTTCCATACTGCTCCATGACATGATGCAAAATGTGACAAATGTGGAGATTGAGATTGGATTAAAACCCTCACTTCTAAACTGATACAGTACTGTAAATTAACCCACTATTTTCTTTGATGCTGTTCAGCAGATCTGTGTCTTCCCTATGTTTTGCATAAGAAAGAGATCTTTTGCATCTATAAAAAGAAGGTGGGGTTTTTTCAGCTTGCACAAAGTACCAATGTCTGAAGGACACTGAGATACTGAGGCTAATAATGCTATTAAGGGCCAAGTTATGCTAAGTGTCTCTCCTGGTTTTTTTCTCCCCAACTTTGAAGATTAAATTCTTACAAATTTTCGGAATATGTAACCACTGAGTGTCAGATCAACTAAGGTGCTTTAAACTGAATACCCGACCTGCCAACAATTTACGAATTGCTTTACCAGAAACCTTAAACTATTAACCATGTGGGTTACAATGATATTTCAAAAATATTTCTCCCCTTTTTAAAATTACAAATGTCAGATAGATAGAATCTTTTCTAACAAAGTACAGCCCTTCATTTTACAGTACTACAATATTTACAAATCTATTTCTAAGGTTTCTTGAAATATTTACTTAGTGCAATTGCATCTGTCTACCTATGCAGAGAGAGAGGGAGAGGATCAAGAGAGAGATAGACAGATAGTTGGGTAGATAAAGGGACGGATTCAATCTTGATTGGTACTGATGTAAACGTGAAGCAGATTTACTGAGGTCAGTATGATCACTCTTCTCTGATACCTGTGGAAATGAGAGCAGAATATGACCCTTAAAATTTAAAAAGAAACCTCTATAGAAGTAATTGGACCTCAGAGATAACTAATGTTCTTAAAACCAATTAACATTCTCAAATGCAGTATTTCTCTCCATATAGCTATGAGTTCTGCCATCTGGTGAACTGGTCAACTGCCAGTTTAAACACCAGTCACTCAGTAATAGTTTACATAAACAGATGTGGAGGTGATAGGATTATCATTAAAATGTGAAACCCCAAAATAGTTTTGGGTTTATTAACAGACCTGGAGAAAACTTTATCGTATTGCTAATAGTAAGATGTACATGATTAGTGACAGCCTGAGAGAAATATAGATTTATTTGATACTGTATATATATGGAATTATTTAGGAAAATTCTATATATGCATGTCAAAAATGTGCATATTTGACTGGATCCATATCCTCTACTTCTGGTACACTAGTAGCTTATAACGGCCTGGATTCTGCAAACACTTACATTTGTGCTTAATTTTTCTTATGTAAATAACACTATTAACCAAAAGTACCATAAATATACAAATACACTGTTTTGAAACATGCTTATATTTCATCTAGCATAACACAGCTACAAGATGACTGAAATATCACTTAGTTTATTGCACTAACTGCAATAATAATAATAATAATAATATAATTAGAGTCAGTAATAGCTTATACTCTGTTATGTATGTGTATATATATGTATATATCGAGGAATCAACTAACACCAGAAAAACTATTGTAATCAAAAACATACAATAAATTATGTTATTTTTAATACTGTAATCATACTGGGAAAATCCAGGACAGCATATTATTTTCTTCTAATTGCATATCATAAGTGCTAGAGTTGTAACAAAACAACAGATGCTAGGCATCGCTAAAGATGTGAATCTTTGATTTGTTTTTGCGGCTGCTCTGACATTTAGGCTGGGGGCTTTAAGAGGAGATTCCAAGGCAAATGTTTTCATCGTCATCTGACTCATTTTTGCCTGAAGGAAATACCAATTAAAAAAAAAAAGTAAATAAGGAGCAGCAGAGGATTATTGTTAGTCTCAATTTCCTCCGGTGATTCTGCTTTGTTTATCATGAAATGTCTGAACACTTTTACTAAGCATTACACACTTTCCTACACTCACACACTACATTTAGCTTGAATTGCCTGTGTTTGTGGCTGTGCACAAAGGTTCACACAGTCCTTATAAATCATCTCACTTGTCTAATATTGCCCTTATGGGTAAATTACATGTTCACTGGAAGAGAGTAGCAACTAATAGAATAAGCCAGCAAAGAAGTGTGCAAAAAAATCCCCCACAACTTACAAGCAAAATGTCATTGAGTTCAATTACTCTGCCCAGCAATATAAGCACATGATGGTGCCTGCATGTAGTGATGAATATAACATGTGATTAGCACTGAATGTAAAGGCATGTGCTGCCAAGGGGAAAGTGTTCACCTTCTATAATAAATTCACTACTAGATTCTGAGAAGATACCATGGACCCTATGTTCTGAGGGCCCCAAACAAAGATCAGAATCAGCCCTTATTTAGCTATCTCCCAGGTTACACTTTTAGTTTTTAATAATTGCCAGTGCTGGATCTCAATAATTCATTTTCTTATATCTATAGCTTTCACTGGAGCATAACAAAAGGACTTTTGAGGTAATGGTAGTCAGCTTCAGGTATCCACCTTCTTTCTCTGAAGATGCCAGATTAGTTTACCAAAGAATATGAAGTATACAATTTTCTTTGAAGTTAGATTTTAAGTGATAATGATTTCATACTAAATGGTGAACATTTATTAAATATAGCTGTGTAGTGTAAATCAGTTCTGAGTGGGAAACATATTTGTACTCCCTCACAAATACGTAAGTCGAAAGTTAGAAAGTTTCCACCTTTTAGAGGAAGAAAGTTCTGAAATGGTCTTTCTGTAGTGTCCTGGTTTCAGCTGGGATAGAGTTAACTGTCTTTCTAGTAGCTGGTACAGTGCTATGTTTTGAGTTCAGTATGCGAAGAATGTTGATTGATAACACTGATGTTTTCAGTTGTTGCTCAGTAGTGTTTAGACTAAAGTCAAGGATTTTTCAGCTTCTCATGCCCAGCCAGCGAGAAAGCTGGAGGGGCACAAGAAGTTGGCACAGGACACAGCCAGGGCAGCTGACCCAAACTGGCCAACGGTGTATTCCATACCATGGGACGTCACATCAAGTATAGGAACGGGGAAGTGGGGGCGGGGAATCGCTGCTCGGGGGACTGGCTGGGTGTCGGTCGGCGGGTGGTGAGCAATTGCACTGCACATCATTTGTACATTCCAATCCTTTCATTATTACTGTTGTCATTTTATTAGTGTTATCATTATCATTATTAGTTTCTTCTTTTCTGTTCTATTAAACAGTTCTTATCTCAACCCACGGGTTTTGCTTCTTTTCCCAATGTTCTCCCCCATCCCACTGGGTGGGGGAAGTGAGTGAGCGACTGCGTGGTGTTTAGTTGCTGGCTGGGGTTAAACCACGACATGTAGAAACTGAAGTCTGAGGTCTGTCCAAATCTAGGCCACTGACTCAGTGCAACAGTTAAGACAGGATAGTTTCTATACCACTGGGTGCTCATACATTCCTTGCTGACTGTGACATGAACATAGTTTGAGTCTTCAGATCTCTGCAGTGTGAACATAACGACTCAAGAGACACAAAATTCAGTCTTTCAGATAAAGATACTTTCCCTCAACAGGGAGTCTTTAAGTCAAGATGTGGATGTGATTATTAATAGATGAGCTGTATTTAATTTTTTAATTAACATCAGTGTTTTATTAAGCATTACAAAATCAGGAAGTACTAAAGGTTTTCTTGGGGTCTTAAGTAAAAAGGCTACAGAATAGTTGCTAAGGACAACAGTAAAGAAAGGTTTATACGTACACTAGGTACAGGTTCAGAGATGAAAGGATTAGGATGTCATCACAGATTTGATACTTTGATTTATTGGTGTATAGTGCAAAGCTGACAGTCAGATAACAGAACCTGTTTACTACAGAGTTATGTTGGATAACATTTAGTTTCAAGTGGAATTAGGTAACTGGTGTACAGTGACGCTAGGATTTAAAATCTGGTTTAAGGTTCAAGATACTACAGGCTGCATTCTGCAGAGCCATAAGAACTGCAGTAAAAGCCAACAATGGAGAGAGCATTTATTTTATGTACATGTCTTACACTGGATAAAGCAACTGACATATTGGGGGGGGTGGGAACAGCTAGACATTACATGATTTGTGTTTAATTCTTTGGTGGCGAGAGGTACCTGCACTGAAATTATGTGTGGGGTTGGATTAAGGCTTGCAACAGCATAGATCATTTTTTTCCTGCATCAGCAAGAAAACCTATCTTTAAAAATAGACCCACCACGTCTACCCACATCAACTTGAAACTATGTCCTCCTACTGGATTCCTGCTTTGTCTTAATCTTGTGATCTTTCGGGATCCTGCAACAAGCTTAGATTTTCTGCCTTTGCTGTCCCATTTTCAGTAGATCTGAGAAAGCAGATCTAAACATGTGTTCTAGTTTGGATCAATATTTAGTATGCTTTTGAAACAAATCTCCCAGCTGATCCCACTTACTATGCTTCAGCTCATAGTGTCGAGCTGCCTCAGGGTGCCTGAACTGGATTCCTCTCTGAAAAACCTACACAGCACATATGCTCCAGGAGCTCACCCAGTGCACTCCAACTGCAAATGGGCATTCAGTCCCTGGAGTCAGGCTAGAGCTACCCCACAAACCAAATAAAACAAAACCCCCTGATGCATATATACTGTGGATGTCAGGTTTTCGACACAAGTTATTTTACTGTATAAAACTGCTCCCATTTATTTGCACTGCTACACTTGTTATACAGTGCAGGTTATACAAATGGAGCCACAATGAATCAAGGCTGCCCATTCTTTTTCTTGGCAATCCCAGGGGTACCAGCTGAGGTAAAGTAACTATGGGAGTCAGCTGCAAGGGACTGGATTGGAAAAGAGTTCCCCTCCCCCCATACTGTGGAGATAACTCCATATGCAGGACATGAGGTTTGAGGGGACGATGGGGTGGACATTCCTGAAGTTATCTGGTTGTGCCCCAGGAAACAATTCAAGGGTGCAAAGAACCTCTGTTAGAAGCTAGGATACAAGATTTTGGGGAATGATTAAGTTTCACTGGGCAAAAGCAGTTTGAAATGTTTAGATTTTGTAAATCTGTAAGTGGGAGTTCAGCAGCCTAGGCACTCTATAGGGAAAGGCACCATATATCTGATAGGCTGAGTGACAAATTATTACGAAAACAAAGGAGAGAACCTGATCCAGAAAGTTTGTGAACTGCAGTAAATTGCATTAAACAATACAACCTGAACTCCTCAAAGATAAGGATCGTACTCTTTCATCTAGTTAGTGGTAATCTGGTAGCTTCTGTTTAGTTAATGTCTGTTTTTTTCCTAAAAAAACCCCATCTTTCCATCTTCTGTCAGTGTGGTGTCTTCAAATATGAAAAATCCATTATTTCTTGTGATGGTTAGCTAAATGTTGGACAGTTTTTAGGGACGTATGCACAAAAGTTGTTGCTAGCTTGTTAGATAGATGGCTGAGGTATTGCAGGAGCAATAAAAATCTTACCTTTGTTGGTTTTCAATTTAGACTTCTAAGTCTAATTTTAAATTATTTGAGTTCACCTTCCACATTCTAGAGTTGGTCTGGTCAAGTTTAGCTCTCTGTTAGCAACTTCATAGGTTAGTTAACATAACCGTTACAAATGCACACTAGTAAAGCCTGGATATGTTCAAACATCCAATGGAATATAATCAGGACAAAGAGTAACACCAGAGAGATCGATAGTTCATTAAACTACTCCTGTGTTGCTCTGGAACAATATGTAATGAGCAGAGTTATAGAAAATTCTGATGTAATGCAATATACCTGGGAGACTGCTTTGCTTTAAAATCTTTACTGCAAGCTCCAAAATCAATGATATGCATCCAGAATCATGTTTGAGTTATAGCACAGAGCAAACTGGGAAAATTTAGATGCTTGGACAATGCAGGAAGAGTAAAATAAATTATGCTATAGGGAATGATGACATATTTATGCAACAGAATGCAACAATAATGGGCTGGCTTTCTTTGTCTTTCTAGCTTTTCTAATATTTGGGACCTTTGCTGTAAAATTTTTGTAAAGTGTAGGGGAAACAGATTTGGGTGCTGACCGTATTCCGTTGGGGTGCACTTGCATACTTCTGTTTTCAAGAGAAACATGAATGTGAGGTACCCAGTCCGCACCACTGCTCTTGTTGATCTCTGTGGACTTTGACTCAGACAGAAAGCATCCCATTCCATGATCATTGTTGTATACACTGTAGTGTTCTAGTCACATATGCTTGTATTTACTGAATGTTATGGACAGATCTACTAGGCATGTATAGAAGCCTATAGACCTTGTTTAAGCTTGTACAAATTCGTCCTTGGAGTGCTTCATCTCTTCCTTGTCACGGTGTTTCTGAGGAGTGTTAGGTGTGCTAGACTTGGCCAGAGAATACCACCAACTAACAAAAACTGAGCTGTTCTCAAGAAACCACTTCACCAGCCCTAGTGTAATGGCCTTGCCCAGCAGTATCAAGGTTGGACCAAGGGCAAAACTGCTTTATAATGGAAACTATCAGAGCAAGTGTGAGGTGGCTGCTAGGTAGCAGTTAGCTCCAGAGCAGTGTGCCTGAAGTAGGGCACAGAGGTGGCTCGTGTCTGCCAGACCTGCCATGACTGACTTTCCTGGTTTGCGTTTGTACAGGCATACCAGAAGAATCTGCTGAAACTGCAGATCAGGGAGAAATTACAGACAGGGAGAGATTATTCACCAATTACTGTCACGGGCAAACCAAACTCAACTTGGGGAAAATGAATTTAATTTATTACCAATCAAATCAGAGTAGGATAATGAGAAACCAAACCTTAAAACACCTTCCCCTCACCCCTCCTCTCTTCCCAGGCACAGCTCCACTCCCGATTTTTTCTACCTCCTCCTCCCCAGCAGCACAAGGGGGATTGGGGGTTGCGGTCAGTTCATCACACGTTGTCTCTGCTGCTCCTTCCTCCTCAGGGGTAGGACTCCTCACACTCTTCCCCTGCTCCAGCGCGGGGTCTCTCCCATGGCAGACAGTCCTCCACGAACTCCTCCAATGTGAGCGTCCTGGTTTCAGCGGGGATACAGTTAATTTTCCTTCTAGTACCTGGTATAATGTTATGTTTTGGATTCAATATGAGAAGAATGTTGATAACACACTGATGTTTTCAGTTGTTGCTCAGTAGTGTTTAGACTAAAAGTCAAGGATTTTTCAGCTTCTCATGCCCAGCCAGCAAGAAGGCTGGAGGGGCACAAGAAGTTGGCACAGGACACAGCCAGGACAGCTGACCCAAACTGGCCAACGGGGTATTCCATACCATGTGACATCATGTGCAGTATATAAACTGGGGGGAGTTGGCCTGGGGGGTATATCGCTGCTTGGGAACTAGCTGGGCATTGGTCGGTGAGTGGTGAGCAATTGCATTGTGCTTCACTTGTTTTATATATTCCAATTCTTTTATTATTATTATTGTAATTTTTTTTCTTCCTTTCTCTCCTACTAAATTGTCTTTATCTCAACCCACGAATTTTAATTTTTTTTTCTTGATTCTCTCCTCCATCCCACTGGGTGGGAGAAAGTGAGTGAGCAGCAGCATGGTGCTTAGTTGCTGGCTGGGGTTAAACCACAACAGTGAGTCCTTCCCCATGGGCTGCAGTTCTTCATGAACTGCTCCAGTGTGAGTCCCTTGCATGGGGTGCAGTCCTTCAGGCACAGACTGCTCCAGCGTGGGCCCCCCACAGGGTCACAAGTCCTGCCAGAAAACCTGCTCCAGCGTGGGCTCCTCTATTCACGGGGCCACAGGTCCTGCCAGGAGCCTGCTCCAGCATGGGTTTCCCACGGCGTCACAGCCTCCTTTGGGCATCCACCTGCTCCGGCGTGGGGTCCTCCCCGGGCTGCAGGGGGATATCTGCTCCACTGTGGACCTCCATGGACTGCAGGGGGACAGCCTGCCTCACCATGGTCTTCCCCACGGGCTGAAGAGGAATCTCTGCTCCGGCGCCTGGAGCACCTCCTCCCCTCCTTCTTCACTGACCTTGGGGTCTGCAGAGTGGTTTCTCTCACATATTCTCATTCCTCTCTCCAGCTGCAGTTTTGCAGGATGTTTTTCTTAACCCTTCTTAAATCTGTTGTCCCAGAGGCACTACCACCGTCGCTGATAGGCTCAGCCTTGGCCAGCAGCAGGTCCGTCTTGTTGGCATTGACTCTATCAGACATAGGGGAAGAAGCTTCTCACAGAAGCCACCCCTGCAGCTCTACTGGCTACCAAAACCTTGCCAGGCAAACCCAATACACATGTATATAAAATATTGGCCAATTTTCTCTCCTGCTTACCTCAAGTGTGTGACAAGAGAATATGTGGTAGCTACAATTTTGAGAGTCCATATGGGTGAGAATTTCTCCTTGCAGTTAGGACTGAATAAGCCAGAATGGCTATTTCACATCCTTTGGGAATTTTGACTGTACCTCTCCACATAGCCATGTCTTCAGTCTGTTCTTTGGGGGCTTGAAGCAGAATCAAAGCCACAGAGACCTATAGGCTCCTTGAGCTCTCTTCCTCTTGTGTCACCTGCAGAAACTGGACCTCTTAGTTCTTTATTTGAAATTTGGATTCATTTATCTTTTCCACATGAAGACCTTCCAAAACCACAGCAGAAATCAGTTCAGTATCCACACTGCTGTGAAATAAACAGAAGCTAAATTAGCCACACTTCAAATGTTGTTATCCCTTTCTTAAAATGAAAGAGACAATCTATCCAAATTAGTTGTATTAAACATATAAAGTAATAAATGTATTAGCTGATTCAGACAAACAAGTACTCTAGAAATATACAGAGGAAATGATCTTTCATGGTTTGGGGTTTTTTTTCCTCTCTTTTGACATGCTTTGTCAAGAATTTCACTATAAAACTCAGGAGAAAATTCTGGATCACATGAGGATATGTAGAGCTCTTTACCTGAAAAACACATGGGTTAACCTGCAGAATGAAAACCGGCAGCATTTGTGCAAAATGAATGGAGTTTCAGAGCAAAGTTCATTTATGGAACTGTAGTTAGCTGAGGGCACAAGCTCTTTGAACTCTGTCTGAAGAGGTCCAAGAAGGAATTATAACTTCAAATCCTGTTTCTAGCATTTAAGATCTAACCTACAGGCTGGTAATAACAATTGATTTCTGAACATTTATCAGAAATGTTGTCAGAAATAAAAATTTCTGACATCTTTTTGAATGGAGAGTGTTTGCCAGATGGGTTTGAGCTCTGATTCTCCAAAGTTTTACAAGATTATTGTTAAAAAAAAAAAGACTTCAGAAGCCTACTGTTCCTCTAAAAAAAAGATTTTCTTTGTTTTAGGATTAAAAATACTAATAACATGCACGTACATCCTGTTTACTCTCCTGGAACTTTGAACTGTGAAATTACATGCTTATACAAATTTGAAAAGGAACCATATTTACATAGATTAGAAATATGGCCAGGTAGATAAAAGAGTAAAAATTACTGATGAGCATTATAAATAATAATTTAAAAAGAGCATATGAATCCTGTAAGAAAAAACATGAATGCAATCAGTTCTAATGCTCTTTTGGAGCACCTGTAATAATAGAGGGTTTTTATTCAAAAACCTCTTTTGATTTGACTTTTGCTCTCCAGATAATTTTTAAGATACAGCTTCTTTCATAGCTGATTTGATATTTGCTTGTTTTTCAGTGGTTTACAGTTATGAAAAAGAACTACATATTTTCCAGAGTAATGAATCTCTGAAATAGTATGATGACAGCAGTGGAAATTGATAGTCTGTTTGATTCTCCATTGTCGAGCATTTTGTGGAGTCATTTACAAAGTGAGTTCAAATTGCACATAGACACTATAATTTGGATTTGGTAGCATTTTATACCTGCTTGCATAGCTGTAAATAACTTCACAACATGCTAGCTAATGAAGAATCAAGTTCATTATCTTTGATAGAACCATTCATTTCATGCTTTTATATGTATACCTTTTGTCTCTCCTTCAAACCAGTATCAGAGTTTCTTTCTCTTCATTTTCAAGAATATCTTTTTGTCAATATTTCCCAGATAAATAATTGGCAGGGGCGGGGAGGGGGACATGACACGGAGAAGGTTAATCCCTCAAAATTCATGGAGTTTTAGAAGTTTCCAGGCTTCTGTGGGGGGCAGCTTGCAGGCATAAGTTTATTAATGTTGAAGTGGTAGCTGTTACAGCAAGTGACCTCTGGAGCAGTTAAAGAAGGAATATCTCCATGCTGATTCTTGCTCTTCTGCAACATCTTACTCTACAAGGAACACGCTTATAAAATGCATTTTGAGGCATTCATTCACCTTTGTGACCTCAGTTGTCAGAGAAATTGAAGATCAACAAAATTGTTGAAGTCTCACTTTACATGTGGTAATGGGGTTTGGTGGGTTTTGACATGTTAACTCACCAAATTACATCACTGTCTGTGGGAATATCCTTGCTGTCAAATCTCTGTATTTTCAGTGTTATTTCAGAATGGGACAATATCTTAAAAATTAAACAGCTGTGTTCAAAGCAAATATTATTACTGCTGTAGCGTCTACAGCAAGTAGACAAACTTTGTAAGTTTGTAGTTTTTGATGCTAGAGATGCCATACAGACACACACTGGGGTAAAACATAACCCCCACCTTTCTGTGTTCATGCTGGCATGAAGAATGGCTGTCTTGGCTGTGCTTACCTCATGCAATCCTAAATTTGCAATCCTTACACCTGAATCACAGCGCCCACAGAATCCATGGCAGCTGATGCCCATGCCGTTTGCCTACCTATGGCTTTGGCTGGCCAACATGGCCGTGTTTATCCATGTTGGGTACATGGGCTATGCCCCCTTCAGCAGCGATGCAGATGCATCAGTGTGGATATGCACAGACAAAAGAGTTGATGCTGAAGACTTCATAACCTCATGCACACTTCAAATGGGTTTTATTTCAGACTAGCCCTGGTTTGGTCCCTTAGACTGAATGGCTGCAGCTGGAGAGCATTAGATATATTCCCGGAGCATGTTTAGGTTCATCTGAAGGAAGTCCAGTGCCTCGAGACCACTCCACAATATGAACCAAATATCTCTGCAGTAAGTAGGGACATTTGGGAGATTCACTGCAAAAGCACGTGCCTGACCACACTGAAGTGCTAACATAGCTACAACCACAGTACAGTACACGTCCTGCAGTGCTTCAATATATAAGCTCATGGCCCCACCAATTTTCAGTGTAAAAAACCCCAACCAAGCAAAGTTTAAGAAAAAGGGTACATTGCCCACCTGAGGATATGATTACAAGCCATATGTGCTAGGGAACGTAAATCAGTTTCATCTGTTCTACTGTTTGTCCTGAAGTAATGACTACACCCTTCAGACTCCTCAGTCTTGTCACCTCCCAAAAACCAAAAAGAGCATTCTCCTGGAAGCTTAGTACCCGCCCCCCACCACCTTTTCTTTTTTAGGTGGAATATTTTCTGTGAGGAATGGATTGCAATAATGAAAATATAAAATGCAATTCTGCGTTGCCCAGCATTAAAAAATCACAAGTTAGACCTCTGAAGACTGGATTAAAATTCAGCTGATTAAATAATAATTATGGAGGTGGAATGGCAGAGGTGTCACTGATCTTACTGTAATTAATTCTGTAGAGTTCATGTTATGAAATTTTCCTTATTTCTCTCAGAGCTAAAAATAAGAAAAACTGGAAATCTCATGCAGTATTATACTCTCAGCAGCTTGAGATTTTACTAGAAAACACCAAATACCATTACTTTCATTATTAACTTATGAAAAAATTGACTTTTATGTTGCTGATAACCTTAGTGCTATCACTGATTAATTTTTTAGTCTTTTTCTTAGAATAATGGTGAAGGCATTAACACTGTACTTTCAGTGTTTCTCTAATATTATCATACATGGCTTTTAAACCTTCAACTATTCGAGGTGTTGAACAATAGATGTAAAATTTCAGGTGAAATTCAATAACTACTTTTTTATTTATATGAGAAAAATTGCACTTTTGCTATAAAGCTGATTTGTGGTTTTGGAAGCTGCATGAAGAGGGAAAAAGAGGGCAAGCTGTTGTGGTTAAAGGGTGTGAATTATATGAAAAAAAAGCTTGAACATTGTTGTGTTAGTGTTGCTACATGACTTAAAAACATCACATGGATGAGTATTTTCGAGTATTTAATAAGAAAGCACAGTAAATAGTTTATCACTGTTTCTCTTTAAATCCCTTGGAACCATATTTAGTAAAAAACTTTACTGATATGAAATACTTGGATTCAAGTAATTCAGTAGACCATATTCCTCTTTCCATGTTGCACAATATTATTCAAAGGCTGAGCTATGTCTTTGTCATGGTTTAACCCCAGCCAGCAACTAAGCACCACGCAGCCACTCACTCACTTCCACCCAACCCAGTGGGATGGGGGAGAGAATCAGAAGGGAAAGAGTAAAACTCATGGCTTGAGATAAGAACTGTTTAATAGAACAGAAAGGAAGAAACTAATAGTAATAATAATAGTGATAAAATGACAATACTAATAAAAGGATTGGAATATACAAAACAAGTGAAGCACAATTGCTCACCACTCACTGACCGATGCCCAGCTAGTTCCCAAGCAGTGATCCGACCCCCAGGCCAACTCCCCCCAGTTTATATACTGCGCATGATGTCACATGGTATGGAATACCCCGTTGGCCAGTTTGGGTCAGCTGTCCTGGCTGTGTCCTGTGCCAACTTCTTGTGCCCCTCCAGCCTTCTTGCTGGCTGGGCATGAGAAGCTGAAAAATCCTTGACTTTTAGTCTAAACACTACTGAGCAACAACTGAAAACATCAGTGTGTTATCAACATTCTTCTCATGCTGAACCCAAAACATAACACTATACCAGCTACCAGCAAGAAAATTAACTCTGTCCCAGCTGAAACCAGGACAGGCTTCTTGATATGCTTTTTACTGTCTTCATGTAGACATCCATATTTATCCATCAAAAATGGTGGTGTCTCAGGTTGTTTCCCTTCATTAAGTTTTACTATTTGATTCCAAGGTAACATAGTGGCTATTGAGTTGAAAAAACAGCTCTTCATTGCTGCAAAGAACGTCCCTCAGACAATTCATGTCGTGCCATGCGAACTTATCCTGGAATTCCTTGTTGGTGTCTGGACAAATCAAGAATATAAATCACAGTGCAAGATTTCTTCTGTCAAATCGGTTGGCATCTCTTTCCCTTTCCTTCTATCTCTCAGCTATGAACTGGACAGCTCATTCCTATGGCTGGTTGAGTACTGAATATCATAGATTTTGAATCCTATCTTTCCAAACCCACAGTTGTAAAAATGAAGAGTAATAATAACAGCAATAGCAACAACAGTAAATGTAACACAGACCAGCCTATATTATTATCTTTTCTCTGTTCACCCCACCCCAAGAAACAAGTCCTACAACATCAGCTAAACTAGATCACCCAACACGGCTTCTAGAAACCTTGCTTTCATCTTCAATTCCAAGACATACATTTGGGATCTTAAGCTGAACTAGCTCACATAGGTTTTTCCCCTCAAATACGACTTGTTCATTATGGGATGCAGAACAATGGGATCTCTTCTTTCTGAGTCACCACCAGTAATAAATAGATGTACATTACCTTTTATCTTTCAGGTCACCACAGTTGGCCAGCTCTAAAATGTTCAAACGTATTGCTGTATGGAGTTTTAACATTTCCTTTTCATTTCATTGCAGTTGATTTGGGGGGCACCTTGTCTTCAAAAAACGAACCAAATTGAGAGGGGTTTTGTTTTCACTTCTCTTTCTTTTCAGAGATATTTCTTGGCTTGCCTGGAAGCTTTCTAAGTTAAGATTTTCTCTTCTTGTCTAGTCATCTCTCAGTTACACCAAGACTTTTAGAAGTCACTTTCATGCCATTGTGGAGTTTCCAAGTCTTCTTTTAATTCCCTTTACCTAGCAGAGTGTTGTATCAGCACTACCACAATTGTTTCCAGCTTGTTTAAAAAGGAATGCCAGCTCAGTCTTTGAAAATGGATCTGAGTTTCTACTTCCTTTCAAGCCTGAAGACTAATAAAAAATAGAGAGGTTTTGAGGTGGTGTAATTACAAGGAAGGGTTAATGAAGAAATTTACTTTTTCCAAATACAATCTTTCTTATTTAAAATGTGTGTAGAATAGGTCTCATTCCCCTGAACACAAAAGTAGCGGTCAGTTGGGTATTTGCAGCTCAGTGCAGCTCAGCACACCTTTCGGCAAACAGCCCCCCACTCCACCTTAATTCCAACTTAAATGGTATTTAGATGTCCAAAAAGCCCTGAATACTGAATCAGTTTATTTTATCTTCCAGGATTTAGCAGTAAAAGTAGTAAAGGTGACTATATCAGATGTCTGTCAGTTAAGTTCCTGGCTACCTACTTTAAGTTACCCACACATTATCAAAACTTCCAATTTTGTGCAGGTGGGACAGTTTCTTGACTAGTGTTCAGTTGCACTAATTCAAGTGGAGAGCTCAAATTACATCAAAATTGCTTGGTGGTAGCAACAATAACCATTGTTTTTCACTGCTTGCAATGCTTGTGGCATGCAGTCAAGCAATCTGTGATCTGATTTCTAACATCTATCCAACTGGACAGAAACTGAATATATAGAATATTAAATTAAAAATAATTTCTTGGGAAGGGGAATCAAACCCAAAATTATCATTAACATTTTTAGAAATACTGCCTTCTGTAAGATCTGTACAAGGGGTTTAAAACAAAACTTTTCATAATTTCATCCAGTGTCTTTTAAAACACCCAGAATGTTGTTAATGTTCTTCATCAAAACTAAAAATTTTAAATCTTGAGTCAAAACTACATGGCCACAAGAAATGGAGAGTCAAATCTTAGTTTTCAGTGAACTCACTGGAGCTAGCCAGGATGTAAACACCTGCATATGTGAGTGGGTTAATGGTACCCTGACTATACCAGTCTTATGTTCACAGAAAGTAAACAGTTTAGGCACTACTTATTTGCACGTATGAACAAATAAGTATAACCAGTCCTAGAGGGAAGCATAACATTTAATTATCATTTTAATATTCTACATACAAAATAATTAGCATTAGTTTACCAAACTTTGGAATTATTTCAATATATTTAATTTCTTTTAATTTATGGTTCATACCCAGGTTAGGACAGTGAGTTAAGGAAGGGAAGAATTGCAGACCTGCTATGCATTAGACCCTTCTGCCATATGGTTGTGTGGGTATTGCAGTAGACAGGCAGCCTGATTATAATGAGACATCAATTTAAAGCATTAACATACACATTTTCAAACATATTTATGGGAACATAGCTAAGTCCTAGAGGTATTTATAGCAATATTCATGTACACTGTTTAAAAGCATTATGGTCTAGTGCCCAGGGTAATTACACTCTATTGCAACAAAAAGAGAATGAACGATTTAAAAGTTTAAAATATTGTCCTCCAATTGGTAAGAAATAAAACACCGTAAACTAAGTTCATAAACATTCAGAGGATCAACAATGTTAAGTGCAATATACTACTCTTATGGAAAGACTTTTAAATTCAGTACTCTCCAATTTCTGCACTAAAGAAGGTAAAGTGTTTATTGTTAATCCAGCAAGTATAAATAGCTGGTTTAGGATAAGAAATGGAATTCGGTAGTATATGTTGAGCTTTTTATTTTCAAGGTGAAATTGGACATTATGAAAATTATGTTTTCTGTAATTATTGAGTAATTATTTTCTCTAAATTCTAGGGCATTTGGGGAAAACATAGTGGCAAGGGAACTCAGCAAAAACACAAAACTGGATTATGTGAGTTTTTCTTTCCTTTGCTTTGCTCTTCTAATCCATCCATGGGTGGTATCAATTAGAACATTATGAAAGATGTTCTTTTGGTATCCCTTCTACTACTCTGAACACAACCTATCTGATATACAGTGATTCATTTATTGCATGTTATTGTGTTGATGAACATGCAGGTGTCATAATATAATGAAATGCAGAACTTTCTGAAACTTCCAATTCATTAATAAATTAGTATGAGAATTAACAGTTAAAAAGATTCCTCATTACTTTATTCTTCCTCATCTGACGTAATACAAGCCTTTTCAATCTGTATATATATATACATGCATATGTCTTTCCTTATATGTGAGTGGTAATGAAATCAAAGGCTAATATTGCTACTTTCATCAACTCATTCTCCAGCAGGACAAATAGGAGAACAAGCAGAAAATTATATACATTTTTCTACTTCACACTTGTTAGCATACTAATGATGTGAAGCTGTCAGAGCTACCAGCATCTCAACTTGCTAATGATTTCTTGTACCTGAGCTTTGACAAAAAGGATAAGCAGACAAGCTGAAACTCCAGTTTCCAAGGAGACAACCTTAGAAACATGTAAGAAATATTTAAGTAGGTACGACATGTCTCCAAGAACTGGAGATTTTTTTTCCTTGTGCAGTGACATATATAAGCTATGTTGAAGAGGAATCTGTGTCCTCCGGACTCCGTTCTGAAGCTGAGGTCTTGTGAGTTAGTGTGGCTTGCAAGCCACAAGGTTTGCATGGGGGAATAGCAAGTTCCCTGGATTCTAGTGTTGTGTTTCAGATGTTTATCAGTCACAGGCACTGAGCAGAACTATGTTCTGTGCATAGTTACCTATCTGTCTAGCTCTCTGCCTAGCTATGTACTTATTTTACTGTTTTTATTTATGGCCACAAGAAACCATGTCTTCTTCACTTAAATTAGCCTATGTGAAACACTCTGTGCTTAGCTATACTGTGCATGAAAGTAGAACCAAACCATAGAGGGATGCTGGAAAAACATTTGATGATGCTTGAGGAAAACAGCAGGTCCCTTAGGATTCTCTCTCCTCAATTCAAGATGTTGCATATAAGGAGTTTTTTTAGAGTACTAGATCCTGCTTTTCCATTCCCATGTTGTCATGAGCATCTGTTGTTTCCTGCTATCCTGCTTTACAACTGATGTTGCAAAATACATAGTCTGTAATGAAAACTTTCTGAACTATTCTTGTATACAAATGCTTTTCCAACTTTTGCCATGCTCAAGGGAGACATAAAGAGGCGGAGAGTGAGTTTCCTTCCAATTATTCAGCGAATGCAAAAAATAAATTGTGAAGGACTGATATGCTTAATTCACTTTTAATCACCTGCATTGGCATCAGTGAGTTAGGCACCTTTTGGATCAGATCTTTGTTGTCGCAGAGCTTAGTTCATATAAGCAATTCTACTGTAGCTACTTTTCCAATATGTAAATATTTCAAGAAGTAAATAGATGAAGCCTGTCTCTACTAGCCTCTTCAAGAGATTTTTTCATTTCTGATCTTGGATACAGAAAACAACCAAAAAGCTCTGACAATAGCCAAAAAAAGCCAAATACAAAATGTCACTGATTAAAGAAAATCTTAATGCAGAAACAGGAAAAAAGACTGTGTACTGTTTAAGACTGTTCATTTCACAGAGCAAAACTCACAAAGCAAACACCTACTTCTTAATTACCACCACTGTATGAGAGGAAGTATCTGCTTTTTCAGCAGATATTTTATTTGAAAGATTCATTACAGCAATTGAAACAGCATTTAATTTTAATACCTTCAGAACGTAAGGGCAGATGGGACGGCATTCAAAGAACATTGTGATTAACATGTGTAAGAGAATCAATTTTAGTAAAAGATAGAATTAAATAGGTCTACATTAGGCACTTGGTTGGACATGTTTGTTAGAGTTGTCTGGGAAATGGAAGATTAGTTCCACACAGAAAGCAAACAAGAAAAAGAAGACCTAAAAATTGGGAGCTGCTGGAGCTCAACTACTCATGAATGAGTTCTAACAGTAAAATTGTAGTGAGAATACCTGTGATTTCTCACCAGTGTTCCTTAAACATCTCTTTGTATCACATAGGGATTATAAAAAGGGTTTATCAGGGTTTATAATGAGGAAATGCTGCATGATATCTTATACAGCCAGCATAAAACTTTCTTAGCACTTTTAAACATAATAATCAGTTTGGAAAATACTGTCCTAATTATAGGGTCACTGATGGTGAGATTCAGTTTGTAAATGAGTCATCTAAAATTAGGTGTCTATCTTTAGGTGTTCATATATGGGGCACGTATCATCTTCTGTGTTCCCTATGGTCAATGGAGATGAAAGGCTTAATTTAGCTGCTCACCTACAGGCTTTTTACGGCATTTTGAGAGGCCTTTCCCTTCAGCTGCTGCTCCAGAAGGGCAGATGTCTCCCAGAAGTTGTGTCCTAACTTCCAGTGCCATAGAAATGTCTCATATGCCCTTTAGGTAACCTTAGACCTTGAAGGCAGGGAGTCAAGAGCTAATCAGCTGAGCAATCTCTTGGGAACAGGATTCTGTTGTTTAAGCGTAGGTAACATTTGAAATGCCCTACAATATGTCATACGTTTGCACAGGGCTGACATTTGTGATACACGATACATGACCTATAGAAAAATAATTGCTTTCTGGACCAGCTGTGAGAGGCCAAACTGGACAGTGTATGTTATCTAAAATGGTATCTAAACAGCTGTCCTGGTTTCGGCTGGGACAGAGTTAATTTTCTTGCTGGTAGCTGGTATAGTGTTATGTTTTGGATTCAATATGAGAAGAATGTTGATAACACACTGATGTTTTCAGTTGTTGCTCAGTAGTGTTTAGACTAAAAGTCAAGGATTTTTCAGCTTCTCATGCCCAGCCAGCAAGAAGGCTGGAGGGGCACAAGAAGTTGGCACAGGACACAGCCAGGACAGCTGACCCAAAGTGGCCAATGGGGTATTCCATACCATGTGACATCATGCGCAGTATATAAACTGGGGGGAGTTGGCCTGGGGGTCGGATCACTGCTTGGGAACTAGCTGGGCATCGGTCAGTGAGTGGTGAGCAATTGTGCTTCACTTGTTTTGTATATTCCAATCCTTTTATTAGTATTGTCATTTTATCACTATTATTATTACTATTAGTTTCTTCCTTTCTGTTCTATTAAACAGTTCTTATCTCAAGCCATGAGTTTTACTCTTTCCCTTCTGATTCTCTCCCCCATCCCACTGGGTTGGGTGGAAGTGAGTGAGTGGCTGCGTGGTGCTTAGTTGCTGGCTGGGGTTAAACCACGACAACAGCTGAATCCTTCTCCAGGTTAGGTGAATAGCTCTCCTTGCTCCCCTAACTGCTTTGCTTGTATCTCTTTTGACTATGGCAAGAACTTAGACAACAACTCAAATGTTGCTACCTAAGTATAGGTGTTTTTATTTGAAACTGAATCCCTCCTTCAGTGCTGAATCTCACTTTAAGACATAGAACAAGAGTTAAACATCAACCTAAAAATTGTCGGTTGCTTAGATACTAATGGTCACTCTTTAGCTTCTATTACTTTGCATGAAGACTTTTGTACTGATCAAAATTATTTGTCTCTATGTCTATCTATTTATTTTTAGAGACCTTTAGAGAGTTTAAAGAAAGAAAAAAAAGTTTTCTAAAGCCTAAAATAATCATAACTGATTGAGAACATCAATTTAAAGTAGAAAAGTTCAAATAAAGTGTAGGAGTTGTTCATGGACTCCAAAAACACAATTCCAAACAGTAAGAAACTTATGCTGAGTAGTGGTCAAAAGCTTATATGAAAGCAATAACAATAAAGATAAGAACAACAACAACAACAACAATAATAATGATAGATGTATCAAAGGTTAAGGAAATGGCAAATGCCGAAAATTATAATTTAAGACATGTATATAGCTGATGAGGGAAGCTAAAAGAGTCAACAAGTGCCAGTACTGAATAGAGTTAAGGCTCTAAGTAATTTAAAACATGAATATTGCAGTAAGGTAGAGGTCTATAGCTAAAAGGTGATGAAAAAAACCGCAAAATGTGACTAAACTATGTATAAAGATTTGACAGATAGTTCTCCATGTTTAGAAGAATGTCAGAAGACACATTCACTCCACCCGATGAAGATAGAATTTATCAGTTTTGACAAAGGAGGATGTGAGGGAAAGTATGTTAAAAATAAACATTTTCAAATCATTGAGCCCAAAGTGCTTCCAAATCAGAGCATTAAATGAACTAGTTGCATTAGCCACACCAAGAACTGTGTTAGTGTTTGGCAAAGCTTGGAAAAATACTAAAGGACTGGAAGACTAAAATGGAAACAAAGAATGACACAAAAAAAAGTCATCTGATAGTGATAAAATAGTTACTCTTGAGTTCTATAAATAAAGAAGCAGAAGATAAAACTCTACAGGATAGTTTCATGGAAGTTTGGTCCTGTCTGATACAATACTTTTCTTCCTTTTCATGAGATTACATGTTTGAATAATAAAGATGTACACGTTGGCATTGCACTTGGATTTTCTCCAAGACATTTGCCATAGGGACATGCAGCATACGTTTTTAAGTAGACTCTATTTTAGCTGGTGAATAAAGTGATAATTTAAGCATTTTCTGGTTTAGCTTGCATATTTCAAAGGCTGATTTTTTTTATGAAGACAAAGGCAAGATATTATTATAAAGTAATCAAAATTACATTGCTAAATGGTCTCAATGCACTAAAATGTGTTTTCATACATTCACAGGCACGGTAATAGTTCAGAGCTTCAGTGATAAAGATGGTATCAGCAGGAGGGAAATTCAGTCTTTGAAAGTAAAGATCTGAAGAAAAATTGATATCAACATTTATGACTAGCAGAAGATGAACTCTGTAATGTCAAAAATGTTTCTATGATCCTTTGGTATAGAAGGTAGCAGAATAGGCAGCTCTTGACTCTACATACCATTAGTAAAATATACCTAGGATGCCTACTTCAAATACAGATATAGAACAGATTTCAAGAAAAGCTAACAAATGATCCAGGAGGCAGAAAAAAAAAATGAAAAAAAAAAATCACATTCAAATAGAAGGTTGGGAGATTACTTGACCTCTGTGCTTTGAAAGGCACTTAAACGTGGAAGAGACACAAATTACTAAAAGGCTTTTCAGTCTTGTTTACAAAGGCATAAAATGAAAAAAATGGTTAGAGAGTGAAGTTAAATAAGTACAGTTTTAAAAACAGATGCAGTTTCCTGGCAGTGACGGCAATTACCATGGGGATAGGGAAAGAATTATCCACCTTAAAGTGATTGCCTTCAAAGTGAGGTCTGGTGTTGGTAAACAAAGATCTGCTTTAACACAGTTTCACAAAGAAATGTTAGTGCCACTGTGTGTGTGGTTTGAATTGGATAAACATGGAGATGGCAGCAAACCTCAAAATTTGTGAGTTTTGGAAACTGTCTGTTTCTTTCCTCCCTGGTTCATGGGAAGACGAAAATTGCCTGTATTGTCCTCCATACACTAATGATCCTTGAAATTCCTGATTAGGGCATTGACTGTAAGTGTACCTCATCTTTCAGGACCTCAGCAGATCAGTTTCAATAATTAAGTAGAATTCTTTTCCCTAGTGCACAGCTGATTATATATGCCACCAGTCCTTTGGTTTTTTCTTTCTATTGAGCATCAAAAATAATTTGGCCGCAGCTGATGATGATACATGAAATAGTGAAGCCAGGTATGTGTCCTGCCCACGTGCTTGAGGGTTAAAAGGTGTCACATTCAGGACTGGAAGATATTTTCCTACAGAGTAGGCTGATTTTTTTTTTTCCTACCCATTCACCTATTGAATAGGACATAGTTCATCTCCCAGAATTATCAAGCAGTTCTTTATCATTGCAGGAATTAAGACCATGACATCTTAGTCACTCCTGTTCCCTACCAAATCACAGTTAGGTCACCTGAGGACTGGTACAGTTTGCTCTAGGTACAATCATTTGCTTCTCCATAAGGGGATCTCTGTGAAATTTAATATACCGTGAAAAATCAGAACAAATGATCTAATCAACATTTGTGGCCTTCACTTTGATTAAAAAAAGAAAAACCAACATAGAAAAGATGTGTAGTACCAAAACATTTTTCATTCTTGCTAATAACAAAGGCATAACAAGATCTAGCAACTGAAGTTAAAGAACTGTGTAATTTTCAATCTTGAAATTAAGGTGGCGTTCCTAGCAGTGAGGTTAATTAAACACTGAACTAACTTACCAAGAGAGGTAGTAGACTCAGCAACATTTGCTATTTTTTGAAAATGAGATTAGATGTGTTCCTAAATGACCTGGGTTTTAATACAGTCTGCTGGGGAGAGTCTGTGGTAAGGGATTGTCTCCTCTGTCCCTGATGTCTGTGAGTTTTTTGTGTTGTCTCATTCATTTTCCTCCTTCAAAGGCTGGTGAAGGCAGAGGGGGAGAGGGTGGAACAACTAACAGCATTGTCAACCCTTCCTCTATCTGTGAAGAGACAATGAGTACATTGCGAATGTGTTTATGACTGAGTACTGGTATCCTATTAAGATCCCACTGTGGCAGGTATCACTCAGGTATACAGTAGGACCTTCTCCTGCAGAGCTTGGAATTTAAATGGACAGGCAAAGGCTTGGCAGGAGAGTTACAACTTAGTAAAGTGAAGGGCTGAAAAGGGCCATTTTAAAGCCAGAAATGATTGTTTGAGAGTTTTGATATTTCACTTAGAAATTCTGCAGTGAGGGGATTTGCTAAGGCAGGAAAACAAAATATGGGGCTTGATCACAGAAATGAAAAAGAGGGCGATATGGAGGATGTGAAGAGGGAGCTAGACCAAACAAATACGGAAGACTTTTCTAAGTGAATGCTGCAGAAGGTGGGGTGGGGGCAGACTTGTAAGGTTCAGTGTCTCTGGTTTTGTTGGCTTAAGCTTCCATCTGCCTGCATTAAATGCATTCCCTTCTGAGCTCATACAGGCAGTACTGATTAGACCTTGAACCCCTGAAGTGGGTAAAACTCCTCAGTGTGAGGAAGGGCGGTATGATCCTCATCAGCTCCCTGCTTGCTTTCTCCAGCCACAGGATAGGCTTGAACAAGTCTTGCTAATACTTGTCCCTAGTCTGAATTGGGAAAATTGCTAAGTTCTGCAGACATATAGCTTGCTACAGCTAGTGGCTTGGCTTATTCAGTACCATGAACTGTGTTCAACACTTTTTACCTTTGTTTGTAGCAGAGACTCTGGAAACTGTGTTGCCATGGAAATGTGATTTGCTAGCCTCTTCCAAGAGCGTGTGCTTGGGGAGAGCTAGTGAGCTGCAACTTTCTTTCTGACTGACAAATAGGCTTCCAAACAGTATAAATGAAGCTACCAAAAAGTCCCTAATTATTTGTTTGAAATCAGTATGATTGAGGTAAGTGATTGAAGTCATGATGGCCAGTTTCCAGACCATGGCTGGACTTCTCTACGTCACTTGGGCATCAGGCAGGAACTGAAGGTCCCTATTCCCTTTTGAAGATAATTACTCAGATACAGGAGTACCACAGGCTCATTGTTAGGAGCCTGGGTCTCTTTTCATCACTGCAGCAAACAAGCTATTTTGAGGAAACCTGTATGTACAGAGTCAGGGACTTTCAAGCATGAACTAAATGACAAATACTGATGAGGCTTCCTTTGAGATCCCATATAGAAGCATCCTTTCAGGTCAGTGAGAAGGGGAAAGGTTTGACACTGTAAGTGTTTTGAACATCAGACCTCTATTCATAAATTATACCGGAGTATTTTAATGTGGGGCCTGTAGGATTCTTCCAGAAGTAGTCAGACTCCTTCCATTTACGCAGTCAACACAATCAACTATGATGCTGAGGCAAAGCCATAAAATGGGTTCTATGTTATCTTTGCAAACTCTTCCAAAAACTCTTCAGTCTGGTATAGGTGATGCAAATCTTCATGTTGCAGGAGAATTATTTTCATTTATTCAGCTAACTACTCAGTAGTGGTTGTGAAATTTACTTTGCAGAATGCAATACTGTTAGTTACCAGGGCTGTTGGTGCCTGTAGACAGCTGAGTTTGTGTTTGGAGCTTCCTTCCTCAGCTTTTGGCTCCTCTACAATCTCTTATTTTAAATTCTTGACCTTTTCAATTTGCAAGAATTCATCTTTTTTTAGCTTTAGAGCCTTTTTACTGTGATGTGAGAGGAATATCACATTATACTTCCTTACTGGAAATCTCTCAGACACTTTCTAAAAGGCTGAATTTAAATTACTACTTTTGTCTCCCTCGTAGCATTTGGGAGTTTTCCTTGGCAGCCATAAAATGCAGCATGATGCGCAGCCATGTAAAATAAAAAAATCCATATGTTTTCCATAAGGCTTTGTTTTTTGCTCATGTTTGTCTTGCTTCTTAAATTGATTTTGACTTCTGTTACAAAACTCAATTGTTACATGTCATGATTCATGCTGGCTTATGAATACCTTTGTATAATAAAGCTCTTTAAAGATGTAAAACCATTTTCTTCAGTTTGCAGTACTTTACTTCTATTTTTCTTTTTAACAGAAAGAACTTTTTTTTTCAAATGTCTTTATTAATGTTATTGTCATCATCTCACATACATCTCTAGGTTCAGGCTCCAGAGTGTTACGCAGCTGCTGGGCGGCTGACTGTTATGAATTCAGGGATCTAAGCCTCATGCACACAAAAGCTGTCGAGCAGCGCACTCAGCTGTCCATGTTTTCTGTGAACTGTAGACCTCAAAGTCTAGTTTTACTTGGAAGTGACAGTAAAAATTAGGCTGTGAATCTCCATGTTGGTTGTGTTTTTCTTCTACCAGTAAGTTCTGCAGACCATAACAGAGTTCTCCACATCCCTGATCAATAGTGCATGCACCGTATGGCCACTGCACTCACAGTGATCAGGGGAAGCCCTCTCTGTTGTGTATGTGCATCAACATACACTCCTCCTCATTTCTCCCATCTTGACTGATGATAGGGCCAAAAGTTTATCTGAACTGGGAGATGCAAATGAGCAGTTAATGTGACTGTAGGCATTGAGCCTACAATAAGCCATGGTGCCAGGCACGAGCAGAAAAATGAAACAGTGGTGGGAATTTGGTAATCATTTTTTTCTCTATCTTCTGTAAGAGAAAAGTGACATCTTGAATGTGCCATATATAAGAGACAGAACATGGATTAGAAGTACTTTTTATGTAAAAGCATTTCTATACTCTACACCTAAAGGCATGGCCAAAACAGAGTTAGCAAACTGTATTTTTCTCAGCTATTGAGGTTACAGACAAGGAAAACTCTTTGCTGAAGTAAGGTATTACCTAGAACTCTCCTTGGACAGTTTTAAGGAACACTTCAGATTTTTGGCAAAGTGGTGCTGTGTAATTATTCCCTAGGCCTCTGAGTGAAAAAGAGAGACACCATGCCCCAGCAATTATACATTTTATTTGTAAGCATGTTTGCAAAATCAACATATATGACAAAGTTATATTCTATAATTTCAATAAAATTATTGTGGATCTGCATGCACTGAGGAGCCATCAGCAGGTGTTCATAAACAAGGTGGTTTTTCACCCCAGCAATTTTTCACTGCCACATGGTTCAGACAAAGAGTGTGCCTAGGAGGTTCAGTAAGAAATACCAATGCAAGGACTAGATTTAGTTCCTGCTGCGTGTCTCAAAGAAGCAACAGAAACTCCAGGGAAGCACATGGAGTAATAAGGCCAAGAAAGGATAACCTTAGTCATCAACATAACCTCCAAAAACCCCCCAAAAACCACATAACCACCCCCTACAAAACTCCTACTTACAAATAAATCTTTTGTCCAAAGCACTCACTAGGCAGAGGCTTTAATTATAAGCCAGGAAGTTTCTTCTGCCTGTAGATTTCTCCTGATTTTGAGGAAACGAGAATTCTGAACAAACTGTATTTTCTGAAGGAAAATGTCTGATTTTTGCTCCTGAAAGAAACAGCCTGCCAGACATCCTCCTTGAAGTCATCCCAATTACTGAGATCCAAAGCTCTGGTTGCCTGAGTGAAAGCCTGCACTAGTTCTATGCCAAATTCAGAGCAACTATAAAGATTCAGAGCTTCAGAAATGTCAGTGAACTTACCCACTTTACCCTGTCAGAGAACCTGATCCGCTCAGTCAAACACAGGCAGTGCCTTAAGAGAATGGTAAGAATTAATTTAGAACATAGAGCAGTGTTGCTTATTCAGTTTTATCTGCTGTTTTTTTCCACCTTTTTTCTGAGGCCAGAACATCAAGTTTCATCACTTCTGCTTCTTGAGGTGTGCTGGTTTTGGCTAAAGTAAAGTTAATTTTCTTCACAGTAGCTAGTATGGGGCTATGTTTTGGTTTTGTGCTGAAAACAGTGTTGATAATTCAGGGATGTTTTTGTTACTGCGGAGCAGTGCTCACACAGAGCCAAGGCCTTTTCTGCTTCTCACCCCACCCCACCAGCGAGGAGGCTAGGGGGAAAAAAAAAGTTGGGAGGGGACACAGCTGGGACAGCTGACCCAAACTGACCAAAGGGATCTCTCAGACCATATGACATCAAGCTCAGCAATAAACTAGGGGGAACGTTGGCCAGGGCCACTGCTGGGGGACTGGCTGGGCATTGGTCTTTTGGTGGTGAGCAATTGTTTTCATTTGCATCACTTGTCTTTCTTGGGTTTTATTTATCTCTCTTTGTTATTTTATTTTTCATTATTATTATTATTATTAATTTATTTTATTTCAATTATTAAACTGTTCTTATGTCAGCCCATGAGTTTTCTCACTTTTTCCCTTCCAATTCTCTTCTGCCCATCCTGCTGGGGGCGGGCAGTGAGCGAGTGGCTTTGTGGTGTTTAGTTGCCGGCTGGGGTTAAACCACACATGAGGGAAAAGATAAACTTTCATTTAAAGGCAGTGGGAAAGTTCTAATAGAAAATACTTCAAGGTGACAACTATAACTTCCCAAGTGGAGTAGCTGATAGCACATTATTCTATTACAGAGCAGAGGTAATTCTGGCACAGGTCCTAGCATTCCTATTCCCGAGGCTGCCAGTTTGTGCCACTACATTACTTAGCAACCATATGAAATGACAGGCATGTAAAAGAGCAAACCATGTTGACTCAAAATGATTGGGAGGGTGAGAAAATTCCTCAGTCAGCTCCAAGGCACTTCAAAGGTCAACAGGAAGGATGCAAGAGGGATATGAAAGATGACTTGCATTCTAGGGCTTCCCCAGTATGCAAAAAGCAGATTATAGCTGACATTTCTACACTTTTCTCCAAGTCCATTTACAATAAATATTTAAAAGCAAGAAAAAAAAAATCAAAAAACAAACCCTGAAGGAAAGAGATGGATTCATAATTCATTGTGGGGCTATATCTTGCACACACAAGATGTGTGTCCTGAATGTGAATTGACAGTAATATCTTGCCAAATACAATGCACAGTTGTACAAGGGTGATACTGGAAAACACTTTGTGTTGAGTTTAGAAAAGAAGCTTTGTTTCATTTAATAGTTAGTAAAATTCACTTTGTTTCTTTTCTTTTCTCCTTTTTTTGTTCCTGGGTACACACCATTTTTTTCCTCTCTCTTGTCAAAGACATCTGAATGTTCTTAAACTAATCTCAGTAGCCTGTCCTATTGAAAATGAATTTAAAAAAAAAAAAAAGATTTACTGTTACGTGAAGCAATTGTACAACATGGGATTAAAATAATACTTCTTCAAATAGTTGTTAATTCAAAAGTTAATTTCTCTTCCAATTTCTGGAGCATTTATTTCTTTCTAGATATTTGGAAAGAGGATTTTTGTTTTCTTACTGAAGGGATTGTGCTTTGCACTATGGCAATGAATTACTGTCAGATACAAACTTTCAAATTAGAACTAATTTTCATGACTAGACAACTTTTGGGTGGCTTTTTCCTTAGGTAAATACAGAATCTAATGTAAACTGTAATCTAACCTAAACCATCAAAATCAACAAGAGCAAAAAGGCCCTGAGATAGTCTTTGAAGACATACACACCAATGATAATATGATCAGAGAGGACAACACCACTTCAGAGGAGAGAAATAAAGTTTTTGTATCAATGTTCAGCGTAGAAAAACCTGGGGAGATTCCCATGCTAGAATATTTTGTGGGGTTTGGAGATGGGGATTAATAAAGGATCAACCTGAAACTGAAGTAACAGTACCAGTAGAAGGTCATCATGGTAAGTAGAAGCAGAGTAAAACTAACAAATGGCCAGCATTGGATGGTATTCACCCACAAGGCCCAACAGTACTCGAGGGTGAAATAGTACCACTATAGAGGTACC
Organism: Harpia harpyja; assembly: GCF_026419915.1. NCBI lineage: Eukaryota > Metazoa > Chordata > Aves > Accipitriformes > Accipitridae > Harpia > Harpia harpyja. The sequence goes on along the minus strand of NC_068941.1, from coordinate 61,954,833 downwards.
ATGTGTCTCATCTAACTTAATATCTGAAGACTTGAGAGTGGCAAATGGGGTGACAATCCTTAAAAAGAAACATATCAGGGGGACCTAGGGAAGTGCAGACCTGTAAACCTGCAGGCAAATTAATAAAGAGTGTATTGACACTGAATTAGCTGAGATCTGAATAAATGGAAGCTACTTGAGAAGAATCAATATGATTTCCACAAAGGGAAGTCCTATCTTACAAACCTCATCAAGTTCTTTTAAGAGTTCAACTTGTGGACAAGGATAATATACTTGGTATACTCTGTTTCAATTTTCAAAAGGCTTTTCATAAGGTGTCATGCAAAACACTTTGGGGGAAATTAAACAACAGAAAAGGCAGGTTCTAATATGGGTAAATAAATGGTTAAAAGGTAGCAAAGAAGGTAGAAACAAATAATTAAATCTCATATACAGGAAAGTTGCCAGTGGTATTCCACAGAGACTGGGACTTGTAATGTTCAACATACTCATAAGTGACCTGGAAAAGGTAGTGAGCAGTGAGGTGACCATGTTTGCACACAATAAAGGAATTCAAAGGTCAAGGCAGTAAGTATGAGGTCTGACTGTGAAGAATTGCAGCCTGATCTTAAAAAGTGACTAAGTAATAAAACAGCAGATGAAATAAAAATAATAATAATAAAAAAGAAGTCAGTTCTTTGGGGATAAATACAAAGTAATGTATGTGGGGGAAAACAAACCTAGCTTCACACATAAAATGATAGGGTCTATGCTGCCAGTTGCCATTGGAGTAAGTCTTTGTGTTTGTGACAGATGAAAATATCAGCTCAGTGCTTGCAAGGAGTGGAAAAATAAATCATATATTTGATGTTACAAGGAAAGGAATAAAGAAATAAAAAAGACCATCATTATGCCACTGTACAAAATCACAGTTCATGCACACCCCAGTTAATGTGTGCATTTCTGGCCTCCTCAAAAATGACACAGCAAAGCTGGCAAAAGTTCACAGAAGGCCAGCAATTATGATATGGATAACTTTCTTAGAAGGACTAAGAAATTACTTTGCAGGAAATAAGACAAAAATCATGCCTGATGTAGAGAGTGTGGGTAGGGATTGACTGCTCACTGTTTCTTCTAATACAAGAACTAGGCATCATCAGATGAAGATGACAGAAGCCAGGCTCAGAACAAGCAAGAGGTGTTTCTTGATGCTGTGGGTGGCAGACCTGTGGGACGGTTTGCCAGGGGAATTTTGGAGGCAAAACATTTACATGTGTTCAGAGTAGACTGGACAAGCATTTTGGCAGGAGATCCAATAAATGTTAATAAACAGACATACTGCATCAGACTCAGAGAATCCTCTGAGCTGAAAATACGCAGAAGCTAGGAGAGTATTAAGGGGAAAGTTTCATATATGCTCTTAACCTGCCATCCGCTTACAGGCACTGTAGGAAACAGAATATTGTCTCCTACAGAATACTGACACTTGATGTGAACTGCATGACTGCCCATGTTCACACAGGCTGCTAATATGGAACCATAGGAGATAATTTAGATGGGGGCAAGATTATGCACAGCTTGCAGCTATCGGTATAACAGTACCTCAGATTTTTGTCTCAGGTCAAAAGAAAATGTTGACATGCTTTGGATAATGCTTTATGTACCTGACTGTAATGAGATTTGGTTGGAAACATTAGATAGTTTTGGAAGACCTCATTGTTATATATTTTCATGGCTCAACTTTGCTGAATGCATTCAGTTATAACAGGCTGAACTCATCTCACCTACCTGTAGCAATCTGGAAGTGTTTATTCTGAACTGTCACCCAGATTCTCAGGGTGAGAAATGGGAACTCCAGAGTGTGAGTCATTCCATCTTAAAATAGGTGTTGAAGAACTCATAAGAAAGGGAAAGTCTTGTTAAGTTAAAAAAATAACAACAAAACAACAAATAGATACTCTAAACAAACTACATTTCTGTACTCCTCTTCAGACATACTGCATAAAGTCAGGTAATCAGTGCAGACCATCTGAAGGAAACAATGAAACCAAAAGATATTCTGGCTGCTAAGAATTTGGCCATCTGGCTTGAAAAGTGCTCTTTGTCTCTGTGTATGTATATCAGGCACCTAAATAGATAGCCAATAATGAAGTTCTATTGCATTGTTTTCTACAAATGCTCACAATCATTACAAAGATCTTAAAATCTAAACTTGGTTTTCAATACATTTGGAAATGAGATTTAGGTAATCGAACAAAGTATTTCTGCACATATTTAAGTCCTAGTGAACCTGAACTGAATAAGCAAGCAAAGTGCGCTGCTGACTTGTGGCTTAAGACTTCAGGGTCGTAACACAAGGTGAGAATGTAAACTCAGCATTCCCAGTCATTTTATTGCTCACAAATAAAGTTTAATAACATTTACAGTGCACCGCATTTATACTAGAATATTGATGTCACTGTAGCTAAATATTTATAATCTCTTCTTTTACATAACAAACAGTCTTTTTGAGGAGTTGACAATCCATTTCTGAAGTTTCATCCCAGTTTACAGCCTGACACCCAATGATTTAGAGAAGACAAGTGCTCCCAAATGCTGCTTATCTTTTCATTCATTTGTAAGCCTTAAGTGTAGTATCAATTTAAGAGTATATGATTTCCTTGGATACATTACATTAGCAGAGAAAGTAAAAAGATGTTTACAGTGAAGAGAAAATAATTGCTCAGGTGTGTTTAAAGCCTTTTTAGTGAAACTTCTCTGCACTTACAGTTTGTGATTATTAGTCTTTCACCAAATTGACTGAATGTTTCACCATGACTTGTAAAGTTCCAGTACAGCTGGTACTAAAGCTCTGCAGCACCACTGCATTTCTCACTGGTGAGGTTTGTAAGTTTATTTAGATATGGACTAGAACGTGATAACAATAGTAGACACAGCAGTGGCTATTAGTAGCAGTGATAAATACAACATTATTATTTTACCACTGTTATAACAGGAACTGAAACAGTGAGATAAGAGGCTAAATTTTTTTTCTTTTACACAAATCACAACGATTTTTTACCTCTGCAGTTAGATTTCTCTGTGTTCATTTATTTTTTAAACAACAGTTACTTTGTTAGTTATGACTTGTCAAACTGAATCACCTTCAAAAACATGCAGGAGAAATGATGTTGCTTTTGCTTTGGATAGGGACTATGACTTGGTTAATATTTCTTGACGCAAAGAAATAGAAACTAAGCAATTGATGCAGTTTCATGTGCCATGATATGCATGTCTTGTTTTTCCGTGATTTTTTTTTTTTTTCAGAGGCTGCTTTCAAATGGGAAGAAGATTTCTGTCTTAAGTACAGTTCCTGTTATAGGTAGAATCCTAGTAGTAGGTATCTGGTAGTATATCATTAGAAGTTGACTATAAGCTTAAATATCTAGAGGATTGTTTTTATTTTTTTATATGTCTATTATTTGTATAATTATTATTATATAAACATAGATATAATAAGGCATTAGATGCCTTGCAGTATACCATTTAGATTCCAGGTACAAATTTAGGATGCCGGTACCTCACAAGATGTGTGCTGTCGCTGTGCAGATGTCTGTTACAGCCTAAAAAATTTTATACCACCCTAGATGCCCAGGTAATCATGCAAGCTGTTTCCTGGCATTCAATAAAACCTGTTGTAACGACATGAGGTACACACACAAACCCCTTTGCTGAGCAGCTGCCTGACTCGTCTGCAACTCAATTAATCATGGAATCAGAGAATCATAGAATGGTTTGGGTTGGAAGGGGCCTTAAAGATGACCTAGTTCCAACCCCCCTTTGCCATGGGCAGGGACACCTTCCACTAGACCAGGTTGCTCAGAGCCCCAGCCAACCTGGCCTTGAACACTTCCAGGGATGGGGCATCCACAACCTCTCTGGGCAATCTGTGCCAGTGCCTCACCACCCTCACATATCATCTACACCTACCCTCTTTCAGTTTGAAGCCATTACCCCTTGTCCTATCACTACATGGCCTTGTAAAAAGTCCCTCTCTGGCTTTCTTGTAGAACCCCTTTAGGTACTAGAATGCTGCTGTATGGTCTCCCCGGAGCCTTCTCTTCTCCAGGCTAAACAACCCCAACTGTCTCAACCTGTCAAGGTCCCTCTGGATGGCATCCCTTCCCTCCAGCGTGTCGGCCGCACCACGCAGCTTGGTGTCGTTGGGAAACTTACTGAGGGTGCGCTCAATGGCGCTGTCCATGCTGCCGACAAAGATGTTAAACAGCGCCGGTCCCCATACTTGGCCCTGAGGAACCCCACTCATAACTGCTCTCCACTTGGACATCAAGCCGTGGACCGCAGCTCTTTGAGTGTGACCACCCAGCCAATTCCTTATCCACCGAGTGGTCCATCCGTCAAATCCATGTCTCTCCAATTTAGAGACAAGGATGTTGTGTGAGACAGCATCAAATGCTTTGCACAAGTCTGGGTGGATGACATCCATTGCTCTTCTCTTTTCCACCAACGGTGTAACCCCATTGTATAAGGCCACCAAATTTTTCAGGCATGATTTGCCCTTACTGAAGCCATGTTGGCTGTCACCAATTACCTCCTTACTTTCCATCTGCCTTAGCATGGTTTCCAGGAGAATCTGCTCCATGATCTTGCTGGGTACAGAGGTGGGACTGACTGGCCTGTAGTTCCTCGAGTGTTTCTTTTTTCCCTTTTTAAAAATGGGGGTTATGTTTCCCCTTTTCCAGTCAGTGTGAACTTCACCAGACTGCCATGAATTCTCAAATATGATGGATAGTGGCTTAGCCACTTCTTCTGCCAGTTTCCTCAGGACCTGTGGATGCATCTCATTAGGTCCATGGACTTGTGCACCTTCAGGTTCCTTAGATGGTCTCAAACCCAATCATCTCCTGTAGTGGTTGGTTCTTCATTCTCCCAGTCCCTGCCCTTGTCTTCTGTGACTTGGGCAGTGTGGCTGGAGCAGTTACTGGTGAAGACTGAGGCAAAAAAGTAATTGAGTACCTCAGCCTTCTCCATATCCCAGGTAACCAGGTCTTCTATTTCCTTCTGGATAGGGCGCACATTTTCCCTAGTCTTCCTTTTATCACCAACATGACTAAAATAAGTGTGTAGAAGCTTTGATATGGCCTTTTTTTGTGGAAAAGGTAACATTTTTTCTAATTTAGTTCAGACACAAAATGGAATTCAGTACTCAGTCCCAAAAGGGTCAATAGGCCAAGAAAAGAGCTGAGTCTAAAAATAGAATTTTTTGCATTTCTGTCTCAAGCAGCTTCTCTTGAATTTGTGGATTTCTAGGCTCTTAGCAATCAAAGCTTGCATAGATTTTTATGAGATATTAGCACAGATATCACAGATAACAGAACAAATCAATTGAGAACAGACAGCAATCATCAAAACACTAATGAAAAATTCTCTAGTACAAACTGTTTATGTAAGACTTAATTCTGAATATTTATGCAAGCAGCATCAAATACAAATTGAAAGAGAGTAAGTCCCACAGATGCAATGCTGACTGTAAAGGCTCGTAGGATCCAGCTCTGCTGAGCAGATACATTCTGCTTTTAAAAAGTCAGCAGCTGAACCTGACACATGGAAAATCCATGTGACTCAACATTTGCTCAGAAAAGAGAAGAAACACACATGGCAGCTAGTTTCCCAGGCAACCCTGAATCTCTGGGAATATATCCTAAAGAATGATTTTTCTCAGAGTCTTTTTCAGGAACAAACTATTGTTATGTAATGGTAAGTTACAGAATGCTTTTCTGTTTGAGCTAAATTAGATAATTTCTGCAGTGTCTTCCCAAATGCTTCCCAGATGCCTCCCAAATGAATTAGGTGGGAATGAGTTTCTTATGGGCCTCACAGATTCTTCTGGCTTTTACAAATTTTTTGGTAGGTTTTTATATCAGTTTGCCTAGTTTGAGTAGGATAAGATTGCCCTCCTCTCATCCTTTCTGCCCTTTTGTATTTATGATTGGAAGAGACTGTTTTCTAGGTGTTTTTTTTTCTTCCCCAGAAAACATGTCTTGCAGAAGTCTCTGATGGTGGTGACACTGACTTAGTCATACTTCTGTTAGAATCTGGTTTAGAAGATCCCCTGAGAATATTTTGTCTCACAGCTCCAGTTTGACCATGTTTTTCCTAAAGGAAAAAATACGAATAAGCACTGAAAAAAAAAAAATCACTGAAACAAACAGTCATTGCTGCTTAAGCACAGGGAGGAAGGTGGTCTGACAGACGAGAATATGTGCTTTTTAAGTTTAATTTTCTTGGCAAAATTTTGCTTGAAGGCTGTCCTGTTGTTGACAAACAGCAATGGATATAAGCCAGTTGTTGCTGAAAACTTTAGGTAGAGGTAGAGGTATATACACATACACACAGAGGCATGCGTGCACGCACTCCACCTACTACATAGTTCATGTACAGTGAATCTGACTTGTCCCTAGAAGACCCGATCAGCACCATCCTGTGTTCTCTGATCTGTCCAGTGTATCTGGGAACACTCATTCTAGACAAGAATTTAAGTGCGAATGGAATATAAGTTATTCATCTAGTACAAGAAAAAGTGTCTGATGAAAACACTGATGTTGTGGGTTAACCCTGGTGGGCAGATAAACACCACACAGTCACTTGCTCACTTCCCTCCCGCACCCTCAGTGGGATGGGGGAAGAGGAAAGGAAGAATAAAAAAAAACAAATGGGGGTAATTAAAACTAACAGAAAAAGATATTAATAATATTAATAAATGTTTAATAAATGAAGGATAAGTGGAAGAAAAGAGAATAAAACAAAACAAATGATGCAAAGGCAATAACTCACCACCTCCCATGGGTAGCCAGTTCCTGAGCAAAAGATGGGTAACCCCCTAGAATCCCCTCTTTTCCCTTTTATTGCTGAGCATGACATTATATGGTGTTTTGGGTTTGTGTGGCAGGGGTTTTGGTAGCGGTGGAGGGGCTGCAGGGGTGGCTCCTGTGAGAAGCTGCTCGAAGCTTCCCCAGCTCCAAGTCAGACCCACCTCTGGCCAAGGCCGACCCCATCGGTGACGGTGGTAGGGCCTCTGGGAGAACAGATTTAAGAAGAGAAACCTGCAGTGGGGAGAAGATTGGAATGTGAGAGGAACACCTCTGCAGATACCAAGGTCAGTGAGGAAGGAGGAGGAGGAGGTGCGCCGGAGGAGGGGATGCCCCTGCAGCCCGTGGTGAGACGGCAGGCTGTCCCCCCCAGCCCATGGAGGGGAGCGGGGGAGCAGATGCCCACCTGCAGCCCAGGGAGGAGCCCACGCTGGAGCGTGTGGATGCCCCCCAGGATGGCTGTGACTCCATGGGAAAGCCCACGCTGGAGCAGTCTGTGACTGAAGGACTGCAGCCCATGGGAAGGGACCCCACGCTGGAGAGGGGAAGAGTGAGGAGTCCTCCCCCTGAGGAGGAAGGAGCAGCAGAGACAATGTGTGATGAACTGACCGCAACCCCCATTCCCTGTCCCTCTGTGCTGCTGGGGGGAGGAGGTAGAGAAAATTGGGAGTGGAGTTCAGCTGGGAAGGAGGGAGGGGTGGGTGAAGTTGTTCTAAGGTTTGGTTTTACTTCTCATTAACCTTGGTTTGATTTGATTGGTAGTAAATTAAATTGATTTTGTTTTTTCCCCAAGTTGAGCCCATCTTTTGCCCGTGACCATAACTGGTGACTGATCCCTCCCTGTCCTTGTCTCAACCCACAAGCTTTTCTTTATATTTTCTCCTCATCCCACTAGGGTCAGGGTGGGAGGAATGAGCGAGTGGCTTTGCGGGGCCTTGTTACCAGCTGGATTTAAACCACGATATATGGTACGGAATATCTCTTTGGTTAATTTGGATCATCTGCCTGATTGGGTCCCCTCACAGCCTCTTGTGCACCCCCTAATCTATTCACTGGGGAGACACAGTGAGGGTCTTGATGCTGTGCAAACACTGTTCAGCGAAAGTTAGAACATTAGTGTGTTATCAGCACTGTTGTAGTCAAAAATCTAAAATGTGGCACCATATGAGCTGCTATGAAGAAAACTAAGTAGTAGTAAAATACTAAGTAGTAGAAAACTAAGAAGTATCCAGGCCCACTACAAGTGAATAGATTATTGATGGCTAGAAGGCCTGTTTAAGCAAAAAAGAATAGCTTATATCTATCTCACTGCCAGGATGTCTATTCCTGTAAAGTCACATGAGCTGTTCTGCATTTGAGTGGTTCATAAGCAACTGGATTTTTTTTTCCCAGGCGCAGGTTGGTAGGATGTATATAGGTATTTTTAAATCAGTTTGGCATTCCAATTTTTTTGCCTTAGCATTTTACAGGCAAGCCCCCTACAAGGGTGACTGGAAAGTATATTCATAGAAAATTTGATTAAGTACACCTTAGTTCAGTAAAAAATAGGCTAATTTTCCATTACTGTAAATTGCTTTTTTTTTTGCGATTTCTCCAATCAAAGGCACAGAAGTTAATAAAACAGTTACAATTTTGAATAGTCAAAAAAAATGCTTGCAAGCTAGCAATGGGACAATAATTCCTCTCATGAACCATTTGTAGAAATAGCTGTAAAGAATTCATACATTTGAAAAATGAAAAGGAGCAGCATTTTTTGGTGGTTTTTGTGAGGGATAATTAACATTTTTATGGTGGTATATATCTTCTACACAGAATTCTATCAAGGATACCAATGCAAGTCTCTTGGTACAGTAAAATTAAAGGATAGTTGCCTTCTTTTCCATTAAAAGAAAACAAACAAAAAAATGAAAAATATGTTTTATTTTCTGCTTAAATGTATTCTCATTTTACCATACCCTATCCAGATTGATTACTCCATAAGCAGCATCATGTTTGTAAAGACTGAATCATGGCTATTTGCTCTCCAATATATCTGACCTGATAATACACTGAGGCAATCTTTCCCTTTATATGAAATGGCTTAATGTTTGCTGTGTCAACAAAGATATGTCTGAATAGTAGATACTTACATGGGTCTTCTTCACAAAAATGCGTTTTTGAAATGCGTCTATAAATTATACAGTACTACTTCTACCTTTTTTTTTTTAATTTTTCATAAAATGTTCAGTAGTCTTCTTGTCATTAAAATAGCAGTTCTTCCATTCAGGTTGCTATATTCTTCAGTCAAAAAGTGTTAAAGTGCCCAGAAATTAAATATGTCAGAAGTAACTGGACCTAGATCTTCCCTGTCGCCCATCTAACTACACAGAAGAATTAGACCACAGGCAGTGGTTGATGCTATTAAAGTGGATTAAGGTGTTGCTGTCCCATACATTTCTCACCAGTTTTCTGTTGACAGTCACAGCTGAGACTGAGCTGAGACTGACATGCTTTATGTGTGTCTTTCACCCAGTTCACTCAATCTGGATTTTCTATGAAGACTGTTTCAGATATTCAAGAGAGGGACAGCAGCAAACAGCTGAATGCCACTGACATCTTGAACTGACACTGGTGTTTATACAGCAGTTACCTGATGATGCCATTTCACTTCTTTTACACCTGACCAGTGAGTTCAAGACACAGAGTTTATGTTTCCATCCACAGCAAAGAATCAAGGTTGCAGTATTCACTGATGGCTTGTGTAGAGATTAAATTATAACCCTGGCAAGGTCAAGGGAAACAATTTCCCCACTGACCTCCATTGAGCCAGGAAAGACCAAGAAGTCACGCTTCTTGAAACCTCTTCACTTGCCTTGCCTTGCCTTGCTTTGCCTTCCCTGTGTCCCCCTGCCCTCCACTTCCCTTGCCCTTACTCTGTTTATTTTTTACTTTTTTCTTTGTGTTTTTTTTTTTTAAGAGATTAAAGCATGAACATTCTCAGGTTTAAGAATAAATCATGCATATATTTTGAGAAAAAGAAACGTACTGTATAGTATCACTATTTCCTAATAAATCTTTCTTAGGTTTCTCAAATAGAACTGGATTTCTATTTTGTATTGTATCTCCTATGGAGAATGAAATGTAATGCATTTTCATATATAAAGAGAATTCTCTGAGTCCTTGTTTCAGATTTGTTGATCATGGTGACAGCATGAGGACACAGACAAAGGAAGAAGCATACTGGTGATTACAAACAGCCTTGCTATGTCATCCCAACTATAAATGAATCAAATTTTGCATCAAGAACTAGTTAGGTTGCTTATAACCACTCCTTTAATCAGAGGACCATATAAAAATATATCTGCTTTGTTTTTTACATATATTCTTCTAATTTCCAGTATAAATTAATCTATGTCATCTACCTGGACATGTGCAAAGCATTTGACACTGTCCTTCAAAACATCCTTGTCTCTAAATTGGAGAGACATGGATTTGATGGATGGACCACTCGGTGGATAAGGAATTGGCTGGGTGGTCACACTCAAAGAGCTGCGGTCCACGGCTTGATGTCCAAGTGGAGAGCAGTTATGAGTGGGGTTCCTCAGGGCCAAGTATGGGGACCAGCACTATTTAACACCTTTCTTGGCAGTAAAGAGTTGCAGTCAACAGCTTAATGTCCCAGTGGAGAGCAGTTATGGGTGGCGTTCCTCAGGGGTCAGTATAGGGACTGGCGCTGTTTAACATCTTTGTCGGCAACATGGACAGCGGCATTGAGTGCACCCTCAGCAAGTTTCCCAACGACACCAAGCTGCATAGTGCGGCCGACACGCTGGAGGAAAGGGATGCCATCCAGAGGGACCTTGACAGGCTTGAGAGGTGGGCCCATGCAAATCTCATGAAGTTCAACAAGGCCAAGTGCAAGGTCCTGCACATGGGTTGGGGCAATCCCAAGCACAAATACAGGCTGAGCGATGAGTAGATTGAGACCAGCCCTGAGGAGAAGGACTTGAGGGTGTTGGTTGACAAGAAGCTCAACATGACCCAGCAATGTGCCCTCGCAGCCCAGAAAACCAACCGTATCCTGGGCTGCATCGGAAGAAGCGTAACCAGCAGGTTGAGGGAGGTGATTCTCCCCCTCTACTCAGCTCTTGTGAGACCCCACCTGGAGTACTGCATCCAGCTCTGGGGCCCCCAACATAAGAAGGACATGGATCTGTTGGAGCGAGGCCAGAGGAGGGCCATGAAGATGATCAGAGGGCTGGAGCACCTCTCCTATGAGGACAGGTTGAGAGAGTTGGGGTTGTTCAGCCTGGAGAAGAGAAGGCTCCGGGGAGACCACACAGCAGCATTCTAGTACCTAAAGGGGTTCTACAAGAAAGCCAGAGAGGGACTTTTTACAAGGCCATGTAGTGATAGGACAAGGGGTAACAGCTTCAAACTGAAAGAGGGTAGATGTAGATGATATGTGAGGGTGGTGAGGCACTGGCACAGGTTGCCCAGAGAAGTTGTGGATGCCCCATCCCTGGAAGTGTTCAAGGCCAGGTTGGCTGGGGCTTTGAGCAACCTGGTCTAGTGGAAGGTGTCCCTGCCCATGGCAGGGGGGATAGAACTAGATGATCTTTAAGGTCCCTTCCAACCCAAACCATTCTATGATTCTATGATACAGACAGCTTCATACCCATTTTCTTGCTCTCTGTAAAAGTTGTCTTTCATTTTAAATGGTGTTACTATATCATTTGTCTTCCTCATCTTTTTAGAGTAAATGTCAGCTTTAATTGTGTTACACAAGACAAATCAAACTTGTATTTTAGGGCATATGTACACCTGTGCCTGCTGTGGGTATAATAAACCCTGAAATTGAATATATGGGCAGCAAGGTCTCCAAAAAGCCACATGGACACACACAGAATCCATTCTGGAGGCTGTGTGTTTCTGTTTTCACAGCACTATATCAGAGCTAATATCCCTGCACTTTGGTACAGCACCATAAGACTAATACCTGTTTCTGAGTATACACTGGTAAACGTTAAGGCATTCTGTATGGGCTTATCCCTGGAATCTCTACCAGCTTGAAAAATTCAACAATACATTAATTTTGTCCATGTAGACATCTTAAAATTCTTCTTAAATTTCTCCACCTGTCATATCACTGTCATGGTCCTTTTCAGCATCTAATCTAATTTGGATTCACCCTTCCCAAATTTCAGTGATGGCGGAGGACACTGAATGCCATTTAAGGACTTGTTATTGTAACATTCAGTTTAAATAAGGAGTTTTCTGTTCTTTTTAATATTGTATTTCTGAGAAGAGGAGGTAGCTGTACGAAATAGCTTAACTTTGAAAGTTTAACTTACTACATAACTGGGGTAGATTAGCCATGTTTCATAAAAGTAGAGATACTGCAATGACATTTGAAGAAAAACTTCTGGTGGGTGGTAAGTGAGGGGGTTTTTATATTTTATTTTGGCCTTCTCTGATGAGTACATAAGAATTCTGACAGACTTCAAATATTAAATGCAATGAGATTACAGAATTGCATTACAAATTATTATGCCCTAGCTGTCTGATATATGAAACAAACCCAAAAATGTTTCAGTTTCTGTTGAAAAAAATGGTTTTAATTTCTTCTTTCAAGGATATAAAGTCCTTTTTGACAGGCATTTTTTATATTTCAGCTCTCCTCAGGCATAGTATACTTTTTCCATAGATATATACTATGCTTGTCTAGAGACTTAAAAGGAGAAGTAATGTTAGGTAGACAGATCTGAGACGCAATAATAAAAGATCATGCTTCAAAAAAACTACTTGTTTTAAAGGTTGATCGCTTATGAAATAAACATAAAATTATTAATATACACAATCACACTTTCCTGAAATGCAAATTATCACTGAACTGTAACACAAACTGAATCTGCTCACAACTGAATAATTGTAAGATGACCAAATTTTACATCAATGATACATTTCTAAATATTTTTTTAATGTGTAAGATAAGGTCAAAAGCTGTTTAAGTGGTTCATTATTAGAGTCAAACAGATAAGTAGGTTGATCTTAAACATGGCTTTCAAGCCACAGTCAGATTTCAAGCCACAGTAAGATTAGAGAGTACTGGTTTTCTCTTTAAAATCCTTGTAATACCAGCTGTAGAAAGTAATTAGTAAGTCATAAACAAATATATAAGATAGCTTTTCAAGTGTTCAGTAAACTGCTCATGTACATTATTCTATTTTCAATTTAGCTGTTTAAATCATCTAAATGCAGTGTATTCCAATGGACTCAGGTTACCTATATTTTACAGAAACAGGGCACATACGCGATTATTGGAAGAAAAACATGCTTTGAAGTAACTGCCTAAAAGCACAGGAGGTCGAATTTCTTGCTTAAATAGATCAGATCTCTTCAGTTCTCCTTTGCTTTACAGTAATGTCGCAGTGTTACTATCTTTTGGTATAGGAACAAATATGACAATAGATTTTAGTCCTCCTGGATTTGTTCTTTCAACATGTAAATACGAAGAAGCGCAAACACAATAAAAACAAATATGCCTGATAGTCTGCATTAAGCATGATACCTCTGCCTTCTATTGAGTTGCTATTTCCAATTCCAGTGACATTGCTTATGGTGAGACAAAGTCAGTTAGTACAACTATTGCTCTGGTGAGGCCCTGGCTAGGCCAGCTCTTCTACTTGCTCAAAATTCCCATCAAGTGCAGAGGTCTTTAATAATCCCTAAGACATTATGATCATATATAGTCTTTCTGAGAGAGTCATCCTCTGGGCTATGATTTTGTTACCGGTAAGGAGTCTGGGCTGTTACAGTCAGATGGTTGGCATAATGCTGTGCAGTAACAGTTGCTATCAGATGTACAGATAGACTTTTCTATACAAGATACTCTTTGATCTCATGTCCAAGAAAGATAAAATGATTGCTATTTCAGCTATGACATTTTAAAGCACTTGGCAAAACTAGCTATATTCTGCATTTGCAATAGAGGTTTTTCTGTGCAAAGAATAAGCAAAAAGAAAAAGAAACATACAGAATTTATTATTGTTTTTATCTAAACTGGTACCAGTTATGCTTAAAAACTCAAACTTGCATCAAGACTTATAAGTATGTTCTCCGCTAATGAAGGTTAACCACTAAACTTTCATTATGCATATTAATTTCCTCCCAAAGAAAACATCAACATTATTGTTTATCGCTTACACAGTTACCATTGACTAATGGAAGCATACTGCATCTTTTGAAAACATTTTCTTTAACTAGCTGGCACCAGGAATGGTTTAGAAGAACCCATAACAGAGGTGTCATTGGCTGCATGTAAAGAAACACATGATAGAAACGATCAAACTGTTCCCATTAAAAGGTATATGACTTTACAGCTTAGATTTACTAAATGTCAAAATTAAGTAAAGGAAATACTTAGACCACCCCACCCCCAGTAGAAGAGACTGAGGTTTCACTTTTTTCTTTTAAAAATATTAAAGAGCTACTGTTAAAACAAATATGGCATGCACTTCAGACACACTAATCACAAAAAAACATTTCTAGAATCAAAAGTTAAAATAAAAATCCAGAAAGATAATGCTGAGAGATGAATTTGCAAAATATGCCATTTATCCTTCAAAAGTGATCTCACTTGTGACACATTAGTAACATGCAGCGACTGTTGTGTGTTATGGGAATGGTCCCCTAATTAGTTTTGTCATTAAAATTCATTTAAAACCGTTTTGTTCTTGATATTTCTTAATTATTCCAGTGGCACATTTAGATGCCTCCAGATGGCTTGAAGCAGGATAAATAGCAGTGAAAAACTCCCCTAATAGCATCCTACTCTGATTGCTATTATCATTCATGCAATATCCAGTTTCTTTATATTAATTTCAATGTAATTAAGTAACAAAAGGCAAGAAATTCCTTTGGTGATGTTTTGGTTTTGGAAGAAGTATCTTCAACTGCAAAGATGTGCAGTCAGAAAAAGCAGCAATATCAAAGTCTGAATAGGGAAATAAATTTCTACAGGAAGACTTTGAAATAGGCTTCCAATACATGCAAATGGCTTGATTACTTATTGCCATATTCACATTGAAAATTTTAAACAGATATGATAATATTTTTCTTTCAAAAACTTGCCCAAATTTGAACTTGAAATTCTTTTGGCTAACTTGCCCAATGACAATTATATTGACATGTTGAGCCAGACTCTGTCAGGCCCATTAGTGTCAAGCACTTCTCAACACTTACGTTAAGAAAGCTGAATCTTCATTTAGATAAAACAAAATATACAGATGAAAACTGTCAGGATCGTGCAGTTGAGACACTGCATGTTTTCATAAGGAAAAAAAACCTACTATCTTTATGAAGTTAGAATCAAGTGTCTGACCAGTCTCCTACTGGGAGAGTATTCCATATTTCTGTCTTCACACCTGAAAGTATTTTGGTTTAACTTTGACAGTATTTGGAGAACTTCTATATAATTAGGATTCTATTGAAAATCTAAGCCTCTATTAGGCAAACAGACTGCTCTGGTCATCAGTCTTTAACATGCACAGATACTTTGACCGAGGGAACCAACATAAGGTAGATTTAAACTGGTACATACTTTGTTAACTGAACTGCATTATATCAGCCTCTCTCTGAAATCCTTCCACTTC
Source organism: Harpia harpyja (assembly GCF_026419915.1). Lineage (NCBI taxonomy): Eukaryota > Metazoa > Chordata > Aves > Accipitriformes > Accipitridae > Harpia > Harpia harpyja. Next base: position 61,939,352 of record NC_068941.1, on the reverse strand, counting down.
TATCATCGTATTTGTACTTGTTTTATCCCAAGGATTACTGTGAGACTGAGTATGGAAAAATGTACTGGTTTACATGTTCTTGAAAAAGCTAGAAGAGAGGATGAGCTACAATTTTCTTACCTCTTTCCCAGTTGCTTCCAGACATGAGTCGTCTGTAAGATGACCTGCTCTGCTGGTTTTGGTTGGGATAGAGTTAATTTTCTTCATAGTAGCTAGTATGGGGCTATGTTTTGGATTTGTGCTGGAAACAGTGTTGATGATGCAGGGATGTTTTCGTTACTGCGGAGCAGGGCTCACACAGAGCCAAGGCCTTTTCTGCTTCTCACCCCACCCCACCAGCGAGTACGCGGGGGGTGCACAAGAAGTTGTGGGGGGACACAGCTAGGACAGCTGACCCCAACTGACCAAAGGGATATTCCAGACCATATGACGTCATGCTCAGCATATAAAGCTTCTTTTGATGCAGCCTAGGATACGGTTGGCTTTCTGATCTTCAAGCATACATTGCTGGGTCATGTTGAGCTTCTCATCAACCAATACCCCCGAGTCCTTCTCCTCAAGGTGGCTCTCAATCCATTCATCGCTAGCCTGTATTTGTGCTTGGGATTGCCCCAACCCATGTGCAGGACCTTGCACTTGGCCTTGTTGAACTTCATGAGGTTTGCATCGGCCCACCTCTCAAGCCTGTCAAGGTCCCTCTGGATGGCATCCCTTCCCTCCAGCATGTCGACCGCACCACGCAGCTTGGTGTCGTTGGGAAACTTGCTGAGGGTGCACTCAATGCCACTGTCCATGTTGCTGACAAAGGTGTTAAACAGTGCTGGTCCCAACACTTGCCCCTGAGGAACCCCACTCATCGCTACTCTCCACTTAGACATCAAGCCATTGACCACAACTCTTTGAGTGTGACCACCCAGCCAGTTCCTTATCCACCAGGTGGTCTATCCATCAAATCTATGTCTCTCCAATTTAGAGACATTTTTCTACATATTATGCAGCTGTTTATGGTACAGACCCATTTTTTACTTTTCTTTCAAGAATTTAATAAATAAATAGATAAATAAAATAAAAATACAATAAAAGTCTTTAGAAAAAAATAGAAGAATGGAGATAGAAATGACAGTTCTCAGTAATTTTAACGACCAGATGAAATAAAACTGCTGATGTGGAACAAGACGCAGATCAAATAGAAAAAAAGAAAGATAGAAAGAAATTCCATTAATTATAGTTCTGAATTTTCCTCTTTTTTATGAAATGCCATTTGTTTACAGCCTATGGGGCCAGAGCTACATTTTCAGAATTTCAGAATAATAGTAACATTTGTTTCAGCTAAAAAGAAAAAAGAGGGTGAAAATTAATCAGTGGTGGAAAGCACAAACATAGTGGACATACAGTTAACACCTGTGTGATTGCCTTCACATTTGTGGTCATTCTGACTATCTCTAAACCCAAAGTAGAAATATGCTGAGCTCCTCTCTGGTGGGTCAGGAAGCGCCAGAGGAATCTGCAGGCGAAAAGCTTTCTTTTCCATATTCTCTGCTTCAAAACATTCAGCAATTCGTCTGAGACCTACCAGATAGATAGGGAGAGAGGTATTAAGTCAAAGCATGAGTCAGTTGTAGACCATATTCCTCTAAGAAGTTTTAGATAGTGACTTTTCACAGAAAGCTTCAGAATAAAATGACTGGACATTTCAAATGGGGTTTTGTTTTTATTAGTTGACATGCAGGATTCAGGATGTGTCGTCTTTGCTACCACACAAAGCATGGATCTTATACAAAAACCTCAAGCTCTGATACACAGCTACTTATTTCACTATGTCAGCTGGATGGTTTTTTTTTTAACAAAGACTGTCTATTGGTATTCTTTTTTCAGCAAGGGCTACTGAGACACAAACATTTCCTCAGGATTAATGGCAAATTAGAAACAGCACCTGAATTCTGAAGCATGTTACGTCTTACAAGTTATTGATGTCAGCAAAGCAACACTGACAAATTTACTCTATACAAGTATAATTTAACATTCTGCTAGCCTTTCTCCAGCCATCTAGAATCACAACAAACAGAAGATTTGCTGGGACAGTGGGGGATAAAAAATGGCCCCTCACCTGTCTGAAACAGAATGTTACACTTGGAAAAGAAGGTCAACAGGGTAACAGGTACTTGAACTAAACAAGCGGCAACCCATTCAACCTTTTCAAAACTGAGCATCTTTTCTCAGAAAGCCACTGTCAGCCTCCTGACTTCTAAATATATCAAGTCTGCTGCAAAGCAGAAGAGCTAGAGCCAGCTGAAAAGTCTAGAAATTTTTAAAGAGGGTAGATTACAATTTTTGAGAAAAAAGGGGGGAAATTGCATAGAAAATTACCTGGGCTATTTTGCAGTTAGTTCTTTTGAAAACTAAAAATGTTACCTGGATCTGATTTCTTTTGTGATGGATTCTGGTTCAGGTGGTATGGCAAGGTACTAATAGAGAATTAATGAGGCTTCGTTAACCAACTAAACTGTGTCAATCATCCTCAGCTAAAATGCTTAGCATAAACAACAACTATAAGAAAGGACACCTAGTTAGTCAAATTTAATTCTGACAGTCAGTTGCTAATGGAACTATGCAGGCCAAGGTTTGTTAACTGGTTTGTCTCCCAAAAACATATTATGCCAGTAAAGGAAATCAGAGAAGACAGATACCTTTGGGTTTTATGCCTTTTTTTCCCTTTAGTTATTTTAAACTTGTAAATACTGCAGACTTCAAGAGCTCTACTTAATCAGGCCTGGTCGGGAGGTGATCACAAACAAAATAACAGTAAGCTCAGGGTTATTTTTAAGGCAGCTTTGGAAACCATTACCTTGCGTTTGCTGCTCCGACATGTGTTTCCATGGAAGCAGGACTAGACATTGACACAGCCACTAGCAGATGAAGCAATTTCAGCTGCCAGTTTTCTGGTTCTCAGCTCTGTTTCCATGACAACCAGTGCTGGAGCCCTGAAAAGGAGGTGAGGTATTTAAAACACTACAGTACTCTTATTAAATATCTGCTTGCTATGCATACACACCATAGGCCCCCTCCATCTCCAATTACAAAAATGCTGCTCAAAGTAACAGTGAAAATACATCTCGATATCAACTACTAGTATTTCCCCGGGCAGGTTTCAAGGAGAAAGAATGGATTGTTTCTAAGAGTTGGTTTCATCCTAACGTCTGAGAGGGGGAGGGAGGGTTGTTCTCTTCTTTCAGAATGAAGATGGAGATAGACAAAGATACCATGCTAAATATATGCTATTGTTTCTCAAGGAAAACATAATCTCTTTCTATATTTGGTGTCATTTTGCTACAAAAAATGAACCAAAGCCCTCTTGAAAGAGTGACAGCCTGGCAGACAGAAGACTGAACAACTGAAGAAGATGGTACTCAGGGCACACAGAAATGTTAGGACGGCAACTGCCCGTTTACTGAGTTAAATCTCTCATGCTTTTTGATTAGCTACATACATCTTTGGTCTTGTGAATAGATAGGTGTAGGCAAGGCCCATCCTCCTCTATCCGCAGTCTCTGGGGGAAGGGTACAGAGGCATCAGTCCCCCATGCCAGCGGGTACATGGAAAAATAGACATCTGTATACCAGTAATCAGTTCATCCTAATCCAGCCTGTGGTTTGAGTCTGTTCCCCTCCCTTATACAAAGCACTTGAGCTAAACAGAATCCAAAAAGGAGGGGGGAAAGCCAAATCTGTTTATCTTGTTAAAAAGAGAAGCTTTAATATGACACCTCTGGGAATAAGAGGAGGTGGATTTCTGTGTGTAAATTGCTCTATGAAAGCAGTAATACATGTTGTTCAGAGGATGTGCTGTCCTGTCTCAGAAAAGTGAAAACCCAAAGGGTACATACCATTCCTGGTGCAACTTGCTGGAAAAGGAAAAAGAAGGGCTGACATGCTGAATAAATGTCACCAAGCCTACAATACTGTGGAAACGACATGATCTCCACTATATACTGCATATGTCAAGAGAAAATGCTAGAGGCTTGGTCTCAGTGAGGAAGCAGAAAATAAGTAGACAACTAATAAAATTGGAATAAAAAGCCTAAAAGAAAATATTAAAGCCAGATTATCAAAAGGCAGCACAAAATTTGGTACTAGAGTTCAGAGCAAAGCAGTGCTTATGCTCACCTGTCTTCCAGAAGTGCCTAGTTATCATAATGCAGGGATGACACGGGCTGATGGAATTAAGGCTGTTCATGGTCTCTCACATTGTGAAAACTTCCATTTCAAACTTCCATGATATAAATCAAAACTACCAGTGACTCTTGGATGAAGGCTGATCAGATAGTCCACAACTTAACGAACTCATGAAGTTTTTAATTCAATCTATTATAGATATGCACAAGATACTCAATAGTCTTTTAAGAAACTCATTATATTTTAACAAAGGAGTTTTTGAAGAGAATTGTATGTTCAGTTCAGTTAATAAAAATGTTTGCTTCATTGGGAAAGTATACAGTTAGAAATACATACCTAAAATGTTATTCAAAGAAATTGACATGTACAACCAAAATCGAGGTTAAGAATGGACTTCCCTTATTCCAGCTTGAAAATTGCTGTTAACGCAGTTATAGCTGTCTGTCTTGAGTCACTGAAGAAGAAACTGGTAAGCCTGCAAGGAAGAAGCAATTGTTGCACATACCAGAGACGATCAGAACTTTAACAGTGGTAAGAAAACCTACCAAGGATTCTCAAAAACTACCAACTCAGAAACATCAAAGTATGGAAAATGTTAACAATGTTAAGAATGTATTACTTGATTTGTCCAAGAAATAATAATTCACTGATTGTGTTTTTACACACCTGTATAAAGGACCATCCTGCCCCTTGCCAGCCTCTGCTACATTTTTTAGTAGCCGTCATTCAGTTTGAATCCCTGTGGAGACTGCCATACCCTTGAAATATTCCAACATAAATAGAATAAGGATATGGAAAAACAGACAAGATTTTTTTTCTTTGTGGTATTTTTAACTTAGGAGAAATAATTTTTAAGATCATCAGCCCAAGCTGCAACAGCTTTCCATCATCAGGAGAGAAATTTTGTGATAGTTAAGAAGGAATTATGGAGAGAGGAAAAGTCAGATCAAAGCACTAATTTTTTAGGGAATGAAAAAATTAGAGGTTAGAAGCCATGTCCTTAAGTATGACAAGACTGTAGAGAAGCCAGAATTACATTGAACAGCACTCTATCAGAGTGTTAGAAACTACACTAACACAAAGCCTGAGGATCCCTGCATTTGCCTGTAGAACATAGACATGTGCAGGAGGGGAATGCAACCACATAGAAAAAGTCAATGCATGCATCCTTGGAATGACACCCCTAGGCTTGTCTTCAGGCTCAAGGAGGCTGAAAACAACCCTTAGAGCATACTGGGAGGAAGCCATTGCTGAGTATACCAAACAATGGAAGCACACGCTATTGAGAATTCAGTGGTATGGGGTGAAGACAAGATTCCTTGAGAACGTCATTCGGGGTTAGCAGTGTAGAGCTTCACTTTACTACAGCACAGATAGATCTGTGGAACAGGAGGCACAATCTGTTACCATGAACAGCTTTACAGCTTTGATGGAAGGCTCCAGGAAATCCAGCAATCCACTGACCAGTTTTATGAGTGCAACTAGAAGGAACAGTTCTTACTCCAGTTTTTGCCAGGTCTCAAAACAAGACAGTCAAAAAAGGTTTCCCACGTGCTAAGCCAGAGATAAGCTGTGTATGCCAGTTAGCTAAATTGTTTACATGAGATCAGACAGAAATCTCAGAAGCCTGAAGTGCTGGCATTTGTCATATCTGCCTATAGAAGCAGGCCCATGGAGAGCATATGAGGAAGAGTGAATCTTATAGAATCATAGAATCATAGAATCATTTCGGTTGGAAAAGGCCTTCAAGATCATCGAGTCCAACCATTAACCATGCCCCCTAAACCATGCCCTGGAGTACCCAATGATTAGTACTTACTCTGAGCCAGGCAGAGGGGAGATTACACAAGATCAAGATTTTCATATTTGACTCATGGACTAGGCCAGAAGAGAACAATTTGCTTCCACTTACACGAAGTCCTACTCACAGTAGATTATTTCTCCAACTTCTGAAAGGTATGCTGTGGGACACAGATTCATAGCAGTCAAAGGAATGTGGGCAAGAATTTCTCTCGGTAAAATCATAAGAGGAGAGATGATGACAACCAATGCCACAGATGAATGAAATCAAACAGATAAATTCTTCCAGCCATATTGGATCACTTCAATACTTTCTTCCATGTGCTAGCTAGCAAGAAACACATGTGCCAATGGGCAGGAGAACCATGCTTTTGTTCCCCATAACTCCTTTGCAGCCTAGTGGAGAAATGGTATAAAAGCAATTCAGAACAATCAGGTTGCCAATGCTAGCATAGATCTGTGACCAAATCACCAAGTAGTTACACAAGAAAATTTCAAAAGACAGAAAACCAGCTGGTGACAGGTCACAGAAGATAACTGCAGGTGATTGTAAGTGGCAAAATGGAGTAGAAATTCTGGGCAGATACATACATTACATGCATTCTAAGTTAAGTCTGCTCAACAATAAAAGATTAAGAAAAGTAGAAGTCAGATGGAAAATCTGCTGATTCTCTGAATTAAAAAAAAAGTAGAAGATGTGCAATGTAAGGAAAAGGGATGAAAATCATTCAAAATGTACAGCCACATTTGGATTTATCAGTTATTCACTGCAATTAGAGATAAATCAAAAGTGTTTCAGTTCAGTTCTGTGTCCAAGGTTGATAGAGCTGCAATTAAAAAGCAGTAGCAGTAATAAACATTATGGTCCATCTTCTGTCATGTGTTTTATTGATATGCACAAGCAGAATATGCTCCTTTTGACTCATATGTTGTAAGTAAGCACTGTTTGGGGGATCAAAGAACACCATTTTTTAACAAAACTACTATTAGCCAGGGCATCGTATAAATTTGAATATTTTATTTGTCTGTTATTCTTTTAAACAGCATTTTAAAAATCACATACTCCAGTTTTTGCATTCTCTTCACTAAATCATAAAAAGAGGAAGAGTGTGTTAAAACCATAATCTTTCCTAGAAGAAATGAGAGAAAGAATTTTTTTCTCTTTGCTGTCATGACTTGAAAGCAAATGAGCAGCTGTCATCATCCCAGACAATAAGAAAAAGCATAATCCCTTTATCAAGCTGGACATGTGGAGTTCCATGTGTTAAAAAACAACAAATTCATTCAGTGGAAGTGACTACCTTTATTTCTGTAGTTCCTTGACAGGAATCAGAAACCAAGTTGCCAGGAAAGATAGATTTTTGCAATGCTTCAACTTTATGTCCAAATAAAGTCTCATTTCAGTCTTTTAGGTTGTCAATAGTTGTGGTAGTATCATGCTGAAAAGATTACTGAATGTTAGTCATCCAAAGAGAGCTTTAGGCCACTTTCCTAAATTGCAATAACTAAAGAAGTGAGGGCTGACTCATGTATCTATGTCTTCTTGCAAGACCATGAAGTCCTGCAACTTATGCTGAGTGTAAGCCCAAGGCAAAACAAATAGGCTCCTGTATCAGGAGAAACAGTGCGTTTGCAAATTATTCTTTTCTGTCTTAAACAAAAGTAATATGGAAAATAAGGAGGTGATTGGTGACAGCCAACAAGACTTCACTAAAGGCAAATCGTGCCTGAGAAATTTGGTGGCCTTATACAACGGGGTTACAGCATTGGTGGATAACGCAAGAGCAACGGATGTCATCTACCTGGACTTGTGCAAAGCATTTGATGCTGTCTCACACAACATCTTCGTCTCTAGATTGGAGAGACATGGATTTGATGGACGGACCACTTGCTGGATAAGGAATTGGCTGGATGGTCACACTCAAAGACTTGTGGTCAACAGCTCAATGTCCAAGTGGAGAGCAGTTATGAGTGGGGTTCCTCAGGGCCAGGTATGGGGACCAGCGCTGTTTAACACCTTTGTCGGCAGCATGGACAGCGGCATTGAGTGCACCCTCAGCAAGTTTCCCAACAACACCAAGCTGCATAGTGCGGCCGACACGCTGGAGGAAAGGGATGCCATCCAGAGGGACCTTGACAGGCTTGAGAGGTGGGCCCATGCAAATCTCATGAAGTTCAACAAGGCCAAGTGCAAGGTCCTGCACATGGGTTGGGGCAATCCCAACCACAAATACAGGCTGAGCGATGAGTAGATTGAGACCAGCCCTGAGGAGAAGGACTGGGGGGTATTGGTTGACAAGAAGCTCAACATGACCCAGCAATGTGCCCTCGCAGCCCAGAAAACCAACCGTATCCTGGGCTGCATCGGAAGAAGCGTGACCAGCAGGTTGAGGGAGGTGATTCTCCCCCTCTACTCAGCTCTTGTGAGACCCCACCTGGAGTACTGCATCCAGCTCTGGGGCCCCCAACATAAGAAGGACATGGACCTGTTGGAGCGAGGCCAGAGGAGGGCCACGAAGATGATCAGAGGGCTGGAGCACCTCTCCTATGAGGACAGGTTGAGAGAGTTGGGGTTGTTCAGCCTGGAGAAGAGAAGGCTCCGGGGAGACCATACAGCAGCATTCTAGTACCTAAAGGGGTTCTACAAGAAAGCCAGAGAGGGACTTTTTACAAGGCCATGTAGTGATAGGACAAGGGGTAATGGCTTCAAACTGAAAGAGGGTAGGTGTAGATGATATGTGAGGGTGGTGAGGCACTGGCACAGGTTGCCCAGAGAAGTTGTGGATGCCCCATCCCTGGAAGTGTTCAAGGCCAGATTGGCTGGGGCTTTGAGCAACCTGGTCTAGTGGAAGGTGTCCCTGCCCATGGCAAGGGGGGTTGGAACTAGGTCATCTTTAAGGCTCCTTCCAACCCAAACCATTCTATGATTCCATGACTCTCTCAGCATGTGATGGCAGCAAGTAATCAAATTCTAATATCAGCCTTCATCACTGGCATTGTTCTTTCAGAATGGTTTTTCTTAATCAGATAATTAGAGTTACTCTTTGAGTCTAGGTTAAAAGTTATTAATAATTTTTATTATTTTTCTTGATATAATCAAAATACTACGCTTCTCTTACGGAAAGTTAAGTTCCACGTGAAATATCCTAAGCTGATAATGATGAAAGAAAAGTAAAATGCTTTCCTCAAAAAAGTTTCCATACTATAAAAGAGCAATGTATATAGAATAATAGAATCATTTAGGTTGGAAAAGACCTTTAAGATCATCGAGTCTAACCATCAACCATGCCTTGAAGTGCCTTGTCTATGTTTTTTTTGAATACCTCCAGGGATGGTGACACCACCACTTCCCTGGACAGCCTGTTCCAATGCCTGACAACCCTTTCAGTGAAGAAATTTTCCCTAATATCCAATCTAAACCTCCCCTGCCACAGCTTGAGGCCATTTCCTCTTGTCCTATCACTAGTCACTTGATAGAAGAGACCAGCACCCACCTCACTGCAACCTCCTTTCAGGTAGTTGTAGAGAGCATCCTTTTCTCCAGGCTAAACAACCCCAGTTCCCTCAGCTGCTCCTCATAAGACTTGTCTCCCCATGCTGAATTTTCCTTCTTTCTACAGTACTTTCAAGTTTTAAGCAGCTTGAGGACTCTTCATTATGAAAGGCTGTTTTGTTTGATCCAGTAAAGTCAGATTTTTGAATATGAATTATTTATCTATAATATTGAAGATGCAGAAGTATTTCTCAAAAATTTTCAATTCCAGATATCATCAGGAAATCCAGTAATGAAAGCAAAGCCAGATTCCTAACTCTGCACCCTTGGTTATTGCAAAACAGAGTAAGAAGGCTTCACATAGTCATTTTTATGTTTGTAGGGTTCTATATCAGAATCCACCTGTGCAATGGAACCTCACATGTTGCTATGCTTAATGATATGAGAACTTCACTGTAACAACTTTTCCAGAAAAACTTATTTTGACTGAAAAAGGTGGATTCCTCAACATCCATGTATTAAATTAATATATTTGAAATTGTTAAATATTCATATTGGCCATATTTAATATTTTTATTTTCTGGCTTAGACATGACCACATTTTGCTTCAAATCTTCCTCTAATTTTATAATATCTTTTAGAAACATTACTCTCAAAGACAGGTTTTTCTTTTTTTACATCCTACTTAGATGATTTTTATCAGTTTTCTGATTTCCTAGGAACCTTAAATTGATTTGTTTTCATTCTTAATCATCCTGAACAAATTTATTTTGAAATATAAGAGTTTACAGTGAACAGATGCAGTCCTTCGGTCCAGCAGTGATTTCTTCTGTCATCTGCCTGTAGCTTACATGGAGGAGTCAGAAAGACCTCTGTTATCCAGTGTAGCTTTTTAAAGAGAAATTTAAGAAGCTGGCCTGAGGAAGTGTCCATACATAAAATATTATTAAGTCCCTAATGCTTATCATTATTCTTATTTACCTTTGATCTTTTGCAGTCAGTTTTCTGAAGAGAACTTTTCCACCATGGTAACAGCCAAACAATCAAATGGAGTTTTAGAAATGCTTCACATTACCTGAAGTTCTGAAAAATTATGCTTGATATTTTGCAGTGCAATTCCCTTGGAAAGATTGCTTTCATTCATACATTTGGACTTCTACAAATGATTGGGTAACAGTTTTCCTAATACATAAGATACTTCAAGATATCCAGAACTGATGTTCATTCCATGCTAACAATGCAGCAAGATTTTTTTGTTTTAATTTTTCAAGGGGAAAAAAAAAATGTGCTCCATCCCAAAACAGCCAGTAGTTTTAAAATGTTCATGTAGTGGACACAAGATCCAATCCCTGCCTTGTCCATTTCAACAGAGAAGTTTACACATCTTATCATAATGCCTGGTATTCCTGGCTATGTTCATTTTCCATATCCATGGCTGTTTGACTGTTTTGATACGGTAGACTAGATCTAAGGAGATCAGCTGCTAATAAATATTATGCATCTGTACCCCGAAAACCAAGGTTCAAGTCTCCTACACAGCTTAAGGGAAGACTTCAACCAGAATGTTACTGGCTGACAAATAAAGACCTTTTTCTTACACTGCTAGCATCTATTTTTTATTTTGCTCTATAACTCCATCCTACACTTGGGAGAGGTGCCCGGTGAAAATTTCATCAAAGCAAATATGTGGGAAAAGAAAAATTATTCCAGGAAACTGATAACCTATTTCAAAAAATAATTATTTCCATAAGAAGATGAAGTAACAAAGGAGTTCCGTGTATGCTACAGGTTCTTTTGCTACAGGGTTTGGGTTTTTTTGATGGCCTGCAGTCTTTTTCACTGCCATATTCTTTCTCAAACAAGACATGAAAAGAAGTAAAAAAAGTAGAAAACTAAAAACCAAAAGAACTAGTTGCTTTAGTACACCTAAAGCCAAATTACTCAACATAAGGAAGTCATCTAGCTTAAGTTGCTATTAATCAGATTTGCAATATTTAGTAGCAGAAACTCAGCAAAATGCTTCATTTATGATTGCCAGTCTATGCAACATTCATTGCTTTTATTTTTATGCAAATATATAGTGTATTTTGAATAACTGATTTAAATACATAGAATGGATATTGTTTGTATGTGAAATGCTATATTAAGTCAATAAAATTAGGAAAAAAACCTAAGCGTACAAAGAGAAGGAAACTGTATGTCTTCAACATTTTGTGCTCCTTTAAGCATGAGCTGAAATGTCACCAGTATTTATGACTGAGTTTTGGTAGACTACATAAACCAGAAGGAACAGCAGAAATGGAATACAGATTTGAATAAAGGTGCAGTTATTCAAAATCCTCTTGTAATGGAGGCTGCTGAAATTTATATCTGAATCATTCTCGGGAAGCATTTTGTTTAGCACCAGCATTAATCTTTTTTTTTAATCTTTTTTTTTACTGTTTCTGAGCAAGTGAAATTTTTCAGTATGTTTGGGTTATTCTGTAGCATTATTTATATTGAATTTCACCTTTAACACAATTGTGTGTGAAGCATCATTGTAGCGAATGCCAAAATCTTGAATTTCTACAGAGTATATTCTGTGGGGTGGGTGTCAGACTACAAGTTGTTGGGCAGTGGCCAGCATGTGTCGGGCGTCTTCCATTCCACATGATTTTCCTCATGATCATTTCTGGGGAACTAAGAATATGGCATTGCAATAAGGGAGGGGGGCTGTTCTGCCACCCTTTCTTGACGTTTTTTCTTTTTGTTGGCTTCCAGTACATCCTTCCTGAACATACCATGTTTTAGAGAACTCAGGAGAAGCTGTAAGATTAAACTCCAGTCACACAGATGGAGAAGATTAAAATCCCTTCCACATCCTGTCTAGCAGCTTGGTCAACATTGGCAAAGAACAACAAAAGCAGTATCGTGAAAGGTGGCATGGGTGGTTAAATGCCGTCTCAAATTCCTCTGAGAATTTTTGAGTCCAGTCAGCCAATCTGAGACCTGAATTTGACAGTAAAAGCTATCAAAGGAGGATTAGTCATATAGGCTTCATTACAAATCAAAGTTAATAGAATTCATTTTGCACCTGCTAGTCATTTTAGAGTCAGTGTTTCACTTGCAATGCAATCCTGAGAGACACTGTAAGGTTACAGCAGCCATCTAAAATTTGGAGTAAGAAATAAACTATTCTGCATTTAAATACTCTCTGAGGTGCAAGCCTTGTGAAGAGTACAGATGGCACATGCTTACAGGCTATCAAGTGTCTTAGTAATGAAAGAAGAGCCCACCAAAATCAGTGAAAATTCTACTGTTTAATTTTACTTTGGATCAAGCTTGTAATAAAGCTATGATAACATTCAATATAATTAGTAAAATAATTGTTGTAAAAAATCTATTTTTGGCAACATATTTATTGTAGCTTTGTAGAGGAATCAGTTCATGAATGTAACAAGAAAAAGATTTGTCTTTAAAGAAAACTGATTTATCTTTTTTTCATTGACATAAGCAGCATCACTTCCATCACAATAAGACTACATTTCTCTTGGGAATGTTTTAGAAATTTCTGCGAGACTGAAAAGGACCCAGACAGGGAAGTTTCTGGGTCACTGACTCTAGTTCCTGTTATTATAAGTACCTATAGATTACCATAAGCTTTATAAAGATGAAGGTTTCATCTAAAAATGAGTTACTTCTTTTATTACATCAGATCATTCTTAACTGCACCATACCCTCTATGCTTTGATGACTTTCTTTTAATTTCCAACCTACATCTATTAAGAGAATTTATATCCATTTCTTTCTGTGTTATTACTGTTTTTATCTAAAAAATATATTCTCTCTCCATGGTGCTTATCTTCCTGATGTAGCTAGGAAACACTGGGAAGAGAATCAGTATATTTTAGAATAGTTAATTCTATGGCTAGAAAAATGAATGCCATATATAGTAAGACAAAACATTAGGAGATCTTGAGTGTTTCTAAATCACTCAGTCCTGGAAAGTTCTAAGTACTCTTAACTCCTATGAAAAACATCAGGATGAGAGAATGTCTATCCTTTTGCATAATCAAACCCTCTGAGAGTACTAAACATAGAGCTGAATTGCAATATAACATCCAGGAGAGAACTACACTGCAATGCTTCCAAGTTAATAAAATATTTGCATATGATATTCTCAACAATACTTCGTTCTCGTTTGTATAAACAGGAGTTTATACCTCTGTAGGAAACACAGTTTTTCTTGAAAAATGTTTTTAAAGCTAAATCACAGATGTTTATGTGGTTTTGGTGGACATTTCCAGCTCATCACAGAACCTTTTTCCAAATAAAAAGGATATTTCTTTTAAAACTGTATTTTATGTATTCATAGGTATTTCTTTACCACATGAGCCACGTAAGCACAGCATCTTAGCAAATACATGCTACTGTGGTCTCATGGTTGCATACTCCAAGCCACATCAGATCTTGTACAGGAACTGCATTGCACAGGCTGTAATTCCCAGCCAAGAAGTGCTGGTGCCTGGTGTTCACTCCCTCCCCCCGGTTCTGGCTACAGTCAATTCTTCTCTGTGATGAAAGATGATATTGGCCTGCTACAGTTGTATGGAGAGACCTATGGTATTTGTCCAAAGGTCAAGTCATAAAACCCAGCCCAAGGGAGTCAGACTTGCAGTAGTTCAGGGAGGAAGTGGAGAAGGGCAGATTGTTTCCTGAGCTACATAGTAGTGAGGATGTTCTGCTGTCCCAAACGTAATGCTTTCTGTCAACCTTTGCAAATCCTGAGCTTTTGTGAAAACAGCAACACATTGCAATGTGTGTCAGTGCAGGGCCTGGATTTGGATCATATGGGAAGGAAAACTGCTTTTCCAGAAGTTAGGGAACACTCAGGAAGAAGCAAACACATCCAATTATTTTTTTTTATTCCCAAAGACAGGGTTAATATCTCAGAAAAAAGTAATGCTGCCACTGTGGAAACAGTTCTTTATACAAAGCAGGCTGTCCACCTTAATGCTTGTTTGTTGTTGTAAATTCAGATGTAAATGAACAGCTCTTTCCACTACTGTCTTCTCTGCAAAGCTCATGAATCTGGCATACCAGTCCCAGTGAGCTTACAAAAAGTTCCCCAGTTCCAGCTACTTCTCTGGCAGTCTCCAAAGGAATCGTTCAAATACTGTGGTTGTAGAAAGATGTTTTTCACACACCTCAGCTATATGTATTTCGCTGGGTAAAAAACTGTCTGGATGGATGAGCCCAGAGGGTTGTGGTGAATGGAGTTAAATCCAGTTGGCAGCCAGTCACAAGTGGTGTTCCCCAGGGCTCAGTATTGGGGCCAGTTCTGTTTAGTATCTTTATCAATGATCTGGACGAGGGGATCGAGTGCACCCTCAGTAAGTTTGCAGATGACCCCAAGTTGGGCAGGAGTGTTGATCTGCTCGAGGGCTCTGATCGGCTCTACAGAGGGATCTGGACAGGCTGGATCAATGGGCCAAGGCCAATGGTAGGAGGTTCAACGAGGCCAGGTGCCAGGTCCTGCACTTTGGTCACAACAACCCCATGCAGCGCTACAGGCTTGGGGAAGAGTGGCTGGAAAGCTGCCCGGCAGAGAAAGACCCGGGGGTGCTGGTTGACAGCCGGCTGAATATGAGCCAGCAGTGTGCCCAGGTGGCCAAGAAGGCCAACAGCACCCTGGCCTGTATCAGAAATAGTGTGGCCAGCAGGAGCAGGGGAGTGATCGTCGCCCTGTACTCGGCACTGGTGAGGCCGCACCTCGAGTACTGTGTTCAGTTTTGGGCCCCTCACAACAGAAAAGACATTGAGGTGCTGGAGCGTGTCCAGAGAAGGGCAACCAAGTTGCTGAAGAGCCTGGAGCACGAGTCTTACAAAGAGCGGCTGAGGAACTGGGGTTGTTTAGCCTGGAGAAAAGGAGGCCGAGGGGAGACCTTATCGCTCTCTACCATTATAATGCAAACCATATCATGCAGCTAAGCTACATCATCTCAGAAATAAAGTCAGAAGACAATATCTAACCTGAAGCATAGAAATGTTAGTACTACTGATACGGAACATCTAAAAGGAAGTGGATGGAGAACATTTAAGAAACATTCATAAGTATTACAAATATAATATTTGGTATGCGTAGCCAATCCTAGGATATTACATAGCTGTCTCTCTAATCTCAGATAAACATTGTTGTTAAGAAATACATTGTAGTTTTCACATACAATAAACAATATACCATATGCAGTATTTTCTGAAAACACCAATTTTTATATTTCATGAGAAAATCTACACCTGTGTAGATTTCAAGTCCATAATGTCCCACTGTGATCATCTGGTCTCCCCTCCTATGTACATAGGCTTTCAGATTTTCTCATAGTAGCTGTTCTAATCTTTAATTACAACACATTAATTACTTCCAAAGCTGAATTTGTCTAACTCCAGTATTCATTTACTGCATCTTATTATTCCTTTCCTGCAAGGTTGAAAAGCTCCTCTGTCTCGGATCTTTCTTCTAACTGTGAGCATATATAACTATCAGTCAAATCATGCCTCAATTTTCTCTTTAACAAATTGAGTAGAATGAACTCCTTAAATTGTGAGACTTCTCTTCTAGTCTTTTATTTTTGTGGCCCTGTAAGACTGTTGATGCACACTTTAAACAGAATCAAACCAAGGAAGACCTGCTAGAAATAAGTCCCACTAGAGAATGTCTAGTCATTTACTGTTACTTCACAAGGTCTGTCAGAGTAATTTTTCTGTTTGATGTGTACTTGTTTCATTCCATACAATGCAAGCTCTCAAAACAAAATATCATGTGATAAAGAACTGAAGTATGCACTATCAGCCTAGCAGCCTTTACTAAGTGGCCCTATAATTTTGTTTAAAAAGGTAACACATTTGTTTGAAAAGACCTTATTTCCATGAAACCATGGTGATTAGCATTAGCTATATTTTTAGCAGTAAAGTCTTTGGTAAGCTAAGGTGCATGAAAAATAGAAGCTTAATAGAGCTGAACAGATTATTACCTCAACATCCTCCTCCTTTTTACAAAAATAAAGGTTCCATAATGCTTCAAACACTGTATAATTCACAGTGTTTCAGAGGTCAGTTTTGCCAATGTTGAAAGTATTCAGCTTCATTAGAGATGGAAAGCTTGTGATAGAAAGAAAAATAGAAACAGAGAAATTCTGCACTGATGAAGGTTAAGATTGTCTTGCCAGGAAAGTTCCTAAAGATACACTGTTTGAAACTGTAATGAAATGTTCGGTAATTCTATGGGACTGTAACTCAGATCTGGGAATCTAGCACTCTCTCAAAATTTTCTGTGAAATTACTGTCTGCCCACACACTGCGTTGAAGTCTTTAGCCAATGTGAAGAATGATTGATCCTGCTCCCTGGAGGAAGTTATTTTTCCTTAAAAGTCTGTAGTCTCAATTGTCCTCACAATTCCTCTAGGAATTTCAATAGAATAGCTACTCTGGTCAAGAAATGATGTCTTGTTTCTCTCGCACTGTCTGGTACTTGGAAAAAAACTGACATCTCAGTGTTAAAAAATTTTACTATTTTTCTTAAATACATTGTATTCCTCTATTGTGTGTTTTGTGGACAGCTTCCTTCTATGTCTGAAAAAAGTTGAAGGCAAAGGGAAGCAATAAAAGCTCAGAAAAGAGTTCTTTTATTTTAGTACTTTAATTATTAGAAACTCAGAGGTTTTAAAGTCAGAACAGTCATTCTTCAATTATGATTAATCAGTCTTTTTAATTAACTACAAGGCTTAAGAAAAGACTGGCTGGTTTTATGAAGTAAAAGTAGTTCTGTTTGTTTGGCTTTGTTTTTAAGGCTTCAGAAAGCGAGCACTTTCTAATGCATCAGGAATGGCTTAGTGAGTCATGTTACATAGTCTCACAACAGTCAAAATCATTCTATGAGTAGCAGGAAAGAACAAACAGAGAGTAGCATTTGGTTTAGGAATCCCACCTGTGTTCACCCAGCGGTTTCCCACTCCAGCAGACTGGCTCCTCCAGTATTGCTTATCACTCTGTGGTGCCAATAGCTAAAATATCACACTGAACTATTCACAGGTCACCACTCTGGATGAACCACCTCAAAGAAACCTGTCTCATTTTAAAGAACCATTTTTTACATTTTAAACTCTGTTCATTAAATTGTATTTCTTACTCAGCATTCTTCCATTAATAAATACTACTAGCAGTACAGCAAGTGTAACAGTGTAGTGTATGACATCCATCCACCAAACCAACTAAATTTAAAAAATCTATAAGCAGAGAAAGGGATAAATTAGGGAGTCCTTCATGAATGACTTACTTTTGGGGACTAATACACAACCATGCTCTTAGGAAGAAATAAAAAAAAAAGAGATGTTAATAGCATAGAAAACAATGCATTCATGCATTTTCCCAAATGGAAACATACACTAGGAATAGTAGAGGCAAATTTGAATGCAGTATCATGGATAAATGATGAAATCTAAGATTACATTCTTGAATAATTCTTCATATTGCTCAAGTCATAACTTGCAGTGAGCCATTACAGTATACGTTAGATTATCATTTTAAGGAATTCTGGGTTTTGTTACATGTAAGTTAAATAAAATTGAATAAATAAGGACATAAAGAAATTACAAACCATATACCAATGAGACTAATACCAGCACCATATTCAGAAATTTGTATCAACGGTTGTTGATCTATGTAGGCTGTAAGTAATAAATATCTTGATGATGCTATTCCACAACAACTATTTACACTAAAGCAGAAAAAAAAGTCTCCTTTAATGATCAATGTTACAGAAGACTAATACCTACATAACCAGACTAAACTAAATTAAACTAAACTTTATCTCAATCACAGCCCACAAGGCTTTTTTATTTGGCCTTCTGGACTGCCTTGAATAATGTAATATGACATGCAGTGTTCCTAGAAGTTTCTTTGACCTTCAGGATATGTGTTTCCTCTCAATATCCCTCCATGGTCCTGCAAAACTTCTTCATGTACTTAATACTTTGCAATCCTATTATATATCTTTACGATTATGCCAGAACCATAGAAAAAACCAATTTAATTAGGAAGGGACCTTCAGAGATGATCTAATGCTACCCTCTGCTCAATACAGGTCTGACTAGATGAGGTTCCTCAGGGCCATTTCTAGTAAAGACTTAAATGTCTCCAAGGATGGAAATTTCATCACATCTCTGGGCAACTTGTTCCAGTGTTTAACCACCAATAAAACCCTCTGAGGTTTTCAGTTTGTTGGATTGAAATGTTAGACTCTGATGACAATGTTCTGAAAAGGCATTTAAGAATTTTTACATCATATTGGTTCAGGTGCTGTGACCTGAAGAGATGTAAGTGTTTGCTAATTGATGTTTGTAGTAGGTTGACCCTGGCTGGAGGCCAGGTGCCCACCAAAGCCACTCTATCTCTCCCCTCCTCAGCTGGACAGGGGAGAGAAAATATAACAAAAAGCTCATGGGTTGAAATAAGGACAGGGAGAGATCACTCAACCAATTACTGTCATGGGCAAAACAGACTTGACTTAGGGAAAATTAACTTAATTTATTGCCAATCAACCAGAGTAGGGTAATGAGAAATAAAACCAAATCCTAAAACACCTTCCCACACCCCTCCCTTCTTCCCAGGCACAGCTTCACTCCCGAATTTTCTCTACCTCTTCCCCCCGCCCCCAGCAGCACAGGGGGATGGGGAATGGGGGTTGGGGTCAGTTCATCACATGCTGTCTCTGCCGCTCCTTCCTCCTCAGGGGCAGGACTCTTCACTCTTCCCCTGCTCCAGCGTGGGGTCTCTCCCATGGAAGACAGTTCTCCACAAACTGCTCCAGCGTGGGTCCCTTCCATGGGCTGCAGTCCTTCAGGCACAGACTACTCCAGTGTGGGTCCCCCACAGGGTCACAAGTCCTGCCAGCAAACCTGCTCCAGTGTGGGCTCCTCTCTCCACAGGTCCACAGGTCCTGCCAGGAGCCTGCTCCAGCATGGGCTTCCCACAGGGTCACAGCCTCCTTCAGGCATCCACCTGCTCTGGCGTGGGGTCCTCCACGGGCTGCAGGTGGATATCTGCTCCACCGTGGACCTCCATGGGCTGCAGGGGGACAGCCTGCCTCACCATGGTCTTCCCCACGGGCTGCAGGGGAATCTCTGCTCCGGCGCCTGGAGCACCTCCTCCCCCTCCTGCTTCACTGACGTGGGTGTCTGCAGGGCTGTTTCTCTCACACATTCTCACTCCTCTCTCCCAGCTGCTGCTGTGCAGCAGTTTTTTCCCCTTCTTAAATCTGTTATCCAGAGGCACTACCACCACTGCTGATAGGCTCAGCCTTGGCCAGCAGCGGGTCCATCTTGGAGCCGGCTGGCATTGGCTCTGTCAGACATGGGGGAAGCTTCTAGCAGCTGCAGAAGCCACCCCTGCAACCCCCTGCTACTAAAACCTTGCCACACAAACCCAATACAATGTTTTAAGAATGGAATACCATATTGTTGAATAGCTTATTTATTTAATATGTAAATCAATTGGGGGGGTGGGGTGGATTATGAAAAGCAGCTAAGAGGAGTGGTTTTTGGAGTGTCTCTCAAGACAATATCTTTAATATGTGCCAAACATATTCTTCAAAGCAACATGAGGAAAACATACAGTCAGTAAGGATGCTTTACCTTGTAAGGATGCTTCCTTGATTTTAATACAGAACTTTTTCTACCTGTTTTCTGCTGAAGTAAACTCAGAAATAATTTTACTGATTGATTAGACTCAAACCTAAGATATATGTGAAATGCTAACTGTTCCCCACATATTCTTACTCCAGTCTGATTATCAGTAGCAGAGAAAATAACAGGAATTAGGTCAAGCATGGCTTGATTAGCAGTAACTCACCTTTTCAGAACTCAGAAAACTTTATTTATTCTCTATATCCTCTTCTCTTGCCGCGCTACTACTGCATGAGTGGCACCAATATAGTTAAACCAACATAAAGATGTCACAGAGTCAATCAGATAGAAACTTGTAAATTCATTTTATAGTCTCTGAAACTCACTGAAGTCAGTGGGAAGGTCAGGCCCCATGTTAGCATTTAGAAGATTAAATTGATTTAAGGGTGTAAGGTTAAAAATCAGCATTGGATTTCATAGGCTTTACAATAGTCATGATACTTGACCATAATTGATCTCCTCATTATTTTTTCAACTTAGCCAAGAAACTTTAACTAAAATAAATTCTGTTCTTTTCATTTCAAACTACTTTTCAACATCCATTTACTTTTTTTATTATTTTTTCTGCTTCAGCTAGTATACCCTCTTGTAGAAGAAACAAGTTATTTCAAAACATTTTTACTACCACCTTTGTTTCAATGCTACAACACATTTCCAGATTTTATTGAAACGACAAGTAAATCTTTTAATAGAGAAATTAATGAATGTCCTTACTGAATAGGCAAGGATTTACTACAGGGTACTAATTTGTTTTCCACAATTGCACATACTGCAAGTAATATAGAAAGCTATTAATACAGTCCTTTTCAACTGCTGGAAGTCATTTTTAGCTTTGATCACATCAAGCATTAGCGTCACAATGATCACTATATTAATACAGATTAATATATACATATATATTCCTGCTTTAATGCTCTCTATTCTATTCCTGTTTGTCTAAACAAAAAGAATATTTAATTATGCTCATACTTCTTGAAGTACTAATTTTAGACAGCCCCATATTTAAAGGCACTGAAGAACTAACCATGATTATTCAGTCTCTTACCACATAGATTTCCCACTCAGATAATCAGGGATAATTTATAACCAGTGTATAATACTCCTTCCATCACAAGCTAAACTAGGTTTGACATTTTAAAAGGATTTAAGTTTCCAGTGGTGTTGTGTATCATTAACATGAAAGTTGTCGTGTACCCCAAAATCCTAATGATTTACCTCAAGCTGCTGTACAATTGTGGTAATTTCACTCAGGCATTGACAACTAGTCAGAAAGAGTGTACTGCTTGTTTTAGGATACTGCCAGTAACTCAGGAACTCTGATTTTATTCTGTTCTCTAGTGCTGCTCTGGTGTCACTTTCTGTTCCTCCTCTATCTTGCTTGCTTCTGGCTCTAAAACCTATCTCAGATTTACAAGGATGATGCCCATAGCAAGCAGTGAATCAGGCAGCACCTGAGAGCATATGTGAATGTTCAGACTTGGTTTGTCTGTACTGTTAAACTCATACCACAGTCCCAGGCTTGGTGGTGTTCTATGTCAGGTATTTTTCCAGATAATTTCTTGGTGTGGTTTGAAGGTTAATGTGGGCCAGGGACTTAAGAGATCCATTCACTATATGGTGTTTTGAGGCAGTTTCCTTGTTTTGAAGGGGGAAAGATTTTAATACTGCCAACTGTCCTTAGTGCTGGCAAACAGTGCTAGTAATAGTATTGAAGGGTTTGTAAGTGGAAAGACTTAAAAATGTTTCACTTTGGTGTGGGATACTTGGAAAGTAATGGGCACACAGTGAACAATCCAGACTCGATAGAATTGATCAATTTGTGAGCCAAGGATGTTTTGTAGGCAGCAGACTTCAAGGATGCTTTGCTTGTGGACACATATTTAGCTAACGGTAGTAAGAGCATTCCTGACGCCTTTAGAAGGCCTTGAACAGAATAAACAAGAAGACAAAAAAAGAAAGATGCCAATTAGAAGAACACAGGTGCGCATTCCACGATAAAGGGAACTTGGCACAAAGAACCTCAATTCGGCAGCTTATCTTGACCAATTAGACTGAGACAAGTTTCACATGTTTTAGTTAATACAACCAATTATGCCTTATGTTTATGCGCGTGTACAGTGTTGTTATAACCAATCATTAGGTGTAACTAGGCGCGTGGACAGCTCATGCTAACCAATCTCTAATTTGCTTATGCGTGAACAGTAACTAGAATGAACATATAAACCGAGCTATCTTGGCAATTGTGATGGGTTAACCCTGGCTGGATGCCAGGTGCCCACCAGAGCTGTTCTATCACTCCCCCTCCTTCTCAACTGGACAGGGGAGAGAAAAATATAACAAAGAGCTTGTGGGTCGAGATAAGGATAGGAGAGATCACTCACCAATTACCGTCACGGGCAAAACAGACTCAGTTTGGGGAAAAATTAACTTGATTTATTACAAATCAACCGGAGTAGGGTAATGAGAAATAAAACCAAATCTCAGAACACCTTCCCTCCACCCCTCCCTTCTTCCCGGGCACAACTTCACTCCCGGATTCTCTACCACCCCCCCCCAGCGGCACAGGGGGACGGGGATGGGGTTTACAGTCAGTTCATCACACGTTATTTTCTGCCGCTTCATCCTCCTCAGGGGGAAGACTCATCACACTCTTCCCCTGCTCCAGCGTGGGGTCCCACCCACGGGAGACAGTCCTCCACGAACTTCTCCAACGTGGGTCCTTCCCACGGGCTGCAGTTCTTCACGAACTGCTCCAGCATGGGTCCTTTCCACAGTGTGCAGTCCTTCAGGAGCACACTGCTCCAGCGTGGGTCCCCCACGGGGTCACAAGTCCTGCCAGCAAACCTGCTCCGTGGGCTCCTCTCTCCACAGATCCGCAGGTCCTGCCAGGAGCCTGCTCCAGCGCGGGGTTCCCACGGGGTCACAGCCTCCTTCGGGAACCCACCTGCTCCGGCGTGGGGTCCTCCACGGGCTGCAGGTGGAGATCCGCTCCACCGTGGACCTCCATGGACTGCAGGGGGACAGCCTGCCTCACCATGGTCTTCCCCACGGGCTGCAGGGGAATCTCTGCTCCGGCGCCTGGAGCATCTCCTCCCCCTCCTGCTTCACTGACCTTGGTGTCTGCAGAGTTGTTTCTCTTACATGTTCTCACTCCTCTCTCCGGCTGCCAAATACTGTCTGTCCCAACTTTTTTTCCTTCTTAAAAATGTTATCCCAGAGGCGTTACCACTACCGCTGATTGGCTCGGCCTTGGCCGGCGGCGGGTCTGTCTTAGAGCCGGCTGGTATGGGCTCTGTCGAACACAGGGGAAGCTTCCAGCAGCTTCTTACAGAAGCCACCCCTGTAACCCCACCCGCTACCAAAACCTTGCCACACAAAACCAATACAGCAATAAAGTGGCATCTGCTTGATCATATTGATTGTGTGCAGTGTCCGTGACTTCCGCGTCAACACTTCGGTGCAATTTAAGTACTTATATTGTGTGAAAAAAAATCGCTGTAATAATTAGATGCTGAACAACCCTAAATGCCTACAGCCCAAACTTAGGTACCTGTCTGATATAATAGGAAATACTTTGCTTTTTACAGTAGCTTCAAGTTGATTTGAGATCCTGCCAAGAATACAGAAGACACATACACATCTTCCTCAGCATAAGAATTCACTGCTTTTTGCAACTCAGAAAATTGCTGTAACTACTGAAAGCTCAATAGCTTAGAGGGAAAGCCCCAGCACTGATCAGCATGCTATCCTGGAAAGTAGAGAAATATGGGTTTGAACTCCCTCCTCGTGAGGAAGGAATTTAACATACCTCTGACTTGGGGGTGAGTGTGAAGGGAAGCCCCATGGCCAGCTCCCTGCTCAGCCTACCACAAGCACCTCCACCCATCTGGGACTGAAATCTCAGATTCATACAGCCCTTTATCACAGGTGCAAAAGGTAACGGAATTCTGTTAGGCACTCTTGGCTGGCCTAGGCATTGCCACATGCAAACTGTTCAATCCTAGGAAATGAGGCTTTATAGATGGTGAATTTTCCCCTGCGTTGCTCAGGAAATCAAAGCAATTAGTTCAGGTTTGTGAATTCCCTTCCTGGAGTCAGTGCTACAACACTCAAAATTATAAAGCCTAAATGATTTGTAAATGTGGGCCCAAATTCTCAGGGAGGATTGGGAATCCTGAGTTATGGGAATGCTAATGTTAGCATATATATATTATGCATGAAGGCAGCTTGTTGCCTGTGAGGTAAAAACCATGGAAATCCTAATAACACCCCGTAGAAAATCACTGTATCCTGGGTCTCTCAGGTGGTGCACGTACTACCTAGCCATAGAACAATTCTCATTCTGTCTGTGATCAAGTCAACACCGAAACACATTACAACAAATGCAACTGCATTAGCCAGAGAAAGACCTACAGCAAATATCTAGTGCTAAAAGCATTTACTGAAAGGATAAGACATACCAGTTCATGTCTGTTTCATAAATCACAGAGATCTAGGAGCCTCTGCCCCCCTAATAGTGCTCTAAAATCTGGCTATTGGGCTTAAAAGAGAGGGAAAAGACAATTTTAAGCATACTCATGCTCTGTGTATATCCCAAAATAGAAGTGTTCAGGTTTAAAATGTAGGTGCCGGGACAATTTGATCTTAACAGTAGTCTTGAATGTACTCTTAAATAAAATTGTTATGTCCTTAAACAGTTGAAGTCTTTAGGCAGCTACAAGGACAAACAACAGGTGAACTGGGAATTATGAACATCAGTGGCATTGAATACTGGGCTTCAGTAGCTAATGAGACTTTTAGGTATTACCAGTTTTGCCCCTGCTTCCTAGGACAAATTTTATTTCTGGCAAGTGATTCAACAATGGGGATCTATCTAGTCATGTATTGTAATGTACATAACAAATTAACTTTGTCATTGTATTTACAATTGTTACAATGGCACAAATGTGTATGCAGTTCTGATATATAGCTTTTAAATACTTTCATCCCTCAGCTACAAAAAATCTAGTATAATGGTGTTAGATGATGATCAATCTATATGAAATTATTGGGGAAAATATTTATGTCAGTAGGATTCTTTTCCTAATTCAAACCACTTATCTACAGAATGTATGATAAATAACTGAATCACTTAATTAGTCTAAAAATTTCCTAACAGTAATGTTTATATGCGGCTAAAACATGATTTCCTCTGTGTGTGTCTAAATATAAGATATTTTATATCAGAGAATAAAAAGCGTATAGACTGTTTACAGAAAAAGTGATACAGGTTTTAGTACAAAAATACAGTTTTCCAGGGTTTCTCTTTCTGGCTTGGTCAAATCATGAGCCTACAAAGTGATAGATGAATGCAAAATTATTAGTGTCCTGCAACACCACGGAGTTGTTATGTGGATTGAGAAAACAAAAGATAGCATGAAGCCACTGTGACTGAATAGTTTGCTAAACCAAATCGTAGTTGATTTAACCACACTTTTCACTAACATTATCTTTTTGAAGTTTTCAATTGAATCAGTCATGTTGTGTTATGCTGACTCCTAACATGATGTGATGGAGGAACAAAATGACACAAGGCGTTTGCAATAGATCAGTCAGAAATTCAAAGACAAGAAAAGCAGCAATAGCAAAATGATTCATAATGAGTCTGTTGTATAGCTTGTGGATTGGGTAAAATGCATTTTTATTCTTTGTAAGTCTGCATTTTCAGTAGTACCTTACAGACAGATATCCAAAACAGGAAGATATTTTTATAACATACTTTGTATAGGAAACATCACTTTACTAATTTTTGGATATTTTAATATGCAACTTATGTGCATTTTAACTCTGGTTTAAGAAAGCCCATATATGCAAGCTACATTCTGGCCTACTTAAGGCAGTTTTGAGGTATGCTTTTCTATGCATTTAAATCCATTTGAAGATGTGTTTTGATCTACAACTGAATAATATGTGTGTGGGATTGTATATGGTCTTCAAACATTTAAAATGAATTTTTACTGTTTACAACAGGTTGAAAATAGGAACTTGAAAAATAGAAATACTTTAACTTGTAGATTAAAAGAGCTAATTAGACCCAATAGAAATTTTATTAGTGAAATTAATTTCAGTTGAAAATTAAGATAGAAAATTCAAGAAAATTTTGGCCCCTAAGGAAGAACCGATTAGATGGCTGATTGGAAAGGTAATGAAGGAAGAAGACAACTTTGACTAAATGCCCATTCGGTGGCTAAGTAAAAACATCTGTTATAAATGAAAAAGCAATATATTACTGCATAAAAATGAAAATTGTAATCAACACAACTTGGACTGTAAATGAGAAGAAATACAGAAAAAGATAAAAAGAAAGCTAAGAACGTAAATCACAAATAATGATCATCAGGGCTAAGGATGCCACAATCAGTAACAAAAAAAAAATAAATACTACAACAGCTATAGGTGTGCTGTTTGATAAAGATGGTAGAACTGAGAACTAATGTGGAATAAGCAGTAGTGCTGCAAAAATGTGTTTCATAAAGAAGAGTTTGTCAGGGTCTATCAGTACACAGGAGACAGATAATATAGTTAAAATCAGATAGATGTTCTAGAAAGTTAAGATTATATTGATATTGCTCCAAGACTGAAAGTGTTTATTTATATTCTACCACAAATTCAGTTTAGGCAGCTAATGCCAACCTTTGTGGCCTAGATTTCTTTGGTCTAACTTAAGTCACTGTACTTTTAGTTTCAAATTAAGTGATGACTCTTAAAAAATAAAAACCAAAACAACTATCTCAAAGTATGTATCATGTTTTGTTTTATTTTTGTAATTATAAAATTTTACTAAGTGCTATGTTCTTATGAATTACTTGATCATAATTATTAAGGATAACTAATTTTTCCAAATGTCAAAAATTCTCTCAAAAATAATCATCTTAATGGTTTTGGATTTTCTCTCTTCACGCTTTGGATAGGATGCATTGCACATAAATATAAACTACATGTCAAACATGTTCAGACTATGTACTCTTCAGAAGTGTCTGAGCACTTAAAGATATTGAACAGTTCAGTACGTACCTCAAAAGCTCCTTCACCATTTACATGGTAAAAGCACCTGTGTGTTCAGTGGTGCCTTTCCTATGGAGATAACAACCTATTTCCCTTCCAGAGCTCCACAGTCTTTCTTCCTTACATCTAAGTATAGAAGAGTTGAACGTTGGCAAACCCACAGTGATACTGGGTGGTAATTACCTTATTTTTCCCTAGTGGCTTCCTCATTGTCTAAGAAGTGGAATATCTGGTATTTGTAACTTGGATCAAGCCATACAAATGGTTTATCAGGTGGATTATGGTTGTTCCAGGTGACTTCACTTCCCATTCTACCATCTCTTCTCTGTATCAAGGGTAATAGGTGAGAAAAGAGGCATGCAGAGAGCCTGGCATGAGCAGCTGGGACAGCAACGGAATTCCAGAAGACTTGCATGTCTGCGCATATTACATTAGACCATTATCTGAAATGTTAAAAGTTATTTTGTGTTCTGGGACAAAACCAGGACATAGTCTTCCTGTCCTGTGCTATAGCCAATATGCAAAATTCAAAGTTCTTCTTCCTTGCTGCCTCCCTGAACATTTGAATCTTTCATTCCCAGTGACCAATTAGCCTGGTGGAGTACACAGCTAACTAGGCTACGTAATGGTCTTTCCTGGGATAAGAGAATTGCAGGTTCAATCTCTTTTCCCCTCATGCTGAGGAGTGTTTGGAATCCATTTCCCTATCTTTTGGGGTGAATTCTCCAACAGTTGACCTGCTAGACAGAATCTGGGTATCTTCAAAGAGAACTAGGTGAACTGGAACTTAGTGTAATACAGGTGTCCATTATTTCCTGTTAATTCTATATACTTTCAGTGGTAGATAAGATTGATCATCTTTATCTTCTACAGTTAATGAAGCAAGAAAGAAGTACTTCCAGATAGTGATCCATCTCATTTTATGATCCTGTCTCACCCTCCAGAAATACTTATTACATATTATGTATGTTGTACAATAGGTAGAAAGATACATAGAGAAATGAACATTATATGCCTAGTTTGGGGCAACTAGTTAGCAGAGATGAATTCACATCCTAACTAAAGCAGACTGAGGCACTCTGGAAGATACCTCAGTCACCTACCAGTTTAGTGAAGAAGTGCCCAGATTAGGAGATTAGGACCTCGTACAAAACCTGATGGAGAGAGCGCTTCAGCAGTTATCCTAGATTGACTGGATTATTCCTTTTCTTCCTTGTCACACTTGTTCTCCCCCTCCCCCAAACTAAGGGTGGGGCTAGTACCTAGATGGATTGGAGGGGTCCTAAATTTATATAACTAAAGGACAGAAAATTGATTCTTAGTGACAAAAGATCTGTTTCTGCTCTGCTTTTGCTGTTCACAATTGAGGACCAAAAATGACTGCCGAGAGTTACACCACAGTAAAATTCATGAAGAAACCGATAGCATCATCCAAAAGAGGTTAGTGAACAATCTAAGCAGTTTACTGTATTCATAACACTGAAAGATTTTATCATGGGCATGCAGGTCTGCACACCCAGGGCTGGGGAGCCTGACCATCCTCTTCCTCAGCAGGAGTCTGATCAAGAACAATTCTGCTGAAGGCAGCAAGGGAAAATGGGTATAGCTGGCATGAGTGAGGAATGGGACCTACTATTTTTATTCTGAAATGTCTTACTATTGCAATGATCAAATAATAACATAATAAACAACTGCATTCATTTTTTAGCAAATTTTATAAAAAGAATTGTATTGGGTGTCTGTGGCAAGGTGTCGGCAGCAGAGGGGCTACAGGGGTGGTCTTTGTGAGAAGAGGCCGGGGCTGCCCTGTGCTGGACATGACTGGTTCCAGCTGGCTCCAACAGACACAGCTGAGCCCCTCAGCCAAGGTAGTGGCATCTCTGGGAAAATGTTTAAGAAAGGACAGAAAATGCAGGAGGGGGGCAGGAAAGACTGAGAAACAGCAGAGGGAACACCAAGTTCAGAGAAGAAGGAGGGGAAAGAGGTGCTCCAGGCTCTGGAGCAGAGATTCCTCTGCAGCCCATGGAGGGAGAAGTTAAGTGTTTCTGAAGGAACTGCAGCCCATGGAGACCCCATGCAGGTTTAGGGGAAAAGTATGAGGAAGAGGAAGAAGCTGCAGGGAGGAACTGTTATGGACTGACCAACTGTAACCCCCATTCCCCATCCCTATCTGCTTGGTGGGAGCAGAAGGTAGAGGAGTCAGGAGTGAAGGATTGAAGTTGAGGCTGGGAAAAGGCAGGGGGAGAGGTGCTATTGTAATTTTTTTGTCTTTGTTCCTCACTACCCAAATCTATTTTAACTGGCAATAAATTAAATTACTTTTCACCAAGTTGAGTCTCTTTTGCCCATGATGGTAAATGATAAGCAATCTCCCTTTCTTTTTCTCAGCCCAACAACTTTTCCATTGTATTTTCTACCCCATCCTGTAGAGGGTGAGTGAGTGAGCAGCTGGGTGGGTGTTTGGCCCTTAGCCAAGGTCAACCCACCATAGCAATAAAGACATTCTTTCATGTTGCCTATGTGTCAAGTAGCTTTGAAAGTCACTGAAAATGCTACAGCTTACTTTCTAGATTTGGTCAAAGGAATTATTCTGAAACCCTTTTCACATTAATTTAAACCATTGTCATTATGAGTTTCCAAGAGGATGCAGTAGGTATGAGGGTGAGTAGGAAAAGGGAAATCTATAAAAAGTCTGCTAAAAAAAGCCTAAGACAAAACAAGTTATCTGCACTGTGGTGTTCTTGAAATAAAATTCCATCAGTCTAAGTTAATGGTTCTTAATAAATGTGGTTAACAGCTAAAAATGGAGTAGAATGTTCATTTCTTCAACATTATAAGCAGTCACTGCACACAGTAATAAAAATAGAAAGAATGACTTCAGGATTTTTTTCCCTTTGAATTGAGTTGTCACCCATTAACTTAACGTTTAAAGCACAGTTCATTAATACACTGTTATTGATGTGTGACTCCATTATCAAAGCTCTTCAAGATGTAAATTTTCCACTGTAAGCTGCCTATCTTTCTAAAACCTGGGAAATGTACTTTGGGTCCACTGAGTATTCAACTTTATAACACTGTCACGTTAGGTGTATTTTGTTTTATTTGTGTTTCCACCATTTAACTTTCAGGTTGGCAAAAGTGTATATAGATGCCCCTAGACTATAAATACTTGAATTAGAAAAACAGCAACAGCCAGGGGTCAAATCACATAAACTTGGTATTTTCTTATCTGAAGTACCTCTTGTAACTCACATCACATTTCATCTGTTGAAGTGGAAAGAGAATGTTGAGAAAGAGGGGAATACAACTCAGAAAATATAAAGAGATAACACTGAATACATCTGACAATCATTCTAGCAACTAGCAACTTCCATGCATTGCCATCCTTTATAAACAAGCAACTCAAATGGCAAGAGCTCTAAGGCATAAGTAGTTATCCTGTTACAACAAAGATATTTTTCCTCATGCTGAACTGGAATAATCCTGCCATTAGGTATGGCTGCATCACAGACTGAAGTACATCAGAGGGAGCTGCATAGTAACTTTAAATAAGGTAGTTCTTGTCAATGCAGTAGCCCACAGGTGCACATAAGCTAATTTTCTCTCTCAGGAAGATAAATTAGTCAATGAATTAGCTTGTATTACCATAGCTAGACTACTTCTAGTATTTGGACTAGCTTGGGCCTTTGGATGATGCAATGTAGAGTTCTGAGAAGCACAAGTGCTCTTCTGTAAGTTTTGAAAAGCAAGATCCTCCTTTGAAACACCTCTGAAATGCATGGCACTTCAGGAAACAATCAGTTAGTAAGTTGTTGTAATGCTAACAGTGGGATTTCAGGCTCCCTTTTGGTCCACATAAGTGCAATAAAGATGGGAGCTGAATCATTTGGTAACTTTAAAAAAGTTAAAGTTTGTGAATGGAAATATTGATGGTTTATAATTAGTAGAAATTTTCTCTGGATAACCCTTTTCTTTAATTAACTCAGTTACATATTAGACTATTAGTTGTACTCTAGCTTGTAGTTGCACAGGTTTGTGCTACACTAATTTTGTCCTGTGCTTATGTGTCAAAAAGCTACCATTATTAACTACAGGACAACATCATATTTTTATTATTCATAGCCCCACTTAGAAGGAGCAGGATTTACCAGTTTTTCTTTTTATCAGCTAATCATCATTGCCTGCTACACATAACAGCTTCTACAGGTACACAGAATAGAAATCTTATTAAATATTTTGTATATGACAAAAGTGGAATCAGGAAAGAAAAAGAATTGAAGAAAAGTGGGATTTTCCCATCTGTTAGGCTTTGATAGGGAAGAAAATGATCTCACCATTACTTTTGCATTTTACTTTACATCAGTTTCACAGGGATACGTCTAGCCACACAGAACAGCAATGAGGCCCTATATCCTGATACTGAAGAGACCATTGCTCCCACAGATCTGATGTTAAGAGAAACAGCTACTGACCAGGACTCAAATATGTGGTCAGCATGTTCCATTTTATCCGTATTTATAAATTATACATTATTTATTATATATTATACATTATATTACCTATTATCTACTGTCTATTATCCATTATCTATTATATTATAACAATGAATCAATGATGACAAACTGGTAAACAGTCTTCAAAATGCCCTAAAATGTTGCCAAATATTTTCCCATGGACAGATTTTTTTTTCCCCACAAAAGATCTTGCATTCTTGAAAATAAGTGGCACAGTATGGAAGTCATAAAATGTGAAGACCCAGCTACTTTTTAATGCCATTCACATGTTTAAAGGGACTTTAATATAGGTTAAAAATCTGATGTAGTTCAGATTTAAAGATTAGAGGATAACTAGGATGAGAAATAGAGTTAGGGAAAGTTTTGTGCAAGAGTATTTCATCCAACACACCATTTAATTAAAATGAAAGTTTTAAGGAAGAAATTTATCAGTTTCAAGGAAAGTGAAATGAGGAAGGTTATTTGAGTTCAGGATGGAGATTCTATGCAAGGTAACAAAATGTCCTGGTTTCAGCTGGCATAGAGTTAACTGTCTTCCTAGTAGCTAGTACCGTGCTATGTTTTGAGTTCAGCATGCGAAGTGTTGATAACACTGATGTTTTCAGTTGTTGCTCAGTAGTGTTTAGACTAAAGTCAAGGATTTTTCAGCTTCTCATGCCCAGCCAGCGAGAAAGCTGGAGGGGCACAAGAAGTTGGCACAGGACACAGCCAGGGCACCTGACCCAAACTGGCCAACAGGGTATTCCATACCATGGGACGTCCCATCTAGTATAGGAACGGGGAAGTGGGGGCAGGGAATCACCACTCGTGGACTGGCTGGGTGTCGGTCGGCGGGTGGTGAGCAATTGCACTGCGCATCATTTGTACATTCCAATCCTTTTATTATTACTGTTGTCATTTTATTAGTGTTATCATTACCATTATTAGTTTCTTCTTTTCTGTTCTATTAAACCGTTCCTATCTCAACCCACGAGTTTTGCTTCTTTTCCCGATTTTCTCCCCCATCCCACTGGGTGGGGGGGAGTGAGTGAGCAGCTGCGTGGTGTTTAGTTGCTGGCTGGGGTTAAACCATGACAGTCCTTTTTGGCGCCCAACGTGGGGCACGAAGGGTTGAGATAACGACAAACCTGACCAGAGCTTGTTAAAACAAATTTGTTATAAGCATTCATTATATTGGTCTAATAGTCGCTGGTCATTATGTTGATTTATGTGTTCTTAGAGTTGTTGCTCTGGTTTTTAAAGTTCTGTTATGTATCACCTCGCTTGCTGTATGTAGTCCCTCTTCTGCTGCTTATCATCCGTGGGAGGTGGATTAAGGTTTTCGCTTTGATGTATTGTACAACACTGGTTTATGGTATGATAAAGTCGTCGGCTGTGGGATTAATCCAGTACTTGCACTCAGCATTGTCACCTTTATACTCTGGGAGCCATGTGTGGGAAACTATTAAAAATTATACCATTTACCTTTCCTCCTTGGAAAACCAGTCTATGGGTGGGGTACTTTTCTTCCCCTCTCCTTTCTCCTTCAGTCCAGTTACAATGGTGTTTGAGAATTTTGAAAAATTTGAATACTCTTGGGATGTTGGGACCAGTACGGTCCTAGCCCTACTGCTAGGAATTAGCATGCTTCTGAATGTGGTTCAGCTCTTGTTTAAGGTTAAACAACTATTTAAGAAAATCACCCAGAGATCTGCCCCAAGGCTGGATAATTATGAGTGGCAGGGTGTATTGGGTCTGGCTGAGATGGAGTTAATTCTCCCCATAGCAGCCACCTGGCTGGAGGCAGGGCCCCTCTAATTCTGGTCAGAGTATCCAGTATTCACTTCTCGTAAAATTGGCTCAGAAGTCCCTTCAAGAGGATCAGAAATAAGATCAGCCCTTCTACTCTGTTTGGAAACTGGAGCGGCATTTTTCCTGGTAGAATCCCCTTTTGTGGTGTTTTTTCCTCGCAGCTCACGAACCCGTGCATTTAGGACCGAGGTAGGTTTTCCATCCCATTTCCTCATGTCCTCTCCATGATCACATAAGTAAAACCACAGGGCACCTCGCGGTGTGTACCTCCTATATTCTCTTTCTTGGGCAGAGGAGCGCTCACTCCTAATAGCTGAGACGTTGGTCCTTGCAGGTGGGCAACAGGACATCTCCTCTTTGAATTGCTGGAAATCCTCGGACAGCTTCTCCACAGCCGAAATGCAGGCTTGTAGGGAGGAGGAGAGATTTTCTTTGTATTGACGGAGTTGGTGAGCCACTTCATCCACTGTTGGTGCCTCTTCGACTTTCCAGGTCATTATTGCCAGTGAGTTGGCATAGGACGATGGTGCGCTCCGTATAAACTTCCACCACATGGGTCATGTGCACTGGACTTCGTCTGGATCTTTGGGTAATTGTGGGTTGTCCGGGTCATGATGAATTGTCTCTAGCACAGCTAATTCCCTCAGATATTGAATACCTTTTTCCATGGTTGTCCACTTGCTTGATTGACATATAACATCTTCCTTAAAGGGGTACCTTTCCTTCACACTTGACAGGAGTCGCCTCCAGAGGCTGATGGCTTGTGTCCCTTTTCCAATTGCCTTGTCAATGCCACCTTCCCTGGCAAGCGATCCCAGCTGCTTGGCTTCCCTACCTTCTAATTCCAAGCTATCAGCCCCATTGTCCCAGCATCAGAGGAGCCAGGTGATAATATGCTCACCTATACGGCAGCCAAAATCTTTTCGCATATCCCGCAGCTCACTCAAGGATAGGGACCGGGTTATTACCTCTGGTTCTGCCTCTTCCTCCTGTTCCCGTGATGACCCTGGTTCGCCTTCATCCTTCACTAAGCGAACTGATTTTTTTGTATATTTCTTTTTATGTAAGGGGGCAACTGATACTGGTGCAGGTTGGTCCGCTGGTTCAGTTGCAGTACCGCTCACTGGGTCTTGGATAACCGCAGTGTCTGTTGCCAAGGTTTGAGTGACCGCAGTGCTCATCGTTTTGTTGTTAGGTCCAGAGACCTTCTCTTCTCCTTGAGGGTGCTGAGTGGTGTCAAAAGAAAGTAAGGTCAAGGGACCTGCACGGGAGATCCAGTTTTTAGGAATAAAATGGCAAGATGGACGTCATCAGATCCCAATGGACGTGATTAACAAAATAGCAGCTATGTCTCCACCAACTAATAAAAAGGAAACACAGGCCTTCTTAGTTGTCGTGGGGTTTTGGAGAATGCATATTCCAAATTACAGTCTGATTGTAAGCCCTCTCTATCAAGTGACCCGAAAGAAGAATGATTTTAAATGGGGCCCTGAGCAACAACAAGCCTTTGAACAAATTAAATGCGAGATTGTTCATGCAGTAGCCCTTGGACCAGTCCGGACAGGACAAGATGTTAAAAATGTGCTCTATACTGCAGCTGGGGAGAATGGCCCTACCTGGAGCCTCTGGCAGAAAGCACCTGGGGAGACCCGAGGCCGACCCCTGGGGTTTTGGAGTCGAGGATATCAAGGATCCGAGGCTCGCTATACTCCAACTGAAAAAGAGATATTGGCAGCATATGAAGGAGTTCAAGCTGCCTCAGAAGTGGTTGGTACTGAAACACAGCTCCTCTTAGCACCCCGACTGCCGGTGCTGGGCTGGATGTTCAAAGGGAGGGTCTCCTCTACACATCACGCGACTGATGCCACGTGGAGTAAGTGGATTGCACTGATCACACAACGGGCTCGCATAGGAAACCCCAGTCGCCCAGGAATTGTGGAAGTGATCACGGACTGGCCAGAAGGCAAAGATTTTGGAATGTCGCCAGAGGAGGAGGTCGCACGTGCTGAAGAGGCCCCGCTGTATAATAAACTGCCAGAAAATGAGAGGCAATATGCCCTGTTCACTGACCCATCCTGTCGCATCGTGGGAAAGCATTGGAGGTGGAAAGCTGCCGTATGGAGTCCTACACGACAAGTTGCAGAAACTGCTGAAGGAGAAGGTGAATCAAGTCAGTTTGCAGAAGTGAAAGCCATCCAGCTAACATTAGACATTGCCGAAAGAGAGAAGTGGCCAGTGCTCTATCTCTATACTGACTCATGGATGGTGGCGAATGCCCTATGGGGGTGGCTACAGCAATGGAAGCAGAGCAACTGGCATCGCAGAGGTAAACCCATTTGGGCTGCCGCACTGTGGCAAGATATTGCATCCCGGCTAGAGAATCTGGTTGTAAAAGTACGTCACGTAGATGCTCACATACCCAAGAGTCAGGCCACTGAAGAACATCAAAACAACCAACAGGTGGATCAGGCTGCCAAGATTGAAGTGGCTCAGGTGGACCTGGACTGGCAACATAAGGGTGAGCTATTTATGGCTCGGTGGGCCCATGATGCTTCAGGCCATCAGGGAAGAGATGCAACATATAGATGGGCTCGTGATCGAGGGGTGGACTTGACCATGGACACTATTGCACAGGTTATCCATGAATGTGAAACATGTGCTGCAATTAAGCAAGCCAAGCGGTTAAAGCCTCTGTGGTATGGAGGGTGATGGCTGAAATATAAATATGGGAAGCCTGGCAGATTAACTATATCACACTCCCACAAACTCGCCAAGGCAAGTGCTATGTGCTCACAATGGTGGAAGCAACCACCAGATGGCTGGAAACATATTCTGTGCCCCATGCCACTGCCCGGAACACTATCCTGGGCCTAGAAAAGCAGGTCTTGTGGCGACATGGCACCCCAGAACGAATTGAGTCAGACAACGGGACTCATTTCCGAAACAACCTCATAGACACCTGGGCCAAAGAGCATGGCATTGAGTGGGTGTATCATATCCCCTATCATGCACCAGCCTCTGGGAAAATTGAGCGATACAATGGACTGTTAAAGACTACATTGAGAGCAATGGGGGGTGGAACTTTCAAACATTGGGATACACATTTAGCAAAAGCCACCTGGTTAGTCAACACCAGAGGATCTGCCAATCGGGGTGGCCCTGCCCAGTCAGAATTTTTACATACTGTAGAAGGGGATAAAGTCCCTGTAGTGCACATAAAAAATATGTTAGGGAAGACAGTCTGGGTTACTCCTGCCTCAGGCAAAGGTAAACCCATTCGTGGGATTGCTTTCGCTCAAGGGCCTGGGTGGACTTGGTGGGTGATGCGAAAAGATGGGGAAGTCCGACGTGTGCCTCAAGGGGATTTAATTTTAGGTGAGAATAGCCAGAATTAAACTGTATGATATTAGTTGCTATATAACCCTGCTACTGTATGTTATCCTTACTATAATTGTTATATGCTATATCCATAGTACTATAGTAAGAATCACTTAGATCAAGCAAGAAAAGGACTGTGATAAAACTGAGCAAAGCGCAGTAGTGATGGAACCAGAACTGACTCCAGCATGCAACAATCCAACAGTGCACACCATCCTCCTGCTGCGCCAAATGTCACCTGCTCGTCACACCGACTGAAGCCCAATTCTGCTCTACCGACTGAGAGGACTTTGCACCATCCCTCCTGCCCAGAAAGACTGGTATGACAGATGGAGCCCAGAGTCGGAAACTAAATGAACTCAATGAATATTTTATGAACATGACCCATGAACTAAAGGAATGATATCTCTGTGTGTGTATACATATATATATATGTATATATCATTGTTCATATGTCTTAAAGGGATGGAAAGGTGATGATGATTGATCAGGATGTAACTAAAGGTATGGGAACTGAGCATGACATCAATGGTATAGAATAAGGGGTGGATACTGTCCTGGTTTCAGCTGGGATAGAGTTAACTGTCTTCCTAGTAGCTGGTACCATGCTATGTTTTGAGTTCAGTATGCGAAGAATGTTGATAACACTGATGTTTTCAGTTGTTGCTCAGTAGTGTTTAGACTAATGTCAAGGATTTTTCAGCTTCTCATGCCCAGCCAGCGAGAAAGCTGGAGGGGCACAAGAAGTTGGCACAGGACACAGCCAGGGCACCTGACCCAAACTGGCCAACAGGGTATTCCATACCATGGGACGTCACATCTAGTTTAGGAACTGGGAAGTGGGGTTGAGGAATCACCACTCGTGGACTGGCTGGGTGTCGGTCGGCGGGTGGTGAGCAATTGCACTGCACATCATTTGTACATTCCAATCCTTTCATTATTACTGTTGTCATTTTATTAGTGTTATCATTACCATTATTAGTTTCTTCTTTTCTGTTCTATTAAACCGTTCCTATCTCAACCCACGAGTTTTGCTTCTTTTCCCGATTTTCTCCCCCATCCCACTGGGTGGGGGGGAGTGAGTGAGCGGCTGCGTGGTGCTTAGTTGCTGGCTGGGGTTAAACCACGACACAAAACATTTTTTTTTTAAACAAAAATAAAACACATATTCAAAAATATTCAGAAGAATTAGATAGATAGTCAGCTACGCTATGCGGGACAGATAGGATAGGGTGCTGGGTCTCCCATAACAGATTTTCCCATGTGTGCATGAGGGGGATATAATATAATGCAAACTACATTGTATTATAAAAATAATAAAAACATTAGGAAAAGGAATAGATCCACATTTTTCACAATAGATATAAAATATAAGACTATGTATCAAATAAATCTAGTCTTTTCTTGAAACAGAAAAAATCAGCTCACTTGTTTTTTATTGGAAAGGCTATAGGAAAAGGAATTTTAATTGTTGACAATAGGAAATCTGTGTGAAGATCAAGAGGCTACAACAGCAAGAAAAGGCTTCTTCTTTCAATAGCCAAAGAAACAAAAAGATAAAAAATGAACACATATTGTATGTCTTTATTAATTTTATGCATTAAAATGTCATCCATCTCTTCTCTTTACCTGCATGTTCATATTTTGCCTTTAAATTTAACCTGATACTCACAGTGCCATTCCCTGCTACTGTGTACAAGCAAGTGTTTGCTCCTTTGCTGACCTGGATATACAGGAGAAAGCAAGTTTATCTGAAATGGTCATCGGAAGCACACTCTAAGACAATATTGTAAGTTTTGGATAATACAAAATAGAAATCAATCAGATGGTTCTGCTTTCTGTCCTTTGAATGAGCCAAGCCGTTAAAAAAGTTTCTACTTCAAAGCAAATAGAAGGACAAAAGAACCCTAACAACCTACACATGCCTATATCCCAGGAAGTTTTTTGAATATGTTTCTGAATATGAATCAACTTAAGATTCAAAATGAAGAAAATATGTATACTATAATTCAATTAGTGCAAACTCTAGGATTTTTGCACTGAATGGGAATATGTGACCAGATATGACAATTTCATAGATATTCTGAATATGGTCCAAGATTAGCATTCATCAATAAGAGGTCTAACCTAGTTCTCTACTCTTTTTATGTAAGCCAATTTCAGAGGTGAGGGACCCATGTTCAGAAAAGTGAAAGGAATTCATGTGAACTATAGCTAAGACTGTGGGATATTAGGTACCCTGGAGGATTAGGGTTAGGCTAGGAGACAGAGATAAGAAAAGCTTTACTGTGCTGTCTGCTTCAGTGTGGGGCAAGGAACTGTAAGGGAAATTTTTCTTGGTTAGGCAGTAGTCCTCTACCTTGCCTGCCTGCTAAGTTGTCACTCCTTACAATATGAGGAATCATCACAGACATTGCCTGAGCTGTAGCTGTTAAGGATAAATAAAACTGTGTTGTTGAAAGGTTTAAAAATATGCTTCTGCCTCTTGTTAAAAAATATTTGCTGTATTTATTACCAGTGCATAACATTTTAGAGAGACATATGTTTGCTTGCATGAGAATAAACCACAGGCAGCTGTTACCACACAGAGTGAGATTCTTAGAGAGAGATTCAAGGCAGAAATAATTTGCTGGTGATGTCTTTAACAACTACAATAACTGTGTTACAGATGAAAAGGAAGTTAGCCAACAGTAAGGTCCTAGCTCCTGTGCATTCTGATAAGTGGAACTGGTAAGAACCACTGCTGAAAAGCCATCAGTGAAGTCCAGCAATAGTATATAACATATGTGAGATCTAAGGACAGAAGTGACAGCTTGCAGTCTGTATCACCATCTCTGAGGAAAGAGTAGAGTCTCAAGAACTGAGACTTCATAGGTAAATTTGGAGAGGGCTCATAAATCTCCACACTGAGTCCTTTGACACCTTGCTTAAGTACTTGTCTCTTTGAATCAAATATTCAGATTCTGAGCATTAGCCAGGCTTCGCAGGGGGCAGAGATATTGAGGAGCATAATACAGAGGACTGCCAATTGAGTGGAGAACTATTATGGAGAGAAGTGGACCCCAAACACTGTTTTCTCCAGATGCTCCAAGAGAGAGTATCTCCCAGCTCCAGCATCCAGGCATGTTCCTTGGCTGTATTCCAGTTCTGTGTTGGGATCAGACCTGGATCACATGATCTGAGTGAAGAACTCAGATCCATTTCTGAGTTGCAATTATGGAGATTCCCTGTAATCTCCTCTCCACTAACAGTCATAAAACCAAATACTTGCTGTTCACTCCTGCCTACTGTCGTGGTTTAACCCCAGCCAGCAACTAAGCACCACGCAGCCGCTCACTCACTCCCCCCCACCCAGTGGGATGGGGAAGAAAATCGGGAAAAGAAGCAAAACTCGTGGGTTGAGATAAGAATGGTTTAATAGAACAGAAAAGAAGAAACTGATAATGATAACACTAATAAAATGACAACAGTAATAATGAAAGGATTGGAATGTACAAATGATGCGCAGTGCAATTGCTCACCACCCACCAATCGACACCCAGCTAGTCCCCGAGCGGCGATTCCCCGCCCCCACTCCCCAGTTCCTAAACTAGATGTGACGTCCCATGGTATGGAATACCCTGTTGGCCAGTTTGGGTCAGCTGCCCTGGCTGTGTCCTGTGCCCCTCCAGCTTTCTCGCTGGCTGGGCATGAGAAGCTGAAAAATCCTTGACTTCAGTCTAAACGCTACTGAGCAACAACTGAAAACATCAGTGTTATCAACATTCTTCGCATACTGAACTCAAAACATAGCATGGTACCAGCTACTAGGAAGACAGTTAACTCTATCCCAGCTGAAACCAGGACACCTACAGCTGTTAGTAAGTTTAGCCAAAGCAGAACTATTGGAAAACAGGTTCCTTCATGCTGAAACCCGAGGAATATGAAACTACATGAAATTAAAAAAACATTGGAAGTAGATTTTATCCAATCACAGCATGTGTGCATTGAAGACTTCAAATTCCTTCCTCATCTACTCTTTACTTTATATTCTTTTCTGTATGTGAATATCAACGTTTCAACTTGCCTTTGTCTTACTTTCATGACTGAGCAGCATGGATTTCAGGGGGGCTAATCAAGCAAGCCTGTTCTGATTAAAACCAAAAACCACTGTAATTTTCTCATGTTATTGGCTAACCTGGATTCTGTCATTTTGCTTTAGTTGTTTCTTTGTTCCCCCCAAATCCACTATTATGGGAATCAAACTATTTAAGTCGTATACAGACAAGATATTTTTTGTTCGGAGAAGAATATGGATATGAATTGTTTATATCAAATATTATTTAGATTTTTCCTACTTGGAAGATTTTATTTAATGGTTCCTTCAGACTGATCAACTACATGCAATAGAGGGGAGCATTTGGAGAATGCAGATTTAGCACAAACAGCATGGTTTTCCATGTAATTGGAATGTAAATGTCACTGTATTCTCTTTGTTGAGATCAATTCACTGCACATGTACTGATTGTATCTTGGTTGAACTTTGTGGCTTACCAATTCCTTATCTCAACTATCCCTGCATATTCAGGACCTTTCAAGATGTGGAAGTTTTTCTGAGGAACAGAGGTAGGCCAGACAGGTGGAAGCTACCCCTCAATTCTAGGTGATACAAAGACATCCCAAAAAGAGAATCATCCTGTGATTTAGAGCCTTACTTTGGAATGAGGAAAAATTAGATTCAGTTTTCAGTTGTGCTACAAACATCCTATATGACCTTGGAGACTGTGCCAGAGGCACCTAGCCAGTTGGAAACACAAGACTCTGAGATTTAACTGGCATTCAGATTGTCTGAATCTGGGCTTTAGCCTCTCTGTGCCTCAGGTCTCTGTCTGTGAAAAGAAGATAAATTTACTTCCTTGCTTCACAGTAGTATTGGACAGACAAATTCATCTCAGACTGTGAAGTACTACTGTGAGGTTTGTGTAAGTACCTTTATAAAAATGTATTTTTATTTTTTGCTTCTGTCTCCAGCATATAGTGGAGAACACAAAAACTGGAGTTATTATACAGTTTTGTCACTTGATATAGCAAAAACTACCACCCATAAAATCCTGGTTTTTATTTCCTCTTATTCTTGGCCAACAGCTAATAGATATTAAATACACATCCATGACTTACACCAGATATACATGTATATTTTATCTTATAGGGGCATGTATGTTTTAATTTCTGCTGAGTTATATGAATATGTTGCTTATGCATAAACATTGATGCCATTTGCTAATTAAAAACATTTTTGAAAGTTCTGCTAACACACTTACAGCCCATAGGCTATACACAAGTTCACAAATGTGTTTATATACCACATCTCTACTTAGTAGAGCCTGAATGTACTGAGTTCATCCCTCCTGATGAGTAAGACCAGAGAATGGGAGACTGAGACCAGAATGAAGTTAATTGGCATCAGCTAATTGTAAGTCAAGGCTACCAACCTATAGTTTCCATTTACCAGATACAAGGCAAAGTAGTCATCTTACACAATTTCTTATTTACTGGAGAAAATTCTCAAATTTCAAAAATCAGGTCATTTTTCCTGGCAGGGAATCCACTTTGCTTTCTTCAGAATTTGATATGGGAAATAGTAAAATTATAGAAACGTGCTTTTCATCTTGTCACCTACTATCTATATACTAAATAGGTATTTTAAATTAAAAAAAAAACCAGTAACAGCAGCTGTTCAAAGTTAGAGGAATAGCAAACCATATTAAAACTCAGAGAAGTTTAACTCAGAGAAGAGTTCCATACAAGTATTATCATTAACCCCAAACAATTCTGGTTAATGACAGATGTAATTACATAGGCAGATATATATTTCTGTGCATAATTATCCACATACACATATCTTGCAAATATAATTTATGTGTCAACTTTTGAAAATTTGCTTCTCCATATCATGTTGTGTATATTTTAGAGATGAATATTTTGGTTAAGGTAGCCCTAACTAAATGTGTTTCATGTAAAATAAGCAAAAGCTATAGCAGGTAAAGTAGCCTCCAAACTCTGCTTATCATAGTCTTACAATCTTTTTCAGACATCCGTGGTCATTATTAAACACTGTC
Organism: Harpia harpyja; assembly: GCF_026419915.1. NCBI lineage: Eukaryota > Metazoa > Chordata > Aves > Accipitriformes > Accipitridae > Harpia > Harpia harpyja. The sequence continues at coordinate 61,896,344 of NC_068941.1, read as the reverse complement.
AACTTAAGATAATACTTGCTGGCATTTTTTTTTTTTAAGTGTTCAGCACAGAAAAATAGAAATATTTGCTTCTCTTTTCTGTTTTCTGCTCTAAGCTCTTTAATCAGTTACTCTCTTCTGTATCGGCATTTCATGATGATTTCTAAATATTTCTTCTCATACACACAACAGCTCCATGAGAAAAAATTCTGTACTGGGTGCAATTTTCCATCCACAGTTATCTGTAGGTCCTTCTGGTATAGTTTATTAAGATCCAATTAGCTGCCTGCCTGAAAATCATGTAGGCACAGGTTTACATTCATTGCTGTCATAGACATGGTGTAAAAACCAGCCAATTAAAAAAAAAAAAAAAGGAAAGGAAAAAAGAAAAAAATCATTACAGTTATATAATTGCTGAATGAGAGGTCCTTACTGCAGTACTTTCAGTCAGGAATATATCACTAACCACTGAATTCTCTACTGGTTTTGGCTGGGATAGAGTTAATTTTCTTCATAATAGCTGGTATGGTGCAATGGTTTAGATCTGTGACCAAACCATTGTTGATAACACACCGATGTTTTACCTGTTGCTGAACAGTGCTTACATAGCATCAAAGCTTTTTCATTTTTTCATGCTTCCCTGCCAGTGAGTGGACTGGGGGTGCTGACAAGAAGTCGGGAGGGGACACAGCCAGGACAGCTGACCCCAACTGACCAAAGGGGTATCCCAGACCATATGACCTTGTGTTCAGCAATAAAAACTGGGAGGAAGAGGAAGGAAGGGGGAACACTTGGAGTTACGGCATTTGTCTTCCCAAGTAACCATTACACGTGAAAAAGCTCTGCTTTCCTGGAAATGGCTAAACATCTGCCTGCCAGTAGGAAGTAATGAATTAATTCCCTATTTTTTCTTTGCTTGCATGTGTGGCTTTTGCTTTACATATCAAAATGCCTTTATCTCAACCCACAGGTTTTCTCACTTTTACCCTTCTCCTTCTCTCCTCCATTGCACTGGGGGGGAGTGAGCGAGCAGCTGTGTGGGGCTGAGCTGTCTTACAGGGTTAAACCACAACAATTCTAAACAGAGTTCCATACAGTAACATTGATTTGAAATCAGTGATCTTTTGCAGTGCCAAAACAAGATGTTAACTCCCCTCCACATCACATTCTATGCATAAAACATTGCTGTTTGAGAATATCAGAATTCAATTCATTCTAATAAGGTACAATTCAGAACATAGCGTGGCGAGACAACACATATTCTCTAAGCAATGGAAGCTGCGATAATTTCTAACTTTAAAGACAATGCTAATTCTTAATTAGCTTTTTGCTCAGCTGATGAAATGCTAGATATTGTTTTTTATACTGACTGCTAAGCTTAATGACTAAACTCTCAAGTTTAATTAGACTCCTTGAACTGTTTCCTAGAATTTCTGAGTTTGTTTCAGACTTACTTTATTTCATAGGTTATGGTTAACATTTCCTCAAAGTGTAGAACACCATAATGAGAATGAGGTTCATAAATGGAAATTCTTACTGAGTCCTACAGTGCACATGCAGGGAAAATCCGCCCTGAAGTCACCATTTGCTCTTTCATCACCAGTGCTCTGATTCTCAAAAATCCACACTTAGTTCCACGATTTTTTAGAATTATTAGCCCAGTAAGTATTAAAAAAAAAAATTTAAAAAATCAAAATGCCAATGGGATTTAATGGTAAGTGTGCATGTAAGTACATTTCAGAAAAACAAGGAAGCCCTTGTGTATTTTCAGAGTTGGGTCTCATTTCTTTACCTTAGACATAAACAGTATGCCAAAAAAATTATGTTAAATGGGTAAAGTATAGCACATAATGTCAGATTAATCTATGTACAAACTGATTCATCTGGCTGACACTAAAGCCTCTGGTCTTCTAGAGGGGAACAATCCAGCCTCATTGGGTGCCCAACTTAAATGTCTCTATGCAAATGCACATAGCATGGGGAATAAACAAGAAGAGTTAGAGACGTGCATGCCTGCAGAGCTATGATGTTACTGGCATCATGGTGACATGGTGGGATGGCTCCTATGTGTTGGAATGGAAGGATACAGGCTCTGTAGGAAGGACAGGCAGGGGAGATGAGGAGGGGGTGTCGCCCTCTAAGTCAATGACCAGCTGGAGTGCATGGGGCCTGGGAACGGATGAGGAGCTGACTGAGAGCTTATGGGTCAGCATTAAAGAGAGGGCAGGAACGGGTGACATTATAGTGGGGGTCTGCTACAGGCCACCCAACCAGGAAGATTGAGCAGATGAGGCCCTCTATAGACAGATAGGAGCAGCTTCATGTTCACAAGCCCTGGCCCTCATGGAGGACTTCAACCACCCCAATATGTGTTGGAGGGACAAAACAGCAGGGCATAAGTATTCCTGGAATGCATTGACTATAACTTTCTTCTCCAAGTGATAGAGGAGGCAATGAGGAAAGGTGCTATGCTGGACCTTGTTGTCACGAAGAAGGAGGGGCTGGTGGGGGATGTGAAGCTCAAGGGCAGCCTCAGCTGCAGTGACTGTGAAATGGTAGAGTTCAAGATCCTTAGGGCAGCGAGGAGGGCGCACAGCAAGCTCGCTACCCTGGACTTCAGGAGAGCAGATTTTGGCCTCTTCAGGGATCTGCTTGGTTGAGTACCCTGGGATAAAGCCCTGGAGGGAAGAGGGGCCCAAGAAAAATGATTAATATTCAAGGATCACCTCCTCTAAGCTCAGGAGTGTTGCATCCCAACAAAGAAGTAGTCAGGCAAAAATGCAGGGAGGCCTGCATGGATAAGCAAGGAGCTCCTGGAGAAATGTGAACACACAAAAAAAAACTACAGAGGGTGGAAACAAGGAGAGGTAGCCTGAGAGGAAGGGGGGGAAATTGTCTGAGCAGCCAGGGATCAGGTTAGGAAAGCTAAAGCCCTGCTAGAATTAAATCTGGCCAGGGACATCAAGGTCAACATGAAAAGCTTCCATAGATACATCAGTGATAAAAGGAAAACTAGGGAAAATGTGGGCCCTATCCAGAAGGAAATAGAAGACCTGGTTACCTGGGATATGGAGAAGGCTGAGGTACTCAATTACTTTTTTGCCTCAGTCTTCACCAGTAACTGCTCCAGCTACACCGCCCAAGTCACAGAAGGCAAAGGCAGGGACTGGGAGAATGAAGAACCAACCACTACAGGAGACAATTGGTTTTGAGACCATCTAAGGAACCTGAAGGTGCACAAGTCCATGGACCTAATGAGATGCATCCACAGGTCCTGAGGAAACTGGCAGAAGAAGTGGCTAAGCCACTATCCATCATATTTGAGAATTCATGGCAGTCCGGTGAAGTTCACACTGACTAGAAAAGGGGAAACATAACCCCCATTTTTAAAAAGGGAAAAAAGAAACACTCGAGGAACTACAGGCCAGTCAGTCCCACCTCTGTACCCAGCAAGATCATGGAGCGGATCTTCCTGGAAACTATGCTAAGGCAGATGGAAAATAAGGAGGTGATTGGTGACAGCCAACATGGCTTCAGTAAGAGCAAATCGTGCCTGAGAAATTTGGTGGCCTTATACAATGGGGTTACAGCACTGGTGGATAAGGGAAAAGCAACAGACGTCATCTACCTGGACTTGTACAAAGCATTTGGCACTGTCCTGCACAACATCCTTGTCTCTAAATTGGAGAGACGTGGATTTGACAGATGGACCACTCGGTGGATAAGGAATTGGCTGGGTGGTCACATTCAAAGAGCTGCGGTCAACGGCTCCATGTCCCAGTGGAGACCAGTGGTGAGTGGTGTTCCTCAAGGGTCAGTATTGGGACCAGCGCTGTTTAACATCTTTGTTGGTGACATGGACATTGTGGTTGAGTGCACCCTCAGTAAGTTTCCCAACGACACCAAGCTGCGTGGTGCGGTCAACATGCTGGAGGGAAGGGATGCCATCCAGAGGGACCCTGACAGGCTTGAGAGGTGGGCCGATGCAAACTTCATGAAGTTCAACAAGGCCAAGTGCAAGGTCCTACACATGGGTCAGGGCAATCCCAAGCACAAATACAGTGGATTGATGAGTGGATTGAGACCAGCCCTGAGGAGAAGGACTTGAGGGTGTTGGTTGACAAGAAGCTCAACATGACCCAGCAACGTGCCCTTGCAGCCCGGAAAGTCAACCATATGCTGGGCTGCATCAAAAGAAATATGACCAGCAGTCAAGGGAGGTGACTCTCCCCCTTTACTCAGCTCTCATGAGACCCCACCTGGAGGAGTGTGTTCAGCTCCAATATAAGAAGGACATGGACCTGTTGGAGTGAGTCCAGAGGAGGGCCACGAAGATGATGAGAGGGCTGGAGCACTTCTCCTATGAAGACAGGCTGAGAGAGTTGGAGTTATTCAGCCTGGAGAAGAGAAGGCTCCAGGGAGACCTTATAGCAGCATTCTAGTACCTAAAAGGGCCTACAAGAAAGGTGGAGAGAGACTTTTTACAAGGCCATGTAGTGATAGGACAAGGGGTAATGGCTTCAAACTGAAAGAGGGTAGATGTAGATTAAATGTGAGGAAGAAACTCTTCACTGTGAGGGTGGTGAGGCACTGGCACAGATTGCCCAGAGAAGTTGTGGATGCCCCATCCCTGAAGTGTTCAAGGCCAGGTTGGATGGGGGTCTGAGCAACCTGATCTAGTGGAAGGTGTCCCTGCCCATGGCAGGGGGGTTGGGACTAGATGATCTTTAAGGTCTCTTCCAACGCAACCATTCTATGATTCTATGATATAGAAGATCTTGGAATTACAATGAACCATACAGAATTTCACTCTACTGATTACTAGATTACCAGTTTTAAAGCAATGAACAGATTTCAGTAGCTCTGAACTGAAATTAGCCCCTTAAACAGAATAGTTTTGCATCACTATGCATAACAGACTGAAGATTTTCTACAACTGCTACAAAAATAATGGTACATGAAACTAAACCTACTGTGTATTTTTACACGTCAGATACACTTCCTTCTGCTTGCTTTATTTGGCTTTGGAGCCCCCGTATATCCAGCATAATAACATTTCATGTCAAACTACACTTCATACTCTCAGATCACATTTTGTACATAGATAAAAAAGGGTAGATGTCACACATGTAGTCTTTTAATTTGCTACACCAGATAGCTGGAATCAATTGGTAGGTGTACTTAGAATTTGTGCTATTGATAATGAGATAATTACAACTTTCATTGTGTTTAAATGAAAAAAAAAACAACTTTAATTTCACACTAGTAGGGAAATTTAATCTTGGCACTATATTTAGATTTAGACCACTATACAAAGCCAATAATTTTAAATAAACTCATACCTCCTTTTTTACTGCTTTGGAAAATGAATAATGGCTACATGGTTGCCCAAACTACTTTTGCCAATTCATACCGTGTGGTGCAAGCTTTTTGATGTCTTCCTGCTAAGCCTACATACTCAAACATTTTTTAATATCACAGTGACTGTTAGAAAGGGATACATGAAAATGAGTTTGAGCCCAATGAGACTAGTCACAAACTCAAAGTTAAATACATATGACTTCATATGGCTGAGATTTAAACCAAATTTTCACTGCTCATGCAGATTGAAAAACACTTTTATGGTGACTTTGGTATGAATATGTTTTGGTTCGTAACTTTGGTGCTTTGAAACAAGGCCAAATGATAACTCTGGAATATTTCTTAACTTTCCTTAAAGAACAATCCCAGAATCCTGGCTGTGCCTGATGCTTTGACGAGCAAAGGAAGTTAGCACAGATAGTCACGCTCAATCAGAAGAAAGTGAGTTTCATTTCATTTTTCAATTTAATCTAAATTCCTGATAATTTGTTGTTGCTGTTGTTCAGATGTGAAATGGGGAGTCCTGAAGAAAAACCAGAGGGTTTTTTCTGGAACAACACAAATGACTGAGATACCATGTTATTAAAGGCACAAAAGGGTTTATAACCCTGTTGTATATTCACTGGCTGTTATTCTTAAGCATTCAACTTCTGAATTCTAGGCATAGATGTATTTACCAAGCTTTTTAAATTTCTGTGAATATCATTCCATTACTTGCAGCAATACTTTTGCAAATATTGTATACATACAAGTGTATTTATAACAGTCACCAGATAAATCATGAGGGAACTATTCAAAAAGGTAAGAGAAAGAGCCCACACAAGAGACTGAAAAAGTGCATACATCCAACAAACTCTAAAATGCAGTAGTCAAGTTCTCAGATGTGAAGAGGAGCTTTCTCACACCTCGTCAGAGCAACAGAGTCATTCAGAAGGTCTGCTATGTAAAAAAATAGGGCTAAAATGATTGGTTTGCTGCAAGTAGGTGATACTTTGATCCCCAAGAAATCACAGAGATCAACCCAAAGTCATAACTAAATCATGATTGACTTGAGGGAGATGCAAGCCTAAGAAATACAATATGCAACTAGGTTTTCACTATTTGTCCAGAATCTTATGTATTTTCTTTGAAATGACCTCAAAAGGTATTAAATTCCATGGTCAGAAGCCAGTTTAGTGGTACTATGTATTATTATTCTTCATGGCTGCCACAAGGAAACCCATTAGCAATGCAGCTAATTGCATTGGCTTAGCAAAATTGATGGAGACAACCATGAAGTGAATGGATCACAAACTGTCATATGAATTGGAAGAAGAGGCATGGACTTGCCATTCAAAATGCAGTGTTCTCAGGAAGCTGTGAAAAGCCTTGTAAACAGTACCACCCTTATAATAAAGGGAAGAATGTTAATATTTTTAAATACTATTTTAAGAAAGGATTTCTTAAAATCCACGTTATCTGTTCAGGTGGTAGCTCTATGCACTCCTGGTCAGTGTTGGAAAACCTCATTCCTGAGAGGTAGTACCTTTATGCCTGAAGAGTCTACCAGGTACATTGGATGCCTTAAACAGCAAGGCCCAGAATAAAACCTGTGGCTTGTCTGTGTTCCATCTCCCATTGAATGGGATCAAATTGGCAAAATTCTTGTCACTTCTATTCTTCATCATGCCACTCTTTGCCCTTCAGTCGTCTTTTTCTCTGCAGGTATAGTTAACTCAGCAACTGCCTATATCTAAAGTTTTAACAGAAATGTTCTCATTATGTACCAAAAATCTTTAAGCACTTGATAAGGAATGAGCAGGAAACAGCAAGTTTTGAGTTTTCCTTGGCTATGTTCTCTCCCAGCTTCTGACATGAGCTGGAGGCTTTATTCAAAGCATCACATTTCATAGCTGTTTAATGCCTGATGGACCCTGCCCATGAACTTGTTTAATCCCTTTCTGAGGTCATATTTTTGAGCTTCACAACATTTTTGGGGAAAAAGTTTCATAATTTAAATGATACATCAGGTGAAAAATACTTCATCTTATTACTGTTTTAAGCCAGATACATAATAATTTGATTTTGAACTCACTGGTTCTTGAGCTATCAGAGTTATTAATCACTCTCTTGCTACTTTCTCCTTGCCACTTGTAACTCACATATTCTCCATGCACTCGCTTGCTTTTTTTTTTCTTTCCCAGAGTCAAGCAGCTAAGCCTATCTAACCTTTCTAACCTGTCTGTATGTTTAAATGATTCAGTGCTTCTGATCAATTTTTCTGATAACTTCAGTCTTCCAGTAACTTTAATCATTGTCATTTGCCTGGTTTTGGTGTGTTTTTTTTTAAACAGCCACAGAGCACTGAATTAATATTTAGAAAACTATATATGGTGATCTGTGCTTCCCTTTCTCGTACATAATGGCTGATAAAGAGCTCACCATTGTTCATGTATAGTTTCATTTTTTTTACATCCGTAGTTTCAGTATTTTCAGATCATATTTTAAAAGACTGTGAGCTATTAAAATGCAAAGCTGATTTTCTCATTTTAAACGGCTCTCTAATTTCAATATACACCTGAAGATGTTTTAAAGGAATATTTACACAAGCACGATGTGATAGCATTAATGTACCTTCTATTGTTGAACAGTATTAACTATTACAGGTTCTTCCTTTCTCAGAACCCTTGCAGAGGCCTTTGGGAAAATAATAGTTCATAAATTAATGGCATTACTAGATCAACTTATTACCACTTATCATGGGTGAGATCCATACTTAAACTACTTCACGGTTAACAGAACTCAAGGTATCATTCAGGAGACTTTGTGAGAAATTCTTATTTTGCCTTCAGGCTTCCTCATTTGAAGAATTAAAGTAAAAAGGTGTTCTGATGATGAATTACATATTTTTCTTATTTTCACGTGGCAATTTCCTGGAATGTTTTTGTTAGATTTTCTCCTGGAAAATACTATCCTAGTCTAAAGTCCTTATACTGCACTCTATTCTGTAGTATCCAAACACCTGTACGTATTATTAAGCGTTGCAACTAACATTCATTACATTTTTTGTTCCTCACAGATTTTCTCAGGGGAAGATAGAAACAAAATGCATATAAGTTAGCATCATAATAGACACTCCAATCATAAAAGATCAAAAAAGTAAGCCACTTCTTTGAATTAACACTTGACCATATTTGACATCTCAGGAGCATGCACTGTCTACTGTTTTTTGCTTTGACTAGTGATGAAATGTTTTGACCAAATGTGGTAGAAAAATAGAAATGGTCCAGTACTGTTAGAAAGGCCATAAAGGCTGAATGTTTCCTAAACTGGAGTCCAAAGAAAAAGAGCAGCTGAGAGGATGCATAAACAGACCCCTCTGCTTATTGGCACTGTGGCACATAAGCACCTACTCTTGAATCACGTAACAAGGGATAGCAATAAGGGAGCATCTTATAAAACAATATTAGAAAAATCTTCCTATCTAAGCATGCATGCACTGTTGTATTCTGGAAGGCAGGGTAGATCACATGATAAAGGAGAAGCTATGGCATTTATCTGCTTTCAAGGAAAAGTGCCCTCCAAGAGAACTCATCTGAAAAGGGATCCACACTGTATACTACACAGCATGAGGCCATCTTTCTAATTTTATTCAGTAGGCACACCCTAAATCAGAAGATGAGCTGCTGGCTTTTTCTGTAAATGTGTGAAAAGCCAGGACTGTGGTTGCAGAGTGGAAATCAAAAGCACAAGTTTCACTCATCAGTTGTACAGGACTTGACAAGCCTCAACCTATATTAAACATATACACATAGAGCAGAAATTACAGAATCATTTAGCTAACTTAGAACTCTGAATCCACATTACTTCAAAATAATGTTAAATTGCTATAGTCACTATCTTTAAAAAACAAAACAAAACAGAAATGATACAACTAATCACACTGATAAAAAAATAGGCAGCAAGTCATTTTTTTACTTTTCCGTAACTGATTTAGAACAATGAGCTCAGATAGCATCAAGAAGTCATGTCAAAAGGCTGCAACTTTCAAAAAGAAAAAAACACTATAGAAGATACTATGGTAAGTTTCAGAAAATAATACAAATCATTTGTGAAATCATCACAGTATGCACAGACAGGCAGAAGGGAGATGTGTCATACTTGAGTTAGAGCAAAGCTAATTTAAGAAATGTGAAGCTAATGTCAGGAAAATTAATTCCTGACATTTTCTTGAGTGTGAGTAAGGAAGAGCATAAGTAAAAACATTTCAAAGTCAGTAATATTAACAAAACATCCTGCAACTGATGAACTTTTTCACCTCATAACTTAAAATGCCCTAAAAATGAACTGAAGGTACATCAACAAGCTGTTACAACCTCATCAAAAACATACCATGATATCCCACATTACATACTAAAGAGAAGTGAAATTTAAATTTAAATCCAATTTTCTACAGAAACCAAAAACATAGTCCTTTCCAACAGTGAAGATAAAGGTGATGAAACACAAAGAAGAAAAAAATTACTCCTGAATTAGTTCTAAGTCATTATAAAAAATACTATTTTAATTAAAGGTAAAAAGTATTGCAAGTACAAGGTGAAACTGCTAGAATGGACTGGATACGTGAAGACCTATATTTCTGTGATGATTGCCATCTGAAACACCTCCATCTGAAAAGTGCAGGCTTTATGATGAGAAAAGTTAATGTCTGAAACTGCCAAAAGATAGCTTGTGTCAGCATGAGCAGACCAGTTTTTATATTCATGGAATATCAGGGTGTCAAAAGGTATTGTGCTAGCCCTATTCCTAAATCATGCAAAGCTGCAGAAAACCATGATGACTTGAAAAAAGAAATTTGGAACCAAGGACTTATGACTTCCGCTGTCTACTTGTGTGTCCACCATCTGGTTCAAACAGCTCTTTCTTCCCTAGTTAAAAATAAAACTCCAGCATTTTGAAATGAAACAAAATAAACTTTCTCAAAACTTTGCCAGCCAGTTCTGTCTATCTTAACACAAATAAAACATTTTTCTGTCTGGCTACATGACAATTCAATAAAGAGTGTTAAAACAAAAGTGAGAATATCACAGTATGCTTTCATGCCACTCTCCCCTCTATGAGACAAAGCACAAATTTTATGTACAATATGCTACCAACAAATTACATAATTTCATGTATGTTGTCTAATATCTCTTGCACTTTATCTCAATTTAAGTTGTCCAGATTTTGAGTAACGTAAATTGAACATTTTTCTTTTTCCCACACAGAATACAAATTCAATGTTGTTTTCATCGATTTTCTGCAATTTTTTTTGTGTGAAGGAAAATCATTTAAATTTGTCTTGCCACAATTTGAGTTTTGTTGTACATGAAGTGTACAAATCTAGAAATGCCCCTGGCAGGTGAGAACCTAACCAAGCTCACACTCAGTCCAGTACAGTAAAGACAATTGTCAATTTTTATTACACAAAGATAACAAAAAATGTAAGACACATTGTACTTACTACTTGGCAAACACTAAAATAAAAAGGACACACAGCCTTTCAACAAATGCAAGTGATCATAAACAGACTACTAAGTGATATAACATCACATAAAGACCAAATCTGATTAAATCAACATTGTAACTGAAGCTTTTAAGAGGTGAAATGGATTAATTGTTTATGAGAACAGTGTATATTGATTTATGCACCATTCTGTTAATGACTCTTCATTCTAGGAGCCAGTCCATCTTCCTCTACACTAATTTGTTCTGGGAGGAAAAGAAGAAACACTGCACTTTGGCTCAGACTGAAGCAAAGATTCATTCCAGAAATGAAAGGTGCAAAGAAAAGATCTCATAGAATTTCTTAGACATCTGCAATATAATTTCTTTGACCTATTGCAGATCCTTTACAGTCCCGTGTACAGTTAGGAATGAGTCAAGGGAAAGAAACTTATCCCAAAGTGTTTCAAGTCAAACATCTAAAGACTGAGGTACTCAAGTACAAAGCAGACCTGAAAATATTAGAGGAAGGTACGGAGCAGGTGATCTGGTGACATGCAGAGCTTTTATAAAAAGAGCTTCCCTGCAATGATTTAAAAATACTTTCTTGGAAATAAAGTCATCAGTACAGTTAGGAGCATGGCCCTTGCACAAATCTGTAGGTAATACATCATCCCTGTGACCAAATGTTGTAATCCCATTCACAGTACAGTACAGAACAGAAATGCTTCAGTGAGCTCAGGGCCTACTGGGATCTGCCACAGGACTCATGCTTCAGGCACCTAACATCTCCCGCTCTCAAAGATTACAGCTGAGTTCATTATATTTATAAACATTTCCAAAAATAGTTTGCAATCACTTCTTTCTTGTACTTCTATCTACTAATTAATTTTAGTTTTCTCATTATAGATTCAAAAATTTTGTGGCCAGAAGCATCACTACAGTAATCTGTGAACCAGGGCCAGAACACAGCTTTATTCAACTTTCCAAAGCACAGACCTCTTGGACAAAGGCTAAAGAACACCTGCACATGAGAAACCATGCGACACTATCCCTCCATAAAAAAAAAAATAAAGACTAAAACTTCATCTGTAGTCCAGCCAATCCATGGAGAAATCAACAGCAGCCAAAAGCAGTGAGAGGTCAATGGGCTTAGAGAACAAGAACTAGATTAGAGGTTGGGTTTAAGGCTCCTTGGCTTGTCTGTTTGGAAATTTTCTTCTTGTTAAGACTGCAGCATCAGCGCAAGAAATGGACCCCACCTTATGAGACAGGGAATTCAGGCAGCTTAAAGAGGGACTCAAGTATGTGCTGTTTGTGCAGTATTTCAGATATGGGCCATGAATAAGGTGTCCGCAGTATTTCCAGGGAATGATAAGGACAACAAAAATAAATGCATCACACTGATTCCTGATTACTACACTATAAAAAGTAGCCAGTTACATAAATATAGGCAAGTCACCTCACAGAGCCTCACATGGGCAATGTGCACAAATAGTGAAGAATCTCTGCTCAATAATTTGGGAGCTTGTGTTAAAAAAGACCACCCAGATCCTATAGTCATGCCACCTTTTCACATGCATGCAATTTAATTATTAATGATGTAGCCAACTCCAACCTCTGCTAGCATGTCACACACCAGTGCAAAACACCTTTGGTCTTCTCATACAAGTTGTCTTCTGGAGTCAGGTTACTCAATCAGCTAGTGAAAACCACATTCTGATGATAATAAATCACTCACAAAGCTGTTTTCTCGCACCTCCTACCCCCAGTGGGATGAGGGGAGAAAATAGGAAGAGTAAAAGAAGAAAGAAAACCCATGCACCAAGATAAAGACAATTTAATAAGTGAAGGAACCAGGAAAAGAAACAAGTGATGCTAAGGCAATCGTTCACCACCATCCATAAACAGACTGGTGCCCAGCCAGTCTCTGAACAACAGCCTTCTCATAAGACAAAACCACACCAGTTTTCCATTGCTGAGCTTGATGTTACATGGTATGGAGTACCCCTTTGGCCAGCTTGGGTCAGCTGTCTCAACTGTTTCCCCTTCCAGTTTCTTGCCCACCCCCAGTGTACTTTCTGAGGGGACAGTGGGATGAAAGAGCAGGCCCTGATGCTATGCAAGTACTGCTCAGTAATAACTGGTGTGTTTTCATCATAAATCCAAAACACAGCACCATATGGGGTGTTATGAAGTGAACCCCATCCCAGCCAAATCCAGTAAAGCAATCAACATGCATGCCTATTTTATGGTCTTGATATACAGGCTCGATTGAGTTCATTCTCACATTGCTGTGGCAGACAATTTTAGACTTAAATGTGTATCTTGTTCTGCCAGGCAAAACAGAGCTCCCCTGCACACTAAAAGAAGGCACAACTCTTTGAAATTTGGTCTTCGCTGCTTCTTTTGCTCTCCATAGTCTTTATGAGAACAGACAAGTTCAATTCTTGAAAACAAAGTTATGCTGTATCTCAGTCATTCCCAGAAAACCTGTGCTATAATCAGGTTAGACCTGCTGCTGATTATAACCTACACAGCTTTACTTAAAAGGCACAGAATAGAGGAGAATTGTTAATTTAAATGATGCCTTACATTTGTTTGCAACCTATTTATATTTATAAATATTACTGAAGCTTGCACTGGTGCTTCTAGACATGAAAATTACGGCACCAAATTTAGCATCTTCATTTGAGTAACAATACACTTCACAGTGATTGCGACATCGTTAATAATACATGATTCTGAACTATAAAAAATTTAACAGCATAGAATAAACACTGATCATATAAACCAAATACCATTCAAACACAATTAATTAGACCAACTTTTTTTTTTATAGTAGAACACAATTTAATTTACTTAATTTAGTCACATAAAATCTCTGATCATAATTAAATTTAGACCTTTTTAAAATTAACTTACAAATAAATACGCCGAGTGGAGTAAACAAAACCACTTATTGAATCCCAAGAAAACAATGCAAAGGTCTGGATTTATTCATTTATTTAGTTCTTTTCATAATAATATGATCAGAGTTGGACTCCATAAAACCCACTCCATAGAAAAAATATTCTGAAGTTTTACTTTTACAGTGACTCAGTGACTTAAACATCAAATTAATAAATCCCCTCTTAGGTCTCCTCCTTCTCCATTCAGCAATTCAGTCAGAAATGAACTCATGCCAATCTAGGCGAATACTTAGCACACTCTTTGTTTAAAGCATATGCTTTTAAAAGGAAAAGAGTAATTCTGAGCAGCTGGAGGGCCACCCCGCTCCTCATGACATTTCTGAGGGACCACATGCCTGCCAGTTCAAGTTTGAAGACTACACAATGCTGAATTCTGGATGCACAATGTGCCTGGAAGAAGAGGGTGTTCAGTGAATGTGGACTCTTCCAGATCAAGCACTTGTGGCTAAAGGTTGTAGATCGTACTGGTTGGATTGCATCCCAGAAACCTAAGCTACCTCTTAGGAACATGGACTTCGTGTAGCTATGTGTAATTTTCCATGTATAGCCCATCACAGCAGCATTAAAATATGCACTATTTTCTCCTCTATTGTCAAGTAACTAGTAAAACTTATGAATTCAGAGGATTTGGGCATCTTTTGTATGCCTCTCTGTACTGCATTAAAGTTCTAATGACCTCTGAGCTTTTTCCCCAATATTCTTGCTTGCACTGTGTCTGGAATGGCTTGTAATCCATTTATTTTTTGTCTCTCTGAAGGTGCTGTCTTCTGTCCTTCATCTCCAGACTATTCAGTAGTGGCTCCCACTGGCATGTGCTTCTGTTTATCTGTACTGCCCTGAAGGGCTTCATCCTTAGATACCCATTCCCACTTCATTCTTGTTCTTTCTTAGTCTTTGCAGGCAACTGTTGTAACAGACTGCAGACCTCGCACATCTTTTCCTTCAATAAAAGCAACAGCAGCAAGGGAAGAAGTAGGAAAGAAAAAGAAAAAAAGTGCCTCTGTTTCCCTAAGAGCTGCAACTCAGAAACAGTCTGCATTCTCTATGCACTACAGTAACCAGCATAAGAGTATTTATTTTCAAAGCTGTTACAGAGGTCTGGGGTCTTGTTCTCCGCATGCCGTTCCCCCACGTCGCTTTTTTTTTTTTTTCCTCAATAGTGTGCAGAACCAAAATCAAGAAAGGTTAATTCCTACAAAAAAGTTAAGTGCTACCAATCTACTTTTGGCTGGAAAACCGTTGTAAGTGTTCAAACACTGTAGCAGCTTTCTTGGAAGAAATAATGAGAATATCTGGCGCTTACTAAATGTTAAGAATAGGTCAACTTCCTTCTTGAAATGAAAAGCATTGACCCTAAAAACATTGCAAGTACCTTGGAGCTGATGGACAGCCTGGAAACCTTTACATTCTTTTTATTTCATCTCTCTCTCTCTAAGCACAAGTGGATATAGTACATTACATTAATACACTTTATGTAGGATTTAGATCACAAGACTTGCAGGTGTTTGGGGCCAAAGATTGCCTCTGGAGAGTATGATAGATCTCTTGACTAACCACACTGACTGACTGCTGCTCACTTATTAAACATTACAAGTACTTACCTTGTGAGAATGATAACTAAGATCTTTAAAGGTAGCAGTTAAAAAGATAGGTTTAAAGGTATTTCTAGCAGATACACACACCAGTTACCCATGTTGTCAGTAGCAGCTCATTTTAGTAGCAAAAAAGAACATTAAAAAATGGGAACAAAAAAGTTATCATTTAAATGAAAATGTGTTCTAGATTTTTTTTCAATCCCATTTTCAAATAATAAAATAAAGCTTCAATATTCTGAATTACAGGTCTGTACCCTTTTTGAAAGGGCAGATTTTTGTTTCACTGAAGTCAGCTGGAATTTTTCTATTAACTTGAATTTCATCAGAAGCAGAACAGCTCCCCATCCCGCCTCTCCTTCCTTCCTGCCTCTAGTCCCACTTATCCTACAAGGAACTTTCTGCCTGATACGTTGCATTCTGCATTCTGCTTGTATGTCTCTTAATTCTTTTAACATAACAAAAATCACATTTCTGAGATAAGAGTAAGGCAACTTTAATTCATGTGCTACCAGGTCAAGTAGGAATCAGCAAAAACTGGGTAGTGAACATCAAATCCTACCTAATGATTAAATAATTATATTAAATTAAATAATATTGAATTGTCTGTGGTCTAAAATTATGCTTATATGAACAATTTAGAGCCATGTTTATTCACACAGAAATTTCCTATCGAGTATCTAACTCAAACATACTTCAGGAGACTTATCAGGAAAAAAAGATGCAAAGAAAGGCTTGCTCTTTTTAGTGTCTGTGGTTTTTTGCATGGATTTCTCCACAAGTCTTAGGGCTTCCCTACCTGGCTGAGAAACTCTTTTTGTCAGTGTTGAAAACTGTTCAGAATAATCTTTTTCTAATATCTTGATGAGGAGATGACATGATTTTTCTGTACTAAACCTACTAATGCTAACTTTTTGCATCATTCACACCTCCCTTTTACAAAGCCTTCTAAAGCCTGACCATTAGTCCGTGCACCAAAATGTTCTTGCCAATGTTACTAGATACTCAGAAATATAGATGATTCACGTTCCCTTAGTCCCCAAGGTCTACCACTTGAAACACTTCAGCGGTCTCCTCTCATCATCTTCTGCTGATGTCAATGCAGTGTCTGAGCTGATGTGCACAATGGGTCCAGACCCCACCTCATATAACAGATGTTACCACTAGCTCCCTCCCAGCACTCTTCTCCTCTACCCTTTCACACTCCCTTCTCCCCCTTCTCCTTGAAGTTTTTGAATTTTACTTCCTTTCCTGTTTCAGTGCTTTGCTTCTTGGTCATTTTATCAGAAAGATTTTTATCACCTCTAGAGTACAGACTTCAGAAACTCACATGAACACAGGAGCACGAAATGCATCAAAGTCCCAGGGACACAGGTCCCATCTGTCATTTTAAACTCTCCACTTATGTGTCTGAATCACTCTACTGACTTCTTGCCTGGCTATTTGCCCTTCCTGGGGTTGGAGCAATGTGTGGAATTTTCAGTTTTATTTTCTTTGCTGTTCAGTTGGTTGCTTCTGATTTCACTTATTACTTCAGGCATCCTCAATGATTTTTACAGGCCTTACATTTCAGATTTAGAGTATTTCATCATTCTGTAGCTTTTTTTTTTTTAGTCTTGGTCTGAAACACAACAGTGCATTCATAGGAGACCATGATCAGGCAGAATCTGGTTGACAGGTGTGAAGCTCTGCATTAATGCAGCAGTCCTTTCATTTGATTGTACACTGTAGGAATAGGATGAGGACATTCTGATCACAATTCAGGGTTTACTGTTACTAATCATGCTGATATAACCAATGTGTCAGCTCATGTGTGCTGACAGCTCCTGGTGATAACCTAGCAGCAATACAAAAACACAAGTAGCTTAATCCTATTCATGAAGTAAGGTGTGGTTATAAATACACTGTTTCTAATTAAAAAAAAAAAAAGGCAGCTTTTACATGAAAACATTTATTGATACAACTATGCTAAAAAAAAGAAAAAATTTATCCTTATAGAACTGTTTCAGCATAGATCAGAAGTTTGATTACAATGTACCAGTTTTGTGGAGTTTTAACCACCCTTTTGCATTTTAGAAGGCATCATTTTTCCTTACTTAACACAAATATTGAAAATATGTCATTCTTCTTTGTCTGGGGTATTATCTTTTCTTTTTTATCTCTTACTGCCACCTGAAACTAGCATTCCTACACCCTTTTTATATCACACAACCTCCAGACGTCTGTTTTTCACAATATATGAATCAAATACAGCATGCAGATGCATTGTTGTAAAAGAACAGCATCAACATTTCTTGGAGATATTACATTATATTTCTGTATCTTCTGTTCTTCTCTCTTTCTTTGTTCAGCTTTCTCCTATGTGTGTATGCCTGACTGTGCCTTTCCTTTTTGTGGGTAGTGAACTGCAGCAGCATCCGTGAAAGAATATTCAGAATCCTGAATGCTAGTTCAAGTTAGCTTTTAGTGGAGTTGGTCTTCTGTACTGTCCTCCAAACTGACAGCTGAAAATGTATTATGAAACCACCAATTACCTTTTCCCTCTCCTATTATAGACTTAAAACTACTTATGGCAGCATCAGGATTGTGCAAAGGCAGTGGGATACTCTTTGTGGAATCAAAGCTAAGACAAGCAGTTGGCTAAGCTTTAGAAACAATCACCATATAATGCTGATGTTCTTGAAGACAATAGGTTTGTCACAGTTTGTATTCCCTCACTGTTTGATACATTAATGACAGTACACAGAACATTCATGTTAGTAACATAAACATTCTAAAGTCAAGAAAAACACTAATTGGGCCACTTCAAACTTTCTGGTATAACTTCAGGTATAGGTTTGTCAACATAAGAGCTATTGTTATTTTGTATTTATAGTCAGGATGTCCTTAAAATGTCCAGGCAAAATCCATGAGAGCCTTGCTGTACAGTAAGCATTTTACCAGGATTCAGAATATTAGTCCTAGCAAGGAAGACTATACTAAAAAGTAAGACTCGCAAACAATAATAGAGAGGAAAATACAAATAATGATCAGGTCTCCTATTTTCTCATTGCGGCGCCCTATATTGTCCCAGTAAATGTGTCAGATTTTCTTACTCACAAAAATTCTATCCAGAAGGTATGCCATCTCAGTCCACAGTTCTTACTACCATTGTTTTATCAGTTTTACAGAAGTATTTGTATGAGGCAGTTGCTTCTGGTTAAGCCTGTTTTAAAGCTTTACAAATGAAAAGTCCCAGTTCCACATACTTTTGAAATTTCCTGTCTGTGGTGCTTTCTTCCTATTCTATTTAACTCACAGTCACTAATGTCAAGTAAGCTTGCACTGTCTGTATGTCACTTGCTTATGTTCTTATAAACTCCTGTGCCTCAGATTTCTAACGTTATATTAGTTACTGTACTACGATCCACTAAGATTAACACCATATAGTAGATTTTCATGCTAATTAGCAGCAAACTCACATTCATTTCACTTCATCCATTGCCATTTCAATAAAAAACCAGGCCTTATCTCCACTAATGATGAATGTCAACACTTCTAATGTACATAATAGCTATAGACAAGCCATCTGTAACCTCCCTGCCCTCCTCCCCCTTCTAGCATTTACACTGAGCAGTTAAAACAGCTTAAGATGATATGTTTTCTTGAAATAGGTAAGTTGCTAATGGTAGAGTGTTTAAAACTTCTCTGCTGTCTGGAAACCATTGCGAATGTGGCAACAACCTTTTAGAAGGACTGTCACAGAGTCTTTCAAAATAAACAAGTCAGGTACTCAAAATGAAATTTATTCCAGTAAAAACTGTTGAGCACTCTGACAACATTAACAAACAACAGGTTCGGGTGTCTGTTTAAACGAAACTAGTACTACACAACTGACTTAAGAATTCCCAAGCTCTGGAAAGGATGACCCAAAATGCGCCCTCACTCACCTAAAAGCTGAGGGCTCTCAACCTCGAGGAGTTTCCTTGGGCAGCGCCCCGACCCAAGGGGAGTGGCCCTGACTGCAGACCCGCTGCTCCCAGGAGGACCGGCTCAGTCTGCCCTCCGGCGGGGATCCCTTTGGACCACGGTCGAATCTGACCTGTGGTCGAATGGGGTCCTGTCAGTCCTCACTGGCTAAAGGCCCAGTTACCATAAAGGCACAAAGATAAGGGCGCAAAAGTAAGGGTGCAAAAAAGAGTCAATGTCCACTATATTTCAATGGCTGGAGAGCCACAGTCTTTGTCAGGGCTGGTGCATCTGCCACAAGGACTCTGAGGGATCCAAGGAACTACAGACCTCTAAACCTGATGTTATTAAATAAGTTAGCAGAGGCTACATTAAAGGACGGAATTAGTGAACTAGATAAATGCAAGTTTCTTGGCAAGAGCCAGTAAGAGTTCTGCAAAGGAAAGTCCTGTTCTACCACTTCTTGGCCTTCTTTAAAGTGGTCAGCAAGCATGTGGGCAATCTGCTTGGTATAACCTACCAGGGCTTTTGAGGAAACTAATCAGCCAGGGGATAAAAAAAGGTCCTAGTATAATGAAAAAAATTTAAAAGAGAGGAGTAAAAGGGTGGAAGCAAATAGTCAGTTGTAGTGGGTGGAGTACTTCTTAAAGAAGGAAGTCAGCAGTGGAGCTGCACAAGAGCGCATGATGGGTCCTGTGCTGTTCAAAGCGTTCAAAATGATCTGGAAAACAAGTAAGGAGCAAGCCACTGAAGTTTGCTGGTGACACAAAAGTTATTAATGTTAAAATATATATAGTTATGTTAGTATTATTACAGCAATATAAAAGTTGTAGTAAAGGCAAGAACCAACTGCAGAATTACAGAAGGCCCTTATGACACAAAGTGTGGGCAATAAACATTATAGAATCATTTAGGTTGGAAAAGACCTTTAAGATCATCAAGTCCAACTGTTAACCTAGCACTGCCAAGTCCACCACTAAACCATGTCCCTAAGCACCACATCTACACATCTTTTAAATACCTCCAGGGATGGTGACTCAACTGCTTCCCTGAGCAGCCTGTTCCAATGCTTGACAACCTTTTCTGTGAAGAAATTAATAAGATGGCAGATGAAATTTAAAACAAGAAAAGTGGTGCATGTGCATGTGAGGAAAAAAATAACACTAACCTCACACATCATCATGGCATCTGAAGTCACCCTTCATGAGTAATCTTGAAGATGTGACAGTAGCATGGTCACACAGTAGCTCAGGGCTTGGTGGCAGTCACAAAGCAAGTAAAACATTAGGAATTAGGGAGAGGCTGAAAAAGCACTTTGAAAACAGAAACGCTGAGAGCTACTAACTGCACAAACCACCTTTTGGTATTTCTGTGTTCTTATATACAGTTTTCTGCTAGGCACTTTACAAAAGTGACCTCAGAAAAGATGGTAACTATCCAATGTCATTAACCAATATTTCAATTTAATTTATACTGTCTTCAGTGGACAACTTTACTTTCCCTCTGCCAAGCAATAACTAAAACTCTGTATTTTTGCTGGAAGAACTTCTTGCAGAGAAAATCTGTGATGGGAGTTTGTGTATTATATATTAAGAGCCCCCCCCCTTTTTTTTAATGCCGTTTTCTTCAATTTATGCATTCCATCGAATCCTGAAAAACAGGTCAAGTAGCACATAGGAAAACCCATTCCCTGTTTTCCACCAAGGTCAATAAAATGCTAGCACCTGAGTATTCCCAACAAACTCTGGCACCAGAATTAATTTTAATCAAAAACAAGAGAAAGCTTACCTGCTACCTATATGGTTAGCTCTCTGCAGAGTCCAAAACTAACAGTAACATATATATTCCTAAAATATGAATATGTGCTTGCATCATTAGAAAAAAGAACCTGAAAGATTATGTGTCCTCCTTCTACTTGCAACACCAGCCATACTAATCCTAATGGTGTTGTGCAATTTTAAAATTCTGTTTGGCGTGCTCCAAAGAAACAGATGTAACGGGGGAAAACCCACAGGATAGCAATTTATATGGTTTTGCAAGAAGGGTCAAGAAGCTGTGACCATTTCTGAGGTCTAAGAAACCAAAACAGTTAAGACAGCCTTGTACTTTCTTGTATCTTCTGTGTTCTCCTGGTGGGATTTTTTTACCACAGTCTGATTGTACTTTAAAAAGTAGATTCCAGCTCTAAAATCAGTCTTAAAGATATCTTTTAGCAATTCCATTTCATTGATTAAAGCTACCAAGAAAACAAGGAAATGCCGAAGTGGGCAGAACACTTGTATCCTAAGCTACGTGATAAATTCTAGTATGAACAAACATACCATTCGTACCGCCTCCTACATTATTTAGCTAGTTTAACAAATGTAAATTAAGTACTTGAAGTCAGCAAAATTAACTATAATAGATGAGGCTTACAAATGAGTAATTCTGTACAGCTGCCATTTGCTCAATATTATAAAAGCGCTCTTAATTTGATTTAACACATCTGTGAAGTGACTTCATTCTATAGATTTATTATCTGAATTTGCATTTTTTTCTGCTTACAGGAGGGAAAAAAGAGCCAGTTTCGCTTGGAAATTCTCATTTATTAGGCTGTTATATAAATCTCTTCTATAGTGCTTTGTGATGCAAGTATCAGCAACACCAGTGAACAGGGTTCTGTGGTAATTAGGGATAAATGAAGAGATCCGAGTGACAAACGACTAAGGTTTTTGTTTTGTTTTGTCACTCCCCCTCCCTCCCCCAATATACCCCTGGTTACTCTTCTACTGTTGATTTTGAAAACCTAGGCAGGTACACATGCTTGTATGATTTATTAATCAGATTGAAGTAGAAAGAGACCCTCAAGAAATGCTGCCTTGTTTCAGTGATTTAGCACTCTTCTGCTAGTTTGGGTGTAAGCCCTCCATCCATTTAACAAATAATGCAATTATCCATGATCATCTTTCCTGGTGCAATAGTTCTCTTTCTTACCTGGTGCAAGTGGAAATAATTTCACTGACTTCAATGAGGTTAATGCAGAGCATTCTTAGCTCTACCATGCTATAGTCAATATTATTCTGGCCACAGAGCATCTTTCTAATCTTAAAAATAGCTTAGTTCTGGCTAAAGAGATCATAAAAAATAATAAAGAGAGGAAAATTTACCTTTTTATATCATCCATGAAATTGAGGCCTTAACGCCATGAAGGACAAAAGGTCTGTAAACATATTATTGATGTTACTGACAGACTGTAACAGGTCACAAGGTTTTTCAAAAACCAGTAGTATGTGTACTGCATATCTGAGGAATGAAAAGCTTCAAAGCATATTCACACACAAATTCTCCAATTCAGCAGTTATATCTATTTGATTTCAATTCCTTAAAAGTCATACTGTGCTCATTAACTATTTTAATATGTAATGACAGACTCAGAAAAGGAATTTAACACCTATGTGTCACCTAACTTTTGTCACTGCAGTGAGGCAGTTGATGCATGATGTTGGAGGCATTTAGTACCTGTCTACATGGACAGCAAATCAATTACCAAATTACAGAATATTCTGAGTAGGTCTCACAATACCCTTTCCAATAAGCCATTCGTCATTCCATGGAATAATTCACTGACCATATGGCAAGAGACAGAAGGAGAAAGCATGGCAATAAAACCAGTGGTTATTTCACTCAGCGAAAGATGGCTTAGGTCTGAGTCCTATCTCCAGTGCAATATAAATATTCACATATGGTATAGGATCTAAGCTTTATTATTATTATTTTATTAATAATTGTTAAACTGGAATCTGGTCTTTTCCTTCCCCTAGCTACTGTGCAGAAAACCTTCTCCATCTCTCACTTACTACAGGCCCCCAAGTCATTAAGACAGTTTTGTTCTGTTTGCCTAGCTCCTTTACACAACACAGGAAAATTATTGTTAAACCTATGAGAAACTTGAGACACTTAGCATCATGTGGTAAAGTTCCCACCGCCCCTCACTTTTGCTGTAGCAATGGAGCAAAGATGGAAGTTAATCTCAGTAAACTTCTGTGGGTGATAAAACACAGTCACACATTCTGGTCTTATATGGTGGTTACACAGCTTTTCATGTCAGAGATTAGCTCTAGCAGTTAAAGAGAACATTTCTTGAAGACTAAGACTAATCTAAGTGAAAAAAAAACCCTAAAGCTCGATCTATGAAATCCAACTAAACTGAAGGCAATTCTAAACAGTAAAAGATCTTTTTGTTCTAGTTCTTCTGAAAAGCTGCTGCCCATGTTTCAATGTGTGGAAATTTGTGTCACATTCAGTGCAAGATGGGCACATATTTCAAATGAAAATACATTTACCAAAATACTCTTGTAACTTCTGTAAGTCTTTTCTGCCTTTTTGTTTGTACCACCTTACTATGAAAAAATATAAAGATACTTAAATCCTCTAGATTTTTCCTAAAAGTCTATGATAAGGCCATAATGTTAACTATAACTTTAGAACATGTTGATTATCTGTCACTTATTCTCATCTGAGAAGCAGTCATGTTGTACGACACATAGATATGCACAGTCATATTTCTGAACGAATACATTAGTATGGAGGAAAAGCCAGGTCTAAACAGCAACCTCTTTACTTAAACAGTGGGCCAAATATTATTTAATTTTTCCTAGTGTTCTGCAGCCTGGATACATTTAGTAGATAGTTAGATTTTGATCTATAGTCTTCTTGTACCATGTTACTGGAAAATGGAAGACAAGGTCGTATTTGTTATCATCAATTATACATGTCTATATACAGAAACAGTGGGAGGAAAACAGACAATATTTGTGTTTGGACACAAGGCTTTGCCATACAGACCATCACCTTCATTCATGATTAAACAAATGTTTCACAAAAGACCTACTGAAATGGGAAGATTTATGGTTCCTTCCTTAATATTATGTACTTTTCTATGCAGTCACCGTAATAAGTAAGAATGAAGTTTCTTAATGTTGCTTGAATATTTTTGCACATGATGAATAAGACCCTTTTATAGTCTGGAAACAGTGATAATTATATTTTGTACACTCTGCACGGAATCTATAGTTCTCATTAGACATATAAGTTCTTCCACAGTGTTTCAGGTAATGAAGAATAGCCAGAGCCATGCTGCATTAAGAGGCTCATTTTTCCATGAAGCAATAAACCATACAACATTTATATTAGTGACTCTCTGAAACTGCACACAGTAAACATAATAGCAGTTACAACCATCCATCTTGTGAATGACAGTGATGGGTGTTGCCCAGAGCTCTAAGTAACATGAACATCAAAAGCACTCAGTCTCTTAAAAACTGGTCAGAAATCATGCAATGGGACATATGTTTGATCCTGAAATAATCAATCATTCATATGTATTTCTTCTACATGCTGAAGAAAGTTATTGAGAGAGCATGAAGTATATTTGCTTTGAAGTAGAAATTTGATGTAGCTGAATAGATAATAAAAAGCATCTGAAAAAGTCTAGCAATATCAGTATGTTTGCACAAGCTAAAGTCTCATTAGGAATAGGAGTACAGGCACTCATACCAGTGAAATTAGTATATTGTGCTTGAATGTTATGAATTGTGGGAAAGCTCTGAAAGAATGGGTTGGGGTTTTTTCCTGTTTAGGATTTTTTCTTTCTGTGACTGAGACAGGCATCCAAGTTTGTTTAAATACTTAATGGGATGATATAACATCCTTCCTTTTCTATTGTCTACCACTTACATTTCACTGAATTAAACTGTTGTGGGGACTAGATTCCTTGCATCCACATCTGCTTATTGATGCTTACTGGTGGCAACTTATAACTACTGTGTAAGTTCAGTGTACTTCAAGGTCTTACATAGCAAAGAGATGGCAGGAAAAGTTATGCTCTCAACATCTAAAAAAAAAAAGGAAAAAAAATCAGCTTGTATGATATTTGTATATTTTCCAAGCAAGCCTTCTGTTCCTGACCTGTAACATGGATTCTCTTCCAACTTAAGGAACATAAAACATGTTTTACAACATACCTAATTGTCTGCAAGTATTCAGACAAATTCTTCCTGAGACCTACTGTTCTATACAATGTAATGAAACTCATTTTTTTAATGAAGATAAACTGCCCAAGGATATTTTCTTCTAATAGCAACTATTTAATAAGATTTTTTTTAAAGACCAAACTAATATAGCCATATCTTCCTGGACAGCATATGCAGAGTTAGAAGTGTGCCCTACCTGCACAGTTCAATGTTTACCAATTTTTCTTCAGTATTTTTTTAGGTATTATACAGAGAACAGAACTCCAAAAGTAAAACAAGAACCTCGAGACTATATTGTACACTTACCCAAACTTGCTATCACAATATACATACTTCTTTCCAGTAAGGTGAATCATAAGGAAACCCACTTAGACTGGCAATTTTTTTTTCTTCAAAATTTCAGCCTAATATTAAAAGGTGGTATCTGCAATATTACTGATTCCCATTTAGTATTTTATATGCCTGACAGAACTTCTGAGTGCAGATCAAAACTAAGGCAACTTAACAACAGCCTGGCAGTGATAAGAAGCCTGAAAATGAATATAAATGCGATGTGTCCACTTTATGCTGTCGGAGAGATATAAAGTGGTCTCAGAGTAAATGAGAAACCCTACAGAGTTTGAGCATTTCAATAGATAGTAGCTCAGATGCCAGTAAAGTATTTCTCTGCATATCAAAGCACTTATAAAGCAAGTATCATTATAACACACAAAGCTGTAGTGTTTGAGTGAGAGCTTATGATGAATAAAGATTTAACAATCCACAGTGAGTCTTAAGGATGGGTACTAATTTTTTTCTTTTAGTGACTGCTAGATAAAGACAGAACAGTTGAATATGTTTTGTAATTGGTTTTGTCACTCCAAACAGTCAAAAAATTAGTAAAATGGTAGACAAAATACTGTATCCTTGATGATATAAACAACAAGCCATATGTTAAACAGTTTTTATTACAAAAATCTGTTAGTTTCTTACAAACTAGAACTTGAGTATTTATGATGCATGCAACAAATCTGTCTTGGCAACAACAAAATTCCTCAGAGATCTCATTCATGGAGAAACTACTTTAACTCCCCAATATGATATTTATAATCATCTCAATCACTGGTTCATTATAATCTATATCTGAATGATCACATTTTATTTGCAGATATTGTACTCTCATTACAGTAAACACACTATCATAGAAATTGTGTTGACATTGTATTGTCACAGACTCACAGAATGGCTGAGGTTGGAAGGCACCTCTGGAGGTCATCTGGTCCAACCCCCTTGCTCAAGCAAGGCCACCTAGAAGCGATTGCCCAGGACCATGTCCAGATGGCTTTTGAGGATCTCCAAGGATGGAGACTCCACAACCTCCTGGGCAACCTATGCAAGTGCTCAGTCACATTCACAGTAAAAAAGTGTTTCCTGATGTTCAGAGGGAACATCCTGTGTGTCAGTTTTTGCCCATTGCCTCTTGTTCTGTCCCTGGGCACCACTGAAAAGAGCTTAGCTTTGTCCTTTTTGCACCCTCCCATCACGTATTTATGTATATTAATAAGGTCCCTCCTGAGCCTTCTCTTCTCCAGTTTAAACAGTTCCAGCTCTCACAGCCTTTCTTCATAGGAGAGATGCTCCAATCCCTTCATCATCTTTTTGGCCCTTCATGGGACTCTCTCCAGCATGTCCAGGTCTCTCTTGTAGGAGAGAAGCCCCGAAATGGACACAGTACTCCAGTTGTGGCCTCACCAGTGCCAAGTAGAGGGGAAGGATCACCACCCTCGACCTGCTGGCAATACTTTTTCTAATGCAGCCCAGGATACCATTAGCCTTCTTTGTGGCAAGGTTACATTGCTGGCTGATGTTCAACTTGGTGTCCACCAGGACTCCCAGGTCCTTTTCTGCCAAGCTGTTTTCCAACTGGGTGGCCCCTAGCATATATTGGTGCAGGGGTTGTTTCTCCCCTTGTGCAGGACTTTGCACATCTCCTTGTTGAACTTCATGAGGTTCCTGTCAGCTCGTATCTCCAGCCTGTCAAGATCCCTCTGGATGGCAGCATGACCCTCTGGCTCATCATCCTTTCCTTCCAGCTTTGTGTCATCATCAAACTTGCTGACGGTACACTCTGTCCCATCATCCAGGTCATTAATGAAGATGTTGAACAGGACTGGACCCAGTATTGACGCCTGGGGTACAGCACTAGTCACTGGCCTCCAACTAGTCTTTGTGCCACTGATCACCACCCTCTGTGCCTGGCCATTCAGATAGATAGCTTTCAATCCACCTCACTGTCTCCTCATCCAGCCCATACTTTAACAGCTTGTGTATGAGGATCTTATGGGAGACAGTGTGAAATGCCTTACTGAAGTCCAGGTAGACAATAGCCATTGCTCTCCCCTCATCTACCAGACCAGTCATTTCATTGTAAAAGTTTACTGAGTTGCAACACTCCAGTCATGGGAGTCGTGATCCCAACTAAATGGTAGGCCTGCAGCTGCACACATATCTCTAACTCAGCATGTTTATTCCCCATGCTGCCTGCAGTAGTGTACAGGCTCTTTAGAGAGGCACCTCAGCATGTTGAATTCCTGGAGAGGGTTTGGGGGATTCCTCCATGTTGGTGCCTTGTAGGCACTTCCTACATACAAGTGCTGGAGATGACCCCATTTGTCAAATATTAACTTTTCACATTTCTTAAGCTCCATACAGCTTCATCTCACATTTCATAAAATCATAGAATCATAGAATCATTTCGGTTGGAAAAGACCTTCAAGATCATCGAGTCCAACCATTAACCATGCCCCCTAAACCATGCCCTGGAGTACCCTGTCCACTCGCTTTTTGAATACCTCCAGGGATGGTGAATCAACCACTTCCCTGGGCAGCCCATTCCAATGTTTGACAACCCTCTCAGTAAAAAAATTTTTCCTAATATCTAACCTAAACCTCCCTTGTCTCAACTTGAGGCCATTTCCTCTTGTCCTATCTCCAGACACCTGACAGAAGAGACCAACACCCTCCTCACTACAACCCCCCTTCAGGTAGTTGTAGAGAGCAATAAGGTCTCCCCTCAGCCGCCTCTTTTCTAGACTGAACAACCCCAGATCCCTCAGCTGCTCCTCATAAGACTTGTGCTCCAGGCCCCTCACCAACTTGGTTGCCCTTCTCTGGACACGCTCCAGCACCTCAATGTCTTTCCTGTAGTGAGGGGCCCAAAACTGAACACAGTACTCGAGGTGCGGCCTCACCAGTGCCGAGTACAGGGGAACAACCACCTCCCTGTTGCTGCTGGCCACACTGTTCCTGATACAGGCCAGGATGCGATTGGCCTTCTTGGCCACCTGGGCACACTGCTGGCTCATATTCAGCCGGCTGTCAACCAGCACCCCCAGGTCTTTCTCTGCTGGGCAGCTTTCCAGCCAGTCTTCCCCAAGCCTGTAGCGCTGCATGGGGTTGCCGTGACCGAAGTGCAGGACCCGGCACTTGGCCTTGTTAAACTTCATACAATTGGCCTCAGCCCATCGATCCAGCCTGTCCAAATACCAAAACATGCTTAATATTTTATGTACATATTTGCCATATTAACAAATATACTGCAAAATTATTTTTATTACATTACCATAAACTATATATCCTTTGTTAAGTTAAAGATAAATCATTATAATTTCACTAAGTTTAAAATTTACTTGTTATTCTAAATGCTCTTAAATCGGTCATAGATACTATGAAAGTTAGCCAAGCTTCTCAAGACACTCACTCATCCATTTCTAAATCTCCTTTTCTTTACAATGCTAGTGTGAAGAAAAAATACCTCAAGATAATCAGAAGTCTGTGTAAGGCTCAGATACCACAAATTTAGGAAGCATTGAGTTAGATCATTGCTAAATCAAAGCAGATCCCCAGAACTGCTGTTGCACCACAGATGGAGGCTAACCATTTTCCTACCATCATTTTCTTTGGGCATCTTTACAGACATCTCTATGCTTAGTGAGAGATTAACAGTATTGATGTCTTTGAAGTCTCTGTGACATATATGCTGTGGCAGTTGGCAGGCTTTCTAACTGACTCGGACAAGAGGAGACCTATTTAGCAAACATGTTGAATTTTCACAGCTTTCACCCTTTGGGTGTTCCAGCATGGCTTTGCCAAATATTTCTGCTGTTTCTGTAGTGTTCCTTGCTTCAATAGAGCACAAAGTTATTCTCCCACATGCACTGCTGGATAGCAGCCCAAGGTGATGACACCCTTAGGAGAGCACAAATGCGTACGAAGGTAGGTAAGAGCTCCAGAGACCGGCTGGCAACACCCCTGCAGCTTCATTGCCCTTGAGGCAGCCATCTCTGTTTATTACCTTGTATCCTCTGTAGTCTACTAAAAATCACTTCCAGGTTTTAGCAATCATCGTCTCAGTGTTCATTTTCATCTGACTCCGGCTAGTGACTTACTTGATGATGTTGCAGTGGAGATTTGTTACCAGCCCCAGCTCCTTGCACTACTGCATGTGACTCTGTAGGAAGTTTTCTGTTAAATCTATTGCAATCAACAGGCAACAATGAAAGTAAAACTAGCACAGCATTTCTGGACAGTTGTGATACAACAGCACAGAATAAAGTGTGTCATGAAGGGATTCGGTGACCTAAACTATTTCCCAGATTTATCATGAAAGGAACTAACACCATTTAACATACTACCCAGAGAAAGGATGTGTTGACTTTATGAAGTCTTATGCTAGGGATCTTCTCTGCACCAAAGCTTGTCACAGAATCTGCTGGTCTGACAGTTGCAATTTTAAAGATATGAAAATTACTTAAGAGAATGGCATTATGTATATGAGCATATAGCAGTTATTACCAGATGAACTGTGATTTTAAAAAAAGTTGCAATGCATGTTTTGTTTTGGTTTTAAGATTATAGATCTGTAAGTTTGAAAATTACAGGTCTGGCAAAAATTGAAAGACCACCATGAACCAAAGTAACTGCTTTTACTTCAAACTGTATTCCTGTGATTCTAGCCTTTCTCTATGAAAGGAAAAAATAAAACCAAAACGCGCATAACATAATATTCAGATTAAGACTGCTCTGTTGAACAGATGGTTGCCAATTATGTCCAAGTGCTAAACTACATGAGGTCTTAGCTTTCTAGAGGATGTGTATTAATGTCCATTGAAAATAAAACTGAAAACATGCAGTGGATTCCACTGAAGAAATGAGTTAAGACTTGAGCCCTCATGATAGAATTACCCTGCTGTTTGTAAAGAGTCAGTGGTGAAAGAAGAAAAGAGGAATGACTTTTACAAGTTCAGCTACCATACTTTCCTATGACTCCTTGAATCCTGCACTATTTACTGCTGCTTCAGTTAATTTGAAGCAGAATGTCTGCTTGACTCCCACGCCAACAAAAACTTCATTACATGGAAATAGTAATAAAAGAATATCTTGATAGATTAAGAGGCTGTCAGTCTAATCATAATTCCTGTGCTGTTCATTCCTTTTAGCCTTAATGGGTAGTGAAGTCCCATAATAAATTTTGCCCTAACAAATACTGTAGAGTTTCTGCTTCCTGCCAGCTGCACATTTTTAAGAAAGCTACCTATACAGTCTGTCTTTTTTCCTCTGTCATAAATAAAGTGCTATTTCCCTTCCTTAAATAATCACTGGAAGCAAGAGTCAGTGATCTTTTCTTGATAACATTCATAACAATTCATTAATTTAACCAGTTTTGCATTCAACTTTATCCAAAAGAAAATCTAGCATTTTCAATTAATTTACCTTACAGTCCACCATACCACTTCCTGAGCTATGGCCATTCCTGTTTCTTGAGTTTAAGCGTAAGGACCAGGACACTGTACCATGATGGTTTGGGTTTTTTTATATCTATACTCCCAGCAGTATAGCAGACATCAGAAAAACAGATATAGGTCCTTTGTCTAATCAATATAACCAAGTGTACTTAATGGTCCTGTAAGAGGAAGACAACTTTTTTCATGCAACAGACAAGTAAAACTAGCTGTAGGCAAACTATGGAGAATGTAAACCATCTACACATAACTTAATTTTTAGGATACAATGGTGAATTCAAGTCTTTTTGCACTTAGAATTAAGATGAAAGAAACACTTAAGGTATAGCGTAAATATGCTGGTTAGTATAATCTATAGATTATTCACTAGAGAAATTTGTTCATTACAGTGATTCTCCACCCCCGCAATTCAGTGTATGGGACCAAAAGATTCACAGCTGAACACTCAGTACTACATGATTGATTTCTCCACTGTAAACTCTCTTGCCTCCCATCATCCATTCCTTTACCACATTCTGTAGTCAGTCTTTCCTTATGTTAAAGAAAGCAATAAATTAATTATTCTCAAGGAAAGTAGCCCCATCTTATCCTCCATATAAATTTGTAAAAGTTATCCCTAGCATCATATTTGATCTCTATTCAATGTGATGCTTCCCCCTCTTGCAGGTACCTCACACTGACAACATCTGACCTAGAGGCAACATTTGAAAGATCTTGTTACTGGATGCTGCTATATCAGAATGAGCTGGCTCTGTACTCAGATGGAGGATTAAGGCAGCACCTCTAAGCTATTTCTCATGAAATCTTCCATAAAGGGTAATATATATGGTGATATTTTTTTCCTCCGAGTCTGGAGATCCTAATGCTCACCAGACCTTGGGAGGGGATTTGTGATGCTCATGTCATTTGAATTGGCTGTAAACTGAGATTTTTACTGTACTGATCTTTAAAGAACCTTCTTCCTCCCCAATCCTTCAAAAATAAGTGTATTTGCCCCAGTGGCTTAATCATAATCCTGTTCACCATTGCTATCCACAAAGGTATCAATTTTCATTCCTTAAATCAGGAGTACTTAAACCAAAGTTAAAAGCATCAGACAAACTGGCATATCCTGCTTCAACTCCAGTCAAAACTCGAGTTGTTTCTCATTTTTAAAGTAAACGTATTGGTGAAAAATAAACATCCTGTAGACTCTGCTGGAAATTTCTGATATAGCACTACATGAAAAGTTCTTTGTAGACACTAGACTGTAATTTCTAAATCATTCTGCTTATTATTTCTTAATTTCTCCCAACTTTCTGTCTCAGGCATGGCAGCTGCCCTTGAGCACTCATGTCTCCATTGTTTACTTCAAACTATTCTTCACTGCATAGAAGAGCCATATGGAACTCTCTTTTTTAGTATTATTTTACATAAAATCACCAATCCTTCCACTCCTGTATTGCAGAAGCCATTCAAACTAGACAAAGAATCTGGACCACTCAATCTGGAAAGCTCAAACACATCTCATTTTTTTGACAAAGGCATGAAAGATTTTTGACAATAAGCTTTCTTTTTTTTTGTAAACATTGTTCAAGACTGGGCAATTACAATAAAAATATAGGTAAGGTGTCTCAGGTATGACCTTAATAAGACAGAGAAGGATAGTTCTTTAGTTAGCAACAATCAATTAATTTTAAAGGAACAATTCAGATGCACCATAAGAATTTGATGCAAGAAAGAATTTGGATCAAGCTTTCCTGTTTGATAATACTGAAAATATGCTATTGGCTGTTGAAAACTAGTGGGGTATTTAACTATAAATCTATCTTCTGAATAGAAGTATTAATGAAAATTACAGTAAGAAATAGAGATCAATAATTAAGCTTCAGTTTGGAGACTGTGCTGAGATTTATCTAAACTATCTTTATCTTTCTGGTATTGCATCTAGTGTTTGAACTGGCTCTAGTTTTCACCCTTAAAGACTGTGCTACACAAACACACAGTGTTAACAGTCCCTGCTCAGACAGAGAAACACAAACACCCCATGAATTCCAGCTATGATTTGTGCTCTAGAGTCCCTGGTGTTTCCACAAGCCAAAGAAGAGCAATACCCTGATGGCTTCCCATAGCCTTCCCCTTACTGCGCCAACCTCGCTCCTCTTCCACTTTGGGTGCCCCCTAACTGCCTCCCCCCAGCTCCAGCACCGGTTACAGGCACAGTGCAGAGTTTCTGAGGGAAGTCATACAGCCTGCATAATTTCCATGGTCAGGCTTAACAGCCAGCATGCTTCCTTCTACCTTCAGAGGATATCTACACATCCAACTGTACACTTAGCAGAAAGGTAAATTTCCAGATGTCTTGACTGCTGTTACCTTTTATACTAGTGGTGGCTGTTTTGAAAACATAAAACCAACACAATATATTTAGATTAGAAAACCAATTTACATTAAAAAAAGGGGGGGGGAGTCTTTTATTGGCTGAAATATGAGTTAAGATTAATACCATATACTGAGTATGAAAAGTGAGTATGAAACATTTTAAGCTATCAGATTTTTTTAACAGAGATGCACTGTGTTGTCTGTGTATCTTTGGCAGAAAAAAAGCAGCAGAAAAGAAACTGTTCAGAAACAGATATAGATTTTTCTGACAATGGGCAAGACTTTTTTTATAGTTTTATTTAAAATAATCCTTCCAGTTTGCTTTCTTTTTTTTTTTTTGTTCAGTTGTATTGTAGAGCTGTTTCCTGATGCTTTGAGAAATTATTGAACTTACCTCTCAAGTGCAAAATCTGCCATAAGTGAATTTGTTTCCCCTATTAAGAATGCATCACTTGAAATGATGCATCATTAGTGGGGGAAAATAATTTCTAATGATACAGTGTGACTGCCATCACTAGAAAAGAAATATTTTGAGCTTTTGTTGAACATATTCTTATCTCTGTGGTGGATTTTACAAGATCAAAGAAGTAACAGCAACATCAAACACACTTTTTACAAAATGGTACAGGCACAAGACAGATACAGCATATGTGTTAGTGCTTCAGAAGCTTGTTATGAGTTAGCTAGTTCTCTCTCTTGTGTTGCATGGAATAGGTTTTTCATATTGTTAAAAAAAAACAAAGGACCCACTAGATCTCCAGGGCCTATGCCTCTGTGCATGTGATACACTTCAGAGATTTAATTTTTGTTTTCCTAGTAATTTTATACTTTAAATTTTTAGCAATGTTTTAGGCAGGTTTATTTTAAATGGCCTATAGAATTCAGTGAATAATATCCAATCATAATGATTTTATTTATGCTGATCCATTTTGAGGTTTTATATAGTGTATTAAAAACAAGAAAAGGAAGTTCCTATTGAGAATAAAAAAGCAAAGACCTAATCAGAGCAATAGCCTACATCTTCAAGGGTCATGTACCCTCTTTGTTTATCAAAACTAGTTAGGGAAGGATCTGATCATATGTGCTTCAATTTGCAGTTAAATATTTTTCTAGGAAAGGCTGACAGAGATCAGTGAAGTGGGAAGACGGAGAAAGCACAGTGGTGCCTGCAGCGGGCTTGGAGGGGGGGGAAGCATGTAGATAGATACACACAGAAGGAAAGAACCTTCCTCACTAGAGAAATAGCCCTGGAAGACGTTGGTGTGGTACTATCCCTTCCTGGATTTGGAAGACAGGATGTTAACATAAACAAACAAACAATCTAAACCCAAAACAAAACAAAAAAGCATGCCAACACCCACAGAGGACCCAAACTATAGCAACTACAGAGAGGAAAGTTTAGCGATCAAACTACAAAATATTTCATTTTATTCTACTGGGAGAAGAGGAGTGAGATTCAAAAGCTAATATCGAAGTGTACTGAAGAGAACATGAGAGAAAAAGGCATTGCTTATCCTAAGAAGTTTTGCAGGCAGCGTAACAGTTTGTTAGTTATTATCATAATGCAAGAAAAGCTATGAAATAACCCTGTCAACCTTGTCATTTCAAATTTGTATGCATCCGCTTTCTTTTCCTGGATATGTCAGTGAATTCTTCTGTCCATAACATATTGCCATAGGCTAAAAGTATGTAAAAGAGCTCTGTCACAGAAGTGTCACATGTAATAACATTATACCATAAAGAACACTGCCCTTAGTTACTTCTGGAGGTCTACATTTCAAAGGTATTGCAGCACCTGAAATACTTCAGCTCAGCCTCAGCTAGAAGTACATGATGTTCCCACCTTTAGTCCTTTAGTGAAAAGTGGTGTACAGAAAATGTCCTCACAAGGTCTGGCTAACCGATCCAAATTAGGCTCGAAGAAAGGTGGAGGGGAGGAAAAAAAAAGACCTGCTGGCCATCGCTGTCCACTCAGGGATTTGTTCTTGGCCTCCAGGTTTTAGAGGGGCCACTGTTCCTTGACAAATACAGGTAGTCAATATTGATACCAGCCCAACATTGCAGCTGGGTGGACTGCAAGCATCTAAAGCAGATCCCAAAATATCTTTTGGAAGAGTTCAGGATTTCCAGCAGTTTGCGTGGCATTGCCTCTGCCTCAGTGCAACTAGTTGCTCTTTTCAATGCTCCCTTACAATTGCCTTTCTTCGGGTTCATTGCACATCTGACCATCTTACCTCCTCCTCCTCTTCTCTGTTCAATCCTTCAGTTTATTTTACGTGAAAAAATCTCACCAAAATTAAACTGGTATTTGCTGAAGAACCATGTTCGTTCTGCTTTTGTATTAGATGCTGTTCTTCACTTTAGGAGCCAGCTAATACTGTGTGTTTCTAAAGTCTCACACGAAAGAAGTATACAAACAGCTTGCTTGAATGTTAATTTCAGTATTTCATACATACAAGACAGCATCATTTGGAGAGCAAAGAACATTTTCAATTTTATCAAAGTTTTAGTTTTAAGAACTTAATAAAGTAAGGAGGAAGGATTTCTAGCCAGTATAACAACTAAGAGAAGATTGTCTCAAAAGAACTTTAAAAGCTTCACCAAAATTGCCGAAGACAGAAAAAAAAAAGGGGGGGGGGGGACGACAGAGAAGGAAAAAAGTTAAGAAAAGAAATCAACTTTTCACAGCATCAGTGGAACAAGGAAGTTCCAGTTCATTGGAACTTCATGTTCTTCATGCTTCAAGGGCTTCTGGAATAACAGAAAATTGTGCACGTTTCCTTTGCCAAAGCGAGTTGAAAAGACAGATGTTATCCTAACTTACAACCAGGGAGTCTGGCTGCCCATTTCAGTAGCACATTCTGGCCCATTAAAAGCTGACATCTTCAGAAGTGAGTAGCAATAATGCAAGCGTGAGTCCAATGCTGCTACTGACTGTGGATTCTGTATCTTCTGTCTGAAAAGGCAGACTATTTTGAGAACAAAGGAATGCTCCATTGGTGACACTCTGCAGGCTTCATTTAGAATAAATCATGTTTTTAAAGATTGACTGGTACCATTGCTTAGCCTAAAGAATAGAAGGATAGATCCAATTCCCATTGAAATTAATGGAAAGGCTCTTACTGAGGCAATAGTGTTGGGGACAGTTTTAGCTCTGGGATTTTTATTTTCTTTGTAATAGACAACCAAATCCAACGGTCTTCCTTAGCACATTCCTACTGAGCCATCATATGGGTGTTTTTTACCTTTTTTAAATGCTTGCCTTTTATATTAAATGTTAAATAATTCTTACCATTTTAGCCTTACAATTCACAGAGACTTTGAAAATGTTTTTTCGGTTCAATTACACCTCTTTGAAAAGGCAGACAGTAAAAATGGTACACTTCTAACTTTCCCCTGCTAGTGAGATGGACGAAGGTATTCTGCTTCTTCCTTCCACTGGTGTACTATTTTGCTTATAGGTAACATCAATACTTGTCTGACACTTTTAAAGTTTAAGAGGAAACTTCCTTGATAATGCTGTTAATAGGAATCTTTCTAGCAAAGAAAATGGGATCTCAACCCTAGGGAAAGCCTATACTGAAGTTGTTTTCTGTGACAACAGTTCAGTAGTCATACCTGAAGCTACTTTTAAACTAGCTACCTTGAATATTGTTAGGAGTACAGCTATTTCAAAACAGAATTCAAAAGTAAAATAAGATGTCCCCAAATAAGCTGGATTAGACTGCTGCTAAACACTGCTGTCTGAAGAGCTTTATCCAAAGGTGCACATGTGAATTGCAGTCCCATCTGTAGACAGAGCGCAGAAGAGCTCCTGTATAACTTGCAGATGTGAAGATTTATCTTCTGTATTTTTGCTTCAAAACTTGATTGAGGTTATTCCACCTCCACTACTACCCCCATCCCAATTGTTCATATTTGTCATGGACTGTGCAGGTTAACAAGCTTGTCATTAGTACTGGCATTTAAATTGCTGTTTTCATCTCCTTCCTCCTGTTTAATAATCTTCTCTTTTTTTGATAGGGTCTGACATTTTTCTGACTTCTCCTTCCTACCCTTTACAGAGATGCTTCCATAATAAAAATAAATAAATCAAAGTTAATGATGACATGGATGTGACAGCTTCCAAAACTTGCAACTATTGTTTTCCATTTCCTCCTATTACTCTAATAACAGATAACAGTTTGACGTGGACATGGAAACAATGTGCTTCAGAAACAAGAACAGACTTAGACAGGGAGTCAGAAAATTTGTTTAAAATCTGTTAGGCAGCAGCAGTAACCATTTCAAAGCAGTAAGACAATGTCTGAACCTGAAAAGGAATTAAAGGTTGTACCTTTAGGCCTCTCTAAAGACCTATAAGTCAGTCACAGCTCACTTGTCGTCTTGCTAGAAACATGAGAATTGATGAGCAATAAGATTAGAGGAAACAAACTGCCACCACACTGCCTACCAGGACAAATGCCCAGAAAATGCACTGGCACAGAGTGTTTAGTTTAATTCTCCTTCTACCATGACTAAGCTGATGAATCTGCATTTCAGTCATTTGCGCTTTCATTCATCATGGTCATTTAAACCGTAAAACCAGACATCCTGAGTATGGGAGATAAAAAAAACCACAAAGCAAACATTCACTTATGGGGAAGTCCTTCTGATGCCCCAGCTAATTATTAAACGGGTGCCTTTCATATCAGCAGAGACCTAACACAGTAACACAACCGGTAGGATGGGTCAGGTCAGAATAGCCAGCCCACTTACGAAACAAATCAAGAATACCACTTCCCAAAGCATCAAAACGATGAAAGATGCCTGTGGCTAGTCATAGACTTTATTGCTAGTTCTTATTAGCATCCATTTGCTCTGTAGGTATATAAATAACTCTGAGAAGTGAACCCTTAAGAACATATGAAGAACCAAGGCTATAATGTGTTGAGAAAAAGACTGCAGAGATACAAAGAGTAGAGAGAACCTCCAAATGGTCTACAACTCTCCTGTGTAGTGTCCACAAAATCCAGGTTGAAAACAACCAGTATGAGCTTCAGAGAGGGTGTTATAAACAGTGGCTGATGGGCTATTGGCAGCGGTAGCTGCTGAGAGATCTGACACCAAAAAGGGATCTTGGGAACTCCAAGGTGTTTGAACTTCCCCTGTCCAAACCCTTTATAGTAGGAGAAAGAACCAAGATGGGGTGAAAACAGATGATAGTGGCAGCCTTGTGCTAATGAGGGATTTCCCTATGG
Source organism: Harpia harpyja (assembly GCF_026419915.1). Lineage (NCBI taxonomy): Eukaryota > Metazoa > Chordata > Aves > Accipitriformes > Accipitridae > Harpia > Harpia harpyja. The sequence continues at coordinate 61,857,637 of NC_068941.1, read as the reverse complement.
TGAGAAAAGCTGCCCCTAACATGCAAAAGATTTATAATTCATTTGCAAACTGTCACAAAGCAGCTAAAGCAAGGGACACAATGTGTCACAGGCTCCCTGCCCAAAAAGGACAGCGCTGCAGTGCAAAGCAAGATCAAAACCCAGAAAACACTGAGGAACATAGGATGGGGCTCATTTCCATTTTACCAACACACATTCATGGCATGGCTATATATATATGTACACAGAAATCAGAATATCTTGTTTCTTTTAATTTCATTCAGAGCACAGCTTCGAAAGGGCCTGACTGATACACGTTTCACATCTTCACCTATACTCTCTGCAAGCTGCAAGCTGAACGCTATCTTTATTACATATTTAGCAAAAAGTACTGGCTCGTCACTGACACATGATAGGACTGGAATTCCTCTGCAAACAAGCCATGCCAAGTGTTGTCTTCCTTTATTATCACAAGTACTCCCCCTATAGAATACACTGACTGTTTGTATTAGCCAAGGGGAGAAGTGCCTTTATACATCATTATGAACCACCTTATATCATAGTCTGGTGCACATGTATCCTGGCTGGCTGACGGCATTTTTATTGTCAGAATAGAAGCAGAGCTGTAAGAATTGATCCTAGCACTGTGCCCTCCTTCCCCCAGAATTATGGGGAAACATGAACTTTGGATATGCAGCTCACATCTAGTTGTCATTCCTATAGGAGCAAGTTCTTCCAACCACTTCTCATTAGCACAGATGCATGTGATACGCTTCATGTTACAAGAGACTGCTCATTAGAGTAGGTGGTCAACTGCCTGCTGACTTGTGGGAAGCTATTTAGGGATTTATGCCGGGCTGCATCTTTATTAGCACCAAGTTTTCACCTGATCTCTGGATGTTGCCAACATGCTGCCTGCAGCAGGTAGTATGGAGTTGTAAGTCACTATCCTCACTATCCCACACAGCTGAAATCTTTAATTCATTGCAGAGATTTCTGGACTGTAGTTTGCTGTGTCTCACTGTGGATATCAACTCAACACCTAGCTGAGTAACCATTACTAAAAATAAACTACTGCCACTAAATGTTGTGTGGGATTTTCAAAAGTTCCTTTTACAGTTTCCAGAGGGAAATTACCGATTTATGACAGTAATTTAAATTACATGTTTAATTTAAGCCAGCCAGCTAAGGCTGTGGTTAAGATAAAGAGAAAAAAATTCACCTCACCCTGAAATAGGTGTATAAGGTAGGTGAGATGAATATGCTGCCAGGACTGCCTGCATTGAGCCCAGAAGGAGCCAAGACTTAGACTAAAGACCTAATTTTTAAACAGCTGAAACTAGGGTAAGCCCAAGCCAATATTTATGTATTTAAAATTCAGTATGTATTAATCTCATACTGTTTATGTCCATTTACAAGATGGAATTTATATTTTTATGCATACGGCTCGGTATGTGTATACCTGATGCACAGGCAGAAGATACTGCAGACTTTTTGTGTGTGTGTGTGTGTGTGTGCGCGCGCGCATTTATAAAGTCTGCATTTCTAATATGATTGTTATTGATCACCCACCGATTTTCTGGCACACCTTCCAATCAGATTCTTATATTAAATAGGAACAAAAGGCTGAAAGTGATTTCACAGATCAAAGAGCATTTCTTGCAATTGTAGACAATCTGGTTAAGACACTAACCAAGATACACTGTAAAATTCATCAGCTATTTGCTCCCACTATGCTTGTAAGAAGGTTATCTGAGAACTTTTTTCCTTTGATATTTGGAATATTCTTTTGATTTACACCCTAATATTATTTCTAATCAACAGTTCCTTTCTGTTTTTATGTCACCATTGCCCTAGAGAACATATATTTCTTCTCCTTCTTTGTCATTTCTCTCTCACTCCCAATTTTTCTGTAAAGAATAAATATATGTCTTTGGAGCACTGTTTTTTATTGGTTAACAAAACTGAAATCTTCCAATATATATTAACACATGCTTTCTGTACCTCTTGAACCGGAGTGATCATACACGTGGTATTTAAAATGCTATTTTATCAGTGCCAAGTAGAGTGTTAGTAGTATTTTCCTCTATCTCATAGAAATACTTCATACATGTGTAATTGTCTATGGCTAAAATGAAATTTATAGATCTGTTGTGTAGAGTCATGGCTTTGTTGCTTATATTATGTCTCTAGACAATAATGGCTATTCCAACTGACAAAAATAAATCAATCAGAAAGTAAAAAGTCATTTACTTGGACTGGTCAGGAGGCTATAGCAGATGTAAGAGTATAAAGGAAGCGTATATGTAATGATTTGTCTTTAACATAAGAGGGCATATGATTAACATTCCAGTGCTTTTGGAGTATGTGTAAATGAGGTAATAATTTTTTTAAATAGTAAGTGCTCTCATAAAAATTTAAGGCAGTTAAGCAGTATTGATACTAACATTAACATATCTGTAAGGTCAGACTGTGATAATAATACATACAGGGACCCTAATACTGCTGATGGTATTGAAGGGATGTAAATGTATTACTTAACCAAAAGCATACAGTCCCCTAATCATATATGAGCTACACAAACATACTCAGGTATTCAGGTGTTGATTTAGCAGAAGGTACTTAACAAAGGGATAGGTATTTAACTGTCCTATCTTTACATTACATTCAACACAATAAACAAGGTGGTTGGAAAGTGAAGGGATCAGGTGACAACAGACAAAACCAATGACATACTAAGCAAGGGCACTCCACTCCCACCAGTTCTTGGCATCTGTTATTTACTTCACCTCTAATACTGCTTGGTTCTTATTTGTGTCTCATCTGTAGATGCATCCCCAGTCTCCCAGCTTTCTATAGCTAATGTTTCAGGTTATGTCTTCTAAAGCCTCATCTGCTTTCATTGCTTCTACTGCTCTTCCTTGCAACTTGCTTCCATTTTCTTTCTCTTACTTTCATTTTTCCTCACTTCCCCATTCCCTGAAAGTGCTTCTCAACTTTGTTGCTCTCTTCCCCCTCATCATGAATCCAGCTGTTTCCACTGAAAGCAGCATAGTCAAGCAGAAAGATTCTGGGGCTTGATGAGATGTCAGAGTGATGCTAATTTTTCAAATATTTTCCTTCATTTCTACAGTCCACATTTCCAATGACAAAATGCTGCCTTAACATATGTGTATTAGTAGCCCTTTCTAGCTACTGTAACCAGAGAATTATTTTTAGAAGCATTAAAAAGCTAGCTGTCTTAGTCTAGGATTTTATTATTATTGTATTGAACTCCTGTAGGAAAGATAAGCAGAAACTTCCATATTCACAGCAAAATGGTTTTATATTTCAAATGAGATTTCCCCCCCCCCTCAACGTAGATATTTTATACTAATTTTATGATTTACTCAATCATTTCATTCTCTAACCACAAATGCCTGTAAGGCCATTTCATAGAATCATAGAATAGTTTGGTTTGGAAGGGCCCTTAAAGATCATCCAGTTCCAGCCCCCTGCCATGGACAGGGACACCTTCCACTAGACCAGGTTGCTCAAAGCCCCAGCCAACCTGGCCTTGAACACTTCAGGGATGGGGCATCCACAACCTCTCTGGGCAACCTGTGCCAGTGCCTCATCACCCTCACAGTGAAAAGCTTCTTCCTTACATCTAATCTAAATCTACCCTCTTTTCGATTAAAGCCATTACCCCTTGTCCTGTCACTGCAAGGCCTTGTAAAAAGTCCCTCTCCAGCTTTCTTGTAGGCCCTTTTAGGTACTGGAAGGCTGCTATAAGGTCTCCCCAGAGCCTTCTCTTCTCCAGGCTGAACAACCCCAACTCTCTCAACCTGTCCTCATAGGAGAGGTCCTCCAGCCCTCTGATCAGCTTCATGGCCCTCCTCTGGACTCACTCCAACAGGTCCACGTCCTTCTTATTTTGGGGACCCCACAGCTGAACGCAGTACTCCAGGTGGGTTCTCACGAGAGAGGAGTAGAGAGGGAGAATCACCTCCCTCGACCTGCTGGTCATGCTTCTTTTGATGCAGCCCAGGATATGGCTGCAAATGCACATTGCCAGGTCATGCTGAGCTTCTTGTCAACCGACACCCCCAAGTCCTTCTCCTCAGGGCTGCTCTCAATCCATTCTCTGCCCAGCCTGTATTTGTGCTTGGGATTGCCCTGACCCATGTGTAGGACTTTGCACTTGGCCTTGTTGAACTTCATGAGGTTTGCATGGGCCCACCTCTCAAGCCTGTCAAGGTCCCTCTGGATGGCATCCCTTCCCTCCAGTGTGTTGACCGCACCACACAGCTTGGTGTCACCGGCAAACTTGCTGAGGATGCACTCAATGACACCCTCCATGTTGCTGACATTTTGTACAAAGGGACTTAGCTTGTTCTCCAGATTGAGAGAGTAGCCCTGAACAGCAGTATTTATTAGTTGGGTTTTTTCCCCCCTCTATGTTCCATCTGTTTTACTCTTAGCAAGTTTCAAAAATAAACATATTTTATCCCTTTGAGCAATTCACAATATGCAGCTGAACTGAATAAAATACTGTTTTTAACTTGTTATACATGTGCCATTTTAAATTTTGGGGAACAAAAAGGCTCAGGAATATGTAAGGTTAGAAATCCATGTATCTTTCAATAAAGTGTAATCAGATTTATTTTTGGTCCTGAATGATTGTGAGAAAAAGATGTGCAGTTACTAGTGAGCATGCTTGCTTCAAGAATACTGCATTTCTACATGCTCAGAATAATTTTATATTCATTTTGATTAGAGCAAACCGCTTACTCTCAAGAGGCTGACAAACGTTAAAGATTTCCACTTTAGTGGTTTACAATGACATCAAAGTGGCCTTACATCTTTGCAAAAATCTGTTTCCCTGGTAACATGAAGCAAACTGTTCATTTCAGATGTGCCTATAGAGAGCAACTGAGATTTTACTTTCATGTTAAACATCAAAACTTAATGTGGATAATGACATTGTACAAAATATACTACTGAGTTTAAAAGATGTTCAATCTTCAAGTAAATCATACAAATAGTCACTTTGGAATATCAATAATTTCTAATTATATTTAGATAATATTATTTGTTGGGAGCTAAAATATGAGTTGTTTTCATGCTTATGAAATTATTTTAATGTAATTAAATAAATATGAGATTAAAAAAAAAACATCAACACAACAAAACCCAGAATAATGACTGTTGAAAAGGCACCCATATTAAGAAATATTTCATGGAAAAGTATTCCCCAACAAGTAAATTTTAAAGAGTTTGCAAGTACTGTTTAGCTAACAATGAATGATTTCTCTGTCGGGAGTATCTTCCTCTGCTAAACACAAGCTTTATACACACAGAATTGCAATGAAAAATAGCTCAAGTTTCATACAATCAATAAATGATTAAAACTCCTCATCCTTGCTCCATTTATTTATTACACTCTTTCGCTGTATCTTAACTAAGGCCCTGAACTGGAACTATATCTAAGCATGAGCTTAGCTTTGAAGCAGCAAACGTCCATACTAAAGTCATCAGAGTCTAGGGAAGATTTGAGGAACACATGCAAAACTTATGAATTCTCATGAACACTGTAAGGTTGTTACAGCTGAAATTATCACACATGCCTACATGTAAATGAATATGCTTTTTCTGACAAAACATCTGAAGATCTATCTATCAGAACATCTCCACAAAGGAGACAAGTTAAATTTAACACTCCAGTTATAATCAATAATCACTGTGCCAAGGAGTTCATTAAAGATGGGAAAATAACCATCTCCTTTTTTTCTTGACAGAAAGGGTAGAAATGTGAGGTGGGGGAAAAGCTTTGGACAGAACGAGAGTGGTGAAAAAGAAATTCAACAGGACCCAGACAGAGAAACTTTACAGAAACACAGGGACCTTTCATGGGAGAAGTCAGGGATGTGGTTTTATAATCAAAGAGGTAGTATACTATGAAGGCAAAGTTTAATTTATGGGTGCTGAATAAAAATCCTGCAAAGAATTCAGCCCTTACCATCTTCTTATACACTCCTCCCCTAAATTATTGAAAGTAATGGAGGTGTAGTTCTTTCATGGTAACTGTGATTATCTGAAAGAGCCATTTTTGTAAAGGCCACGTAATGTCAGCTTTTGTTTACCATTCCCTTACAAGTCAAGCTGTAAGTGCACACAATAGCCCTATGCTTCAAATTTTGTAAAAGTGCATTTGGTTTGCAGAAAGCATCTAGTTCACTTCCTATAAAGAGTGGATTAGAGGATGCAGCCCAACAATCTGCCTGATAACCAAACAGGAATTTTAACAAATCTCTGACAGGACATCATGCTTAACACTAAAATGTGCAATAAGGTACTTCTTGTTCTAGACTGAAAACATTTTTTAACAGGGACTGTGCTTTAATATAGGGGCTAATGCAATGCTATTCTGCAAGTTAATAGCTAGAATGGGGATACAAAACATTTTTTCCAAGAAGACATTAGAGAACAATAACTTTTTTTCTACCACTAGTTTCCATGCCAGTATTTTAGATAAAGTTAAGGACTCCTGTGAAAACTGAAGGTCTTTTCTGTGGGGCATTGTGTTGAAAATACCCTCATGTTTTTGGGTGCTTCTGATCTGAATCCTTCTTCTAGGCCAGAGTAGCTCAGGGTGGTAGTATTTGCCTTTCTACACTTCAGTCGAAAGATTTATAAATGAGTAATGGATGTAGTCCAGTCTGGCCTCATGGTGATAATAGAGAAGCTAATTAAGCTGCCTACAGTTCCCATTGTAAGATCATGATTACAGTTGATGGGTTTTGTTAAACTATTTTTTTACTTATTTGGTTTTGTTGGAGTAAGTTAATTCATCTACACATTTATCAGCTGGCCAAAACAGCTACCAGATAATCTAGTCTCTGCTGTTCTCAGCTTTAACCTATAGCAGTTTAGACTGTAATTAAGCACTATAGCCATGAACAACAATCAACAGCAAAAGGTGACAGGTTATTTAACACATGGAGCATGAGCAGCATAGTGCACTTGTAACAGTCATCTAGCAGGAAAAAACTAACAGTTTCAGAGAAGACTTATATCACCAAAAAGGTGATACTTGTTGTCAAGAGGAATCATCAAGATGTAACTTGAGGTGCTATGGATAACATGGACATGAGGAGGAGCCACCTAATTTCACACCCCTGAAATACATTAAATGTAACATAACACTAGTCTCAAGCCTAAAGTAACGGTGGAAAAACTACAATAATCAGTCTTCGTGTTTCATCACAGCTCTTCTCCTAGCAGATGGCCTTTGAGGCATTGATCTAAAGTAGGACTACTTTTAACAAATATTTGTGGTTTTGCCATCTTCTGTTTCTTGCATTCAGAAGAAAACAGCACATGACAACTTGCAAATTACAAAACCAAGACCCCTGGAAATTTTGCCTATTCCAGAAACTTCAGCAAGGGGCAATCAAGGTAGAGTTATTTACATGTGGTACTAGTGTTATCAATTTGTTTAAACTCTTGTAAAGGGACAGAGATAACAGAAACTTATGTGATATGAACCTGGGTGCTCAGCACATGGGCTCCACACAGCTCCTCTTGATTTACAGTTCAAACGGTTCCTTCTACCAGCTTTTTATCTAGCAATTGACACATGAATGTTATTTTCTACTAGTTTTGTACATAACTCAGGAACCAGAACTGTAATAATGCTTGTGTAATGCTTCCAACTTAACATGGAGAGAAAGGGGAGACTTCCACTCCTTGAGTGGGGCAAGGACAGAGACCTTCCTGATGAGCTGAACAAAGACAGCATGGACCCCGTACAGTAGTATGGAGTAGTTTACTGGCAGCATCTGGGAAAAAGACACAATTCGGCAACAAACTCCATCACCAGTGAATTGTCTCCAGCAAAAACCTTGGTTACCAGTCACAGTTATAAAAATGAACTTGCCATCTTCTGAACTTATAATTTTATGTATCCAGCAGAAAAGGAGTATTTTATATGGCATGACTGTAGCAATGGTGATGGCAGTGAAAACAACATCCATAATAAGTAGAAAGCTAAATTTCCAGAATAGTCTTTCAAAGATGTTTTCCTTCCAAGTTAACCAAATAACAGCAGGACACTGCAATATATTTTTCCTCTCCACAAGCAAACACAGCTTTTGGTGAATGGCACCTTTTCTGGTGTGAGAATAACAGGAAAATGATTGCAGGATGAAGAAATCTTAACAACTTACTTACTTCAGAGGAGTACTAGATTTTGCAAACATTTAACAAATGTGATTGATTAGAGTTGGTAGGGCCAAAGCTTTACAAAACTAGGATTTAAAGTTCATTGCCATAGCCCAGAAAAAAGCTTTAGGATTTTTGTGTGCAAATAAGTGTTAAACACAGAAAAGTTTAAAAAAATAATAAAATTCATGAATAATGCAGATATATTTTTACTGATCACTGAAGGAAAAATAATTTAGTCCAAAAGAGGTAACAAAATTAAATAATAATGAAACGTAATAGAGCATTAAAAAGACAGAACTATTTAATTATGGAACAACAGATTGATATTCACAAACTCTCCATAAGCAGAATAATGTGTGTAAGAACCTTGACTCATGTTAATACTTCCATTTGTATTTTGGTTTCTCTTTTTTTTAAACTGGCAATCATAGCTGAATAAAATTCAAGGCAAAGGCTTAATTGTATCATTTTTTAAATGCTTTCATTTTATTAAACTGGCTTATATTAACTTTTAGTACTTTAATTTTATTAGTTAATGAATATATTTCATTTAGTTTTAATGTTTCATTTTTCTTCCTTTTACTCCTGTAGTGTCTTTATATAACAGGGATTATTTTTTCCAATTTGTTTTTCTTTAATAAAACTGTATTTCTATCTAAACTAAATGCCCTGTGTAGTTATTTTCACTCTTCAAACACTAGTAAGAAACCTACCACCTGGCCGCAGAAAAAGGCACAGCAGTAAGCAGAATGATTTACTAGAAATCAAATCCATAAATTTGACTATATCAGACCTTTGAGCCTAAATCTTTAGTGCCATGCAGTTGATCCACATTCAGCTACCTACCTTTTCATGCAAAAATATTTTATTCTGCTTTTGCTATTAGTGCATTAGCAATATATTTCTTTATTGAGAAGTATTATAATACAACTCCACATTAACCTTGAGACATATATGTTATTCTTTTAGTAGTATACAACACACGTGTTGACAATATTGTCAACAGGATGTTTTAGAGATTTCACTGTAACCCCAGGTCAGTTCTTTGTCATATGACCATCTGCCAAGAAGGCTATTGTCCAGCTTAACTTCTTTCCCTCAGGAAAATATTAGCTCACTTGTAGGGATTCTATGAAAATAAAACACTTTTTGATAACCTTATGAGTGCTGTTACAAACGTATCATTGCTACTGGCCCATTTGTCTTTTTCTTTCAGCATATTAGACGATTAGCTATTTGAACTTGTGCAACATTTTTTGAAGGTGTAACATAAGGAATACAGTACGTCTTCACAAGCATACAGTTCTGTAGAAGAATGCAAATTCTGCCAGAAAACTCAGAATCCAGAATCCTCCTTTTACTCTCCTTGCTTCTTTTGTTCCAACTTCACATCTCCTCAGTACAATGCAATAACCATCTCTCTTGTCACTTCCTGTCATCTCTTACAGGCCTTCATAGCTCCAAGAATGTCTCCTAAGGAAAGTTTTGTGTTAGTGGTGCAAAAAATCTCTTGAACAAGTCACAGTTTTACTGTTCTCCAGGTCCCATCTACAAATTCAGGAAAGTCCTTTGTCCTAATCTTTGGTATTCCTGTGCTTTAAGACTTTAAATTAATAGTGGCTAACCCTGTGATCTTAATTTGTAGCTCTGTGTGTGTATGTGTATGTGTACACTGTCCTATATACACAGAAACACATAGGCATAAAAATGAAACCTAGCAGAGAGTTCCCAATTTCAGTTTCCAAGTATAAAGTTGGATAAAAACGTCTAGACAAAGTACACATTTGTCTTCTTCAGAGTTTGAATTTATCTAGGCATGTAATGTTTAACATTATAATGGCATAACTCAACAATATACAATATTGCTAAAGTGATTTATATAGAAGACACTCTACGTGTTGAATGCATACATTGCTGCTGATAAAAAGTGATACGCTGGAGTTGCTAATGAAAACCTAATTAGCCCTTAGATAAACAGATTATGCTTATGATGTGTAACATAAAGAGCAGTGATGAAGAAAATTAAGCAGTTTCCTAGCTCTGGAAACTGTACCAAAACTTCTTATTTTCAAGCGGAAAGAATAATCCTGGCTCTATGCATTTCATGACTGCATACAGAATTAGTCCTTTACTAATAAATTGACAGGGAATAGTTTCAAAATGGAAAGTGTATGCATGCATCAACTAAATTATGATATTTTACTAGTTTGTTTACTAAATGATTGATAACAGGGTACAAATGAATTATGTGAATTTAGAAAAAGATCTGTATGATGTGAAATAATTAAAAGGCTTCAACAAGTATGGATATATTTGAAGAACAAAATCATTAAGCCAATAAGTAAATAAGACAAAGTATAATATAATGTTGTACTATCAGAGCAAGAAAAATCCCTTTCCTCCAAGGCTGAAAGCTGTAAAGTTTGGGAGTTGGGAACACTGCTGACAACCAGAGGTGATGCAGACCCTGCCTCACTGTCATGGTTTAACCCCAGCCAGCAACTAAACACCACGCAGCCGCTCACTCACTCCCCCCCACCCAGTGGGATGGGGGAGAAAATCAGGAAAAGAAGCAAAACCCGTGGGTTGAGATAAGAACGGTTTAATAGAACAGAAAAAGAAGAAACTAATAATGATAATGATAACACTAATAAAATGACAACAGAAATAATGAAAGGATTGGAATGTACAAATGATGCGCAGTGCAATTGCTCACCACCCGCTGACCAACACCCAGCCAGTCCCCGAGCGGCGAATCCCTGCCCCCACTTCCCCGTTCCTATACTGGATGGGACGTCACATGGTATGGAATACACCGTTGGCCAGTTTGGGTCAGGTGCCCTGGCTCTGTCCTGTGCCAACTTCTTGTGCCCCTCCAGCTTTCTCACTGGCTGGGCATGAGAAGCTGAAAAATCCTTGACTTCAGTCTAAACACTACTGAGCAACAACTGAAAACATCAGTGTTATCAACATTCTTCACATACTGAACTCAAAACATAGCACGGTACCAGCTACTAGGAAGACAGTTAACTCTATCCCAGCTGAAACCAGGACAGTATCCACCCCTTATTCTATACCATTGACGTCATGCACAGTTCCCATACCTTTAGTTACATCCTGATCAATCATCACCTTTCCATCCCTTTAAGACATATGAGCAATGATATATATATATATATGTATACACACACAGAGATATCATTCCTTTAGTTCATGGGTCATGTTCATAAAATGTTCATTGAGTTCATTCAGTTTCCGACTCTGGGCTCCATCTGTCATACCAGTCTTTCTGGGCAGGAGGGATGGTGCAAAGTCCTCTCAGTCGGTAGAGCAGAATTGGGCTTCAGTGCAGTGTGACGAGCAGGTGACATTTGGCGCAGCAGGAGGATGGTGTGCACTGTTGGATTGTTGCATGCTGGAGTCAGTTCTGGTTCCATCACTACTGCGCTTTGCTCAGTTTTATCACAGTTCTTTTCTTGCTTGATCTAAGTGATTCTTACTATAGTACTATGGATATAGCATATAACAATTATAGTAAGGATAACATACAGTAGCAGGGTTATATAGCAACTAATATACAGTTTAATTCTGGCTGTTCTCACCTAAAATTAAATCCCCTTGAGGCACACGTCGGACTTCCCCATCTTTTCGCATCACCCACCAAGTCCACCCAGGCCCTTGAGCAAAAGCAATCCCACGAATGGGTTTACCTTTGCCTAAGGCAGGAGTAACCCAGACTGTCTTCCCTAACATATTTTTTATGTGCACTACAGGGACTTTATCCCCTTCTACAGTATGTAAAAATTCTGACTGGGCAGGGCCACCCCGATTGGCAGATCCTCTGGTGTTGACTAACCAGGTGGCTTTTGCTAAATGTGTATCCCAATGTTTGAAAGTTCCACCCCCCATTGCTCTCAATGTAGTCTTTAACAGTCCATTGTATCGCTCAATTTTCCCAGAGGCTGGTGCATGATAGGGGATATGATACACCCACTCAATGCCATGCTCTTTGGCCCAGGTGTCTATGAGGTTGTTTCGGAAATGAGTCCCGTTGTCTGACTCAATTCGTTCTGGGGTGCCATGTCGCCACAAGACTTGCTTTTCTAGGCCCAGGATAGTGTTCCGGGCGGTGGCATGGGGCACAGAATATGTTTCCAGCCACCCAGTGGTTGCTTCCACCATCGTGAGCACATAGCGCTTGCCTTGGCGAGTTTGTGGGAGTGTGATATAGTCAATCTGCCAGGCTTCCCCATATGTATATTTCAGCCATCGCCCTCCATACCACAGAGGCTTTAACCGCTTGGCTTGCTTAATTGCAGCACATGTTTCACATTCATGGATAACCTGTGCAATAGTGTCCATGGTCAAGTCCACCCCTCGGTCACGAGCCCATCTATATGTTGCATCTCTTCCCTGATGGCCTGAAGCATCATGGGCCCACCGAGCCATAAATAGCTCACCCTTATGTTGCCAGTCCAGGTCCACCTGAGCCACTTCAATCTTGGCAGCCTGATCCACCTGTTGGTTGTTTTGATGTTCTTCAGTGGCCTGACTCTTGGGTATGTGAGCATCTACATGACGTACTTTTACAACCAGATTCTCTAGCCGGGATGCAATATCTTGCCACAGTGCGGCAGCCCAGATGGGTTTACCTCTGCGCTGCCAGTTGCTCTGCTTCCATTGCTGTAGCCACCCCCACAGGGCGTTTGCCACCATCCATGAGTCAGTATAGAGATAGAGCACTGGCCACTTCTCTCTTTCGGCAATGTCTAATGTTAGCTGGATGGCTTTCACCTCTGCAAACTGACTCGATTCACCTTCTCCTTCAGCAGTTTCTGCAACTTGTCGTGTAGGACTCCATACGGCAGCTTTCCACCTCCAATGCTTTCCCACGATGCGACAGGATCCGTCAGTGAACAGGGCATATTGCCTCTCATTTTCTGGCAGTTTATTATACAGCGGGGCCTCTTCAGCACGTGCCACCTCCTCCTCTGGCGACATTCCAAAATCTTTGCCTTCTGGCCAGTCCGTGATCACTTCCACAATTCCTGGGCGACTGGGGTTTCCTATGCGAGCCCGTTGTGTGATCAGTGCAATCCACTTACTCCACGTGGCATCAGTCGCGTGATGTGTAGAGGAGACCCTCCCTTTGAACATCCAGCCCAGCACTGGCAGTCGGGGTGCTAAGAGGAGCTGTGTTTCAGTACCAACCACTTCTGAGGCAGCTTGAACTCCTTCATATGCTGCCAATATCTCTTTTTCAGTTGGAGTATAGCGAGCCTCGGATCCTTGATATCCTCGACTCCAAAACCCCAGGGGTCGGCCTCGGGTCTCCCCAGGTGCTTTCTGCCAGAGGCTCCAGGTAGGGCCATTCTCCCCAGCTGCAGTATAGAGCACATTTTTAACATCTTGTCCTGTCCGGACTGGTCCAAGGGCTACTGCGTGAACAATCTCCCGTTTAATTTGTTCAAAGGCTTGTTGTTGCTCAGGGCCCCATTTAAAATCATTCTTCTTTCGGGTCACTTGATAGAGAGGGCTTACAATCAGACTGTAATTTGGAATATGCATTCTCCAAAACCCCACGACAACTAAGAAGGCCTGTGTTTCCTTTTTATTAGTTGGTGGAGACATAGCTGCTATTTTGTTAATCACATCCATTGGGATCTGACGACGCCCATCTTGCCATTTTATTTCTAAAAACTGGATCTCCCATGCAGGTCCCTTGACCTTACTTTCTTTTATGGCAAAACCGGCTTTCAGAAGGATTTGGATTACTTTCTTCCCTTTCTCAAAGACTTCTTCTGCCGTGTTGCCCCATACAATGATGTCATCAATGTATTGCAGGTGTTCCGGAGCTTCACCTTTTTCCAGTGCAGTCTGGATTAGTCCATGGCAAATGGTGGGGCTGTGTTTCCACCCCTGGGGCGATCGATTCCAAGTGTACTGGACACCCCTCCAAGTAAAGGCAAATTGTGGACGACACTCTGCTGCCAGAGGGATTGAGAAAAACGCATTAGCAATGTCAATTGTAGCATACCACTTGGCTGCCTTTGACTCTAGTTCGTATTGAAGTTCTAGCATATCTGGAACGGCAGCACTCAGCGGTGGCGGAACTTCATTCAGGTCGCGATAGTCAACTGTTAGTCTCCACTCCCCATTAGGCTTTTGCACGGGCCATATGGGACTATTAAAAGGTGAGCGAGTTTTGCTGATCACTCCTTGGCTCTCCAGTTGGCGAATCAACTTGTGGATGGGAATCAGAGAGTCTCGGTTGGTGCGATATTGGCGCCGGTGCACCGTCGTGATAGCAATTGGTACTTGTTGTTCTTCAACCCTCAGCAACCCCACAATCGAAGGGTCTTGAGAGAGACCAGGCAGGGTAGACAGCTGTTCCGTGCCCTCTGTCTCCAAGGCAGCTATACCAAAAGCCCATCGATACCCCTTTGGGTCCTTAAAATACCCTCTCCTGAGATAGTCTATGCCAAGGATGCACGGAGCCTCTGGACCAGTCACAATGGGGTGTTTCTGCCATTCATTCCCAGTTAGGCTTACTTCAGCTTCCAATACAGTTAAGTCTTGGGATCCCCCTGTCACACCAGAAATAGAAATGGGTTCTGCCCCTTCATAACTTGATGGCATTAAAGTACACTGTGCGCCGGTGTCTACTAGAGCCTTATACTCCTGTGGGTCTAACGTGCCAGGCCATCGAATCCACACAGTCCAATAGACCCGGTTATCCCTTTCCTCCACCTGGCTGGAGGCAGGGCCCCTCTAATTCTGGTCAGAGTATCCAGTATTCACTTCTCGTAAAATTGGCTCAGGAGTCCCTTCAAGAGGATCAGAAATAAGATCAGCCCTTCTACTCTGGAAACCGGAGCGGCATTTTTCCTGGTAGAATCCCCTTTTGTGGTGTTTTTTCCTCGCAGCTCACGAACCCGTGCATTTAGGACCGAGGTAGGTTTTCCATCCCATTTCCTCATGTCCTCTCCATGATCACATAAGTAAAACCACAGGGCACCTCGCGGTGTGTACCTTCTATATTCTCTCTCTTGGGCAGAGGAGCGCTCACTCCTAATAGCTGAGACATTGGTCCTTACAGGTGGGCAACAGGACATCTCCTCTTTGAATTGCTGGAAATCCTCGGACAGCTTCTCCACAGCCGAAATGCAGGCTTGTAGGGAGGAGGAGAGATTTTCTTTGTATTGACGGAGTTGGCGAGCCACTTCATCCACTGTCGGTGCCTCTTCGTCTTTCCAGGTCATTATTGCCAGTGAGTTGGCATAGGACGATGGTGCGCTCCGTACAAACTTCCGCCACATGGGTCGTGTGCATTGGACTTCGTCTGGATCTTTGGGTAATTTTCTTAAATAGTTGTTTAACCTTAAACGAGAGCTGAACCACATTCAGAAGCATGCTAATTCCTAGCAGTAGGGCTAGGACCGTGCTGGTCCCAACATCCCAAGAGTATTCAAATTTTTCAAAATTCTCAAACACCATTGTAACTGGACTGAAGGAGAAAGGAGAGGGGAAGAAAGGTATCATCCCACCCATAGACTGGTTTTCCAAGGAGGAAAGGTAAATGGTATAATTATTAATAGTTTCCCACAGATGGCTTCCACAGTATAAAGGTGACAATGCTGAGTGCAAGTACCGGATTAATCCCACAGCCGACGACTTTATCATACCATAAACCAGTGTTGTACAATACATCAAAGCGAAAACCTTAATCCACCTCCCACGGATGATAAGCAGCAGAAGAGGGACTACATACAGCAAGCGAGGTGATACATAACAGAACTTTAAAAACCAGAGCAACAACTCTAATACATAAATCAACATAATGACCAGCGACTATTAGACCGATATAATGAATGCTTATAACAAATTTGTTTTAACAAGCTCTGGTCAGGTTTGTCGTTATCTCAACCCTTCGAGCCCCACGTTGGGCGCCAAAAAGGACTGTCGTGGTTTAACCCCAGCCAGCAACTAAACACCACTCAGCCGCTCACTCACTCCCCCCCACCCAGTGGGATGGGGGAGAAAATCGGGAAAAGAAGCAAAACCCGTGGGTTGAGATAAGAACGGTTTAATAGAACAGAAAAAGAAGAAACTAATAATGATAATGATAACACTAATAAAATGACAACAGAAATAATGAAAGGATTGGAATGTACAAATGATGCGCAGTGCAATTGCTCACCACCCGCCGACCGACACCCCGCCAGTCCCCGAGCGGCGAATCCCTGCCCCCACTTCCCCGTTCCTATACTGGATGGGACGTCACATGGTATGGAATACACCGTTGGCCAGTTTGGGTCAGGTGCCCTGGCTCTGTCCTGTGCCAACTTCTTGTGCCCCTCCAGCTTTCTCACTGGCTGGGCATGAGAAGCTGAAAAATCCTTGACTTCAGTCTAAACACTACTGAGCAACAACTGAAAACATTAGTGTTATCAACATTCTTCACATACTGAACTCAAAACATAGCACGGTACCAGCTACTAGGAAGACAGTTAACTCTATCCCAGCTGAAACCAGGACACTCACCAAAAGCAATGTGGCAGCGTGAGGGCTGTGACGTCTGAGCGTGACAGTGGGAAGCTGTCTGGCCTTGTCCATGAGTGGGGCTGGGGCAGAGTTTCTCTACCCAGGGAAGAGAACAAATGCCAAAGCCTTATTCATCTGTTTTTCCGGAGGCCACAATGTAATGTTTGCGTAAGTGGAATGATCATAGCTGGATAGCCCCAATAGGATGTGCCTCCATCAATAAGAGAAAGAGCATCTTTCGTTGAACGCAGTTTCCCCTTCCATAGGCCACTATGCCAGCACAAGTCATAGTCAACCTTAAATCTTCCCAGGTTGCTGTCTTCTCACAGGTTAAAGTGGAAAAGAAAATAGTAGAATGAAATATGCGGTATTTAATACCAAGTAAGTGAATACCAGATGGAAAAATAATTCAGACACACGTACCGAGATAGCACGCATACCAAGGTAGGCTAGGCAAAGGGCCAGAACACATCTAAACTGACTAAAGAAATCTGATCATTTTTCCTGTAGAAAAATTATTCACTAAAGAAACAGAAGCAGAGGGCCTCACTCTACAGAAAGGTGCAAAATCTCAAGCTGCTTCCCCCTGCCAAAGGAAATAAAACCAATAAAATATGAAATAATTTTTGAAATACTTTTACAGAAATGTCAAACACAGAGGTACATATGGGTATTGATTTTAAAATAGACTTCAGTTGCACCATTTCATTTAATTGTTAAACCATTTTAAAATCTGTCCTCTCCAAGTGTCAAGAACAGCCAAACTGATTTTTGACTCATAGTGTGGATCAGTTGCTTATCCACATATTTGAAAACCAGAATCTATTATTTTACGATATAAAACAGCAAACTGGACTTCTGGACACCATCGGGCTTATGTCTGCACCAACCTAACCAGTGGACCTCTTCTCCCCAGTGTTCTCATCTCTGACTCTGGTGACTAAACTAAATCCTTTGCAGAAAGCTTATTTTTCAAGCACCTGGCATCATTGGGAATCCTGAACAAAAAGAAATTGAACTACAATGATTTTTTCAGTCAGTGGGGAAAAGAACCATCGCAAAAAAACCCCACAACCAATAATGTATAAAATTAAGGTTTACAGCTAGTCATGAATAAGAAATGAGGAAAAGACAAAAGGCAAAGTACCAATCAAGACATCAAACACTGGGTCAAGTAAATATCCACACTTGAATTATAAGCATCCAGTTACAGAGTGTGAGAGGCTGATCCTGGTGAATACTGGACCCACCCATAAATTCTCTCAGTTATGAACAAAAGGAGGCTCAGAGTGGCTCTTTTTGATTGGTCACCTCCAAACCAGAAAGAATCAGAGGGGTAGTTGGCTTCTCTATAACAAGTGTTTGATCAAAAATAATATATTGATTGCCAAGTAAAAACTTCAGGGCAGGATTCCATGATTTTGGATCTGTTTCCACAGCTGCAGGATAGGACAGTGAAAATTAATCTGAAGTCTGAAATCATGCCTGTACTGATTGAACTAATCCTCAGTGTGGTTTCAGTGCCCTTTCCGTTATGATTTAGATTTTCAAACTCTTAAAACTCAGTGCAGAATCCCCACACAGAGAAGTACAAAGCAGGACAGGATCCTCGGACAAAACTGTTGCTCATAGGGAGAACCCTTTTTTACCTAAGGTTCCTTACTCAAAGAAAACCCCTTCCTCCCAAACTCCAGGTATCTTTTATTTAAGGCTCTTTCAGTAGAATTCCTGATGTTCTTTTCAGAAGCACGGTACTAGTAAGTGTAAGTGGAAAGAGGGAATGGCACAAAGAGATTAAAGACCTTTTACAATAGCCTTAGAAGAAACTTCTCCAGATTAATCACCTCAAGCCCATTGTCATTCTGAAGAGGTTACCTACCATCATGACTTTTTTTAATTAAAATCCATTAATAAGCTACATCCATTCACCCATTTAGACTTCTGTGTCAAGTATTTTCATTGAAGTACAGATTACTATAAAATATAAGATTCAGCAGAAAAGGCACTTCACACTGAAAGATGTATCTTGAGTTATCAAAGAAGGGGACTGATCCCTCCTGAGACAAAAGGCTGTTAATTGATCAGTCACGCACAGAAAATGACATCTGGTCTTACAAAATATTAACGTCTATAAGGATATAAACTGACACTACTTTAATTAAGAATGGTAAGACAGTCTTGTGAATAAGAAAGAAAATAAAAAGTTTCATGGAGAAAGATTAAACTTATCTGAATGGATTTCAAGAACAAGATTTTATTGTGTGGTGTGTTTTTTTTTTAAACTAAGAGCTGGCATGCTTTGGAGGAGTTCTTTATTGGATGCAATCTGAGATCTAAGGCTTGCAGAAAGAAAGAATTTCAGATGAAATGGATGTAAGACAAGTCTTTAGGAAGTCATGTGGACAAAGGAGTGAGAATTTTCATTCCATCACTTCTGACTTTTACAAATACTTGTAGCAAGTGTGTCTATTCAGCTATTGTGAGCTTAATACTTTTAAGATGCAAAGTAGCTTAAGAGTGGTTTCAAGGTAACTGAATAACAGAAAAGCATTTCTCTACTGGGAGGTGTGACAGGTTAATGTCAGAACACTAGAAACATCTTAAAAAAATATTAAAAAAATACCAAGCGTAATTTGCAAACTGTCCAAAGATAAAGAGAAGGCACACCCCAGGCACTGCATGGGCAGCTGACTTCCTTGCCCTCAGGAAAGGAAGAAATATTTTACACATCTATTGGTAATTGGGAAAGCTTTCTCTATTCCAGAAAGGTACTGGGAAAAGCACCATAAAAATCCAGCAGTCCCTCAGAGATACTGAAAGGATCCAGTCCTGAAGGATTAAGGCCACTAAAGAGGACTTGGATACCAAGGCTAGCGGCTGTACTGACATCTCCCCCATCCTTCCTCTCATGTGTCAAGGCAGCAATTTATAGTTACAGATCTCCCACCTAGCTTTTAGCTGCCACTCCGAAAGATCATGAGACTCTTCCAACTCGTGTATTATAACCTGTCAGCCCCACCAAACATATGATATACTAACTTAGTTCAAATGGCCTTGGAAATGTACCTCAGATAAATGAATTGAGCCCTTAGTCTCATTCTTAACTAATAGTGGTGGTCTACTTGATATAAATGATTATTCTTTGAAATGAGACAGATGTAGAAGACAAATTCAAATCTTTTTGTGTTTCATCCAAGCAGAATTGATCCAACAGTAGAGTAGCCAGACAGTTAATGCACTAAGCCTGACTAAGGAAAATCCTGCATCACGTTACTACTGTCTACTTCCAAGTTTGTGGTTTGTAGACATTTTCAGATCATCTTACTTTCACCAGACTGAGAAAAGTTTTGAAATAGGAAGCACTTTCTGAAGGTTGGAAAAATCTTTCCCTACCTGGAATTTAAAGTTCAAAGCAAAAGCAGCTGAAATATTTGTAAGTGTTTGCAGGACAAAAATCAGAGCAGCATTCTAACTAACTAGTCCTATATATATATAAAAAAAAAAAAAACCCAAACAAAAAAAACCAAAAGGCAAAACCACTAAAACACCTGAAGTATGGACAACATTAATATTTTTCATATATGCATTGACGAAAGGGTAACAAGAGATAGTTCTGTTTTCCCAGTTAAGGGATTATGTTACACTGGCAGTCTTAAGAGTATGTTTGAAAAGGGAGGGGGAAGAAAACAGACAATTAAACATTATACATCAGATAAAAATATTCTCCCTGGAGTACTTTGGCTGAGGGGAAAGGTGTTGCCTCTAACTCCATCCACTTCCAGTAGTGTCTGGACTAGTTCCAGACTGCTTTTGTTCAGCAATGAAAACGTTGAAGGATAATTTATGGCTGTGCTAATCAAATTAAATAACTTAATGTGAAAGTAAACAAACCTTGTCATATGTTCCAATAATTAGTTAATGGAACATCAAAGAGAGAATTAAAAAAAGACATAGCTGCAGCACCCTTAAGAGCAGATTAACTCAGACAACTTCTCCCCTTCCTCTCCATTGTTTGGAGATGGAAATTTAAGGGTTAGATTAAAAATAAACAAACAAATGAAAAACAAAACAAACAAGAGAAGATAGAAAGAGGCTAAAAGCTACCTAAGTCCTAAACTGTTCATCACCTACCCAACTGCTGCCTAATCCTGGAAGTATCTACACTCATCAGGTACATCCCCAGTTGAACGTGAAAGCTCCCCAAATACCTGGCTTTTGCACATGCCCCAAACTGCTGAAGTTGTAGAAGGAGGCACTTGCTTCCCGTGAGGCAGATCCTCCAGCATCCCTGCCTCCGAGTTCTCTATGCTCTGATGTGTTTGGTAATAATGAGGTTAGCCCTGTTATGCATGCAGGTGTATAAATTACCTTGAAAACAGCCTGGGTGTCAGGGTGCCACAGGGGCCAGGAGCTCACTGGCAGCCAAGAGCTGCAGGGGTGGCAGGGCAGACCCTCACAGCCTGGACCCATCCCACCGCCTCTGCCAGGGAGCTTGTGGCCGGGGGCACCAGGGCAGCTTAGTGCTGAGACTACACACACAAGAGACAGGACACCTTGGTTCAGCATCCTCCTCGTCCAAGAGAGTTCAAATCCATAACATCAAAACCATATTGCTCAGACGTTGCTAAACTAGAGCTGGCAGCAGAGATCTCCCACCTCTCTGCAGAAACCGTGGTACTATACAGCAAAGACTACATGACTCGCAGCGTCCTCCCTGCTGTGAGCTGGGTGGTTCACCCTCCAGACCATGTGGTCTGGAACACCTCTTTTCTCCCTTCACTCCCTCCTCAGCCATTCACTCCACACACAAAGCATCTAGCAATTAACATTTTCTGTCCTCAGCACAGCTGTTATCACAATCAAGGGCTTGTCTGCACGGTGGACTCTGTCCTGTGTCATGGTATAAAGTTACTATCTGCTCATTGCTTTGAGTTAAGTGGATGCTCCTGGTACATTTGGTGTGTTTGCATGGTACTAGCCAACACCACACAGTTTCTTGAGCCAGAGAAAGCGCTGTGTGCAAGAGGAGAAGCCTGCAGCTCTACTGTTTGCTACTTCTAAAGATTCTCACTGAAATCTAGCTAGGATACCACCACACAATACCACTCTGCACAGTGTATGCACGCCCTCATCATGCACAGGAAGCATCCATGGAGAGTATCAAGCTGAGATGGCTTCTTTCTGCTGTGAGGTGCTGGAGTATCTAGGCAAGCTGCCAAGAGAAACTCACTTCCATGGAGAATAATTCCTTGCATGCCAGCTCTTAACAAGTGGAGCATTCCAACACTGAACTCATTCCAACTGGCTAACTGCTCTAGATACACAGTCATTAATGTGGTTTAACCTAATTCTGGCTCTGCAAACCTGCTTTGTAGAAAACAAAGATAAAAGCTAACGAAGAAAAAGGCAGAAATAACTCTGTATAGAAGCAAGTACTGAAGCAAAGACTTCATGCAGTTGTAATGATTTTAATCTGAGAGACCCTTCATAAGTTCCTGATCAATCTACCATTAGGAAGAAAGAGGACTTTAGTATTGAAGTTATAATGTATTTTAATCAGTGGAGTGGTTCCCAATAGATTTAGAATTCGATTTCCTCAGATTTCATAAGAGTTTCACTAATGTATGATAGTGTCATGAATATATGCTTGAGTTCCTGGTGCTTCAATTCCATTTAGACTTGATTATTTCTTTTTGACAACTTTGGATAGTATCTTGGAGATGAATCATTTAGCATATAATTTAGCACAGCAACATATTTCTTAAACAATTTTAAACCCCAGTGGCACTGAGTCCCTTCTAACTATCCTGGACTTGCAGAGAGACATTCACAGGTATGTTACTTTGAAGGATTGATCCTAATGAAAGTTTGCCAGTGAGAGGACATAGAGTGCTTGGACCTGAATCTTAAGCAAGGTTTGGTTAATTGAGCTATCTGAAACATTGTGTCATAAATCAGCTGAGAACACAGTTCATTCTGACATTTCCAGTCAAATAGAGTGTTAAAGTTCTTTCTTAAATTTCCCACATATGATCTCAACTGAAATCAAGAGCAGAAACTCACAAAGTTCAATACTTTAAAAGTTAAGATTTGTTCATAAGTTTTGACTGAATTTTGTGGGGAAAATGAAAGCAAGAGTCAATAGACAGGAAAGGCATGAACAGTAATATTTTTCCTTTTTTTTATCCTTACATGAACTTAGATTCCCCATTAAACTCTTTGTCATCTGGGTTTCTCAAAAGAATTGTAATGATTGACCACTTAAGGCAAGTCATGTGTAATTTAGTGGTGGCAGGAGTTGAAACATAGGAAGTAACAGCAAACTAGACTTCTATTTGTAAATATTCTTTTTTGTTTTCCCAGAAAGTTATCAACACTGCACTAATTCTGCTCCTGCTGAAGTCAATAACAGTCTGGAACTAACTGCACCATTGGTGGAATTAGGGAAAGTGCTGAATGTGCTTCAGCAGCCTACACTATCATTTAAATGAGAGCATAAACATTGGGTGAATTCATTGCCCCTTTTTTCCCTAAAAATTTCAAACTTGTCATCCAGCTCACATAATTAACATGAAACAAATCAATTAGCCAACAAAAATTATTTTCAGGGTGTTTAATGGTCTGAGCCCATGCAATTTAAAGAATGATTTACAACTCTAGGATTGCCTAAAGCTCTGGCATACCTAAGATCATCAAAGTTGTTGAATATATTGAAACAATACATCTATAACTATGGAGATTCCTTCCTTGGGAGACTTTCCAAGATTGTAGAACTAACTCCCATATGAAATAAAAATGTACCACAACTTTTCAAGTTCAAAAATAGTTTTGACCTTGCCTCCAATAATGTAGATGCATGAAACAGAAAACAAGTATTTTAGACTAACGGTAAAAAAAAGCAGCCCCAAAAAACCAGTCCACTGACCACACTGTTTCCTTTCTTCTAGAGAAGATGCAGGAGATAAGGAAGAAATGCTATGAGACAGATGTTAGTCATGGAGATAAATACACCACTGGAAAATTTTCAGATTCTTGAAGTGATGTAAAGACCTGTGTAGAAGAGGTTCCCAGTCTTCTAGGAAAAGCAAATGACCTCCAGAAAATTGCTTTGACTTTTTTTTAGGTTTTGCAGTGAATCATAGTCTAGCTTCCATAGGACATAAGGCAACACTGTCCATGAATCTCATCATAATGTTATTGAGCCTGTTAAAAAAAAAATTCACCTGGTTCTGCCCCGATGCTGGAAGTCTGAGTGGAAACTACTGGAGAAGATTCTCTCTTGCACAACTAAAATCAGTTAACAAAATATACTGCTACTGGGAGTCATGGTCATGTGCACAGCGGTTCCCCGTGTAGCAAATAAAGTATGATGAACATCAAACCGCTTTCTGTGTCAAGCAAAAGGTCAGATAGCACTAGCAACTGATGAGCCACAATACAGCTTTTAACCAAGAAAAAAGTATTGATGGTAATAGTGATTTGTGGAGAAGTCTCTTCCCTCCTCCTCGTTAACAGAAGAGTTACTTTAGGGACATGCCATACTCCAGCAGAAACCACCAGTGTGCTTAGTTAGAAGCTTTTTATTAATACAAAACTCTTCCAAAAATTCTTTCCAGTTAAGTTAGAGATGAGGAAATACTAATGAAGATACAAAATTTCAACAAAAACTAGAAGTATCTATGCAGATAAAATTACCTGAAAATTTATCACACTGCTGAGATCCTCAAAACTGCTTGCTGTGACCTTGCCTACCTGCACAAAAGATAGCTAAACATGATAATCATCCATTTCTCTGCGTGTGTTTGTACCCATTTCAGACTGCAGCCTGTACACAAACCCTTACCATCTGCTTCCCAAGGGAGTATGCTTGCTCCCACTTCTCAGTGTGATGCTTTCTTCCTGTTGAAACCATTCCTCTTAGTATGAACAGCTAAATATTATTTGGAGCAGAGATTCTCCCTGACCTTCTCTCATCTGGGTGGAGGGTCTTAACTAATGAAAAAAGCCATTGGTTTATTGATCTTTAGTATTTCCTCTGAACAGTATTTCTACATGGCAAGTTACTGTACAGCCTCATCTGAAACACCACTCTGTGTAGTTGAAATTAATGAGGACTGCACACTGCTTAAGAATCAACAGCCCTAGAAATACCATGATTTCTATATCCTTTGTATTCCAGTACAATTGTTTCTTGAATCTGACATCTTTAATGGGAAAGTGGTAATTTTAGTGAGACTTTCACCAGAAACTAGGCCTGTTGCATGGATCTCAAGCCTTTTCTCACATTAATGGAGTGGGCTGTTGCAGAGCCCAGAAAAGCCAAAGCTTGTGTGTTAACAGTAACTCAGTTCCTCTTCAATATAGGACAGATTGCTAGATTTTTTTTCCTTTTACACTTGCAAATACCTATTTTAGCTGTGTATTTTGAAACTGCGCATACCCTATCAGTGGAGAAAACAATTAAAAATTTATTAAGAAATAAATTCCCTATGATTGCTACTGTCTTAAGACATAAAGTATTAAAATATTTCCAACATGTTATTTAAAATACAGCTGAAAGAATAATAATACTCTGTCTAGTTGATTATTTTAAAAACAGCAACATAGTAATCATATTAAGAAAAGGTGTGTTAAAAATAAATGGCCTGAAATTTGGCAAAATGTCATCGGTTGCAAATATGGTGGACAGGCTGTTCTATCTATGAATCAATGCCAAAGGAGGATGACTTTGCTTCTAGCTAACTGTCCAACTAATGATCTGCTTAAGACAGCAAAGTACCTTGTACATAAGTTATCATTTGCTCTTGAAAACTGAATATTTTGTTACACAATCACTTTTTCTCAGTCATCAGAAGACTTATAAAATTCCAGAAAATACTCCATTTCTGCTAGCACAGAATGAACAATCTGTCTGGCTAGCACTTTGTAATTAAAGGACATTAAAATGTTCTCCAGTTATTAGAAATTACGTTGAGCATCAAGTGAGTCCATGTAGAATTTTGTAAATTTTTTTAAAGGAAGGATGAGTACAAAGGTTGGAGACTTTCAGTTTCTGAAAGCAAGTATTTTTTTATGCAGTAATCTCATAAGTATGACAATCAGATCTTGTTCAGTATGAAAATTAGGACAAGAATGTATTCATAAAATGGCAAATTACAGCTCAGAAATGAAGAGACATTCTCTGGTCATAAATATATTGCCTTAAATTGTGACAATGTGGAAGAAAATCAAAAGATATTTCTTTCATTGGTATATAATAGGTCTTAGGTACCTGACTTACTATCTTGATTTAAGGAAACAGAATTACTTTCATCAAATCTTTGACAAAAAAATTAACTTTTCAAGATATTTTCAATCCTGAATCTAGACCAAAGCCTGAATTTGGATTGTTTTTAAGTATTATAAACTGAGAGTTTTATTAAAATATTGATGCATACTTAAAGAATTTTATATTAGTTGTATAATACTGACTTTAAACCTGGTTTTCTTAAATGTCTTAAAACGTCTGGAATGTATTATGTCCAGTACTACTTCAAATGCAGTATCAGAATATTTTCTTTGCTTAAACAGTGGTAGACAGTTTTCTAAATATTGATTCTGCTAAAGCGAAGCTTCAGTTGAATATTATTTTCTTTTATATTGTACATGTATGTTTACTTTTTAAAAAACAGTGATATTAATGCTAATCATAAATACTGCAGTTCATGATAAATGAATCCAACATTTGATGGCTGATCCATACTTCATAGAAAACTAAATTATATGCTAAGTGCTTATCTAAACTGTGATTCAGAAAGAACACATTGCACATTCTCTTCTTGCTGTTTTCCCTTTTTCCAGCAGAAAAAAAATGGTCACTTACTCTCAGAGAAGTACTACTGGCCTTAGATTTGAGAGACATGAAAATGGCATTCCTGTCAAAATGGAAGACTTCTGGGAACGCACAGAAAAATTCTCTGATATCAAAGTAAAACCTGTGGAGGTAAAAAGTATGGAAAGGCACATTTAGGGTTTGGTGGCAGGTGCCTGAGGTTTCAGGATAGTAACTTCGAGAGAAAGCACAAAAATTAAATCCAAGTTCTGTATTAAGCACCTAATATCTGTGGAAATAGCTACTGCTTTTAATTATGCTGGACTGTACAAGACAGCATTGGCTTTAGTTTAATTCTTGCAAGTGTGGCCAAATGACTGAAATATAGGCAACTGAAGATCAGTTCAAATGCATTATACATCCAAATAAGCAAAACTACTGATGTTGCTCCTGCCTGGCAATAGGAAACTTTATTGGTTCCAGAAAAGGACTCTCTTCCCTTATGGATTAAAAAAGAATAGAAAAGAAAAAAGCAACCCTTTATTTTCACAACAGTACTTCAAATGATACGTTCATTAATTCAGTTAAAGTTAACTAGGTTCATGGTATCCTGGGGTAAGATCTCAAAGAACACACATGAAATTAAATGTTGTCTTAACAATCGTATCACATCAAACACACTAAGGAAAATCATCCCAAAAAAATTATGATTCTGAAGCAACTGCAAGTTCTCTCAGGATTATAGAAATCCAGAGGACAATCCTCAACAGGTTTTACAGAAATTCAGAGGACGTTCCTCTAACAAGTTTAACAGAAAATCAGAAGATTGGATGTACAGTATAAGCCTGATTCTAATGTCAGTTGCCCAAATCTTCCTCTAATTTAATACCATGAAGTGCAATTCTTGTTTACCTCAGTCTGAGCAAGATCAGAATCAAATTCTGTACCAAGTTCAGGAAGTCCCCAATTGCCTCAAGTAAAGGAAAGTTCAGAGGGAAACAGGGAGAAAAATGTGCAGACACAGAATACTTTCATGTGTTCCTGCACTTGCTGATCCAGAGCTTACCAAACACCCTGCTCCCTCCATCTTTTCCCACTCTAGCTTTCCCAAGCTGAAAGAAGAAAAGAAGTAGATTAATAAAAGCGCGGCAAAAAAAGAAGGAGAGAGAAGGAAGGAGGCACGTTAGAAACCAGCTTCAGTAGCCTGCAGATAGCAAATAGGGTGTCTTTCCTCTACTGGAACCTTCCTAGATCACTACAATAAACTAATTAATCTCACATCAGTAAGCAAGAAGCATTAAAGAAGCATGGTAATAATAGTTTAGTTGCTGATTTCACTGATCACAGATTTCTCCCATCTGAAGGGCTGTCTCCCATCTCCTCAATCTCACCAAAAGGAAATTCTGATTTATTAGTAGAGATTGATGGCAGTAGGGCATTACTCATTGCAGGGGTTTTATTTTTCTAGGTAAGAAACTCAGGAGGGACTCATTGTGAGGAATAGTAAATGTGTGGAGACAAGGAGCAAAACCTGCTACAGATCCTGCTGGAGGAAGCATTTATGTCTAGCCTGCTGGGAAGTCAAAGGAAACAAAAAAGGGACAATGGGAGACAATGAAAGAAGGAAGACGATGAGAGAAAAAGAGAAAATTCAGAATTCAGGAGAAAGTGGTTCAATGAGAAAGAGAAGCAGCCTTTGACGCTCATGAAGAGGACAGAAGTCAGTTGGGGACAGCCTAGGAACAGAGAGGGAGAAAAGCACGGGGTCCACCTCCTTTAATCTGGTCTTACACAAAAGCAAGCATGATTAGTACAAGCTTACTAGTGGAAAGCAAGTACTCTTTAGGTCTTCAGGTATAAAATAAATCAGACTAGCAGGATGGAGGAGCACTTGTATTTGACAGGGGCAGGATGGCTCTTACCAAGTTGGTAGCATCATTAACTTAGCACCTATGGGAGTTTTTGCTGCCAGGATCAGCCAAAAGGTGGAAGAGATAGAGGAAGAAAGGGATGGCTCAGAGAGTTATGTCAGTGGGGGGAGAGGAAAGCCTCAGAAGTCCTGAAAACACAAACTCTTCAACACAAATTATTTTGCCTGCTGTGAATGCTTCACATTCTTTAAAAAAGAAACTTATCATTCAGTGTACCAACTAAAATGTTAGTGCTGCACAGCACTGTGACAGCACATCAGATGATTAGGAAAGGTGTATCTGACAGCTGTTGAGAAGTGTTCATTAAAAGTGAGGCAGAAGAGCACAACCTAAAGGTATTCTACAGGAATCAATACTGTGTTTGAAGTACATTCAGCACTTCACTGAATTAACTGAATAATTATTACATATAAACTGTGCAGCATCGTAAATAGTAGTAGAGACAGTACAAAAGACAGGGCAATATTCCTATCGCAATAAACAGGAGTCAATCACACTGAATGCATTTTTTTCAGCCACAGACAAAACTACACACATGCAATATGAGATGCTGAATGTGTACTGAAAAAAATGTTAAAAGCATATGCTTTTAAAACATTTTAAAGTGCTTTTGAAAGAAGAAATATAACTGGGATTACTGAGTAACAACAGGGAAGTGATTTTCATAAGAAGAAGACCAACACAAGCATAATGAGTAGCAATGGGGGTTCATGCTGCACAAAAACATTATTGGGAAATCACAAAGGGTGCAGAAAAGTATTCAAAGGCTAGAGAAAATGTCTTCCTGTGGGAAATATAAAGAATTCAATCACTATAGTTTATGCAAAAGAAAGTTAATGACAGTGGCTTCACACTGTCCTAGAGAGAAAATTTCTGTTATTAAGGCACTTGGTGAGCTATAAGAGAAAAGGAAGGCAAAAACCAATGTCTGGAAGCTAAAACCAGACAAATCCAATATGAAAACGCACACAGTTTTAATACTGATTAATGAGTGGAAAACAATTGTCAGAGGAAGTGATAGATTTTCTTTCTCTGTTGATTTCTTCCCATTAAGACTGGCTTTCTAGAAGTTAAACTGTAGCCAAACTAGTTAATGGGCACAGGAAAGGGATAGTTGGAGATCAGCTGCATAACTATTTACTGATCCTTCTAGACTTAGGCATTCTAAGTCCCTGAATGCATCTCAAATTTGGGACATTAGCAGAGCACTCTTCGAAGGCATTCACCAGTCCTTGCTTCACTGGTCTTTGGGGGAGGGTGATGGAAGTGGGGTTAATTTGTCGCAACAACAGACAAGGAACCTTTCTCAGTGAACTTCTGCTGCCCATTTGTATTTCAAGTGGCAGCAAGTTGTAATGCTCTTGTGCTTGACAAGAAGAAGATAAAATCGACCCTGAACATAATGACAGTTTGGGGAAGTTATTCTAGTTAGGTAGGTGACCACTGCTTTAGATGCAAAGGTCACCAGATGGCTTTACAGTGGAGGGAGAAGCCCATTTCTTACTGACCTGTACTTTACATCGCTGCAGCAGAAGCGAAAGGTGTCCCCACGTATCTTTATTCTAGAGTTAGCCCAGTCTGGAATGTCCTTTATTTTGTACAAAGGTATGGAACGCATGAATTACAGGAAGCATGTATTCTTTTGAGTATTGTGCCTGTCTGACATGACCCATCTCCAGGTTCTTGTCCCTCAGGAAATCTAGCACACAAGCAGCTAGAGAATAATTAAGGACAACAGTTGCTTTAATTATGAATACCTTTGCTTTTATCCATTGAGGCAGCTTTAATATGCTGTTAAGTGTTTGTTAAGAAGTGTCTCTCAATGTCACTTGTCCACAGGTATTTGTTGTTACAACCTGTAATCACATAGCTGTAGCTTTTTCTTACAGAAGGTAGGTAATGAAGTTTTGTATTTTTGTTCTACATATGGTTTGTCAAATTGGTAACTGTCATCCAGCTTGGGTTTACTTGGGATATAAGATGTTCTGGGCCTGTTTTGCTTGCTTTGAGAAGAAGACATATGTGAATGGTGGTTTTGCCACCATTTTTCTTTGTATTACCTGTAAATGTAGCTGCAGCCATTTATGCTGTCAGAAAGAACAGAACAAATAATTTCAAAAATGTTTTGTTTACTAATCGTGCTACTGGTTGTGCACTATGGAACTGTGTGGATGGACATTTTCAAAGGAAGAAAAAAGAAACTTTTGTGGCAGAATTAGTGATAGAAAGCACCCGCCCTTGTAATGGACTTCATGGGTTTGAAATGTTGATTTTTAACAATGTACTTAACCCAAAATGGTAAAAATGAAGCTTTTTAACAGCTGCTACATATTCTATAACTGATTTAATTGACTATGCCATTTGAGACATGAATGACATTTTAGCTGACAAAGTTCACGATAAATTCAGCTGCTGGCAGTGTAATTATCCCTAGTCATTTATTCATCTGTATGTTTCCAAGCTGCAAGATTTCTGTGTTTTTGCAGATGTGACAGGTAACCGTGTGTCTTTCTTACAGGATGATACCCATGTTTCTTTTTGTCTGTTTATTTGTTTCATTTCAGACAAAATAATGATTGAACTTGTTATAGTAGGAAGAGTAAACTCTTCCTAGAATAAGAGATACACTACTGAAGAGCAGAAACTGGAGCAACTACCTTTTACAAATAATTCAGTAATATCCAAGGAGTAAAGGTGAAAGTCATCTGTCAAGAGTTTCTCAACAAACAACATATGAAAACTCTGGCACAATCAGTGAAAAATACGTCAATTTGAATTTCAACAGGCAGTTTTAAATATGAATTTGCATTTTTGGATGAAAATAAAGCATAAGCTTGTAAATGCTTGTCTGCATGGAATAGTTAGTGCAGCATAATTACACCACAGTGATTCCTCCACACTAACTCCACGCCTGGAACACCTCACTCTGTACTAAGGGATCCTATGCTGAGTCCCCCTCTAGATAAAGTTACCTGCTTTCTCTAAGTGTAGAGGAGCCTCAGGACATTAACCTTACTAGGTTAAAGCTAACCTTTGTGAGTTTAATCTACAAGTGCTTATGTGCTGTAATTTAGTAGCTACCCAGGAAGAAAGTGGTGCTATAAATTATTTCCCTCATTTACTGTGGATTAACTGGTCTGTGAAGACAAAACGTAAGTCACCTGGATACCTTTGAAATTTATACTCACATTTTTAGCTTCACAAAACAACTACTTTCTTGTCATACTCAGACATAAAAATCAAAGTCTTGACCTTGACCAGGATCTAGGAAGCAACAGTTACTCAAAATCAACCTTTAGAAATACTCAAAGGCAGAAAATCAGGTTTTGGAGCAGTTTCCTTTCTAAGAAACCCCTGTAGGTGCCTGGTTGATTTCTAGTGCTAGCTACAGAGGCAGTAATCACAAAAAGACACCTAGTAGTTCATGGCACGTATTTACAGCACTACACAGTACTGCGTTTTGTGAGGCATTTTTACTGGTCAACTAAATGTAACGTGAACTAAGACAGCAGGGATCCTGGGTTTCAATACAGGTTTTTCTGTTCTGATGCATATGAGCAAAGTGGACTTTCTGGGAGTAGGGAAAGCAGGCATCTAAGAGACACTTGAAGCAGTTGATGTTGATTTCCAGGACATTCCTCAACTAGAAAAAATAAAGTAACATTATTGTTTTCTATTTTTGTTTTGTGCCTTTCCCTGATACAGGTAAATAGCAGTACTGCCAGCTGAAGATGTGATCTTGAATTTTTTTCTCTGAAAGTGTGCAGAATGTTTGACAAATTCTATCAGAACTTTTCAAACAGTTTGTGCAATGCGTTTTGCATCTTAGCCTAGAGATCTATACATCTTATTTGAATTTCTACTTATCTTTAGCAATATTTATTAGCAAGAAATTCTATGAGCAATCAGATTGGTTAGCCAAATCAATAAATTCCAGCATTTCATTTTTAACACTGTTTTAACATTGCTTTCCAGGCTAAGGAAAATGAATGTAATTCTAATTCATTATATATAAGGATTTGTTCTAAATATAGAATTTTCTTTGAGAAGGGCAGGGATAGTTTGAACTATATAGCTGCTATTCAGGCTAATGTATACATCACAGATTTGTTATGTGATAATTCTAAGTGTACTAGCCTTATAAAAACTTTCCATTAAATCTGTAAATGGATGAAGGAGAGAGAAAGCAGAAGAAAATAAAGTGACCCACACATTATGGTTATTATGTGGCAGGTGGTTTCTTTCCATCAAACTTATAGCTCCAGGTCTGATGTTTAGAAAACTTCATAAGCCTAGAGATATCCTTGCTGACTTCTGACACATGCACGACACATGTGTAAGAGAAAAGCAAATGCAATTCTTAAACCATTACCATAGCAACATTATTAATGCCGTGTTAGTTAAGACTGCAGCAAAGTTTCTATTTTTAAAAAACCAACAGTGCTACCTCCTCTTTAGTAGTTCATATGAAGTGAACTACTACAGAAATATTTACTTCATGTCTGCCTCCCAGTGAGAGATTATCATCTCAAGTAACGTTCAGTCACAACTGAAATGGTATAAAATCTTTGGTAACTGGTGCATTGTATTAAAAATTTAACAACCTAAAATAACAGATCTAAATATTTTACTTACAAGTAATCCACAAGCAATACTGAAAATTCCAATACATTTTCTCATTTGGAGTGTAAAGCCAACATACTTTCCACCCATTCTAGCAGCTGCTACGTAAGGATACCTTTATGTACATATGCACACTGAATTTGCTAGGCAAAATTTTCAGTATTATTTGCCACAAACTACTTCAACTCATAATTTAGATACCTCAATATTTGCTGCCTTCACAGCAACAGGACTCACAGGACAGCATTTCTAATTTCTGTTTGCAGTTACTCAAAAGTAACTGTGTGAAAATAACAGAATGATGAGGAGGATTGTAAACACGCTCAAGTAACTTGCAGGTGGGGTGTAGAAAAATACATATATCATTCCAATTGTTGTCTATCGTTGTGTGTTTTACAAGTAGAACATCTGTGTTTAGGCGACACAGGCTTGTGACAGACGTAGGGGCCCCCTATCGAACATGCTTGAGATTCCTGCCACGCTGTGGGGAAGATCAAAGCACAGTGGTAAACTACGCCTGCGCGAATCCCTGAAAAACGGGCGCACACAGCAGGTTTGGTCATCCTCGAGCAAGGAGTGAGCTCCGCAGTACCTGCGTTCCCACTTGTGTGCCTCTGCCCAGGTGCTGCTTTGGGGATCCCCCAGCTGGCGAAGTAACAGAAATAAATTTACTCATTGCATTTCATCCGTGGTTTTGTGGTTGTTCCTGCGCCCTGCCTGTATCGGCTCACACATTTGTCGTAGTCAGCAGGATCCAGGAACGAGCATGCCATGGCTGGCAAAAACGTCGAGGATTGAAGAGGCCATGATGGTGACTCACTGTATTCTGGGATGGCTCAGTTCTGAGTGCTGGACACCCATGGCCACTTCCCTGGCTACATTGGCTCTGCCAAAAGCATGGCCTGAAATACATAACAGGGCAGTCATTATCCCCCAGACAACTGAAATGTCTATACGTGTATTGCCATGGAAGGTGGCATCAGATTCTTCTCGTAAGTTGGCGGGGAGATTGGGATGGTTATTAGTTACCAGTCTTAGAGCTTTTGACAGTGAAGTTGTTGCATTACAGAGTAAAATGAGAGAATTGAAAAAGGAAGTCGGGACTTTACAAGACGCAGAGGTGATCACGCAAGACGTAATTACTAGTCAAGCAGAGCAGTGCCATGGGTTGCAAGATACTGTAGAACAGTTGATAGTGCTAATAAACAGAAGGGGTAGAGTCAGCGAGCGGCTGTGTGGCACTTAGTTGCCGGCCAGGGTTAAACCATGACAGTCCTTTTTGGCACCCAACATTGGGCATGAAGAGTTCAAGATAACGACAGATTTTATTGGAACGTGCTAGATTACATTTATAGGTGTTATTGCTGTTTACTGTTAACCAGTAGGTTTCTGTGCTTGCCATGGGGCTTGCTTGCCTTACTCTATGTTAGTCTAGTGCTCATGAGTGGCTGCTTTTTGCTTTTGC
Organism: Harpia harpyja; assembly: GCF_026419915.1. Taxonomy (NCBI): domain Eukaryota; kingdom Metazoa; phylum Chordata; class Aves; order Accipitriformes; family Accipitridae; genus Harpia; species Harpia harpyja. Next base: position 61,823,076 of record NC_068941.1, on the reverse strand, counting down.
TGCTTGCTGTACTGATTATCATCTTACTCTACTATGCCTAGGAACATTCTGAGAACAGCAATGTAACAATTGAGCAATGGCTCATGAGTTGATTATGGGATTCAATCCGGACAGGGTAGCAGTAACAAGAAGTACCAAAATGCAGCTTTTGAGAGGAGCGCCTGCCTCACTAAAACCTTTGATTAAACCAGCAGTCATGAATGCTACTGGTAATGTAGGCACCCTAGCAAATACCTTGATGGAAATTGGGGCTGTAACTTCAGGACCATCTGTTTGGGTGGTGGATAAAGGAAAGCCGACAAAACTGGAAGATATTATATCACAGGTGACGAGGAAACAAATGTGGAATGATCTTGTACAAGTTGGTATCCCATGATCAGAAATAGACAGGATCACAACATTAGAAATGCTTTGCCGATGGAAAAAGTTAACGTCTATGCAAAAAAAGCCGACCGCTGCTGGCTCCACTGCCAACTCCACACCCACCCTCTACCCCTGCCTGCCACCTCAAGAAAACAGACTACCTGGCAAATGCCAAAACAGCAGAAATGAAGGTTTGGCAGGTCCCCCAAAACTGCCAAATCCTACTTGGCCTGTTCTAAAACAAGACGGCATTTGGAGAATGACTGTAGATTATAGAGAATTTAATAAAGTCACCCCCCCACTTGCAGTTATGGTACCAGACATGGTTACTCTTACAGAAAAAATCAGCAAAAATTTACAACCTTGGAAGGTGGTGATACATCTTCCTATGGCTTTCTTTTCAATAACCATTACATATTTATAAAGCATGTGCACATAATTGTACTATTTGTACACAGTTACATTTAAGGGCATTGTGTAGGCCATGGGAAAAGATAAAATGGGGTCAGTGGGCCTTGAATACCTGGCAGGTAGATTACATGGGCCCCCTGCCCCTGTGGAGGAGGTGGTAATATGTATTCACTTCTGTGGATACAGTGTCAGGACTGGTTTTTACTAAACTTACCAAATATGCTAATCAACTTAGCACTATTGAAGCATTAGAACAACTTATTCTCTCCCAAAATACTAACTACAGCTGAAATGGAATTGTTTACACCAATGGATTGTGTGGTGGGACTGTGTCCTTTCAGCCTAGACTTGAAGATTCATATAATAAACCCTGACAATGCCATATGGTTCTGTACCCCAACTTCTCTCTTATTTTACATCCTCTCTTGATATCAGATTCTCGAATTCTTGTATTTATTTCAGGTATCTTCGATGAATACCTGCATCTTATGTAAAGTAGATAGCATTGGAACAGTGTTATTGGTATTATGAACTGGATTTGTGTGGCGGGATTTTGGCAGTGGGGGAGGGGGCTGCAGTGGTGGCTCCTGTGAGAAGCTGCTCGAAGCTTCCCCAGCTCCAAGTCAGACCCACCTCTGGCCAAGGCTGAGACCATCAGTGATGGTGGTAGCGCCTCTGGGAGAACAGATTTAAGAAGGGGAACCTGCAGTGGGGAGGAGATTGGAATGTGAGAGGATCCCCTCTGCAGACATCGAGGTCAGCGAGGAAGGAGGGGAAGGAGGTGCGCCGGAGGAGGGGATGCCCCTGCAGCCCATGGTGAGACGGCAGGCTGTCCCCCCCCAGCCCGTGGAGGGGAGCGGGGGAGCAGATGCCCACCTGCAGCCCGGGGAGGAGCCCATGCCGGAGCAGGGGGATGCCCCCCAAGATGGCCGTGACTCCATGGGAAAGCCCGCGCTGGAGCAGTCTGTGACTGAAGGATCGGCCCGCAGAAAGGACCCACGCTGGAGCAGTGCATTAAAAACTGCAGCCTGTAGGAAAGATTCATGTTGGAGAAGTTTGTGGAGAACTGTCTCCTGTGGGAGGGACCCCACGATGGAGCAGGGGAACAGTGAGGAGTCCTCCACCTGAGGAGGAAGGAGCGGCAGAGACAAGGTGTGATGAACTGACCCCAACCCCCATTCCCTGTCCCCCTGCGCTGCTGGGGGCAAGAAGGTAGAGAAAATCAGGAGTGAAGTTGAGTCTGTGTCATGGTTTAACCCCAGCCAGCAACCAAGCACCACACAGTCACTCACTCACTTCACTCGCACCCAGTGGGATGTGGGAGGGAATCAGGAGAGAAAAAAAAGTAAAACTCATGGGTTGAGATAAGAACAGTTTAATAGAACAGAAAGGAAGAAAATAATAATGATAATAATAATAAAATTACAATAATAATAAAAATAAAAGAATTGGAATATATAAAACAAGTGATGCACAATGCAATTACTCATCACTCACCAACCAATGCGCAGTTAGTTCCTAAGCAGCAATCCCCCACCAGGCCAACTCCCCCTAGTTTATATACTGGGCATGACATCACATGGTATGGAATACCCCTTTGGCCAGTTTGGGTCAGCTGTCTTGGCTGTGTCCTCTCCCAACTTCTTGTGCCCTGCCAGCCTTCTTGCTGGCTGGGCATGAGAAGCTGAAAAATCCTTGACTTAGTCTAAACATTACTTAGCAACAACTGAAAACATCAGTGTGTTATCAGCATTCTTCTCATACTGAACCCAAAACATAATACTATACCAGCTACTAGAAAGAAAAGTAATTCTACCCCAGCCAAAACCAGGATAGCCCAGGAAGGGGGGAAGGGTAGGGGAAGGTGTTTTAAGATTTGGGTTTACTTCTCATTATCCTGTTTTGATTTGATTGGTAGCAAATTAAATTGATTTTGTTTTTTCCATGAGTCTGTTTTTTCCCGTGACCATAATTGGTGAGTGATCCTTCCCTGTCCTTGTGTCAACCCACAAGCTTTTCTTTATATTTTCTCCTCCCCATCCCACCAGGGCAGGGAGGAGCGAGTGAGTGGCTTTGTGGTGCTTTGTTGCTGGCTGGGCTTAAACCACGACGTGAACCCAACATCGAACTGAAGTTCAATCTGAAAAAGCACAAGCCATAGCTCTACAATCTGTGTGGGCAACTATCCCTCATCAGGTTATGAAACCCAGAGTGATATTAGCTGAAGGAGCTGGAACAGCAGCATATGTATTAGTGGAAGGAGATGATACTCCTGTTTTCCTCCCTTATCACAGGTTGGCTCGTTGTACTTTGTAGTCTTGTACTACAAGCACATGCCCTGTATACATTTCCTCAAGGTCAACATGTAAATACTTGGATTTCGTTAGCCTCTACTGTAACTAACTCATCTGCCTTTTGTTTTAAGGGAAGATTAACAGCTGCAGATCTTTTGACAACGTGCTTCATTGGCATGCCAAACCCAGAAGCTGTATTACAGAATTATACTATGCTAAGTGACTGTGATATTAGTGTTTCTCATTGTTATTTTTTCTGAGTAGGTAACGGCTGTACCCCAATGAACATTACAAAATCAATTGGTGGTGGACTATTTTGTCCTTTGACACCATAAACACTGCTTCCATTTCGAAGGCATGTGTTGCTTCAACATAACTGATGAATCAGCCAGCGTAGAGGACGACATTCAACATCTCCAGGACTTAATGCATCAAATGAAACAATCTGTTGGTGGTGCCTGGCTGGCTGAGTAGTTTAATTCCCTGACAGAATGAATGGGACACCTGATTCAAACCATTATCGTAGAAATATGTTTATTCCTTTTTCTATTTATGTTTATTGTGTGCCTCTGTAAATTACTCTGTGCTACATTCCGCAAGCCCAGATGGACACCTCCAGCTTTGCCAGCCCCAGTGGAAGTGGACTCTTGAGCAAGCAGGTGGAATGTGGGAAAATAATGGAAGAATGGGGAGGAGGATAGTAAACACGCTCAAGTAACTTGCAGGTGGGGTGTAGAAAAATACATATATCATTCCAATTGTTGTCTATCATGTGTTTTACAAGTAGAACATCTGTGTTTAGGCGACACAGGCTTGTGACAGACGTAGGGGCCCCCTATTGAACATGCTTGAGATTCCTGCCCTGCTGTGGGGAAGATCAAAGCACAGTGGTAAACTACGCCTGCGTGAATCCCTGAAAAATGGGCGCACACAGCAGGTTTGGTGATCCTCGAGCAAGGACCGAGCTCTGCAGTGCCTGCGTTCCCGCTTGTGTGCCTCTGCCTGGGTGCTGCTTTGGGGATCCCCCAGCTGGCGAAGTAACAGAAATAAATTTACTCATTGCATTTCATCCGTGGTTTTGTGGTTGTTCCTGAGTCCTGCCTGTGTTGGTTCACACAGTAACAAATGTAATCCTATTTCTGTATACACTATATGTAGCAATGCGTGACAGTTACATTTTCTCTTTATTCTAGATTATCAGAACTTTTTTGCAATTTGCCTAAATGTCTCCTACTATTTATACCTCTTCCTTTTCCTGGGAGATTATACCCTAAAATATAGATGTATAATTGTTAATCATGAAAAGAGCAAGAGATGAAAAGTATTACTCAGGAGATTGTTGAGGGAAAACAGGATTTATACAGCCTTCTGAATTGTCATCCTTTCAATATTATATCAACCTTTTAATGGGTGAAAAATTAATTTACATTAGAATAATATGCTAAAGGGTAGTTAGGCTGCTACTTGGGAGTAGAAATGCACACAAAACTTAGACTGAACTAGAATCATAGGACTCCCTAATGGTCTCATTTGCACAGTGCTTGGCTAACTTTCCTTTGCATTTCCAAATACTTGAGATGGAAACTGCAGTGGGAAAAGTAAGTTCCCATAAAGCTGCTGTGTCAGCCAGAATGATTGGCACATTATGCACTCTGTCTTTCTTCTTGCATGTACCTGCTTCATCCTGGAAGGCATTCTAGGCTGCAAGAGGGTGGGAAACAAGGTATTACTTGTCATCAGCCAAGAATCCTTGGCAAAAAAAGAACAGTGAGTTTTTCGCCTTCAGACAGCTTTAAACTTTTTTTTTTCTTTTTCCTTTGCTGCTGTGTGTCTTCAGGAAGGAGCAAGCATTTGTCCAGGCCCTACATAAAATAAATACAAAGTACTCTCTATTCCCAAAAGTAATAAATGCCCATTCTAAACTAATTTCTTGTAGTCAGCCTGAAATGAATGGCTCTTACTACCAAAATCTTCATTTCTGAAAACAATTCACATTCTCAAGAAGAGATCTTTTTGCTGTAGTGAGGTGTTGATCTGCATACTCTCATTTGAAATGACATTACTTCCAAACATATCCAAATTTTCAGAATTTGGAAAAACACCCAAAAGTGAATTTTTAACTTGTTGCTTTGAGATAACCAGATGTGAAACTGATAGAAGGGTGCTAATCCAGAATAATTGGGTTTCTGTGAATGCAAGGCATCAGCAAGGATGAATTGTAGCAGGAAGGGTAACACCCATCATTAGATAGTAAGGGACTCTCTAATTAAAATTTGCAAAGTGAAGAATAAATCATGCTCTATGTCCAGGAATGCTGTGAAGCTTTCAAAGGAAAAAACCCACTTCTTTCAGCATATTATCCAGACTGCTTATGTGACCTAGCAGGCCATCTCTGAGTCAGAGAGCATTCAGTACACACTGACCTTCTGAAAAGGAAATTTGTCTTTTAAACTCTCACTGACTGCATATGGAAGAGGTGGGAAAAAAGTGTCTGGTTGTTACATGAAACAGAGGTTTTGGTTCTTCAATAATAATGAAAAGACAACTTCCCTCACCAATTCTTTTTCCAGTGATGTTCCTAAACTGATATATCACAGAAAGCAATGATGTATTTTTAGCCTTATACATTTGATTTAAACGTGCTCCTCATTACTAATAAACCACAAAAATTGTGTGCCACTGACTCAGTTCACGGTCCTATAATTTACCTGAAGTACTAAATTATTAATAATTGCTCCTCAATTGTAATTAGGAACTTAAGAGAGCTGTTGGATTAGCATTTCTAGTCTGATGGCCTATTTTCTCCTTCCTTTCAGAAGTGCAAGTGGCTCTGTAGGTAGGTAATGAAGCACATAGTAATTTGGCAACCTTGTAGGGATACTGAGGCGATGCTCCCGGGGCTTCTGTTATCCTAGTATTTTTTACAGTTTTCTTATCCCAAAAAGCCTTCTTGCAACAAGATTAACCTCTTTACATATGAGTGACAGTCCTGGGCCCAAACAAAGGTCTCCCTGCTTAACATGTCTTATCCCCAGTGGTGGTCAAGTGCAGATGCTGAGGTAAGAATACTAGAACAGAGCAATTGGGCAGCAATGCTTTCCCAGCACTCTCCCAGCCTCCAATATTCTACAGCTCAAGGAGTTATTCTGCCAAAAATAGTATGCTTGTATTTAATAGTCTTTGTGGATTCCACAGATTTGCCTAATGGCTTTTTGAACTCATGTAAGCATTTAACAACCACAGCATGTCATGTCATGGAGCTCCATAGCTCAGCTATCATGGACAGGTGCACTTCCTTTAGTTTCTTTTGCCTAAACCTACCGATAGTTTCATCTGGCCCCTTGCTCTTGTACTGGAAGAAATAGTGAATTGCATCTTTTCCAAGATGTTTATCTTTTTACAGATTATTACATGTTTGCTCCACTGTTTCTTTTCTAAGCAAGGAATCCTGGTTTTCCCACCTGTTCCTTGTAGAAAATTATTCCCTATCTTTGATCATCCTTGTTGCCCCTATCTGAACTTTTTCTAGCTTTACCATAGTCTTTTTGAGAAGGGAGAAGTGTGGGAGAGGCAGATGTTCAGAACAATATATATCAATCATCCAAGATACAGGAGTACCTCAGATTTACACAATAAGATAAAATATTTTCACTAAAAGCCCGAGATTTCACTTCAGAGTACTCATGGCCAGTTTACAGCCCGGTAGGTTTTAAACTTCCAGCTAATTCCCTTGCCAGCAATGAAATCTAAATTCTGTTTGCTTACTCCAGTAGAGCACTATGGCAATCAAGTCCTCCCACATGCTTCTGGAGTCATGTGTGGAGAGTGTACAATCAATACTGCTTGATGTCCTTAGTAATACCTCCCTGAGATTTGTGCTACTCACTGCTCAGTCAAGAAGAAGCAATAATTGTTCCAGATGTTCACAAGCCGATGTTATCAGTGGTGTAACTGCATTGAAACCAACAGTGACCTGGTAAGATAAGTTGCATTTAAAGCAAATGCTGGCTTCTCATGGGGAAAATAAAGCTTCTGCTCAGAATCTAAAGGTTTTCAGATTATTTCATTTTGTAAAGTGTACATGGCCACAGATTATCAGCAGCATTTTCTGCTTAATTTAAGTTGGTTTTTATCACACAGTCCTATCTGTTTAAAAATTCCAAGTTCCAAACTGGCATGTTCCTAACAATGAACTGTTTGCTTATGTTTGTTTTATAAAAAAAAAATAATGGTGATAACTTATGTTTTCTGGGAGGTGTTATATTTCCGCCTCAAATCTTAAGCAGCCAGAAGCTGGAGTTTACTCACTGACTCACTGTCATTCCTAATAATATTCCATGCCTACAAATTATTATCATCCTCAGATCAGCCAGCAGTCACACATGAGCTCAATGAGAGCCGCCAGGCTCAACAAAATAACCTTTTCTTTCTCTCCAAAATATGTTCAAAATCAAGATGGATGAGACTGTAGCCCAAAACTACTTGTAGATTTAAGCACAGAAATGGGGCACAGCTCTTCTAGTATCCCATTGAACTGGCTGCTTTCAGTTGTTTCCCATGGTGGCCGACAGTGTCCACAGTCTGTCCCGTTTTGATGAGGACAGCTCCTGGTGGTTTTGGGGAGTTTTGGGGGGCTTGGGGGTTTTGTTTTGTTTTGTTTTTTTAATTTGAATGCAACGAAGTTCAGAATGGCTTTCAAAATGAAATTCTGCTGTTCCATATTCATTATCTCACAATGCTTTCTAGCTCAATTTCCCCAATTGTAATGTAAAGATAATTTCCCTGACTGAAAGCCCTGTAAACACATGCAAGGATGTGTGGGTTACTGCATAGACATGTACTTGAAAACACATCCATGGTAGCACTAAGCAGTACAAGTGGCAACCCTTTTAACTGCCTTCATACATTTAAGGAACTCAGTCTTTATGATGACTTATCCCTGTATTAAAATTAAATATAATTCATTATGTTTAAATATTAATGTTATTTATAATAGCGTGACACACTGACAGAAGATACTTGAATAAAAATACCTCTTCTCTTAGTTTGAATTATCCAAATACAAATACCATTGTAAAGAACCATATATCCAGTGGTACCTTACTGCATAATTTATGTCTTTCAGCCAAAGACTTGGGTTGTGGACAGAAACAATTAAAACTCTACAGAATAAAAGATGTTTTAAGAAGAAATACTGTAACTCTGGGCAATAAGTTTCCATTAGGCTCAGTAAGTGAAAGAATCTTCTTTTCACCTTGCAGACTGTTATAACTCATTGTTACTCAAACCCTGAGGCAGACTCTGCTGTATAATTGAAAATGAGAAGCCACTGGCCAAAATCATGTCCATGGGGAGAGCTGTTGTGTGTTTTTCATCCAAAATATTTTTTTCAATCAAAGGATAATTCCATTCAATAAATTTAAGTAGCATTAGGAAATTTCTGTTTTACCTGACTGTTAATGCAACCTAGTTCTTATGGTTTTGTTAAAATTGAAAAACTAGACAGTTATATTACAGTTTTTGTCTAAAAATAATCTGACTTGATCATTACCCAGTGTATAAATAACAGCAAAAGCTCATCTAATTACAATGCAATTTACCAACTTTAGTTCACAGAAATAAAAAGTTCAGACCTCAGACTTTGTTATTCAAATCTCAAAGTGAAATTGCAGCTTACAGCTCTGGATGTTTCTCACCAGTACACACAAAATAATTGGAATAATTATGTTCTTTAAACCCTATGAACAGTGCACTCAGTGCATAAGCAACTCTGACACCATCACCTGGGAACAATACTCTGTTCAAAATGCCACTCTTCTTACACCCTAAAGTTTTGTTTCGGGGTAATTATTGACACCAACATTTTAGCTGACAGTCTCTGTTAGGAGCATCATAACGACAAACATTTCTGTGAGGTATTACTTTCCCATATGCTAATCTCCAGTCATGCCTTGGTATTATCGGGTAGGAAGTCCTGAAATCCTGAAGGGTACTTCGCCAACATCCTTCCTGCCCCGGGAAGTATTGCCCAGTTTTGCATAGGAGTCCCAACACTTAATCCAATAATAACAGTTTCAGTGACAATCTCCGTTCCAGGTTTCTTCTTCTATAGTTTTGTCTTACCAAGTGTAAAACCACATCTGAGTTCTGTTTCACATCAAGTTCTCCCAAGAGCAATGGATTCTGGGGGCAAGATAATCACTACCCTGTTGTATTGATTTTGGTTGGGACAGAGTTTATTTTCTTCATAGTAGCTGGTATGGCGATATGTTTCAGGTTTGTGATCGAAACAGTGTTGGTAACACACTAATGTTTTAGCTGTTGCTGAGCAGTGCTTGGACAGCATCAAGGCTTTTCTGTTTCTTGTGCTGCCCCACCACACAAGTAGTTTGGAGTGCGCAAGTTGGGAGGTGACACAGCCAGGACAGCTGCCCTCAACTGACCAAAGCGATATCCCACACTGCATGATGTCATGCTCAGCAATAAAATCTGGGGGAAAGGAGGAAGGGGAGACCTTCAGAGTGGTGCTTGTGCACACAGCTTTTGCTTTACCTATTAAACTGCCTTTATCTCAACCCACAGGTTTTCTCACTTTTACTCTTCTCATTATCTCCCCCGTTGCACTGGGCAAGGAGTGAGCAAGCAGCAGTGTGGGGCGGATCTGCCCACTGGGGTTAACCCACAACACCTATTGTGGAAAATTATCACTTCTTTTCCTCAAGAATATAAACCTCTTTTAACAGCCCATTTTCCTACTCAACTCTGACTTTGTGTGGAATTGCTGTGACTTTCAAAGTCACCAGTGAAGTCTTACATAGTCTACTCAGCTGAGGCACCTTTCTAGTAATCATCTCCTTATTCAGAAACAGGTGAAGGAAGATGACTTTTGTAGTATTGTCCCCCTGGGTCCCTACGGCTCTCTTTGGAGCATAAGACCCAAAGATTGTCATTGATGTAAACTTCTGGATTTGTAGACAGGTAATTAAATGTGACCTACCTTAAAATCACTATTAGAGAAAAGAGACTGTTGAAGACAAAACAGCTCAAGTGTTTTAGATTATCTCTACAGTCTTTAAATGGCAGTAGAATACAGCATCTGCTTTTTCCTAAATGTGAATTTAAAAACTGAGAAATCACCCTAGAAGTGAACTAATAGAGAATAAGCCATAAACTCACTTCATTTAGTCCAGAAGAGCCATGATGGGAGAGAAGACTGGCTGGCTGAATGTTTCAGGGACATACATGCTGAGCATTTACACCTCCTACCATTTTACCCTTTCAGATTCAAAGATGTAGAGAAAGGGAATAATGATCCTGAGTAGGACAAAAAAAAGGTGCTAACAGTAAAATCAGTACTGTTACTGCATTATAAAAGCATTCACTGGCACCTTTAAGATCCATTAGAGATTTACTAATGCCAGAGATTACACAGTAAAATTACACGTATTTTTCAACTCATTTGACAGGCAACACATTAATAAATGAACATTCAGGTCTAACGATTTATCCATCAAAGAGTAAAATTATGTGATATTTCATGAATTGTGCAAAACTATAGATGCATTATGAGAAAAAGTCTGTGAAGCGACCCTCCTAAAATGCTTTAACTGCCCGAACAGTTATTGTGTAATTTGCTGCAAACTAAATTCACTGAGTCACCCTTCAGCTGTCTAATAGAAGAGATAATGCACTGTACCAGGGGTTAATCTGGCTAATATGCATCTTTCTGTGGCATCTTTAAGCCTTGAGAAGAAATGACAAAGGTCAATGTTTAAAAAGTTATCTGTTAACAAGATTTTTTTTTCCCTAAGAAGGCAAACTAAAAAAAAAATCTTAATTGAAAATAATAAAGATTAAAATTATTAAAATACTAAAATGACAAGATAATAAAAATAAAAAAAACCTTTGCTCCATTTTTTAAATTCTTTGAGAATTAGGCAAAATATTCATCAGAGAAAGACAAAGTCCTCTGTAACAGTATGAGATACACACCTTGTAGGTGAACCAAAGTTGACAAGTCCTAACAGCTCTAATAGTGGTTTTGTCCTGCTGAAGCTTGCCATTTAGGCTGGAAATATTCTTATTCTTCCCTTTAGAGCTGCATGGATTGTCAGTATCCTGACAAAGGATCAGCTGTCAAGCCTGAGGGCAGTGAGGAAGGGACAGCTGGGAAAGGGGGTAGTTTTTGCATTGTATGTGACTGAGCCAAGTTAGAGCTAAGGTTTGTTATTCCATGATATCAGCAAAAGTCTAAGCCCTATATTCTGCAAATTGGCAAAGCTGAAAACCTGTCTGAAACTATTTGATTCTAATTAAATAGTAGGTAGGTTTAGGGATCTTTTTCTGTGGATCAGATATAGTAAATGATGTTAAATTAGGATGTGCCAGTTCCAAGAAGATGGTAAAGCGATAGCCACAGTTTTGCTGTCTTACCACAGGTTAGTTATTATTCAATGCTTGCTCTTTCTTTTACTAGAGTGTTGGTCTTAGACATTATGAATTAGTCCTCTCATTTAAAGTATCAGATACCGTCTGGATTTCAATTATTCTTTCAGTAAACAACTTTTTTTTTCCCTATATTAACCTCCTCAATCTTTTAATATATTGTAACAACAAAAATGATCACTGAGATAGTCAGGAAAGAGGTATAACTTTCATAAACTTATTGAAATGACCCACATTGAGGTTTTTTCAGCTTTTTATGAAAGGTTTTTTATGAGATACATTATGGGTTCATACCTACATGTATTGAATGAATGAGAAGGAAAGCAAAATAGAGCCTGAAGTCACTGAGGGAAACGTTGACAGTTATTCTACCAGAGCAAAGTAGGCTGCCCTAAGAAAGGGAGTAATCTTTGTTCTTGAAAGAAGTCATTAAGAACTAGCCTTTATTTTCCTTGAGGCCATTTTGAATTGTTGCTAACCACCAAATACGATTATTTTTTTTAAACACTGGGTGACTATATTATCATTGGAGTAAAAGCAAGCTACTAATTTTTTCTAAGATCTTATTATTCTATCTGTTATTCATAGACAGTGAACAGTCCAGAGTGGTTATCCCTGCATACCATATCCTGATGAATGAGCAAGATATTCAGCTGCCAGTGATTAATTTTCTGCTGCTGCAATAAGTATCAGTCAGGAGCAAACCAGGTTAGTATGTCAGAGGGCACACTGAAGGAGACTGTAGCACCTCTTCCTTATCTTTCAGTGGAACAGAAGTTTTGATCATTCATTGCCAGCACTGACAACCACCTCTCAGCTCTCCACATTTCCACTCCCCTCCCCTCAAAAATACTTTAAGTTTACAAAGCAATTATGGAGTCAGCATGGGATTCAGTTCTTCACATAAAAGGATGTAAGAAGCTGTTATGCCTATTATATTGTACACTTCTGAGACGGATGTTGTACTGAAGTCTATCCACAGCTGAGGAAGTTTCAAAACAGACACTTTTGCATATCTAAGTAAAGGTATCTTGTGGAAAAAAAAAAAACAAACAACAACAAACAAAAAAACCCACAAAACCAAAAAACCAAACCAAACCAAAAAACAACCAACCCCCCCCCCAAAAAAACAGACAAACCACAAAACAAAAAAAAGAAAACCCTAAACAAATTATGAGCTTTTGCAGCATGCTGAGTGCATAACTGTCATGGCACTAATAATGGGACTGCCATAAACTGGAAAAATGGATTGGAACAATGCTGTGCAAGTGCAGAAATTACTTCTATTTGGTGAACTTGAGTGTGAAAAAAACAAAATTTGAAAGCAAAAAAATGCAAATTTGCAGTAAATCTTTTAAGATCTTTACCACTGGCAGCAAGGGAACACTGAGGACAGGTAAAGTCACGGGCAGAGACTGGCAAGAGAAAGAGACATCACTCCCCAGATGTTCAGCAACACCCTTTAATTATTTAGTTGTTCCCTCTGCTCCTTTTCAAATATAAAAGTCAAGTTCCATGTGTGGAGAAATCACAGGACACAGCAAGCCTGTTAAAAGAGACCTAAAACAGAAGTGCAAATGGAAGGAAAAGAATGCAACAGCTCCCACAGATCAGGTGATGCATGAAGCACTACCATGCACCCTGTGATAGGGATGCTTATAACAAGGAGATCAGTAGAGCTGTCTCCACAGCCACCAGACAGGGCTCTCTTCTTCCCACCAAAACAGTTGAGGGTGATAGTACCATGAGAGAGTTCTGACATGGAAATATGCTAGAAACAATTCAGTTCAATGCTATGTTTTAGCACAATTCAACATGTAACGGTTTAGGACGTTGTAAGAACAAACTTTATTTACATATTCTCAAAACAGCAATGCTTTGAACAGTTAGCTATGCACCATTTCAATATCAGGAAGAGATTTCAGACATAGCTCTGTACCACAGAGCAATGGGAGTAACACATTTCCCACTGCTGGAAAAGTAGGACCATTAAAGACTTTATCTTCCCTGACAGTTTCTGGCAAAGAGGAGGAAATGTAAAAGGAGGAATCTAAAGGTAATGAGATACCAAGACACCTGGCAGGAATCTAAAGGTTGCTGGAAGAGATGTGAATGACTGTGAGTGAGTAGGTTAGCGCAGTGGGGGGAAGACGTGCAAAGCAGTCTTTCTCCAGCTACAGAAAAGTGACGTGGTAAAGTGTTGTGAAAGACTGAAGGAGTTAATGTCTCAAACATTGTGGTGGGGCAAGTTCTGCTTAACGACTAACTTTGCATAACAACGAACTCAGCCTAGCAAGGAACCACAGGTGAAAAGAAGCCCATCAGCAAGAGGAGGGGGAGGGCGTGCAGGAGGGTGCACAGCTCCCTGGTCTGATGTGCTGAGCAGGGCAGCTCACCATGGATGGCAATAGATCACGTCGGCAGGGAAGGGGAAGCTACCTCCCAAAGGACCCCAAGCCCATGGCCCAAAGGCTACCTAATTAGCCTAATGAGTTCGAGTGCCTACCCGAAGGAGGGGCAAGGATGATAAAAGGACACAAACTGAAGCCCCATGCGTGCAAGCCCACTGGAACCGGACCCCTTGGCTGACTGAACCAACGCTGGATCCAGGACTGGTGAAATCTTTCTCTTCTCTCTCTCTCTTTCCCTTTTCCTTTTTCCATAATCCCTATACCTCATCCCTTTGAGACATAAACCGTTGACCAAGTCTGGGACTAGGAGTGGTTTCAGCCACCCCTAGGCTCCTCACTGAGAAGGAGTCTAGAAAGCAGGGGGGTCCACTCTGAACCTCATGACTCAATGGGAGGGGTCTCCTTATTGTCTTCCCTGAACTGATTCCCAAATAAGCAAAGCCTGTAGTATATGTTTGGTGATGTATGGTTAGCACATGTTACACAGTTTACTGATATAGTTTCATGCCAATTTTTGTTGTGAGCATACCAGTTTTGGTGGTGAGTATGCCAATTCTTGTTGTGAGCAAATAAAAACTGAGTTTTGTGAGTTAAAGGTTCCCTGGTGTTGTTTCGCCTTAATCCTGACCTGGGAATCAGCAAACCTGAGTCATCATCCTGAGAAACTGGAATGTGACAAGTGTTGATAAGGTAGTCACCAGGGATCCAAGAAGGTTTGATAGGTTAGATCAACCATAAGTGTGAAAGACCGCAACATGAGATTCCTCATTTAATTTCTCCCTGACAGTGAACCAAATCATCAAAAAAATTGGTCTGTACTTCAACAGTTTTAAGTACTTGTTTAAAGTTTTGCATACGTGGTCTTCATTGAGTTCCAAAATGTTTATGGAGGACCAAAGTAATTAATCTTAATACTACAAAATGTTTGAAAATTAACAGGAAGCAAATGTGAATATAATTATAGAGTAGCATCTATTCTACACTAATTTAATTGCTCAGAAACTTAAATAACCTAGCAATCAATCTGAAATACCATTTTTTCCAAGCATTACAGAAAGCAAAAAACCTGGAATAACATCTTTCCCAGAAATCTGAGAAGACCTTTAGTGTTAAAATGAGATTTTTAATCAAGAATCCTATTGTTTTACCAGCACTCATTTTTCTTTTCACAAGAGTTAGAATTTGAGAGCTCATACAAGAGTCTTTTAAATGATGCAAAAAGCCTTCAATGAAATTTAAAAGGCCAAAAAAGACAAAGAGAAATTTAAAAAAAAAAAACCACCACAGATTCTTTTAGATACATTGAAAGGTAGTTTTATAACATTTTGACAGGTCCTGGTAATAGAATGGAAGCAAGATTGTGTCACTCCACAGCAAACAGCATTCATATCCTCCTTGGACCTCTATCTGTCACAAAAAAAATGTAATCCTGCTATGTTGGGAAAAAGCTACAGATAACATAAGTGTATCTTACATGAGATCCTCATTAATTTTTAAGGGCAATATACATTCTCATGACAAGATATTTAGGGTGAAAAACCTGATGAAGGAACTCTCCAAAAGGAAACTTGTATTTCTTTAAAAGAAGATGTTCAGTTTTATCAGCAAGCCATGTCATATCCTGTAAGAACTGGGAACTGCCCAAGCACACGTTAAATGTACAAGAAGTTCAAGAGTTTGGGCAGCAGCAAAGCTCCAAGCTGATATTTCTGAATTTCCACATACAATGTTGTTTAGATAGTGCAAACTCTACTGCATCGAATATATGCCAGACTGTGGCAGTCCTTGGCCATATTTCTGTGCAATGGGAGCATCTCCTTTATTGTCTGGAACTGATTTCTTTCTCAACTCTGGACTGTGTATGTGTAGCCCTGTATTCTGAAGAGGGAATTGCTCAAAAGATACTTAACAACTAAAATCCCAGCCAGGAAGAAGACAAACATTGATGAAGTCTCACCTAATGTCAGACTCCCTGCACTGAAAGGCTTCCTCCTCCTCATGAATGTTTGAGTTAATGGGAGGCACTCTGCATTATCAAAAGCAGTTTTGAAGTTACACAAATAGCAAAGTGTCATTTCACAGACTGTAGACTACTCCTGAAATTCCCAAGGTACTATCAGAGTATTTCTAAATTGGAATTGGTTAGATGGTAAAACTGCTACATCAAAAGCACACTGCTATGAGCCTCACTGTGGAACCTTAAGTTTATCATAGGATCCAAAGAAAGAAAATCGATTTTTTGCAGGAAAAGTCTTACTTTGAATGAGGCAATGAAGTGTGAATTATTCAAGCCTACCTGGAAAAATTTCAACTGCACATATCTGAGGGAATTACTGACTCCTCCACACAAGTCTAGGAGAAAGTGAAGCCTCTAGACATAACTTTCCTGTTATCTGTCTCTAGTTCATCACAAACACCGAGTGTAGTAGGTTTCTTTATTCCAATTTCATTCTGCACACAACTAGAATGAAAAACATAACAGAAGCCCAAATTTATGAAGTTAAAGGATAAAAACTATATTTATTCATTTACCCAGGCATTTAGAACTTCAAATTAGCACTCAGTCACTTAACAGGGGATTTGAATGGCAATTTCATATAGGTAAGTTGAAAAGTAGGACCATGAGAATTACAATATTTCTTTTTTGACTTCATTTCAAGCCTTTGTCTATTTGTGCTATAAATGCATTGTAACACAGCTTCAGACAATATGGACAAATGTATCTTCGCTGAAGTTAGTGGACTGTGTCCATTTACCACCAGCTGCAGATCTGGCCCATAATTCACCGTTTTGCTGAAATGTTCTAAACAATGAATTGAGTAAATAAAATTTATACTCTTGTGCTTAAAACCAGGCTTTGGACAACCAGCAAGAATAGAACTCACGCCAAACCATCTGCAAATCACTGGAATGCAGTTCAGCCCCTGCACATCCCTCTTCCAGAATATAAATCGGAATATTTGCCACTTTGTCTCTCAAGCTTCTCCATAGCTAACACAGGACACAGAAAAATTAAACTTGCCCTCAGACACAGAATTAATGTACCCAGTAGATAATAACAGGTGCATGCTATCTTAATGTTAGAACAATAAATGTAGGCTTAAAAATAATTGTCAGCTTTTTCTCCAAGACACCTGTTACTTGATTGTCTCCATTTTGACAGGAGACAGTGGGAAAGTTTGTCCAGGCATCAATTAGCATGAGACTTAAATGTGTTAACATTTAAAAAATCCTTTTTTCATCAGTATTTCTAGTTTTCCAAAGCAAAAGTAAAAATAAAAGCATTTACTTCCCCGTAGCTTCCACTGCACTGTAGTTAAAACACTGAATTTGATTGTCATTTACACCAACAATGTGAGTGTACTACTTTTAATCATAAAGACCTGTAAAAAAAAACCAAACACCTTATATGAGTGTTAATCACAGTGAATGTTTAATGAAGCAGTGAGAAATGCACCAGCAAGTTTAGTCCTTGTGTCCTGCTTCGGTGACAATGAAGAGCAGTTTCTTTGTGCTGAATCTTGTAGAAGGGCAAGTTTCCAAGATGACAACAGGGTAGGCTCACTCTTCTTGGCTTGGGTAGGTTTTGCCTTATCCTTGGTCTTTCTGTCTTCACTGATGTCAGTGGATCCCACATCATCTGCCTTCTGGAAGTGCCAGAAAATGTCTCTAGGAGGATCCACACAACATTGTTCAGCAGCAAGTTCTGGACAGTCGGCTTACTTTGTTTAGCATATGTCATTAAGATGCAGCTATCATTCAGCTGTTCACAAGTCAAAATGTAACTTTGCCTATCTAAAATGATGTCCTCCAGGGCATCATCCCTGATTTGAACTTTAGCACTGGCGTGCCATACATTGTCACAAGGATCCACTTTCAGTGAGATGCCAGTCAAGATCTGTTTTTTCTGAGAGATCTTCAGGTACTTTATAGGTGGAAACAAAGGAACTTAAGTTAATAAAGTCTAAGGTCTTAATAAAGAACAGGTTGGTCTCAGTATTCTGATAGTAATGACCCGAGAGAAGAGCATTTACCTGTACTAGTGAAATTCAATATTCATTCTCACAACATAGTTATGTTTCCAGTTCTAATCAAAAGGAAGTACTAGCATCCATTCCTATAAGGGCAGACAACTGCATGATAAGTACTGGTAACAGTAGTTATATTCCTACCTCAATTAATTTCACCCAAAAGATGTCAGATTGATCACTAGCTTATGGTTCTCCTACTTACTGTAATTAATACTGTGCTAGCACTTCAAAGTCCAATCCACAACTGGATTTCTGTCATATATGTTTTGGCGCACACAAAAAACATCAAGACCAGAAAGAGCTCTTGCAGGCTCTGCAGTTGTCAGCTTAATATTTAGATAGTGTGTACCAAGCAAACAAACAAAACAAATTCATGACCTATTCCCACTTCTATTATGCCAAGTAATTTTCCCCTTCCTTTTATCTACACAGCTCTGTGCAACAGAAGCAACACAGAAAAGTCAGATTACTTTGCAAAGTTACCACCTACTGTTGCAGATTTATTTTCTCCTATTCATTTTCATAAGGTACTCAGGAGTTTTAAATGGACCAGAAACAGTATTTCTATTATTTTTCTAAGGGACTTATATTACCCCTAATGGTTCTAAAAGTGAAAAGATTTAACTTCATCATTTTCTTTTACAATGCATTATTATAGAAAACATCGTTACCTTCAAATGATAGCTATTCAGAGTTTACAAACTGCAAGACCTTTGAGATAAGACAGCTTTGTTACACGCATGGAGTGCAACTACCGTCTCTGGAACACAGTATGAAATAGTGGCTTCTGTGCAATAAGCAATGTTCTGTGTTAGTACATCCTGAATCAGTAGATAGAAGCTATAGAGAAAATGAAAAACCAATGGAAATATACAGCTATATTAAACAGACAGAAGCTGGTTTTACAGGTCTCCCAATGGAAGAAATAACCTATTACTTTCTCCTTCTGGTAAGTGAGCATTGGGTTTATTGACTGTAATATTAGCTGTACTATTAGCTAGCTTTGTGACAAACATTTTGTGCTTGGATTTCCTCATTGTATTTGTTTTGAGTTAAATGCTTTGGCATCATTGAATTAAAAACACTATCTTTTATCTCCTCCTCCAGTAGTCAACCTTACTAATGTTTTAAATAACTATTAGATCCCATTGGACTGACTGATTTGTTTCATATTACGAACACTAATGAAGGAACTGTGTAAACTTGTTTGAAATTTTCTGGAACTCTCCCAAGATGAGTTTTTCCCCTGCTATTGAGTTTTAGCAGCCAAAGTACACTGCTGAGAGATATTAAACCTAAAAGCAATAACTGTTCTTCTCATATATATATATGTATGTGCATATATGCATATGTATGTGTGTATATATATATTTACAGATTTGCATTCTTTCCCTGATTTGGATCTCTGAGCATGGAGGAACCACATCAACAGATGATATAAAATGACCTATGAAGCCAGATGGATGAAGTCCAACTAAATTTATATTACAAAGAGCTGTAGACCTCATTTTAACTTTTCGATAAACATAAACAATACAATTGTTTGTAACAGTTGTACTGCTGACAATACAAATTTGGACAAAAATATTGACAATACAAACATCACCACACTTTTTTTTTCACCCAGAAACTAGTAACATACAGAGAACAACCAAAATAAAAGAAAGAAACATGCAGCAGACATATGGAAGGATGATTAGAAGAAGCAGATAAACATCTGCTTTGTAAAAACTAAAATTAAAAAAAAGAGAAAATTCTAGAGCTGAATTGAACAGGATAGATTAGCCTGTCATCTGAAAAAGCCCTGTTCCAAGATATATATACACATACATGATATACATATGTATGTATATGTACACATAAAAATACATAACATGAGATTAGCATAGAGTATTTTCATCCATTATAAATGTTCTACCTTTAAATACACAGACTGACTCTACCTTGTCAGGCCCGCCTCCACATTCAGAGACATAGAAACATCAAATTTAAATTCCAATTTCACCATTCTAATTATCTTCTGCAATGCATAGGCAAGCCCTAAACTTCTGCTGATTGCTATAGGACTAAGTCACAGCTCACAGACAAAGCAATATTGTCTTGTTTTCAAAATTATTTCCCTTCTGAATGTCACCAAAGGTAGAAATACTAATAGGGAAATAAGCCATTTCTATAAAGGTATGCAGAGTTTTCAAGTCAACACTGTATCAAATGCCTGTAGAATACCTCAGACCTCCCATTTTATTTATAGAGTCATAACATCTAAAAAAATATTTTACACCACTAAGATAAAAAAAGAAAAAAATAACAAATCAACAAAAAGCAACAAAAAAAGGACTTGTAAGTGGAAGCAATTCATGTTACCCTTATGTTTATTCTTTTTTTACTATCTTTTGACACTGCTACATTCAAAAAACCATAAAACATCTTTTACACAACTTAGAACTGACTAATGTCCTTCAAGATGTATGTCTGAAATCTTCCAATTCCCTTTCTTCTCAAAGCTGGTGAACTATTTGCAAAGACCTGATCTATAACCAGTGTATGGTATTTTTAAGTACTTCCAGAACTCAGCTTATAAATGTTAAGACAACTTATATTAAGTAATATTTTTAACTTCCTCTGCTTTCACTAGAGCTACCCCTTTGTTCTACCTATAAAGATGAATTAGAGTTAAATTCCACTTTAAATTGACCATGGAACAAAAACAACAACAAAACAAAAACTGATAATGATAATGGTGATGATGATAATGAGATGATGATGGTGATGATGATAATAATAATAGAAAAGTAGTAGTAGTAGTAGTATCATTACTGCTGCTGCTGCTGCTACTACTACTACTACTACTACGGTACCCACCACATTGTAATCAGGAGCAATCTCCTTGGCCAGTTTGGCTAATAAATCAGCTTTATCAAATTCAACATCTACTTGAGTTGCATTTGGTTTGGTGACTATAGATGTAATATTCAGTTATCTTCCCTGCTTTACTGAACTTGGTGACTATCTTGGTTTCACCAAGAGTAAGAGGAAATCTGATGCTGAAAAGCAGGATGCAGAACACAACAATCAAGCCAAAAATGAGAATCATTCCAGCCAACAGGGCAAACAGAAAAGACAGGAGAGTGTTTAGGATGCTCATGACTGTGAGTGCCCTGATGTAGTAAAAGCAGAACCACGACCTTCACAGAGCTCTGCATATCAGTTCTGGCATTCTGATGACCTGTCCTTAAGCCACAGGCAGCAGGTTCTGCCTGAGCATGCGGGAATTTCTACCACATCACAACTGGTGACATAGGGGCAGCATACAGACCTCGCACGTCTGATGTGTCCTTGGGCAGTTCCCAGCTCTTACATGTCATGACTTTCCAGCCTTCATATAGCCATATCATTATCATACTAACCGACTTCTTCAGAAAATTTGAGTGCCTCCCAGCAATAACCAGGGGAGGTATTAAATTTACCTAAATTGTAGGTAATTTCTATAGGTGGTCCCTACCCATCATATATATAATCATGCACCAGAGATCATAGAATCACAGGATTGCTGAGGTGGGCAGGTCTTCTGGTCCAACGTCCTGTGCAAGCAGGACCACCTACAGCAGGTTGCACAGGGCCATGTCCAGTCATGTTTTGATGGATGGACCTTTCTGGGCAACCTGTTCCAGTGTTTGACCACCTTCACAGTATAAAGATGTTTTCTTCTGTTCAGCTGTGTTTCAGTTTGTGTTCATTCCTTCTTGTCCTTTTTCTGGATACCACTGAGAAGAGCCTGGTTCCCTCGTCTTTACAGCCTCCCATAAGGTATTTATACACATAGATAACATCTCTCCTGATCTTTCTCTTCTCCAGGCTAAACAGTTCCCCATCTCTCCCAGTCTCTCCTCATAGAAGAGATGCTCCAGTCCCTAATGATATCAGCCATACCCCAAAGATAACATAAACCTTAAAATTTCCACATCACACAAAGCAACTGAGCCAGATTACCTAGTTTGCTGGCATTTAGTGTAAATTGGAAATACACCAAATTTAGCTTTCTTTTGAAGAAATGCCTAGTTCAGAGTTGAGAGGCGTCCCAGCTCAAGGGGAGATCACCGCCATGCAGCCACACTGCCTAGCAGGGAGAGCTTAAAGAAGGTTCACTTAAGCTGTCATATTTATGGGATAAAGTGGTTGTCTCGTAGTCAAATTGCATACAACGGGAAAGGTATGCATAAGACTCCTTGTACCCACAACTTTCTTTGTTCCTTGATAAATAAGTCTTGGAAAAGCCACCCATTATTCATGTGTTAATCACATGACTGGTGATCCAAGCTCATACGCATTGATGCTCACTGGGTCACTCTGTTCCTTTGTGGGTTTCTTAGAGGAGTTCTTGGCCTGGCTATGGCTCAGGCCTTTACCTCCTTTGGAGCCCATACCAAAATACTGCTGGTTTGTTTAGGGGAGTTGAGTGCATCTGTCACACACGTAAGTATTTATGAAGCTCTTACTTGCTATCTCTTGAGAATATTTCACTAACTTACAAATTAGCAACAAGAAAAACATATCAGTTCTGTGGATGCAACACCGTGTATCTGTGGACTTCTGCTTGAAAACAATGAATATAGCTCATTAACATACCTTTTACTGAGTCTACTTGCCAAAACAGCATATGTGAAAAAATGAAGTTTAAAACTGTTTTCAATTAAAGATTAGAGTTTCTGTATAACCATTTTCATCCTCTGAGTATGAAATGCATAGTCTTGGTTTGGGCTGGTTTGTTTGTTTGTTTTTAATCACCAGCTGATCTTTCTGGGTGTAGACAAGGCCTCTGGAGGCACCATAGTAAATGGGACTGGCAATGACTCAAGCACGCTGAGCCCAAGGTTTGTATTTCATTTGGAAAGACCTAGCTCTTTCAAAAAAATTGGAAGACTTTCATTTTGAGAACTTCATTGTTCATAATCCCACATCTAGAAATCAACTTTTGGCATTTGCCTGAGGCTTTAAGAAGGCATGCCACTTTGCCTAGAGTGAAGTAGAAAATTCAAGATGGAAGTTTTGGCGGGCTTTCTAGTAGTAGGAGAAAAGAGCCAAAATCAGCCTTAGAAATGTGTGTGTCTTATCTGCAGAAGACCTTTAAGAGTTTTATAATATCCTGAGAGTCCAGAGGCCTAAGCACACCTATGATTACATTTTTCTAAATTCAAAACCAGTGAAACTTGTGTGTCTGCTACAGATTTTAGCTTAAAGGCTACATCTGCATATAGTAAAAATGCTCTGGGGTTTGATCAAGACCTAGTTCTGTCTACCCCAGCAGAAGGAAATCTCTTTATGCACTGCTGGTTGGTGCACATACAGGCAACCATACCATATAGAATCTTTCAGTGTCCACATTAAACCTGCTAGTGAATAAAGAGAAACAATGGAGTATGAACCATGATACAGTCATACCTGAAAGACTTATTGATTTTCTTATTTTGCTGTAGATACAGAAAATGAAAACTTGATCCCACAGACTTCATGAGGTCCAGGTGAGATGTCATCCAGAAAACCTTCTGAAAGAAGGCAAATTCTCAAATACAGTCTTGTGTGTTGAACAGCCATACCATCTACTTTGAAAGATACAGTATCGACCACAGTGTAAGACTCTTTCACATCCTTTTGTCTGGACCCATAGATCCTAATTAGATCCACAAGTATAGGCAAAGACCTGAATGACTGCATACTGAAATTAAATATGTAAACTTAAGATAATCACAATTCAAGATTTTTTTTATAGTAGGGTTAATTTCTTCCATTTATTTTATGTTCTTGGCAGTTACCCAAAAATGTCACCTTTTCTAGAGAAAAACTGAACCTTTAATTTTATTGGGTTTTCTTTGCCTTCTCATAAAATTATAAAAGGATTAGCAGCTTCTTCTGGTAAATTAGCACCCACATGTCCCAGTTTTACAGAGCATCAATAGCCAGATCTAGCCAGTACAGTCTAAAAACTTAAACAGAGGGTACATCTATACTAGCATTTTAGAGAAGCTGAGGACTGCACTTTGGGAGTAAACTTTGTGCTTACCACCACCTACTACACTTTGGTTAGCATTGTGGAGTGGCCTGAAAGTGCCCTCACCACACTGCTTTTGTATAAAACTAAACTGGGAAATAGAGTCCAGGAGCACACCAGACTAGAGCTATTTCATATCACCTCTAAGATGATTATAATACAGCTGACAGGCCCTCAGGGCCAACTGTTTCTCTCTACAGACCACCTCTATTAAGCTACACTACTTGCTAATGGAGACATAGCCTTAAAGAACCTTCTTTTCCCCTATATACATTATTTTATCACAGGGAGAGATCTCTTACTCTCGTAACTCCCTTGAATTGAACTGTCACCTCTTCTGCCTGATATTAAGAACTACAGCTGCTATTAAAGCATTTGTCAGAGCCAAGTAAAAGTGTTTCTGATACTATAATAGCTTGTAAAAATCTGCAGACAAAAATACCACTGGCATGGATGCTTGGCTAGCTGGCTTTTGCAACTGTTTTTGTGGTTTTTTAATTACAAATTTTGGCAAAGATGCATCGAAAAATTTTGCAAGCTAAATTCTAATCATTTGCTGTTAGGTACCAAACTATTCTGTTCCACTGCAGTGTTTCACCTCAAAATGTATCATTTTTTCAACTTAATATCAAAAGGGTAAATCAGGAATATCTACCATCAGCATGGAATATGTTTTCACTCAGCAAAAATTTTAAAAAATCTGAAAAGAAAAAACACTAACGCATTTTCTTTGAACTCACGATGGAAAACAATTTTATCATTTTGTTTCCTGTATGACTTCTTAACATAAATAGGTATATATACACATTTATTTCAAAAAATCACATCTCTGCCCATTTAATTTTTACAGTATTCTGGACCATACATAATGCATAGTCTAATGAAATTCAAATACTGGATCTATCATGATGAAATTAATTATTGCAATCAGCATGGGTGTTTTACCTTTCTAGGGACAGCTGCTTTCTGGAAAAGCAGGTGAGCAATATTATCATGCCTTGTTTTTCCCTTCATAATGAATAGAACAAGATAGTATATGTTTTTTACCTAGAGCAACTCCTGTCATGGTTGCTTCTGGGAAAAATATTAATTGTTTGAGAAAGATCCACATTTTTAGAGTGGAGTAATTGGAAACTACTAAGTGGCTGTTATAATTTTTTTTCAAGGGGAAGTGTACAGCTTCTACCTCAGAAGTGAAAAGTAGACTATAGCTCTGTGAAGATTAGCTCTAACATGAGGAAACTGAATGAACCATTTTTATCTCAGGTTTCAAATCCCCATTGTAGAGGTTCATAAAGAAAAGGTCATTTTGTATTCACAGGCCTCATATTTTTCAACAAGAGAAGAACATTCTCAAGTATTATGAAGAAAAATTTGCATTTGCTTTTATAAAGAGGTTTTGCTTTATCTGTAATTTCTATTCTTTTCAAGACAACATCTCTAAAAGATATCTTGTGAATGCACAATATTTAAATATATATATATATTTGTGAAGGGGGAGGATAAGGATGAAAAAGTGCTTCATGTTTTGTACATAATGACAATCCATGCTCTTGCTACAATAACCTGAACAAGACAGTTCAGTGTTTCTGCAGGTACCAAACAGCAAGAATTCAGAAGTTCTTGGCTTCTCCCTATAGAAGGATAAAAAGAGGTCAAATTTATTATTTGCAAGTGTCCCTTCCTTTATAAGCCTTGAAGAGAGGACAGTAGGAAACAATTCCTCCATTCCCTGTTTTTGTTCTGCATAAAAATGAATCCTGGTTTTGTTTCCCTTGTAAAAATTACCACACTGCTCACAAGTCAAATAGGTCTAAACACAACTGAAACTTTAATTTGACACTAGAATATTTGATGCCCGTTCCTTAGAAGTTCTGATCTGTTTACCCCCAACTTCAGATTTCTATTGATTTTCAATGGTCAGGACAACGCTCCAGTTCTTTTCCTTACTTTGTTATATAAACAATGTCATGTAAAGAACCTGGGAGAACAGCCATTCCAGACCTCACAATAGAAAGACAATGAATGTCTGTCTCCATGTGTTGTTTTCAGATACCTAATTCCTTAAGCTGTCTTCATGTTTAATCTTTGCTTTTTCTTGTTATTGTAAAAGATTATTCAAAACATTATAAAAAACGCCAGCAATATTTGCACATAATGAAGACAGATGTTCTTTTTTGCTGGGGTGGAGGTGAATGATGAAAAAACCAAGCTCCAGTCCTTTCAGCTTCCCAATAGTAAGAAGCATAGGAAAGCTTAGAATATCTTGTCCATACCTGCAGCTTCCCAGAAATGACCATAATCTACTCACTGCTGCATATTCTACTTATCTTAATGAGATGCCACCTTATTCCTGCCAAAGGCCATGAAAAAGGATGTTGAAATGTCATCCCTCATAAGCTCCAGGCAGTGAAACTGAAAGGGAGTATGAGTCTTAGGAAAGCTACTTTTGCTGACTATTATTAGATCTATCTCCATTTAAATGACTTGTGTGTTGGAAAATTATTATTACTACACTAAATGTGTCATGTTCTTTCCACAAACCACATAATATAGTTCAATATAATGAAATAGTTTAAATCTACCTAGTTTAATTGTCCCTGCTTGTATTACATAACTGTTGGTGTGTAATCAATGGGATATGCTCACTTAACAAAGGCAAATTATTTCACTTGAGGTTCTTCCAGCCTTATGAGGCTGAACTACACCTCTAGACAGCGCTATGAGCTATATTTTAAAGTGTAATATTGAAGTTTAAAACAATAAATGCTTTTAAAAAATGGCTCTTTATCCTTAATAAAATATAGAGAAATAAAAATTTGTCTCAATTTATCACTTACAGTAACCTTAATGAAAAGTTTAAACTAAAGAGAAAAGACCTGTTGGCTTGGGTGTGGTGTGCACTGATGCTAGTCTCTCATGCCTATTTAGTGAGATCAATATTGCCTCATGGGCACTTAAAGGATCATAGATTAGACTGGTAAAATCAACTACCTTACATGCTCAGATGACTTCCATTATTGGATGTATCCAAGCACCCAAAAGCACCTGAATCAGCATCGGTCCTCTTAAGAGCTCTAAGTACTCATACCAATATTATTGGAATGGAGAAAAAAGATAGAAAAAGTTAAACAAAAGGACCTACCTGAAACTCTGCATAGGAAAACAATAACAAAGCAGATAATTTGAAAGGAAACGTCACATTTTCAGGCTTTGTCCTATCTACTGGATTATTCTTATATCATTTACTCAGAAATACAAAATAAAGTTTAAAAGGTGCACATTCTCATTTAATTTAAGATTGTGGTGAACAGGCAGGATGCAACTTACAATGTAGTCCTTCCACTTGAAAGGACTGTTTCCTAGGGAGTTGCAGAAGAGATGATCTCCACTGTACAATCGGGATTAACCCACCATCACAAATGCTGTCCACTTCTAGAGCACATTACAACAGAGATTCAGTTTCACTTGCACAGGGTCACTCCTGACCTTTTCATAGGTACAAGACCAATCATATTTACACTTATATTGATCATAATTGTTAGCGTAATTGAATGCAAATTGCCAATAGCTTTTCTATCAGCCAAGTCATAATATTAACAACAACAAACATGGAATTCCAAAATTATAGGGAAACCCAGGAGACCTAGCAACAAACTCCAAGAAAGCCAGAGATTATGCTGCACTACCTACAAGTCCTTTAAAATTCTGTTTACTACATATGAGAGATTTTAGACCTACCTTTTCTCTTTGAATTCATGGCATACAAAATGGCTTAATGCAAACTGAGTCAGAAACAAATATTTTTCAGTAACCTTCCAGGACTTACATAGGTCTTGGCATGTGGCTGCTAGCGTGACTATGTGGCTGCTAGCAAGCTGACTTCAGTCAGGCTAATATTTATAGAGCAAACTTTAATTAGGCATTTCATGCATTGGGCAGCATGTAATTGGCATGAATATACCTTCTGCAGAGTAGCCTGATTAGTCATAAATGGACATTGCAGTACTGCTGAGGGTAATAGATGAATACAGTGTTTTATTGGTACCAAGGCTTATTGACTTGAATAGATCATGATGATAACACTGTTTTAGTGAACTGAGCTGCCAAGGCAAAGCAGAGGACAGTTTGTGTCATAAAGCTACAGCCCCAACATTTTAGATAATGAGCACAGACTAATTTAAGATGACACAAAATACTCTGATTGCAACAATTCATTTACAATTGGGCAAACAGAAATATATATACAGTTGTGTAGGTGTAATTGGAGTTTGATAGTTAACCTTTTTGCAGAATAATCACAATTATACACGCAGATCCGATTTGCCGCAATGTCCCAAGGGAAAGCTATTACAGTTATTGCCAAACTGACTATATGTTTATAATGTCATCTGACAGACAGAAATTGGAAGTCAAATGCTGTTTCTTACTCCGTAGGAGTACATTTGCTCCATAGGAAGAACTACATGAAATAGAATTTGGGTTTAATAAGCAATTTTGTTGTAAAGGGTTTAAGACTTAGATCTCTCTTTGTTTCATAATTATGTATACATACATATGTAACAGGTGTTCTGAAGCTATCTATATATAATTAATTATAATTATGTAATTATAGATGTGCGTGTGTGTACCATACACACATACATTCCCACACTCTTAAAAACAGAGGTTTTTAATTCCTGAGAGCTTGTGAACACTGGGATATGAACTTTATATAATAAAAGCAACAGTTACAATCTTTAAAACTCAGTAGGATTACAGCTGAAATCCTCTCACTATGACACAATGGTTTGCTCTAACAAAGGCTATAGGGGAACTACAGTGGAAAATGTGGTATTCTAGATAAGAAAATGCTACAAGTTACAGATGCTATGAAAATTTTAATGAAAATGGCACCCAAATAATCAACAAGCATGTACAGGATCCAGTAGTAAGCAACTTTGGGCATTATCTATCAATTGTAGACACTTTAATGTGGTTAGCTACTAGAAAACTATCACTATTAACAATAAATACATTTAAAATCTTTATTATAGATACAACAGAAAGAAAAAAAGATAAATAATGTATAACTTTTACCTTTAACTGTAAAGTTTTCTCTTCCGAACTCTTCTCTTGTTTTTGGGGGATGTTTTTTGTAGACAGCACTGAAGAAGGTAATAATCACTCTTGGTTAAGGAAAAGTGAGTTGTTCAAGAAATGATGAGAGCATATTTTGAGCTTTTGTTAGTGGAGTTTAATCCTATTTTCCTGAAGATGAAACAAGACAAAAATACCCAAGAAGGGAGAGAAAAGAACAGTAGAGGTAAAAATCACAGTGTCTCTTTCTGGTGTCCAGTCTCATTAATAATATATCTGCTGGATAATGAGATATTGGATATTTTGGATGTTCTTATGCCTCTCAGAGGACTTAATGAAAAGCATTATTTTCATTAATCTGTAACTGTGGACAAGATTTTCCTACTGTTTTTCTTTCTACCTTCTGACAAAGTAGTTTCGATCATTTGCTTTTGGTGGCTTGTTCATTTTTCTAAAGTAATTATTTCTTCTGATTTTATGATGTTCCATGTTTCTTTTCAGTGATGTTTCAGAAAATAATATAGTTGTAAAGATTATTCACAGCAAAATGGTGATTTTTAATTAACCTTAACAAACCTACAAACCAAATGAGATTTGCCTATTTGCAACTTTGTTTTGATGACAAAACTCTGCCTGGATCCAAAATTATATATGGTCTCTGCAGTTGTCTATTCCCTCCTCTTGCCCCCCAAGGAGCCTTCCTTTACCATTTTCTTTCTGTTCCACCACTTCTGAGAAGAGTCCATCTTCTTGCAGGTAGACTAGATTTGATATTGGTCTTTGTGCCTGAGAAACTATTTTGTCAATAAATGAGAAACACAGGAAGTAGTGTGGAAAAATAGCCTAGGACTTTTGTTTCCAAGAATATTTATTTCAGTGCTCTGCACTAGAATTTTGTAAGCACACAGGGCTTCAGACATAGCTTATTGCTGCAGTCCAAACAGCTTGAGGATTTCTTTCCTACTGAGAACAAAGAGAACTGAGCATTACTCTGGTATTTGCTGAGGGAAAGCTTTGTATTGATGAAGAATCCAAGTAGAAAACAAAAATAGGGTATGAATTTACAACAGATCCAAGTTCATCTGGGTTCAGCTTTAGCCAGCTGTTGTTCATCCATGAGTTGACCTTTTATGTGCTCTAGGCCATTTTGCTAGCAAATGTGGATTCACACGTGATGCAGGCTAAGAATTACCATGTGCCACCCAGCCTGCACCATCTGCCCATCTCAGCTAGTGGCTGTATATGAATTCTGGAAAGGGATGGAGAGAACTGACACCGATTCCACAGCTGGGAGGCTGCGCACTGGAGGTACAGTTCCTGGTCACTGTTCTTCATATGCAGAACCTGACAATATACCTTTTTCTCCCTCCACTCCAATCCACAGCACTTTCTTTGAGCAATATATCAGTAATTTCATGGGCAATAGTACTCTGGAATGACACTGAAGATTTAAATTTAGTTGATACAAGCCATTGATGCAGAAGTAAGCAATCAAAAGGAAAAGAACTGATTGTGTAGGAAGCAAGTTAAACTGTGTGATTTGAATTTTAAAAACCTTTCTTTTTATTAGCTATATTAGCTATTTGACTTTTCCCACCACTGTCTCAAAACATGAATGTGTGCTCTGTAAAAGAGCGTCATGCAGTGGTCATCATTATTTTGGAAAGAACATAACATTTTCTTCTTGAACATCCCTGTTGCATTCCCGCTGATGCCTGCTGATAGAGATTACCTTTGCTCTGTTGTGCTGATGAGCCTGTCCTGCATACTCATCAGGGTAACCTCTCCCCCTGTGCCCATAATTTGCTTACTTACACCTATCACAACAGTTTGCCAGTGCAGCTGAGGAGCTTCTTCCACCAGAAGTCCACTTTATAAAATGCTGTAATAAGATCTAAAGACAGCTTTCAGTTTCAGTGGTGTTGCAGTAATATGGATAGAGCTTTAAAGGCATCTACCTAGTGGTATTTCTGAAGAAAGTGGTTTTACTCTACTGCTCACTCGCCTGCCCAGTAACCACTGTTTATGGAACATGCATAGAGTAAAAGGTATTAATCTGTGCTACTCTGTTTCTCCTGATCATCTTGCTAAGCATATGAATTTCAAGGAAGATTATGTAGAATAAGAGCTGATTTAATTTCACAGTGTAACTACCATAGCATAATACTTGCCACATACCAAATGCATTTTGCTCATTCTTTTTTTTTTTCTATCTATTTCTTCAGGATAAAGTTATAAAAATACTGAAAAGCTTTTTTTTTACTAGATTTCTTAGTGTCAAGGTGTTAAATCATGTAATTTAAACTATGATGAATTATTACAGCTTATTACTAAATCTACCACTTGCTCCTTGCAAATGTCATGGGGAAGAAAAAATAAGGTACTGATCTTAGAAACATTTGCAGACAAAGTATTTGCCTTACTAAAAAGCAAAACCTCTATTCTTGTTTTAAAATAAATTTAGAAGGCACATTTGTATACTAACTAGTAGATAGTAAAAAATCACAAAATCATCTTACAGTTTTATTTCTTTATTCTTCAGCTACCAATGAAGCATACACAATTTTACAGGACTTTCCTTTCTTTCTTTCTTTCTTTTTTTTTTTTTTCCCCTCCATGGCCACTTTGTTACCCAGGTTACACATATACAAAGTACAGAGGAGAAGTTCTAAATAGGTAGCAATATAAAAGCACTTACTAGAAAGAAATCAAAGCTATAGTATAGAAAGTCCCATACCTCTCTGATGAAGACATTCCAAATAGAAGTACTGACAGTCACATGGAGCCATGACAAATCACATTATTCATTACAGGACAGAGTCAGCTGGCCAAATCCCCAATCAGCTTTGAACACGGTCTGGTCCTCCATCACCAGATTCGGTGAAGAGGCAATATTTACTGCCCAGTTACTGATTTTAACCCCATCAAGAGACAATGTCAAAGTGTTGACCATTTCACTAAGGGTCTGAAATGCTGGCTCTATTGGTGAAAATATACTTTCACTTAAGACACAATTTGCACAAAGAATGAGTTTCTTTGCAGGAAACGCAAGTCTATTTTAAAAAAAAACACAAAACAAAAAACATTGATCCATTTCCTTTAATCTGAACTCTAATACAGGATTTACAACTTTTCACTACTGCTTTTCCAAATTTTTTAATTAATAGGGTGTTTTAAAAGTTTTCATTAGCGCTTTACCATTGTCTGTTCCTACAATGAACTGCTGGCAATAATTTGCCGAATAATTTGAAATCAAGGTCCAAGTTTTGACTGCAGGCTCTTCTTTAATGACAGTTAATTCTTTTCTATTGTCATTTGCCAAATAGACATCCTTTTTCCTCTTTCAGTCAGGTTTTAGTTTGAGCTAACAATGTCTAAGAAGGCATTTTTTTACTTGTATCATGCTGTTAAACATTCTTCTTTTCCATTTTTTTCATGGTACCTAATTAGCACAAGAGGAATTTTACTGCCACAAGATCACTGGGAGTATTATTTACCAATACCATTTTCATTCTAGCAGTTATCATCTTCTAATCATTATTTTTAATCATTGAAAACAAGCAAGCACACAGAAATGTGCATTTAAATGGCGTCTGTTTTCTTTTCTCTATCAGTTGTCTTTATCTGTATGCTGGTACATAGACACTTATAAATGAGTCTGTGTGGAAGCAATTGGTCTTTGACTGATGCTCAGATGCAGCAAAGATAATCCTGCATAATCAGAGAGAGAATTGTTTTGCCCTCCTAAACTTGTGACAGGCAAAGGGAATTCACAGCTGAGGGGAGCTAAATGCAGCTCTTCTTATCTCAGTCAGAAACACTCTCTTCTAAACCGCCTGACTGAGCTTTACCATACCAGTAAGTTTCAGGTAACTATATCCCAGAATAAAAGCTCAGTTATTGCAGTTGCAGTTTGAAGACTTGCTTTGCAGTCCCAAGTCAGCAACAGAGTGGGCACTATGGGGAGTGGCAGAGATAACTGAAAAGAAAAAAAAATTAAGAACAGAGCAGGTTTCAAGCCCAGTATGCTGACCTGGGTCAAGGCATTTAAAATGGGCTGACTTTCATCACTGTTTTTCAGAGTCCTTCCTCTATTCTTGCTCTCTTATAATCCCTAGGACTCTCGCATCTCGCAACTAAACCTCCTGAAAAAGAAATGTAGTTTTAGGAGTCTGCATTATTATCAAGGCTCCCCTGACACTACTCTCTTAAATAGGAGTGGCCAGTATTATCTGACGGCATTTCATAAACAGGTCAGAGCAACAGAACCAGAGGTGAAAAAGAGAAAAGGCACCTGTATTAGGTTTGTGCGGTGGGGTTTTCATAGCGGTGGAGGGGCTGCAGGGGTGGCTCCTGTGAGAAGCTGCTCGAAGCTTCCCCAGCTCCAAGTCAGACCCGCCTCTGGCCAAGGCTGAGACCATCAGTGATAGTGGTAGCACCTCTGGGAGAACAGATTTAAGAAGGGGAACCTGCAGTGGGGAGGAGATTGGAATGTGAGAGAAACCCCTCTGCAGACATCGAGGTCAGTGAAGAAGGCGGGGGAGGAGGTGCGCCGGAGGAGGGGATGCCCCTGCAGCCCGTGGTGAGACGGCAGGCTGTCCCCCCCCAGCCCATGGAGGGGAGAGGGGGAGCAGATGCCCACCTGCAGCCCGGGGAGGACCCCACGCCGGAGCAGGGGGATGCCCCCAAAGATGGCCGTGACTCCATGGGAAAGCCCGCGCTGGAGCAGTCTGTGACTGAAGGACTGCAGTCCACGGAAAGAGCCACGCTGGAGAAGTTTGTGGAGGACTGTCTCCTGTGGGAGGGACCCCACTGGAGCAGGGGACGAGGGAGGAGTCCTCCCCCTGAGGAGGAAGCAGTGACAGAGACAAGGTGTGATGAACTGACCCCAACCCCCATTCCCCATCCCCCTCTGCTGCTTGGGGGAGGAGGGAGAGAAAATCGGGAGTGGAGTTGAACCCATGAAGAAGGGAGGGGTAGGGGGAAGGTGTTTTAAGATTTGGTTTTACTTCTCATTATCCTGTTTTGATTTGATTGGTAGCAAATTAAATTGATTTTGGTTTTTTCCCCAAGTCAATTCTGGTTTTTGCCCATGAGCATAACTGGTGAGTGATCCCTTCCTGTCCTTGTCTCAACCCACGAGCCTTTTGTCATGTCTTCTCCTCCCCATCCCATCGGGGGGGAGGAGTGAGCAAGCGGCCTCGTGGTGTTTTGTTGCCAGCTGGGCTTAAACCACAACAGCACCTTTCTGCTGTGCTAAAATACTGTGGTCCTCTGACATTCTGGGTTTTGAAAATATATCTGGGAACAAGATTTGTGGAGCTACAGACATACATCATCAGTCTAAGAATTGATTTTGTACTGACAGAAATTAAGTCTTTGTGATTTCAGACAGCTTCAAGATTAAGGAGATACAATCTGAGGTCACAATTTTGGATTTCAGCACTAAATGTCTGCATGAATCCTGCTTCAGGAATCTTAATCCTTACAATGTCTGGTCCCTGATTCTATTAGCCTTGCCAAGACTGGCAAACTTATGCCAGTGTAAGGATATTTGGGACAGTTCTTTTTGCCACCTTTCTAATCAGATGAGTAAAGCATTTTTGTTAAAGAAAGTCTGTCTTAGTCTGCCAGCCAAATAGTCAGCAGAATGCAAATGGAGACAGAGATAGAAAATAAATGTGGCTGGGGAAGGAAAAGGAGACACAAAAGAGGAAGATAAAAGAAAGAATCCATATTATACATTCAAATCTAGTGTTGTTAAGTTCAGCTGTGGAATTACCTCTCTTTTTTACTTATTTTGGACATCTTTCGGAATGAAGTTGATGAAGGTCTACTGGTGTTGTGATGATCAGAGATGGTGAGAGTAGCAGCTAGAAAGGCAAAATTCACTGTCTTCAGGTCACTCATCTGTGTAGCATCACCATCAAGCGAAGGTCTACAAGAGGTAGAAAGCCTATTATTTTGTTCCTCAGTTTGTCACAAGAGTTTTGATACATGTATGTGTAGTTCTTGCTTGTCTGACATAATCCTAAATACAGACCTCTGAATGGGCAGATTTATTCCATCTTTAAACTGTTGCTGAATATTAACATTCGTCTATTGAGCTAAGCTGGATCTTTGTTTCCTAGAACAACTCACCGAACTTCCACATATTTCTGAGCATCTAAGCGTATTGCTACCATTGAGTAACATGAACTGCTACACAGCATTATGCTGGAGTCCCCATAGCTCATGCCAGAGCCTCTCAAATACCTTTCCAAGAGTAAACACAGGGGCAAATAAAAAAAGGAGACTTGCCCATTATAAAGCTAGCTGGAAGATGGCAGGCTTCCCTAGAAAGAAAAGAGCAAGACATTGGAGGAAAAAAATTACATTTTCACCTTCTACTAGATTGTTGAGACTAACAGAAATCCGAATATGGAAGTCTGGTTAGAGGCCAGCTGGGAGCTCAGCGGGTAGTATTTTTGGTTTAGATCAGTTTTATGGCTGAGAAAAAGGCATAATGAACTACAAAAAAAGGGTGTTGGTTCACTTTAGACCTTTTTTTATAACTGCAGTTAAAGGGTGTTTTAGGAAATAACGATTTTGCATGCATGCAAAAAGCTCTCAGGCAGATTTAATCAACCTAAGCACCTCAGGAAGTAGCTCTGGGCCCTGGTTAAGTTGATGAGACCACTTATCTTTCTGAAATGGTGTATTTCAGTCTTTATAGACCAAATTCCATTCAACCCTCCTGCTGCAGCTGTGGTAAACCTCAAAGGCTGTTTCTTAGCCATGTCTTTCATTTGGAGCTGCTGTTTTAAGTTGTCTAGTTTACCTACATAGCTTAGTACTCCTCCAGATCATAACACTGCTTAATGTAATGTGATGTGATGCAAATGTCAGCTTGAATCACTGCTAAAAACAAATGACACTTTTTGGGGCAGCCTAGGAATTAGAAATGGTAAATAAATATTCTGCTGTCAGCATATCTCTACATCAGGCTGATCACCAGTCTGGCCTTTCCCTGCTGGTGTACTCTGAACAGCAGCAATTTTGCTTTCACGTTTTAATTATACTAGCAAACATTATCACGGGGGCTAGGACTTTGAAATGGTAAATATTCAGTCTCATGAAAGATGTTATCCTTGGATAAAACAGGATGAGAACCATGCATCTACAGGGACAAATCAAAACAATGTGGTCTGAAAAACTATTTAGGTGATATAAACATTATTCTTCTTGCCAAAGGAAAATTTAGTTACTGACTTCATTGCAATGTTTTGTTAGCAGTAGCTTTACTTTAACTTGGACATTCTTAACATCACTCAAGCAGTTAGAATAATTTAATAGTATGAAAAACATACATAAATTGACCAGAG
The DNA here is from genome assembly GCF_026419915.1 of Harpia harpyja. Taxonomy (NCBI): domain Eukaryota; kingdom Metazoa; phylum Chordata; class Aves; order Accipitriformes; family Accipitridae; genus Harpia; species Harpia harpyja. The sequence continues at coordinate 61,786,632 of NC_068941.1, read as the reverse complement.
GAATGTAGCTTACTGACTGTCAGAAATTACCTCTAAACTTTGAGATTTACTTACAGAATTTGTAATTCATCACTGATTTAGATCAATGGTAGTACACTGAGATTCAGTGAAGATGAGCTATATTGTGATGAACAACTATGTTTTTAGACTGCAACTCTCATTCATGAAGATCAATGACTGAATTTTAACCTCCTGTGATAAAGAATGTATGGTTTCTACAACCATTCTTGGGTCCTGGAGGACTTCAAGATGGAGAGTGGTCCTCTCAGTACAGTCATGCCATATCATATTTCTCCCATGACTGTTTCAAAGTACAAAATAAAATGTTTCAAGTTTCAAAACACTTTCACAAAGCTTACCTCTCAAAGTAAATTTCAGGCATAGCTAGGAATTTGTGCAAGACTGCCCATTGGGAAGAGACCAGGGTCTGACAGACCCACCACAGGACAAAGCTGAGCCCATCAGAAAAGCTGGTAGCATCTCTGTGGAAACATACTTTTAAAGGGGCAGAAAACACCACACAGGCAGTGGAGGAGGGAATAAAAGAGTAAGAAACAGCAGTGGGAACACGAAGGCCAGAAGAGAAGGAGAAGGAAGAAGGGCTCCATGGCAGAGCCGATACTCCTGAAGAGCTGCGGTCCTTGGAGAGCACAAGCCAGAGCAGAGGAAAAATGTGAGGAGGAAGGAGCAGCAGAGAGGAACCACTGTTTCCCGATGGCAACCACCCACTCTCCACCCTCCTGCACCAATTGACAGGGGAGTGGAGGAGTCTGGAGTGAAGGAGTGAGGTTGAGCCTGGGAAAGGGGTGAGGAAAGGTGTTGGTTTAATGTTTGTCTCCCCTCCCCCCCAAATCAGTAATTAAATATTTATTTTAATTTGCAATAAATTAATTTTCCCAGGTCTAGTCTGTTTTGCCTGTGATGGTAATTGGCAAGGGATCTACTTGTCTTTACCTTGGCCCATGAGTTTTCTCACCCCTTTTCTTCCTATTTTCTCCCCACTCAGCTTGCTGAGGAGGGGCAAGTGAACAAGCAGCTGGGTGGGATTTCAGCTGCTGGCCAAGGTTAACGCACCATAGACACAATCCTTTTTTCAGAGGCACTAGAAACAGAGGGGGGCATTTTACCTGCCATCCAAGAATAACCAAATAATTAACCATAACAAAAGAAGAACATTTCAAAGGGGCTTAGTAGCATTTCCACAATGCAAGTACCAGAAACATCATGTCAGGAAGGCTGTTCTGCAGATCAATAACAAAGGCTGACCATGCTGCAATGACAAGAGCCAGCGCTTTCCAAAGCAATATCCTCACAGCTTGATTCACTTGTGTAAATGTCATCAGGCCTAAATTTCTGTGTTTCGTTTTGTTTCCTTGCTTCAGTCTCATAAAATCTCCTGACAGAGATATGGGAACAATCTGCTAATGTCAGATGTCTCCATAATAAGATTGCAGCAATTCTCTAAAGTTCCGGTTTCCAGATGTACAGAATGTTCTTCTTTCTCAGAAAGAGCAAGATTGTTATTCTAGCACAGCCCAAAGAACAGGATAGTACACATAGCAAATCCCCTCTGGATGGCACTCCGGCTTAGAAACATCTTTTGCTGACCAGAGGGTAATTCAGCAAAAGTATGACTCAGCCATCCTGGCAACTAACTAGAAGCAGTCCCAAGCAGCTGTAATCTGCTTTGTCTCGGACAAACAGATCTTCTATTATTGGAATTAAATAATTATTTGTTAAGAAGGTATTTCAGTAGAATTTCTTAAACTAGCTTGCCAAAGAGAAGCCTCAAGAGCAGTTGAGATTCTTTCCTTTCAGGTGTGTCTTTCATGAACTTCTTTATTTTCCCAAAGGTTTAAACAATCAAATCAGAAAAAAATCCATAATGTGATCAAGACTCAGCTTAAACTACTTGGTAATACCCAGCAGGACTGTACACAAGGTTATCCAAACCCCACAGTTTCAATTGCAATGGAAGACTTGCTTAATATTTCTATTATATTTCCATATTTTCATTTGTCTATTTACTCTGTGAACTGCAGAATTAAAAAAAAAAAAAATTATCTAGCACCTACAAAGAGACTGCAATTCAATTTAAGTTCAAAGCAAACTCTGTAAGATCCAAAGCAGTTCTCCCTGACTCCACTATTTATCATCTTCTGTTCAAGCCAAAGGTCTAACCCAGCCGATGCTTTCATTCAGGTCCTACACAATGGATTGTGGCTTTCTAATTAGTTCTACAGATGTTCCTGCACCAGACTTAGGCTAAATTAGTGCCTAGAAGCGCAGCTCCAAACACGAGCTGGTAATTTTGGATGAGCTTAGCTCTCCACAGAGGCACAAGGCATTTCTGAGCAGCCAACAGTATACATCCTCCAAGGTTCTGGTGTTTGAAGGTGAGATGGGGGGGAGAATAAGTTGTCATTTTAAAGCTGATTCAACTACTTCCAACTATTCAACACTTCCAACTTATCCCTGTAGTAAATTCTACAACATGATCCACGAAGACAGATCCCTGGGCTCTCAAGTTTCACAAACATTTCTGAAAATCTCTGTGAGATTCCTACATTTCATCTAGAAATGTCACTGAAAGATGTTAACACAACTGTTATCAGCTATCTATAAAGCAGGAGGAGTTGTCAGGCTTCAATAACTTCCTGCTAAGGAGAAATCTCTGATAAAAGTGTGATTTATCCATTTCACATCTACCTCATCCCTAGAAGGGGTATAAGAAGATACACACAAAAAGCAATGCAGGAAGAGTCCTATTTCAGGGCCAAACATCATGACTTACCTTCAGCCAGCAGTTCTGCCTCAAGAACAGATTGTTAGCAAAGACAAATCACTGGGAACCTTGTGCAGCTACTCATGACAGAAGTTCCTAAAAATTGAAACAAGTAATGCGGAATGCCATGTCAAAGATATGTCATATGTTGAGAAGAGCTTTTTGGACCATGGGCAGAATGATCTGATAACCTGTCGTGGTTTAACCCCAGCCAGCAACTAAACACCACGCAGCCGCTCACTCACTCCCCCTCACCCAGTGGGATAGGGGAGAAAATCGGGAAAAGAAGCAAAACCCGTGGGTTGAGATAGGAACGGTTTAATAGAACAGAAAAGAAGAAAAACTAATAATGATAATGATAACACCAATAAAATGACAACAGCAATAATGAAAGGATTGGAATGTACAAATGATGCGCAGTGCAATTGCTCACCACCCGCCGACCGACACCCAGCCAGTCCCCGAGCGGCGAATCCCTGCCCCCACTTCCCCGTTCCTATACTGGATGGGACGTCACATGGTATGGAATACCCCGTTGGCCGGTTTGGGTCAGGTGCCCTGGCTGTGTCCTGTGCCAACTTCTTGTGCCCCTCCAGCTTTCTCACTGGCTGGGCATGAGAAGCTGAAAAATCCTTGACATTAGTCTAAACACTACTGAGCAACAACTGAAAACATCAGTGTTATCAACATTCTTCGCTCTGAACTCAAAACATAGCACTGTACCAGCTACTAGGAAGACAGTTAACTCTATCCCAGCTGAAACCAGGACATAACCTCTTCCATAGAATAAAGTAAGTTTACAGGTTACTACAGGTCATTAAAAACTGAGGTGTGCTCAGTCCATTTTAAATGGCAAATTTCCCATTCACAGCAAGGAGATATTGACTACTGACATGCCAAGTTAAAAGTAAGATACTGAAATGACGGCTCAGAGCAAGAAAATTGTTCCTATAGAACAATATGGAAAATGGTTCAAAGACAGACAGCTGCAAGAGACACAAAATTTTAAGTGGGAACTCCAGGTAGCCTCCTGCCAATTTTTCTTTTATTTTAACAGCATTCAAAACTAAAAATTAAAAAGCATACATTTAATGGTTGATTGCTTACTAGCAAGTTTTGGACATTCTGCAAGGAAACCTACTAGAGTCAAAGTATTGTCTTTCTTCCTTGAGGTCAACCACAGATATGGATATAGTATTCCATTCCCAGTAAAACCTATGCCACAGCACTTCCGCTAGATTTTAAGAACAGGAAAATAAAATATATAATTTAAAAAACACAATGGAAACAGCAATGATAATGGAGTCACACTCTGCATTGCATGTGTATGTTAGTAGCTTTCACATATTTGACATTTATATTTTACTCTACTTTGGTGTATTTAAGTAATTTTGAAATTCCTGGATCTGAAATTTTTTCCACTCATCATCAATCACTCCTCTTTCTGCATGGTGTTAAGCAATTATCTGATTAGTTTCAGAAGCCTCTATTAGTGCATGATGAACTGGTGAAGAAAACTATATAGAAACAATCTTTGCATAGTGTTTTGAAAATTATCTGCTCCATTTTCTTTCTGTTCTACTATATGAATCTGCTTCCTAACCTATGTCCAGTGTCTGAGCACTGTCTACTTTGTATACACGTGCAAATCCTCTTCCTCGATGACAATTTCACTGTGTCAATGGAATACCGCTGTTCTGGAAGCAAACACCTTTAGGAGGAAGCACATGTAGATCTTAAGTTCTGAGAACAGCATCCAGTAGTGGAGAGAATACCAGGAAATTAACACTGGCATCAAGATTATATACATTGCTTACAATATTTTCCATGCAAAAATAATTGAACCTTCAAATTCTTCTAGAACTTTTTGCTGCATTTCAGTTGTTGTAGTTGTTAATATAACAAGAAAACATAGTTGATGCATCAAGTCAACTCTGTGTTACACTTCTCAGTCTATAATTCAAATGATCGATACAGCATATGAAACAGGTGAAACACAGAATGTAAAATAATCTGTATTTGTGGAAAAACTACAGCCTGCAGTTGGACTTACAAGAAAACCTAAGGGACTTGAATGGCCACTGTTCACTGTTTTGAGGAAGTGCTTTTCCATTGTAGGCATGTTGCAGCATGTGCAGTTAAACATTTTGGTATCATAAGCCTTAGACCGCGCCTCTGACAATGTCTCCAGATGAGGGGCTTCTTACTTACCCGTCGATAAGTTCTGGTAAGACCTCCACTCAAATTTAGGTCTGAACATGGAAGTATAACATGAACAGGAGTTTTAAAAGTATTGGGAGGCAATTCAGTAGGAAAGAATTGGTCCCATGGGAATATACAAGGTTATTTAAAATACTGGAACTAAAGGTTCTCTCAACTAGACCACTGATTAAGCTGATAAGAGAATATTGTGCTCCTCCTCAGCATTGAAGAGCTCTCAGGGAAAATGAAGAGTTCCAAATACAATTCAAAGCCCAAAGAAAGATGCCTCTGAAAAAGTTTTTTGCTTATCATAAAGGGGATTACATGATATGATGGAGCAAAATGTCAAGTTCCCTTCCAGGTAGAAGGTTTTGGCTACTCACAGGTTCATTAGTTCTTCAGACACAAACGTTACAATTACACTGACTAGTACTTTAAACCACAGCAGTCACAGAGAAAACAAGCAATAATGAAAATACAGCAAGAAAAACTGACCTTTTTTCTACATTAACAAGTTAAATGGTAGCATCTCCATTTTCTGAGTTTTACGTCATGAACAGACACCATTTTGAAATCCTGATGTAGTCAGACTCACGTTTTTTGGATTCTATATTCCTATCTGAACTATACGATATATACCACTTTATGATATACAGTAGGTCATACCAGATAATGTCTTGGAATCTCCTTAACATCCCTAAACAGCAGTAAGAGCAACAGCTCTGATCTGGAAAGCAGTAACTAAAAGAACATAAACCTTTCAGCAATAGGTGTTATTTTAGTCTCAAATGAAAGACAGTCCTCACCAGTTTACCCATGTTACTCACTGACTATGGATTTTATCTTCTTAAAGCATCCTTCTTAAGCAACTTCCTTCTTCATTAAACTAAAAGTGATTTGTCTAGCTGTCCTAGACACAGTGAGTATATCTTTAAGGCATTGCCACCATGAAAAAGAAAAAAAATGTTCTTTGTAAGAAAAAGTAAATAGAAGATACTGACTTTCTGGAAAAAAGAAATGTATCATGATCTTGCTACAAAGAAAGTTAAGGACTCCATCTTACAAACAAGTAATGTAATTAGTCTTTACTTCTGAACTGAATCAGAAAGAAAAATGTACAACCTTCTTTCCTATACCTCAAATATCTGTCTGCTTCAAGTCAGGTGAGAACGTTTCCTCAAGACTCTTCACAGCATTGAAGTAGAAGATACTGGATATGGCTTCCACTTTCTGAGTTCTGAGTTTATGGTTAGGCAGTCATTTAACTCCATCACTTTCAGGAGCCTACACAGAACCTTGTTGATAATTGCCACTTTGTACACACTATAAATAAAGGAAAACATTTTTAAACAGTGAGACCAAGTAACTCTTTAAACAGAAGTTTTTACACAATTGATCTTCTAATGTATTCCCTGTTTATTAAGAAAATTGGTATAAATTACAGGCTCTGAACATCTCGTTCCCCTTCATTACTGAAGGGCTGACTCCTCACATCACTGACAGAAAAACCTTCTTAGTAGCGAAAGCTATTGCTACTGGTGTTTTCAATCAAATCCAAATCTTGGCCTTGCGTCACTTTCTTCAGATGACCCTTTCCACGGACCTCTGTGCACCTTCACATAGTGCACAGGACTGTGGGAGTAGAGATCCCTCAGGTGACTGTATGAGTGGGTACCACTTCTCTGCGCAAAGTGAACAGCTGCTGTCCCAGGAACTTCACAGTCACATTGCCACAGAGCTACAGTCTGATTAGCTTTAACGTAGAGCAAGAATCCTACTTCTAGTTCTGGTGTTTGCTATCTCAGGAGTAATTTGAGGGTCTGTGTGCTGTGTAGACCAACTAGCACCACCTATAACTGAAATGAGTGAGATTCTTATCAAACACTGAGATCAAAACTGACAAATAATAAAAAGACATATATGACAGTGGTTTTTTACTTTATATGACATCTCTAAACAAGACAGAAAGACAGACCTATATTCAAAATAACTAAAATTCATCAACAATGAAATTTTTGAGACTAGCTTATTTTTAATGAGGTAGCTCTGAAGATATTTTGACTTCCTTCCTTCCTTCCTTCTTTCCTTCCTTCCTTCCTTCCTTCCTTCCTTCCTCTCTCCACCCCTCCCTCCCTCCTGCCTTCTCTTGCTTCCTTTCCTCCTTTTCCTTCCCCAGGAGTTGAAAGCAAACATTCAAAACATTTCCCATGAAATTTCTCTGCAAAATCCTTCCCCTCTCCCCAGAGAAGATCTGAACAGTTCAGCTGTCAGGTTTCGTTTAAATCCTTTGTCCAACAATTTAAAGCAACTACTCACAGTCCTTTAAGGTATAGGAAATGTATTCCATAAGTTCCAACCTTTGGATCCTGAAATACTCATTCTCTCCTAAAACCAATTCTTACTTCATATCTCTCTTAGCACAGCTTTCTCTGTTCCCCTTTGGCATAGTCTCAGAAAACCTTCCGACCCTATTTGTAAACTTTCACAGGCTTCTTCATATAACCTTCTGGTTATACTGCTTTAGCTTTTTCTCAAGTCCGTGCAGAGAGACACAAAACTAATTTCTGCTTCTACTCTTCCTGTTGAGGAACTCATATCTGGGAAGGAGAAGGTGTAGACACCAGTCTATACCTTTTCCTGTCACTCTTCAGGTGCTTTAAACAGAAAGAGCAGGAAACTGTCTCATTCCCTCTTTCCCTCACTTTCTGTAATAAAACTGTTCACATCTCATGCAGCTTATATGCTTTCCCAGCTTTCATGATGAGAACTACTACACCAAACATACTTTTGTGAGTAGTCCCTTGCACTAAGACTCTGCTGGCTATACAGATCACAAAGGGATCAACAAAAAAATCTAAGTAAAATGTTCAGAATATAGTTTTCTGGTAACAAAGGTTCCACATTAGAGATATTGCAGTATTTCAGATTATTTGAGTTTCATGCTAAATCAGGAAAAGAAAAAGGGTTGTAGACTGTAATTCTTTTTCCCATAATATTTATGATTGTCAAGATGCAGTTTATCTCAGACAGTTTGAATCGGCTTCAACTAGTATTTCCCTGATCCTAACATTCTTTGACATTAGTCCCTGTAGATAGATTCCCCAGCAGCTAATCATATTGTTCTTAAACTTTTATGCCTTGAAGACTAAAACATCTGGTGATGCATTGAAAGGTATAGTGTCTTCCACTGTCATTTAAAGTTTTGTTTAGCTCCTTCACTGCTTGGATCTTTCTGCTTTCTAATGCTTCCTCTTTCTAAGGAAATGCCCCTGTAGCAAGAGACTGTGAAGAGACTATTCTTGGAAAGCTTTATCTGAGTAGCAAAAAGGAGCAAGGAGGCATCCTCAGTTTCCATCTTCCAGTGAAGGTGTCTCCAGGTAAAATGTCGCCTTCATATGGCCTTTCCCAAGGAAATAATGACTATTAGAACGTAGCATTGGTTTACCCCACAGAAGACTATCATTTCTCTGCTGGACTATGAATCGTGAACTAGTGGTTTATTTTCAGTCTAAATTATCAGCTAATTATTATTTCTCAGGCAAGCAATAATCCCTTTCATGAGGGACAGCCTTCAAAGGGAATATTTTCAATCAAGAACACAGGGCTTAGAAATACAAAGCAAAGAAAGGTTAATCTCATCTTGGTGCAAGCTTTCTCCTTTCTCTAAGCAGTCCAGAGCCTCAAGTGATTGGAAAGCCCTCAAATACATAGATTTTCGTTTACCCCTCTGCTATAATCCATTTAAAATGTACAGTTGTGAACCTGACTGATTCGTATTTTAAGGGCAGCAGTCTGAAAGCAAAATGGTGACAGGCAAGGTAAAACAGAAAGAGAAACAGCAGTGCTGGTAAAACTGAGACACACTCATGAGGAAAAACAACTTGCCCAGGAGAACAGTAAAATACATGATTTTGGGTCAGCTGATAGCACTGGTCAGGAGATATTCTGCAGAATTAATTCTACAAATGAAGTTATTCTGGTATATTTCACCAAGCAAGAAGAATATAGATATTCTCTCAGATATTCATTTCTGGTTTCATTCTGAAGTACTGCACCAACCAGCCCTGAAAAAAGGCCAGTATGGACTGTGGGGTTGGTGTGGGGGGAGAAAGATAGTAGTCGCCTTCCTCCCTGTGAGCCATTAGTCTCTGAGCAGAAGGCACTGCTGCCTTTCTCCCGGAAGGCAGAAGGCTGGAGTGATGCCGGGAAGTCTGCCTCTTGGGTTCAAAACTTCCCGTTTCCCCATTGCGTTAAGCAGAGATGCTGGAAAGACTCATGCTAAGTAGAGCAGCTGCTCACTAAGGTTATGTGTGCAACACAGGGCAGATGTGCCTGCGGCACCCCACTAGCCTCTGGTTGGACACCTGGCAAGCTGCACAGAGCATGCTGATGGTCCACTTGGGCCTCCTGCTCACAGAAATCACTGGACAAGCAGCAGGGTTCATTTGGGTCCTATCATAATCCCTCTTGCCTGTCTGATCCCAGTACTGAGTCAGGATGCAACTACACCCTGCTCTGGGAAAGAAAATATACTAGCATAGCTGTACCAAGGATCACGGCACTCGGGAAAACACATCTCAGCGGAGCATGGCGTAGCACTCTTCATAATGCCAAGGGGTCCTCAGGAACTCACATCAGCTCCTCGCACCCCTCCAAAATTTTCTTTCGAAGTCAACCTTTTTGTCCTTCATTGCCATGCTTTGCCACGCAAGGATCAAAGAAAATTATGCAGCTGCCTTTTTAGTCCATTACAAAACAAGAATTCCAGGATTTTAATTTTATTTTAGTGGTAGGTCATAACTTCTCGGTCCAGTCCTGCCTGTTTTTCTATCTTCGAACTTCATTTGGGTGCCTGAAATATTGAGCTGTTCATCTGCCTGGCTGATAGCTCAAAATGCCATCGAAGCATCACTTTATAGTTTGATGGGTTTTTTTGAGTATTAGTTCTGCTGATGCAGCTGAGTTTCCCTGAGGGGGAAGTGGTGGTGGGGAGGGGCAGAGGAGACAAGAAAGAACAAAATCATGAAAATCTCTAATGCAAGTGAGAGACGGGAAGCAATGGTATCACCAGATGCTAGACCTTGCTGGGATAAGGAACTGAAGGGATTGTTAAGAAGCAAGAAAAACATTTACAAAGTCAAAATACAAACTACTGGGGAAAAAAACCTACTAAAATATAATGTGAATATATTACAAGATTTTACTCATTTTTAACTAAGGATTAGAAATTGAATTGTAGCAGGTGCCCCTAATCTCTAATGTGGTTTAGCCATACTGGCTATTCTACAATAGTGGTGATTTTCATTCACTTGCATCTCTTTCAAACTTATTAATTGTTGTACAGCTTCTAGTTGTTTAACTCCCTACCTGGCATTGAAACTTCTTTAGAAAAAAGGGAACTGTTTCAGTGAACAAAGACAATCCATGCTAGTTCTACACAGTGGTATAAAATATCATTCTCTAAAACAGGTTTGTAACAGAATAAACATGCCTCTGGTGCAGAGTTCATGGGCAAATATGCATTCAGCATTAGCAAACCTGTCTTAAAATCTAGGATGTAGCTAAGGATATTTCTGTTGTGTGTTCCCTCCACTGCAGTTAAATCAACAATTCCAGTCTCTCTGTGAAAATTACAATGATGCTCTTGATCAAGTTCTGAGAATAATGTCTGGGAAAATGTCTTTTGTCCTCTTTCCTAAGGCAGCAATAGGATGGTACTGGCTCCGTCCTAACAGAGATATTAAAAGGTTTGCTGCTGGAGAGGAGCAAAATGAAATGCTTCAGGACACAAGGGCTTGCAGAGCATACAGAAAGCTGATAGATCTTAAAGGCAATCATACACTGAGGAATTCATAATTCCCACTGATTGAATCACATACTAGGTGGTCCACATAGTCAAATACCATTTATTTCTACATATCTTCACAACATCCAAGCTTTTGCAAGTTCATGACTGCTGCTTGTATCACAGGACACTCTGGCTGGTAGCAAGTGCACCTTTAATGGTTGGCTGCATTCTCCTGACTCTGCTGCCCAGTTATTGACCACTAATACCCAGTAGTCTGGAGGACAAGTCAGTTTTGACGTATAACTTCCCTTAACAAGTTTTTTGGCATACTGTGACGACAATATATGCACATTTATCTTCATTGTTGCTGCTAGGAAATTTGAAGGTTTTCTGTAACAAGATTTTCCCATTTAATTAAATAATTATATTAGGATTTTAAAGCACTCTGTATTATCAGAAGGCAGCAACAAATCTCTAACTTAACAAATGGTACATGGATGAAGATATTTTAGCAAATAATATTTCAAAGCCCTTCTGCACATAGCTGTAGAACTCCAAATAGAGGGAATCAAACCCACTTCTCAGTAGAGATGACTCTACTGTTAAGTCATGAACATACATACTCAGTGCAACTGACTGCATGGATTAAGTAGCAGCTACTGATGAGAACAGTGCTGAACGCTCACTGACAGTCTGAACAAGACAGTGTGTTCTCACTATGAGTTTATGATGTGCTGGGAAGGCTGTAATTCCAAACCCAATACTTCTTTGATGCAAAACACTGGTGATACTTCTCATCCATGTCAGAACATACAGCTCTTAGTTATAAAATAATTTTGTCATGCAGTTGCAGCTGTAAATCAGTGTAATTTTATTGATTTCAGAGGAGCAATATTGCCTTACACTGAGACTCTGGTCCTGTCAACTTTTAAATAAAATTAGATCAGCAGTCTTGCTACCCAGACTAAACTTTCTTAATCACTTTATTCTCTGACAGATTTTTCTTTTTTCCCCCACTCGTTCAGACCTTAGGCAGTCCTGAGCTGCACTTGTGACTACAATTTAATTTACTGCAACTATGAAGGTCTTAGAGTCTTCCAATACTGCCTGTAGGACAAACTACAAATAAAACCAGTATTAAGATAGCGTGCTTTGTTATCAGCAAGAGACCCAAAACAGGCAACAGATAAGCAGGATAAAATTGCTTTTGTGTATTATCATTAATAAAAACAGGAAGATATCACTGTACTTAGTTTCACACCTCTTCAGAGAGTTTTCATATTCAGAGGATACTGGCCAGGTAGCTCTGCTCCTGGTTACTTCTTGAGGTGAACCCTGATCACTGAGTTCTCCTGGGGATCTATCTTCACTAATGACTGTTTTATTTACCTTTTAATACTTGCATCAAAAATATTTGTATTAGTAGGGAAGTTCCAGGCACACAACTATCACCTGTCTCCTTACTCAGTATAGTTCCCACTAAAGAGATGCATACATTTTCCTTCTCAGAATTGAAGGTCAACAACTTCATTTGTTCTAGTTCTCTGGCAAGTCCTTCTTTACAAGAAAAGCTGAGTACTTTGCATTAATTAATTCAGTGTTAATTTTAACAGCTCCATGAGTAGCATTATTGACATCTTATGGATAGAAACTGAGGCACAGGGAAACTACTTATCTCAAATAAAACTGAAAATGTTTGAGTCACGCAGGTTCAGTGGTAGTATAGGAAAAGGAGAACCTTAAAAGGCCAACTCTTAAGGCTCTTATCTAACCTTTGATTCATGCTCTGAGCATAGCCCCTAGCTGAATCTTAAGCTAGGGCTTCTCGTAGTGGTCTCTATGGTAAATAACAGTTAGGAGCAGGGAAATAAGGTCAGTATTGAGGTATCAGTGTCCCTATTTGTTTATCCATTGCCGGTAGGAAGCTTAGTAAAGTATCTGAACTTTTGCCAGGTTATCCATCTTAACATGCTATAGGGAAAATGCATTCAAGAACGCAACCAGCTTTGAAGACATCGCTGCCGAGAACTCACTGACCTCAACAGCAGGGCCATGGAAGAACTTCCCAAACAAAAATCATTCTCAGGGACATTTTGTCCTTTTTGTCTTCTGACATCCTTAAGAGAGTGCTAGGAAAGAGCTGCTTATTTACCATTTCTTGTCAGATGACTTCACACCAGACAGAGGTCTCTGAGGGGTTCTTCAGACAGCAGGAGGCTGATATACTGCATCATCAGACTGCTGGTGGTGTGTGAGGAGGAAAGGTCTCATTTCTTATGTCAGCATCACTTTCACAGCGATCATCTCTCACCTTCCATAGTTCTCGTCTGTGAATGTGTGAATTAACCCAGGGCTGAACAGAAAATGAGAAAACAAAGATGCAGAAACAGGTAAAAGGATGGACAGTACAGGGGAAGTTTAGGTAGACACAGTGATTTCTAATGCAAGGAAAAGAACCAGGTGTCAGATTTGCTGAGGAAAGTTATGACAAGAGGTAGCCAATAGTTCTAAACAAGGAGAAGGGGTGGAGAAACCTGAGGTGATGTTTCTCACAGGAGGGAACACATAAGAAAACAGAAGAGCAGCAGCTAACCTGACACAATCCATCAGGGACTGGTAACTGATTATGAAAATTTTCAGTTTCTAATATGTACCTAACATTAGCTAGTCGGGTCTGAAAGCTGTTACCATATGCTGGCTGCTCACTGGCCTGTGTGGAATGATTTCAGTGCTCATGGTCCCCTTCCCAAAAGAGAGGTGAGAGCATCACAGAAGTCACCCTTACGAAGGGCAGCTGTGATGGCAGTCTCAGGGCACGCGGACTGGGTAACTCCCTCACAACATACCACAGTGCAGGACACTGGGGCATGAGAAGGAGTGCAGAGACAGCTTTACCTACTATGGAAAGTAGCAGCTGCTTCTTTTTGACTAGGAATTTTAAATACCCACAGGTTTCCCTTGGACACTTTGAGCTCCTATTCCACATTTTAAAAGAGCTCTTCAATTTCTACTGTAGATATTATTAGCAAAAAATAATATTGGATGTTACTAAGAAATATTATGATTTTTATATTTATTATGAATTTATTAAAATGTAAAATCTAATATTAGATATTACTAAGATGAAGTAGTTGGGTCCTCTTAAAAATTTACTGCCTTATTCTGGTTCTGCACTGACATTTAGTAACTTCAGTCAGCAAGGCTTGTGCCCACTCCAAGTGTTAGCAGTCTCAGTTTTGTAGAGAATAATATACATTGGCCTGTCAATGAGAAATGAATTCATTTTAGCTCCTTGCAGGCATGTATTGCCGAAATTCACCCTATTGACAGTAATACTGAAAAATGTTTACCTTAAAAATATAGATGACAGATTTTACTTTGAAGTCTGTACATAAAGGCTTTGCCTAATTCCCTCATTCATCAGCTACTTCAATACTGTGGAAGCTAGAGGTTGGATTGTTTTGAGCTAAAAAGCCATTCAAAACATTATGCTCTCACAGGTTTGGTGTTATGAAATACCACCGTTCATTGTACTGTTCATACAATGGAGGACATCAACAATCTAAAAGAAAAAGATAAATAGATTCTATTATACTGTAAGTAACCTTAATAATTTAAGTAACAGCTGGCAAGACAGAATACCAGAGGCAGTTACCAGGGAAAAAAAGAACATACAATGCTAAAGGGAATGTAGGTATTGCTGGGATGCCTGACTTTAATCTGGAAAGGATGTATAAGAGGCGGCAGAAAACTGTGGCTTTTTCTAGAACTCTGACATGCTTAAAGCATCTTTGACTCCTTTCACAGAGTTTTTATGTTGACTGCATCCCTCTTTCATCACCTTCCTACCTCTGTTTAGAATGAATTAAAAGCATTTTCTGGTACTGACCACACAAGGAAGCTAATGCTTACAGGCAGATCCTCCAGTGGGCCAGCAAGGCCAGAGAACAAAACGTATTTTAGGAAAATAATGAGGAGTGATTTTCCCCTGGATATTTCTTTCAGCGTGAGCTCTGCTCCTTGCCCCATGGCACATCTAATAGAAAGTTACTTTTTCTAAAATGACAGACAAGACAAAGAAGAGGGAGCCACACATCATGGCCATGAGAGATCCTGGAAGGGGAAGGAGAGCGGGACTAGCCAAGTACCAGCGCTCACAGAAGCGAAGGGGTTGTGGGTGAGAGCAGGACCACTCCTCTTGTCAGTGACAAGCAAAACATCTTTCATTAGCTATAAAACTGGTCCCAACCAAAATGCCTGATAAAGTGGAATTTTAGCTCCAGAGCTTTACTTCTGTGAGATGACTGCTGTTCTATTTACATTATTATTTCAGGAAGGAAAGAGAGGGAAAGAGGAGAGGAAAGGAGGGAGGAAGGATGGAAAAATTTTAAAGCAAGTAAAGGCATTGTTCTCAGTCAGAGCAGTATATGAGACTGTTTTCACCAGAATGACTATTATCATCATGGTCCTAAAGAGAAAAGAACGTATGTCATGTAGAAAATAAATAACATCAGAAAGTAAGTAGCCAGGCACTATTTATTTTTTCACAGTGTAACCAATCAACTTCACAGCAGATACAGTAAAAACAATGCATTACAACTGCTCTACAAAGTTCAGTGTTGAAACTTTCTTGATTCTTATCAGTTTAAGAGACATCAGAGCACAAACATCTAATCTGTTCATTTTGCACAGAACACATGGTATTCAATGGTGGGGTTTTTATTTATTTTATTTTTAAGACTATGGCTTTCAGAGTTTTATATTTAGAAGATTACAGGCTACATCTCAGAAACATCTGTATGAACCATGCACCAGGGTGCAAGCACATTTCCACTCAATGCACAAGGACTAGTGCAACATTTATATGAAAATTCAATAGACATTAACATTCACAGTAGAGTCATGAGCTATAAATCCTCTCCTTCAGACTACTGTCAGCCTTCTCCTGGCAAGAGGTTTCTGAGATTTTGTTTTTTCTAGAAGTCCTTATAAGCCAGCTCTCTCTCATAATCTTACTTCAGAAATTCTGTTTTCAAAGCCTTGAGCAGCCAAGCCCCTTCTGATAATGAGGGCCATAAGCATCTCCTTTCTGAGCTTGTTAGTATTATTCCTGTCATCAGTCTCAAAGTCTCATCAGTCCTCAAATAAAATCAGCTTTTAGCAGCTGATGTACTATTCTGCATGAGGTATACTGTTGTCAAAAAAACCCCATAGGGTGAAATTCCTCCATTTGCTTTCATCTCTCCCCAGACCTCAAGAAAATTAAAAAAAAAAAAAATCCCACAGGCAAGAGACAACAAAAGGCTAGAAAATTCTAGCCCTGAACCATATTTGAACTTTCTGCAATATTCTATAGCAATCTAAACTTTACATTTATTTAAAACAGTATCAGTGATGCCTAGTTACTCACTTTTGGAGTGCTTTAAACTGAAAGTTTAAAGGATGATTTTTAGAAAGGGCTAAACATTCATGATCTCAAAAGCAGGTCTTTTTTCATATGTCTTAAACTGCACATCAGAAAATGAGGCATCCCAAAACTAACGGTATACTAAGATATGTAAAACTCTTGAGTCGATCTTTTACCATGGTAGCAATAGAGTTCTCAAAATAAAGACCAGAATCCATCTACTCCACAAATGCAATCACAGCAACTTCCTCAGCACTGAAGAAATTTGCTTCTACCTATATCTATAAATCAACTTTTCAACAAAGAGGGAATTTTCATGTTTACCTTCAGTGATATCAATGCCTATCTTCAACCAGAACATATGTGTTCTCCCTTTCTTCTTTAGTGAAAAGGAGTTAAATTAAAAATGAATCCACAAGACCAATCAAAATAATTATTTTAAGCTTCTGAACCACTTCTACATTCTAACTGTGCAAACCTAAATGGTTTTTTTCAGGACCTTTCTGGTCACATTTAGAACATAAATTTTAGGGGCAGGGGGGAAAGCTTGTTAAAATGACAAACAGAACTTGATGTATATGTAAAAATTTTCATATCTTTCTTTCCAGTCTACATATGGATATATATACATATGTCTTTGCCATTGCCATTATAATTTCCACCACACTCACAAAGTCTCAGTTGTATGGGATTTAGCCAAGAGCATCACCAGTTTATCATCTCTGAAGGCTTCTGGTTCAGCCATGCTCATTAATAATGTTGTCAAATATTAAAATGATAATATCAATGTTTCACTCTAACCTGGCAGACAGACTTTATCAAAATGGAGAAGCAAGTAACAATCAATTTAATACCTGCGAATGCTTTAGTTTTGGCATTGCACATGAAAGATTATGGTATTTTAAGAGAGGATGAAGAGGTCATGGCTTAATCCCATTAAAAGCCTGTGAAGATACCTTGATGTTTCTAGGTAATTGAATATAATAATGGATGAATGCATACCAAGGCTATTGGAAAAGTACCAAATAACTGAGTAGGACTGTAAATATCAGCACACTTGTAATAAAAATATTAGCCCAACTGAGAAGGCTTCTGGACAGAAAACTGAAATGGAAGAATAAATTTGCATCGATAACATGTATTTTATATATAATCCTTAGTAGCAGCATTGAGAGTTACAAAATTTATCTTAATGATGTTCCATATTTCTTTCAGTAAGCTAACCACAAGGGCTTTAATGAATAATTTTTAAAGGAACACTGATGCATAATATTGCAACATTGTCCACTGGTGCCAAAACACTATCAAATTAAATGCATGGTATGAATGTTCACTTGGGTAGTTAAAAATACCAGCATTTTTTAAAAACAGAATTAAAAAAAAAGGATGCACTAGTAAAGGGCAAACTGTGAATCACTGAAATACTATGTGAGCTGTAGATGCCGAGACAGAGACTTGCATTAAGAGTGTATTTGAATAATGGAACCTCAATATAACAAATACTGAGACACATAATAAATCAACAAGTGTTATTTTTGAAGGATATTTCTGTAAATTTAGGTTTTAGACCATACATTGTAATTGCTTATAAAACTTCAATGAAGTGGCATACAAATTATAGCACTATTGTTTATTTAATTGGAAACAGCAATTAAGAACAAATATTAGATTTTTCAAGATAGGAATCACCATGAGATTGCCAGATTCTGACCCTTCCATTTCATTTAAGGAAGTATTTGTATTCTATAGCAATTTAAACTGTAAAGAGAGGTATCATAATGCAACCCTTCTTGTTCACACAAAAAGTCTAAGCATTCACAGTGGACAACAGTGGGAAATACAAAAGATACTGTGAAGATGCACAAACCATTAAGTTTTCAGTGACTAAAGCATGAACACAGATTGTATATTACTGGGCCTATGAATATCTAAATGTCCACATTTACCTATCTTGGAAAATCTGAGCCATAGTGCAAGTGCCTTCATTGTTCCTGCTCCTATGCAGAGGGACAAACAGGACTTTACCTGTTTAAAATGACCATGACCTTTTTTCTGCAGATTTCACAAGCCAAAAGATTTCCTATTTACCGTCTTCCTAAGGAGGAAAAACAATTCAAGGGGAAATAGACATCTACAGTGAAATAATGACTCATCCTCACTTCCCACCCGCAGTAGCTGGTTTTGGGTTTTGTTTTTAAATATTGAATTGGCAAAATATATCCTCTGTGGGGGCAGTACTGGTCACTGCTGTTAACAGTTTTCAACCTTTTCAATTCTAAATGACAAAGCAATCTTAATGCTGCCTTACAGAGCCAGTCTGCCTCTTCAGAAGGATGAACTGAAAATCACTTGCCCAATATTTGGTGGCAAGACATCTCCTACCTGCAATGCCTGGACAGGGAAACTTCAAGAGGAAGCCTTTTCTTTTGGATTCAGCAAGGCTCAGACCCTGATGATTGAGATCATTCTGTGAAGCCAGAAACACACAAAAGAATTGCTTCCAACCTGAAAAATGTTTGAGTCTCAGGTACATGCAGAGATG
The DNA here is from genome assembly GCF_026419915.1 of Harpia harpyja. NCBI lineage: Eukaryota > Metazoa > Chordata > Aves > Accipitriformes > Accipitridae > Harpia > Harpia harpyja. Next base: position 61,767,908 of record NC_068941.1, on the reverse strand, counting down.
TATGGAAAAGCAGCTACTACAAAGAATTACAAAAGAGAAGCCTTATTACTGCAGGCAGACTCCCATCTCTCTTGATCCTGTCAGCTAGTGGGACTCAGGCCCTGTTGTCAGTAGCAAAATTGTCCTCATTTACACATGCCATACACCTACTCTTCTGAAACTCTTTTCTTGACTAAGAAAAGGAACTGAGAAGAACAACAAGGTAGAACAGTTTACAGGTCTTCTGTCTTACATCCCCCGTGGCTCTCCTCACACAGCTCAAGTAATGTTGATCTACTCTAAGCAAAATTTGCAGGCAAAGCAAGATTTGTCACTGGGAAGGGGAATGAGATTGCCCAGAAATTTTACAGATTTTTTTTTGCCCTTAAAATAACATGAGACATTTAAAATTTTTTTAGAAACAATATATTGCTAGCGGGCAACAAGACCCACCTATGGAAAAAAGGGCTAGATCCTTTAGTCTATTACAGTATCAGCTAATCTCCTATCTCCATGGGCTGTCTGAGATTTCCTCTAACACCTTCATTAACGTTCTGGCTTTCTCAGTGAGATTTAATAGGAATCAGAATCAAAAGTATAGTATTCACTGCCTTTTCACCAGCATCATAACAGATCCAAAAGACAACTCAGAACCCACAATACTGAGCCCTGTGACAAGATTTAGACACCTTGTCCAGGAGTGCAATCAAAACTCTCCCCCTATACCACACGGAGAATACCTCAGTGCCTCATAACAGGACAGTCAACTCAATGAAACCCCTCCTGTGCAAAGATAAACATGAAGTGCAGGGATGCTTTTCCATCATTCTGGAAGTCACAGCACACATCCATTTTCTGAAAGAAAGCATGCACCCTGTTTCAAATTATAGTCTCACAGGCAGAAATCATCCTTGCGTTTAACCAGAAACTCTTACCAACTTCCCTGGAGTACACCGGCTACCCTAGTTCATGCCTGGCATGATCGAAATCTACCTTTCCCACTCCCTGAAGGAGAGATGGACTCAATGACTGAATGCATTCTAATTCTCAGGTATTTGGAAACAGTAAACTGAAATGATGAATGATGTAATTAAAGAAAACATATCTCACTTTAGGCAGATAGATATTTAAATCCAAACTCCTCCTGTTGGGCTTTCAACTGAAAGGTCAAAGGTGTTCACAAATTACAAAGCACAGTTCATATATCAATTCTAAACAATTCTTTTACTACCATAGCAAATAAGCAACAGAAAATTATAAAAACCATGCTGGAGGTGATTCTCCTTCAAAGTCTTACACAATCCTATGTCTCTGAATGTCAGAAAACCGGATAAGGTTAAAGCCTTTGAAGCACATCAACATGTGAATATAAAATACGTTACCCAGAGCTCATGCTTTGGTTGCACTGACACTACATAAAACAGATTCATTCAGACACAGAAGACATGCACTGAAGATCAGTGAGGTACAATCACAGACAAAACCTTACCAAAAAATAACACACTGAGCTGTACTCACTACTAAAACAGACAAGTGGTGAACACTAATACAGAAATATCAAGGAAAAGTATCTTTATTTGAATACATTTCAGGAGATGCCTAAGATATGTGCAGTATAAAACCGTTTGCCTAGACTTTTTCACCTCTCCGCCTTTATGGCAATTTCTCCTCTTACATCCCTCTCTTTCAGTGAGAAAACTTCTTATGGAAGAGGGTCTGGCTTACACCCTTAATGTTCAATCATTTGAGCTACTGAACACTCATTACTGAAATTAGTGCAAATTAAGCATGTGTTAATGGCATCAATTCAGGATAGCATCACTATGACAGTACATAAGCACATGCTTTTCTGAATTCTGGTCTAATTACAGTACTGATTAGGAACAGGTTTAAGCATGTGCTTAAGCAGTAATGGTCAGAATAATATGACTCCAAATACTATGCTCCCAGCTATCAGTAAATGAACTTTTATCCAGGTAGATTTGAAAAATGATTGCAGCATCTAAGTCCAAGTAATTATAGTCTCTGTTTCTTGTCATTTTTTTGAGTATCACTTAGATTTCTGGGAATCAACTGTTTACATGCAGATTAGAAAGAAAACACATAGCACTAAAATAACACATTTATTACATGCCATGTTACAGTTCACTGCATTCCCATTTCTGTTTGCACTCACAGTACTATGGGAAACTAAAATTATTTCATCAGAAACAAATGAAGTACACAGAAAAGTTTGTCAACAGACAGAAGCAAGTGTATCCATAAGCCAAACAGCCATAACATTCAATAGGTTTAATACTCCATTACATTGTTTCATAGAAATTAGAGATGAAAGACTTCTTATCCATCCCTTGCCAATTCTGGATGTTTTCTGTTCTCCAATTCAGTCACTGGAGGCTGACTGGCAACTGACAACCACATGAATAGAAAAAGCTAACTAGATGTGCCAGAGGAAAGCAGGCTGTGAAATTTGTATTTCCTCTTGTGAAGTGCCAAGTTCTTTCAAGTTCCTTTTGTTTAAAGGTGAATTAATGAAACTCAGGAGCTCACAAAATCTGGGCCTTGTATAGCGAGTAGACATCTTTTCAAGTACACATTCAACATATTGCTGCTGAAGCCACCTTCATCCCTCCTACAGAGGAATGTGTTTTGTGTGCTGTCAAAAAGCATCAAACTGCACTATGGAATTAAAACTGACACATTTCCATTGTACTGAACATTTTCTGAAAATGAGACTCTAAAGAAACAATAAATTATAGTAGATCAGTGTTGCTAATGATGCCGCACTTCTATGCTCAGTCCGACAGTCAGAAGAAGGTGGTGCTCAGAAAGGTCATGCAACAAATAATGTCAGCCAACCTCAACAGCAGGCTTTCAGATTCTCTCAACCACTTACGTATTTCGTCAGCTAAATACTGAAATAAAGTTTGCATTAAAATGGGATCTTCTCTGTCACACTTTCTTCCAGAATCACTGCACATAGTCTTGCATTCTCTATTAAACTTCAGGGCTGAACACTGCAGTAACATTTCATCTGAAATGTGTATTGCATATCATATCTTATTATGTCTGGTACCAACTAGAATATAAAAATACATTAATCTTTTCTGAGAAACTCAGAGGAGGGAGCACATTCAACAGAAATATTGGGGGGGTCCTTCATGTATCATTTTCTATTATTAGCTATTAATCATGTCTTTATCTCCAGTGCTGAACATCCTTACCTACAGCCAAATACTAATCCCATTAATCCTCTTTAAAGATCTGTAAGGTCTTCTGAGTAATTCTGACTTTTACTTAATGCATATCTTAATTTTACAGTGATTTTTGCACTTGAGTCATCTCTCACTTGAGACCAGTTTCTTTTTAAGAAGGGAGGAAAGACTGCACTTTCCATAATGAAGACAATGGATTTAAAAATAGAAATGAGATACTAAATGTTGCCAGCCAGCAATAGTCAACACAGAGAAGTCAGTCCAGAAAGGCTACTACTGAAGAATTGCTACCAAAGTGAACAGAAGCTCTGACCACAGAAAGGCTAGAGAACTGGTCCTATGATTTTTGTGGTGACACATCCCATCTTGGAGAAGGATCTGCAATGCATAAGGATTATTTTAATTCCCCTCCCCCCTCATAACAGGGCTTTTCCATTAGAAACAAATAAATATCAAGGTGGTAATTACACAGCAATCCATAACACAGGTTCAGTAAATTCATACCATTTGGCTCTGGCTCAGTGAGTAGCATATGCAGTAACAAGCAGAATCTACAAAATCGTACTCTATGCAGAGTGGAGCAGGTCACACACTACGCTCTTAGGGCTGGAGATTTAACACAGTGGCTTTGAATACAATGACTATAGCACTGTTACAGGTTTTCCAAACTCTGATGGTACAAATTCTACCGAATATAGAGTTACAGCTTTTTCTGTGGCCCTGAGTATGGATCAGACAAAGGACAGGGGAATGGGGAGGATGTGAAGAGCAGTAAGCTTAGTGGCCAGAATCTCAGCCAACATCAGTCTGGTTTCCATGAAATGAGCAAGCAATGGCAGCTGGGTAGGAATTTTTGAAAGTTGTAGCCCTCTTGGAGAACTTTGGGGAACTCACAACAGTGAAGTAACAGCAGATAGAGCACAGACATAAATGTAATCTAAGGTTGAAAGCCAAAAGCCTGTATCAATGGTCAGGATAAGACAAGCTCAGAATTACCCTTGGGTTTTTTGTGATAGATCCATTTCTTGCTGCTCTAATCTCTGCATTCTGTATGAATCTGAATGTGATTAATTATGACTTAATCCCTCTTTTTAACATACTGCAGAGAACAAATGGCTGGTTGAAAAATAGAAATGTTCCATTTCAACTTTTTAAAATCAGGGAGTAATAAAATCATCACCTTATGGATGAAATGGATGAGAATAACTAATCCCATTTTATTAAGGCTTTCTTTGTAAAGGTGTAAGAGATGCTACAAAATTAATCTGCATTATCTTTAGGATTAAAATTGAAAGCTTATGTGGAACTGTCCAGTTAAATAATATAGCCTCTTGACTCTGCATCTTGTTAGAGCTGGACAAAAAAAGTGTATATTCAGGCAAGTTAAATGTTAGGGATATTTATTTTTAAAATTTCTTTTGAAATACCGATATCAGTTCTATAGTTGATCACAAGAGGGAGACTACATCACCATATTTCCTCTCATTGTTTCAAATTTTCAAAGCATCCAAACAATCTGAGTCATTTTGGACCAGCTCTAATCTTTGACTGCTCACTGAAAAGTGTTAATGACTGTTCAATTAGCATTTTTTTCTGAGTTTGTCAAATCTCTGAAATTTATAGATAAAGATAGCCAATCCAGTAAACAAGATTGAACAATGCAAAGGCAGTTGGAAAGAAGATTCGAGAATAGGAGTCAATTTTTGCAATGCGGATGTGTATTCTTCCTTCTCTCCAAGATCCTGTGCGGCAGTCTTCAAAACAACAAAAGAAGCTAGCACAGTCTTTCCCTTCTAGGCACTCATATCCATAATCATCATCACGTTCAGGGAGATGATTAATGTTATTAATTGGAATTAGTGTTGATCCAGGTCGAACAGCAATGGCAGGTGGTTTCTTAAGAAAAACAAAAAAGAAAAATATAGATTTGTGGGTTTTTTTATCCTCATGTTAAACAATTTCATAGGCTTTTCTTAGCAAAGGCCAGTATTAGCACCTTCAGTACAATATACAGAAATTCTAATATTAAAGAAAACAGTTTGGGGAGCTTTGTGAATTATGAACTGATGCATATAATTAGCTCATGCAGGCAAAAGATCATGAATTATTTTCACCTGCCACAGTGAAATCTGGGCTGTGCTGGGATTTGGGAATAGCGGATAATTAGTTACACAGACAGGGTTAGCTGATCCCATCTACACAACACAAACGAACATTTTGAAGTCAGTCACAGCTTGACAACTGGGTCACAAGCAAGTCCACAAGCAGGCTATGAGCATGACTACCAAGGGAATGATGGTTCTCCCATCATTTGGAGTCTTTAGAACAAGACTGGATGTGTTTCTGGAAGCTACATTTTAACCAAAAAAAGAGCTAATGGGATTAGCACAGGGTCACTGGTGAAGTTTAAGAGACTGAGACACGTAGGGCCAGGCTACGTCATCTAACCTTCTGATATGCCCTGCCTTTAGAAACCAAGACACAAAACTCTTTAGGACAATGCCATTCAAGCCAGTGAAACTGATTAATTCAGGTCTTAATTCTTACTTTTACTTTCCATGGGCATAACTCAACCCTTTGCAATCTGGTAAAAACTCAGTGTAACAGATGTTAGGGTTCATAAATAATTTTCATAGAAAAAATCTGGGTGCCTTATTGCCTAGTACATATACTGTTTGCTATTCCCTTTCTTGCGACTTTTGCCTTTTCACCTTCCTGTTACTTGTGCTACCACAGCCCGTCTTTCCCCCTTTTATTAGTTTGTTTCCAAGCAGTTCTTCACTCTTCATCCTTGTTTTCCTGAATATTTCAAAAGACAGTCTCTTTCTCTATCTGTCCTTTTTTCTCTTTCTAAATCTCATAGCCTTTTTAAACTACTCCACAATCCTCTTTCTTTCAACAGCCCCCCCCCACCTTTAGCACCTCCTCTGAAATCTTCAGACTGAAGATAGGGGTTATACCAATACTACTCTTACATTGTCTTCTCGTTTTTCTACCTTCTCCGTAATTTGTCATGTAAGGAATAAATACAGCAGTAAAGGATGCAGTCAGAGGAACTAATTGGAAGTGTAGAGAAGAATCTCTCTTAAACAATTATACATGATAGGCAATGAAAAAATAAGAAAAAAATATGAAAAGCAGGAAGCCACATCATTTAGACTCTTGTTATGTTTTAGAGTCCTGTTGTCCCACTTCCAGGGAATTACTTTGGCCAGTACACAGATCTCTATACATCATTAAGGAGGCACTCTTATTGCTGCAGGGACATTTTACCCAATGTCCCAAGGGGTGATGTTAAAGCAGTGCAGCATCCACCACGTTTTCAAATAGCTTTATTTAATAAGTGTCTTTACCACAGGAAATTTCACACAGACTGCTGTTTCAATACTTTTTAGACATGACGACCTAGGGAGCTAATTATCATCCTAAAGGACCTCATTATTCTTCCCAGTTACGATAATATACTGGCAATACTAACAAACAGTAGTTACATGCTTCTTACCCTAATTTGAGGCATTACAAACAGGGCTTATTTTTATGAAACATAAAAACTAAGTTCAAATTTTTTTTGAACTTACAAAATTATTATTTAGTTGAAGATACATAGGGAAAGATGCTTATTTCTGATTCATGCCTAATCTGGCTTTACAAGAATTTTCTGACTGTTGGTTCTGTCAATGTAAGATTCATGGAATGATTCGTTTCTACTAGTGGAGTAAAACAGGAATCCCCAACTCAGAAACACCATGGGAGGAGGAAAAAATAACAGTACTGCTTTTCACTGCTCATGTCACCAGCACAGACTGAAGCTGGCTACTGAATTACAGGTTTGAAGAGGTGGCCTGGGAGAGGCAGAAAGACAGTGCCATCTTATAGGCCTAACTACCTACAGGGAATGCATAAAATGTGTGTAAGAAAGAGACAACATGAAGGAAAAGGGGAAAAAAGACCAACACCTCACAAGAAAATGACCTTGTATCAGTTGGCGGAGACAAAAAAAAAGTAACGTGTACATACAGGAGTACGTGCCGATTGTTCACGTACATGCCTACTGCTATTGTAGATAGAACTCCACATAGAGTGAGAAGCATTTATAATATACTCTGATAGGACCAAACCCAAATTATTCTGCATTAACACTAATACATGTACAAAAGAAAGCCATCATCTGTGGAGATCATAGCACAGGTGAAGCATTTACATCAGGTGGAATAATGATCGGAACAAGATCCACAACTAATTAAGTTTAATCTTTCCTACCCAAACTCATTATCCTTACTAATGTGGATTTACATTAGCCAATTCATACTACCTTTCTTGAATGATGCCAGCACATTTTTTTTAAGATAAAACTGCTGTAATCATTTGTAAAATCTCACCATTTTTTCTCAAGATCACTTATTGCATCTTATTGGCATTAGTTCCTGGAATAATAAGCTTTTATTGCATTTTGCAATAGAAATAGAAGACCTATGCAAAGCAAGTTTTACAAGGAAAAAACACCTGTAAATGAGAACTTTTCAGAAGAAATTAAACTGACTATTTTAATTAAATTGGTTTTTTGAGTTACATACATATAACTACAAGAGAAACAGAATGAATAGAAGTCTTCGACAAAGATAAAAGGAGAAAAAAATAAAATAAAATATGGATTTGTAATTGTACGACTTCCCATTAATTAATAAGATGGCTTCTTTAATTGTTCTATTTGGAACAAGAAATTTTATAGCTTTTTATAAAACATCACCAGAAAAACCCTATTTATCAAATTAGAATCCTTGCATCTAAGTATATTAAATTTAATCCCCCTTTTTTTGGAGTAATCTCCTATCTAGTATGGTCTTACAGCCATAACATGCTGAAACATGTTTAAAGAATTCTGTGTGAAAAGATGGTTGGTTTCCAACTACTTAAAAACAAAAAGCATGCTTTAAGAACATAGTAAAACACAACCAAACAGTGTATTGAGCATTATATTGCTAATTTTAATCTTAGTCCAAACTCCAGCTATTTATTCAATAAATGTCATAATTTCTATCTCACAATTATTGTACATTTTAAATTGTCATATGCACTGAAAATCTCAAAGCATTTGGCAGATTATTGCACAAATGGCTGATGTATGAACAGATTCTGGAAAGTCTCATTCCTCCATTCAATGGAGTATACTTGCAAACCACTTCAATGGCTTTTGATCTGCCAGCAGCTGATCTTCAATATCTCCCTGGTTTGAATAAGCAGTATTTCCTCCCCTCTTCCTTTTCTCCTTGTGGTGCACGCTGAGAGCAGACCTGTTTCAGCTCTCTGTTCCCTAAGCGTTGTTGAGACCTCATTGCAACAACCACCTAAAATTGAATCTGCTATGCTAACACTGGGAAGTCCCCCAAATTCTGCAGCCTCTGTTACCTTTTACGCTCATTGCTCAGTTGTGGCCCTTGCCAAAGCCTGTTTTCCATCCCTTCCATTGTGCCTACATTTGCTTCTACCACTAACAGGAAAGAGGTTTGAGGCATCCATTTTCCAGTTCTCTTGGCTGTGCTGGATTCCCTGAGGATCACAGTGATGTCCAACCAAGGCAGTACAGGGCAGTATTAACCCTTCACCATTAGCCTTGTCCTAAATACACAGCTGATCCACTCGGACCAGCTCACCATATGAAATGTAAGGGCTTTCATTTCCCTGGTATTAAGCCGTAACAGCTCCACAGTGCCCCCATAAGACAGTCTCCCACAGCAGCTCTGCTCAAAATGGGTGCGTCAGTGCTTTCCCACGCTCGTCGCAGAACAGATATGGTTCATAACAGGACTTCTGCATTTCCATATCTGGGCTTCTGTAATTTCATTTCAATTTCTGTTTGATCTTACACACGTGGTATTCAGCCTTCACCCAGAAAAGACAACTGATGTTATGATTCAGCTATGCTCCAGCTTCCTTTGACAAAATGATCTGGAACGGGGCTTTATACATTGTCCTTCCTCTTATTCTCTCCAAAAGATGACTACAATATACCTCAGATATTAAGACTAGTGTTCAAATGAATAAGCTATTTAATGCCTTTACCTCAATGTTTTATTAGTTTAAAGATTAGCTTTAAATATTTGTACTGGCTTCCAACAATAGATTCTTTGGAAGTTCCAGTATTCTTATTACACGAGCAGAAAGACTCTTAAAATTGAATAATACTTGTTCCTGGGATATGTGGGGATTCACGCCAAACAAACATCAACTTGTAAAAGCAGAAGGTTCATTTTACCAGAAAGAAATACGGAAGTAAATGAATAAAAAGAGTTAAAGTAAAATTTCTGAAGAGGAAGAGAGTCAGAATACTGACAAATAATGGGCACTTTTTCCTTTGCAAAGCTAGTGAGGTAAGACCCAAGTTAGGTTATGCAGATCCAAACAAATCCTCATACCTTCAGTCCATTTAGATTATCTCTACTGCTACAGTCTTATCTATGGTTCTCTGCCAGGTGCTGTTTTCAGAAGCACTGTGCCCAGACAGAACTGTCTCCATGGGCACACCCTCCACAGGCAGCTCCAGAAGCACCAAGGGCTTGGGCATGGCATGCAAGCATGGAATATTATACCAAACCACTCTCTAGCTTAGGCTCATGTGTTCTCATTCACAGATGAGTGAAATGATCTAAAACCTTTGTTCATTAGTAGTATTTACAGAAAATTAGTACAAGCTCCCAGCTGTAAAAAAATGATAAAGTAACTATTAGTGTTAATTATCTTAGAACATTAGCCCTTCTACTTAAGAACCAGTCTCTTGAAATTAATGCTACAGTAAAGAGCATTCTGTATTTCTTTTTCTTCTTGGTTAGCTAAACTTACTGATGGCTTAGATTTTGCCTTCTTTTCTTTTCCTTTGTCCCCTTTTCTGTTGCTGGTAAAGTAATGCAAGGTACCATATTCCATCAAGGCAGCAAACACAAAAATGAAGCAAACTGAGACAAAAAGGTCCATTGCTGTCACGTAGGAAACCTTGGGGAGTGACTTCCTAGCAATTGTACTCAATGTTGTCATGGTCAGCACCGTTGTAATGCCTGTTTGAGAAAGAAAGAAAAAAGACAGGAAGAGGGAAGTGTGTAAGTAACCCAATCATATTGTCACAAAAAAATCCTCAAATTAGCCCTTCATTCATGAGGCATACAAGAACGGAGCCACAGCAGGGTTCACCGCTGATCACACCCACGCACATCGGTCCTACTGCAAGAAGCTATCCCTATGGATTCAGCAGACACTGTGGGACCATATAGAATGCAGCACATTTCACCCTCAGTTTAAATCCCTCCCATTTTCAACACACACTGAATAAACAATGACACCAAGAAGGTTTGTGTAATTTTATAAATCTATTATAGAATGAACACATAAAACAAATACAATAGACAAACAGGTACAAATAAGCACAAAAATTTTATAAACACAAAAAAAGTCCTTTGGCTCTTGAAAGATTAAAATGTACAAAAGGACACATTCAGAAAAAAAGGTGTGTTATTTATCAATGATTTCAAACTTTCAGAAAACAGGAGAAAAAGGAATAATGTTTTCGATTGTTTGCTTCTGACATGTAGCAGATCAAACTAGATGACCTTCATGGCCTTTCTGGTCTCATTCTCTAAGTTACTAGGTATTTTTTCAATACTGTGTCTTAAGTAATAGAAAATGTTTCCCTTGATTCACTTACATACAAGTTAATTAAAAGAACAAGCTGGTCTTAATAGCGGTGTGTTCAGAATCTCAAGTATGCCACTCTTCACTGGTTTAACATTTAGAACGTGTTAACACTTTCTTCTTATATTTGATGCTTCAGGGAGATGCAAAGCCTTTTTCATAGTAGTCCAAAATTAAGATGTGACCTTTCCTTTGGAGAGCAATACTTGAACACACAAATAATTTGTTATTTACGTGCACAGGCTTATTGCAAAAAATGTGTTACACCAGTCTAAGGCTGTCTATGGCTTTTAAACCAAAGCATGGAATCAAGGGTCACTATGGACTGATCCTGAAGCAGGAAAGCAGCAGTGATTTCGCAACAGATTTCCCAAGGAAATTACATGCCTAAAAGGGAAAACAGACAACCACAGAGATTTTCAAAAGTGCTTCGCTCCCAATAGATGCTTTTGAAAATCAATTAGGCATTTCTCTGCATAGTTAAATATCTAAATAACTTCAATCATCCAAACCTTTTGCTTTAGGAAACCACAATCTGCCAGGCTCTTTCAACATATAAGGAAGAAGAAGGCCCAGGCCTTTTCAGCGTACCAGACCCCAGCACAACCTCCAGTTGGGAAGTCACACCCACCATTCCCCCTACTGACTTCTGTTCAGAGAGGACAAAAGGAGACGTGGACTTTCCCAGTCCCCTCCACTATGCGAAAGGCATACGGGGGCGGCCACAAGGAGCAAACCTTCCACAGCTTCCCAACTGCTTGCCACGATGGACCTTGCTTAGTTTTGGCTTTCTCGTCTTAATTTCTCAGTCTTTTTTCTATAAAATTCAGTCTATTTGACTGGTATTCTCTTTCTTCTTCACGGGAACATCTGCATGTGAGAAAAGTCATCCTACAATCTGTCAAACAATGGCTTCTGCATGTTCATACAAAAGGAGCTCAGAGTTAACTGCAGGGAGCTGTAAGTATGATATAGCAAACATTTATAGTACATCTCAAGTAGGTGAAGGTTAGTACTGCTGAAGTGGGAGCATGAAAACTCTAGCTTAACCATGAGATCAAAGCCAAATTTGCTAGGTTTATGGCACAGAAAAAGTACTCTGTAAAAAGAACAAACTGGATACAGAACTAGCAGGATACCAATACAACAGTTTTTCCTGTTATAGCTAGTGTCTTTCCAGATGGTACCCACAATGATGTCCAATGATTAGTCAGGCAAAGAAATCTTATAATAAATTTCTAAATCAAGATTTGAAACTATTGAGAGATAGTTTCACTTATTTATTCAAGATTTTAGGTTCTCTTCGCTAAACTTTGCAGTACTTTTAAATAGCATAAAGTTAAGATCCAAGACTCAGATTTTCTTCCATTACCTTTTCATTAGGCTACTGAGCCATGGTCATTTTTGCTTACTTTCTCTCTTCACTCATTAGTCTTGCAGGCTTGACTGCCCAGTGGTCCAGTTTCAGTGGGAAAGGTAGGGAGTTGAAGCCTGAACTCACCCTTCTGGTAGGAAACACTCCTATAACATGGGAATGGTGTGTTCACAATCCCATAAGCTGATGAGGAAAATTAACTCACATCTTTCTCTTCCTAAGATGCACTCTCAGCTCTTGGTCTTTCACCCAAAATAGGTCATACCGCTGTCACTGGTTTTACTAAAAGCATCTGCCACTGCTACGCTCAAAGTTGCTAGTCTGTATCCTATGCACTCCACACATCCCTGTTGTACTGGGTTTGTGTGGCAAGGTTTTGGTAGTGGGGCGGCTACAGGGGTGGCTTCTGTGAGAAGCTGCTAGAAGCTTCCCCTATATCCGACAGAGCCGATGCCAGCCGGCTCCAAGATGGACCCGCCGCTGGCCAAGGCCGAGCCCACCAGCAATGGTGGTAGCACCTCTGGGATAACAGATTTAAGAAGGGAAAAAGTTGCTGTGCAACAGCAACTGCAGCCAGAGACAGGAGTGAAAATATGTGAGAGAAAAAGCCCTGCAGACCCCAAGGTCAGTGAAGGAGGGGGAGGAGGTGCTCCAGGCACTGGAGCCGAGGTTCCCCTGCAGCCCATGGGGAAGACCATGGTGAGGCAGGCTGTCCCCCTGCAGCCCATGGAGGTCCGCGGTGGAGCAGATATCCACCTGCAGCCTGGGGAGGACCCCACGCCGGAGCAGGTGGATGCCTGAAGGAGGCTGTGACCCCGTGGGAAGCCCGCACTGAGGCAGGCTCCTGGCAGGACCTGTGGACCCATGGAGAGAGGAGCCCACACTGGAGCAGGTTTGCTGGCAGGACTTGTGACCCCATGGGGGACCCACACTGGAGCAGTCTGTGCCTGAAGGACTGCAGCCCATGGAAGGGACCCACGCTGGAGCAGTTTGTGAAGAACTACAGCCTGTGGGAGGGCCCCCACGCTGGAGCAGGGGAAGAGTGTGAGGAGTCCTGCCCCTGAGGAGGAAGGAGCAGCAGAGACAGCGCGTGATGAACTGACCGCAACACCCATTCCCCATCCCCCTGTGCTGCTGGGGGGAGGAGATAGAGAAAATCGGGAGTGGAGTTGAACCAAAGAAGAAGGGAGGAGTGGGGGAAGATGTTTTTAAGATTGGGTTTATATTTCTCATTATCCTACTCTGATTTGATTGGTAATAAATTAAATTAATTTTTTTCCCCAAGTCAAGTCTGTTTTACCTGTGACAGTAGCTGGTGAATGATCTCTCCCTGTCCTTATCTCGACCCATGAGCCTTTTGTTATATTTTCTCTCCCCTGCCCAGGTGAGGAGGGGAGTGATAGAGCCACTTTGGTGAGCACCTGGTGTCCAGCCAGGGTCAACCCACCACACGTGTCTATCATGCTTATGTGGTGACTACAGCTCTTCTGCAAGGCAGCACATGAAACCTGAACTGTCAAACACAGGAGACTGACACCATGCTAAACAGGTCAGCCAAGATGTTCCATGACGCTAAGTGAAGTTTAATCATACTTTCAGACTAATGATTGCCACATTGCTGTCCCTGGATATGACAAAAAGAACATAAAGGAGAAAAAAAAAGTATTTATGTGAACAACACCAGGTTCTCAAGGCTTGGATCAGGATTTCCAGATTTCCATTCTCAACAATCCCTCCGTAAGCCCTGCTGTGTAACCACAGCAGGATCCTCCTGCTCTTAATCTTGCAGTTCAAGAGAAAGGGTGACCAATGGTCACAATCTGAAGGGGAATAAACTGTGGTTAATTTACTCCCTGTTGCAGATTGGTATTCCTGGGGAGTACCAGACCCTTCAAGATTGAAAAAAGACATTCTTACCCAGAGAAGTCCTTGCAGGAACTGCATCCTTATTGATCCAAAATGACACCCATGAAAGAACAACTGTGAGTATACAAGGAATGTATGTCTGAATAGTAAAATATCCCATACGTCTGCTGAGATCAAAGAAAATTGTCATAATAATATAATCACCTACAAATTAAAAAAAGAAGAAAATACTTACACAACATTGAAAACAGTTTTCAGTTGTATTTTCATCTATTAGTCTTGTTCCGCATAGATATGAAATGAAATAAAACTTGACGCTTTGCCTTACCAGACAAGGTATGAGAGATTTCAGTTGTATTTCGTAACCCTACAAATGCAAACTGATACAATCTCCAGTATTTTGGATCTGCCACTTCAACAGAGGTTTTCTTCCATTTGTATTCAATTTCATTTCTGGGATATCCATCTAGAAGAAAATAGAGAAAATCAAGTGTTCAGCTCCAGTATATACCAAAGCAGGTTTTGTGATCCCTGAAGTTGTTTATAAACTAAACCAGGGCTATACATAAAGTGGATCAGAGGGAAAGCCAATCTATAGTCCACCTGATACACTTAAAATTTAACTACAAAATATCTAGCGTCAGTTTTAAACCTAGATAAATGTATGATCGATCAAGAACTATGTAAATACAAACGTTTAGGAAAAACCTATGCAATATTCTGGAACTCAGATATGAAAAAGTGGCTCAGAATCATCACTATGAGTTAATACACAAATGTGATATGTGTTATCACTAAAAGACCACAAAGAGCTTAAAAGGACAGACACTTATTAGTACATAATTTGATAAAATTCCTATTGATGGTTATTGAAAATTTCTTTGCCTATTATTCACAGAATGGATTTTTGTGGCCTGATTCACTGTCCAGTACTTCAATTTAAAGGAAGTGCAACTTTCTTGATTTTCATGTGCCTCACATGTTGCCCCATATTATACCGCAGAAAGGCAGAAATGAAATTAAGCAAGACTTGCTTGTGTGGCACAACTATTTCATCAATGGAGCTACCAAAGCTCATTTAGCTGGAAGCACACAAGAAGGAAGTATTAAATGAAAACATTAATTTAAAAAGAATCACTGAAGTTTGATTTCATTGCCTATTAGGTTTCACATTTAGGAATAAGTCATTCAGCTGTGTTCAGGTGGTTTGGGTTTCTTTTGCCAGTAATAGCACAATTCTCTTAGGAATATATATTTATTATAGCACAATTCCCTTAGCAATATATATTTCTTTTTTTAAATATAGTTTATAATAAAGAAATGAAGCCTGAAAGTTGTGTTTCTTGCTCACATAAGTAAGTCCCACTGAAAGGAAAAGGACTTCTTACACTGATTAAGCATTTACAGGAATAGGTTGAAGAAGACAGTTCCTATTTTTCCTTTTAAGTATACGACATGGAACTAATTCAAAGCTGGCAAGTCTGGCAGGCATAAAAAATAAAGTTCTTCCAGGGCAATAGATTTCCATTAACTGGAATGGGCATTGTATCAGAATCCTAAGCAGTAAGATTATTTTTGAAGTCTCACCTAAATGAAATGCATGTAATTCAACTCATTCATTACTGCATTTAATAATGCATTAAATAATGCAATAAATCTAATCAAAACATAAACAGGTCAGTTCTTTGCTTCACTACAAGGCTTTAAAAAGTAAACACTTGGTCTCTTGCTGCCAGAATTTAAGGAAATTTAAAGCCTGAATGTAAAGAGAAAAAAAAATAAGCATTTTACCACCTACAGCTTGAAAACTCCAGTGGACAGGAGTGTTCATCCATAGGAAAGTTATGAAGCTGAAGATAACATTCAGCATTAATTGTCAGCCTAATTGGAAAAGGAAGGGAAAAAAAAAAAAAAAAAAGAAAAAAGATTATATTCAAGCATCCAAACACTTCAAACTAGATAGTAAAGAACATGCACAGAAATCAATTTTGCCAATTAATGGATGTTACACATACCCAACTGTGTATCTGCAAAAAACATCCAGCATCACTGCCAAAGACCAAAAACTATGATCATATGGAACCTGAGGACCTGCATTGTTTCAATAGGCATTTCAAGCCATTTCAAAAATTTCAATTGATTTCAGGGGATCTTTCAGCTCTCTACCAGAAATAGGGGACAAAAGGGAGGGACTGAAGGCAGGGCAAGGAGGGGAGTTTACGATAGCAAATAAAGAAAGTTTCTGAAGAATGCATTTGTCAAGTCAAATTGCATTTGGCATGATTGTATCTGGTGGCTACATACACAAGAGAGAAAGTGGGGACACTCTTGGGCTTACTTTATACTCATGGAAGCAGCTCTGGTGAAGATACCAGCTTGGGTAGGAAGGAGCAGACTTGATATTTCTACTCGTTGAATGTCTAAGGCATTCAAGTAATTCATGCAACTAATATACATTTTAGAAGTAGTTTAGGACTCGTAATGGTATCAACTGAATCACTTGCTGCTTTTGAAAATACTATCACAGATTTCCAAAGAGCTTCCAAGCAACCAGTGCAAAACTCAGTTCTGCTAACTTTCACTGGGAAGTTAGAGTAAGGGGCTAGACTCCAAACTGCCTTCTTTGTATTTAAAATACCTCCTCCTTTGTTGGCAACATTGTGAAGAAAGTCAGAATGTCTTCTAAAATCAACTTTGAAAATTAACATAATGCTTACATGCTTGACTGTATGCAATACTTACGTACTAGACAAAAAGGGATGGGGAAAGGAAGATTCTGCCACGCGCTGCCAGAAAGCTCTGTAAGTCTTTAAACAAAGTATTTATTCTACACAAAGTGTCACTACGACCTTTCTGGAGATTTGTCCTGACCAAGACAGAGGCTTATAAGGGAAAGTATATTTCTTGTCATATAATGGAGGGGAAAAAAAGAAACACCCCCCCCACATTTCCAAGTAAAACACTTGCACCCCTCTGAAGATGCTTCTCAAATTTGCCAACTATGGTATATATGTTTATTGCCTTTGTTTTCCATTTTCAACCTTTGGGTAGTCAAACACTTAAAGAAAAAGAAAAAAAAACTTATTAAAGGCAACACAACTATATCTGGAATCACTGATGGGTGCAATGGACAGACCAAGGAGTATCCTCAGAAAGAGACTCAGGAAGCCTGACTAACAGAATCACCACATCTTCTCCCTGAATTACCAACAGGCAAAGAGTGGTGGTACAGGTGAGCCCATGAACCTGGAGCAGTGTCAGATCCTATTATTGTTCCTTCGATAACCAACATATGAACCTCTCAATGTTATTCCACCTTAGGCCAAATTCAGGCCATATCCTTCAGCTATACAGATGTTTGCATGTTGCAGTGCTGGGTGAATACCTGTTCTGCTGTTTTATTACTAGCTCATTGCACTTCACAGCTCATACTCTAGCACAATAATTCTAACCTATTGCTCTGGGAGAGCTCACATGGTTTTATTGGTTGCGTGCGTCTGTTTCTTTGTGTTACTTAGACCCTGTTTAAAAAAAAATTGGACATTGAAACTGAATGGACAACGGAAGGGTAAAGTCCAAGTATGACTCTAGAATTGTTAGCTACAAAAAGAAAAAAAAATATATTAGCATGTCAGCAGAAGAGGATCTCTAGAGGTTTTTATAAACACCAGCATAATAAACTGTTTAAAAAGTACTCTTCAGAGATATTTGTGTGCTCTCAAATGAAGCGTACTAAGAAAAAATTCAGTGAAGAGAATCCTTTTAAACCATTCTAATTCTTCTTACTTCTGATACAGAAGACTTCTATAAATTGTTCATCCAGCACAACTAGCTTGCATGTGAAAACAGCATAAATGACTGAACAAAAGGTAATTAAAAGGTGCTACTTTTTCTTTAAAATAAATAAATAAATAAACTCTTAAAGGTAGAATCAGATTTATGGCATCCTCTGCATGGACTGCTTCTTGATCAGCTCCTAATTTATTGCAAGATTTTTTAGGCATACTTAAAAAATAAAACTGAGATGACCCTTAAACGCTTTCTGTAGACCACACCACAGTCTTTCAAGAACTGTTTGAAAAGTGACTCAAAGATCAGTACATATAGCCTAGATAGTAAGCTTAAAACCAGCCCAAGCATCCACCATTTGCCAAGAAGAACTATCACCAACATGTTTGCTTATGCCTAATGTGGATGAACGGATTCGTTGATTTTAATAGCTTGCAAGGGTAAACATGTTAAGAAGTACATGCAGGACTGGGGCCTTAGCTTTAATCAAACTTCTTATGATTTCTATTATCTGAAGCATTTAATATTTTACTTACAGAGTATAATTTGGTGGAAATTAGATACTGAACTGTTTAGAACAGAAAGTCTGCAAAACAATTTATGACAGGATCTGCAATATGTTAGTGAGAAACAACCATGGCGCTACATGCTATATAACTCCTTTTTTTTTAATCTTGCCTGTACCTAAATGAGATTAAAATTTGTTATCCCCTTCAATTGTCTTTACCCAATTATCTAGGCAATATATTTCAATACTATTAATTTCATGTTTTTCATGATCAAATAATCTTTTTTTTTTTTTTTTCCTCCTTTAGTAAACTCCTTGCAAATTCCTGTGGTCCACAACAAAAGAGATGCCAAGGATTTGATTCACATTCATTATTTTCATATTCCTGGTCATAACTTTTTTTTTTTTTCTAGCCAGTTAATAAAAACCCACCTTAGAGTGTATAATACTCTTCCATCACTCCAGATTCGAAGTAAACGATTTGGAGTTGTAATCCAGTGAGCATCAGATTTCCTTGAGTTCCGGAAGAAAGTGTCTGGAATCCAAATTTTTCCAACCATATTGCTATTAAGCATAAGCACCTTCATTGAGCTGTTAAATTTTAGACGACTGTCATACCAAGTCTGGGCAAAAATTATATCTATAGTGTATTCCTAAAAACAGAGAAACAACCATATCTATGTATACGTTTATCAAAGTCTGCAAGCCAACCATTTTTAATTCACATATAAATCGAAGGCCCCTTCTATTCTCTTTTGTACTACCATTTGCATAGCACTCAGCAGCCTGTAACCCCAAACTGAGAAATTACAGGCTGACAAAAGATGCACATAGCCTTCTGTCCCTAACTCCTCGCCCCTGACACACACTGGTTAGTTAAGGAAGAGGAGATGTGATGGGAGCTTGCTGTAACTTGGAGGTTCCCACACAGTGCGACCACCTCTGGGGGCCCTACACAGAAATTTAAGGGCAACCTTAATACTTCAGGGCTAGACTATGTTTGTTAAGACAAAGATTCTACATGTCTTAAACAGCAAACCAAATAAACTTTCTATGTTTTTCCCCCAAACTTTACAATATGCAATTTAAGATCCTTCAAGAAATTTCAGATTTTGAAAAATTCATGAATATGTGGGAAGTAAACATCACAGTTTGCAGAACTATCTGTTACCATCTGCCTCATATATCTACCTACATACACACAAAAGTATACATAGTCATAATCAGGAAGAATATGTCCCTAAAGCAATTCCACTTTACTTATTATAGCCTCAAGAAAGCTCCTTTTGTGACACAAAGTCAAATTCCTCAGTAGACCTATGGCCAGAAAAGAAAGGTGAAAAATAAATAAATAAATAAATAAACAAACAAACAAAAGGAAAACCCACAGCCTTTTAACGAGACAATTCTTGACACAGTAAAATTTGAGGGAGATAAACATTACAGATGCAATGAAATACTGTTTTTCAAAGAATCCAGCCAGTTGTTACTGCACTCCAAAGGAGCAAAGCAGCAGCCTCTTCTCTGTTGTGTTTTTCACAGCTCCAGACCACAACTCTAACCTTAAGAGCAAACAGTCTCTCCCTCTACTTGATGGCAGATGTGATCTTTCCTGCATGGCTGCCCCATGAGGGCTCCAATGAGCAACTCAGCAGCTCCTCTGCAGGGAAAAAGAGCTGGAGACCAGACTTAGACACCTGGTGCTGGTTGTTCACCTCTCAGTTACGGGATGAGTGTGCAGGGGGAAGGCAGAAGGAGGCAGTGGCTCAAACTCTTGCTTAGAGCCAAAGGGGTCACTACTAGTTTATCTGGTCAATAAAAATGCACAGCGCTGACAGTCAATTCTGGTTTTAAATAAAATAAAAGTGGAAGGCTTTGCTGTTTGAGGTGAGGTATTTTGTTCATTTTACTTTTAAATAATTACAGCAGCCAACTGTACAAGTTACAGACTCCTCACTCATTTCTTCAGCTGATACCACCCATCTCCCAGGAAAGTTTGTGAAATTTGGCACTCAAACCTTGAGAAGTGCCAAGGCAGATATTCTGGGACTACCTAAATCTCTCTCAATTTTCCCACCTCTCCAGGTGGGAGAAGAACAGGTTCAGGAAATAGATACGCAAGAGGGAGGCTTGCCCTTGCTCTGTGATGTATGGCAGATGAATTACTGCCTGGACTGTGGTAACTCAGTGACTCTCAAAGGTTATGAATAACTAGTGTGTGAGGCAAACAGTGGAGGGACAGAAGGAACAAAAGGACTAATCAAAAATGCATTTTAGAGGTGACTTTGTTCTAAAACTCTCCTTATTCCTTGAGAGGCACAGCCATCAAGGGAAGATTCTGCAGGTCAAAACAAGTCCTTGATTATTTTGTTTCTATAAAAAACGTTCAAGACACCTGTGAAAACCCTGTTTTAAGGGCCTGTTTAACCTTAAAATTCAGCTTTCTGTGCTCATCTATAGTGGTTAGAGCTGGAAAGGAAACTTGCCTTGTTGTAGTGTAAATGAGAACCCGAGGCAGTGCACCAGAGAAGTGTTTTAATGGGCTTAAATGGAACAGAATGAACAAAGATTTATGTGTTGCCTTTACAGTACAAATAGGAGAAAAAAAGAACTCAGTGAGCGAAATCAACAGACACGACCAAATGTATGAAAAGAGCAGACTGTCTGAGTTTGAAGGTGCTACTCTAAGCAGCCACTTCACAGTAGCACTGCATTTTCTGAGAAAAAGAAATTTATCAAAGTGTCATTACAGTCAAATCCACCCAGAGCAAGAAAACTCAGGTTATCATAGAATACCAACCACCCTAACAAATTAAGATAAAAAAGGAAGAGGAGCTCGCAGATTATTTTGAACACACAAAGCAAAGGAACAGCCTCAGTGGACCCAGATGCTTGTATTCTCTTACCTTTCAGTATTAAATGTACAAGTTTTTATCACACCCATGTATTACAAGAGTTGTTTAAAGAACTTTTTGGCGGAAAAAAAGAAAGAAACTTCCTTAAAATCCTTCATGATACATTTATAACTGTTCAAAAAGAATCTAATACATAATAGTTTAATATCACAAAATTAGTAACTACTTGTTTCCACATATCTTGCTGAATGTATAATTAGAGATCCAATTGCTAGCCTCTTGTCACATACCTGCAGAGGGTGGTCCTCCATTTGTAAGCTGACACTTCAGCACAGACATCTCCCTCAGGAGTCAGCCAACAAAAGGCATAATCTTACTATTCATCCCATGTGAAAGATGTGGACTTGCAGCTTCATGGTGGGTAGCAGCAGCAGTTCACCCCCCTCTTCAGTAGGGACCCCGAGTCAGTGCTCTCTGATTTCTCCCAAGAACATTTATTCCACTTCTGACATCTGCCTTGGTGGACATTACTACCTACTTCTTTAGCATATCTATTTGTCCTATGCCTCCCTGAGACCTCTCTGTCTTTGAGGGTCCATAATACATCCTGAGGCTGCATATATTCTTCACATAACACATCTCGCATGGCATCACATTTTCAACCCATTCTATCTATACTATCTTTCACTCAAGTGAACTTTAGCGTAATGTGCAACAAGGCATGTGAAAATGGGACCCAAATGTATACTAGCCTCCTTTCTGAACACAAGCTTCCCCGCAGAAGAGGCCAGGTGGCACAGGTCCAAACAGACGCCAAGCAGACACCAAACACAGGCAAACATATAGGATGATCAGACAACTAATAGACTGGCAGCATGCAGCTGTGACAGTATAGACGCTTGAGAGCAATAATCTGAAAGGGAAACTATGCTACAGGGATTATCAAGAAAGTTGGATTATTTCTCAAAATCTAGGTTTGAAGTGGGCTTGAAATTTTCAGATTTTATGGATTGCCTTAAATTTGCATCTCCTGAAAAATATTCCATATGTCCTTTTAAGATGGGGAAATCTGGGTCCCCAAAATTTGTTTGAAAATGAGGTAGAAAAATCACTACGCTGTCTTTTCTGCGAGTACTTTGTTTCCAAAACTAGATGAATAAAAGCCCTATCTTTGTTTAGACACTGAATGAGCAAGCACAGCAGCAGCCAGATTTATACAATATTCTTTTAGTGCAACAAATCTTTCTGAGCAACTATTTTGTTTTCCTTGTGTTCTTTCAAAAAGTTAACACTCTTATCACTACTTCTATTAGTCTTTCAGAAAACTCACCATTCGATGCCACTGTGTACCCATAAAAATTGGTTTACTTCTCTCTTTGAAATGAAACTAATGATAAAATAGCCATGCAAAATAAAATGGAATCAATCTATGGCTGCGTTAGTCACAGCTATAGCAAAATGCATGCTTATTCATATTTAGCTTCACAGGGTTCAATAACCATGGCACACGTTAGCTCATATTTGGCATTTGATTAGATCACTGAACTCCTTTTTGCACAGCTGGCATAAAGAGCCCACCTGCCTAATTATTTACAGATAAGTGCAATCCTCCTCCATCTCTTTCCCCTCTAAAAGATCATAACAAACTCCAAAGGCTGGGAACACAGTGACTAATCAGAGATTACCATTAAGGGGCCAGGCAGTGAACAAACTGTGAATATTGACAAGCAGGTGTATAGTGTGAGAGAAAATCATTAAATAAATAAAAGCAATTACTTCAAATAAAGTGGGAACAGCTACTGTATGGGAATAAATGGAATCCTCAACACCAGTTTCGTTGTCATGCACAGTTGAATTACAGTCAGACATGAAACTGGGCCAGTGGATTGGGTTTTTTATTGGAAAGCTGTGAAAGAAAGGGGGCAGATACCATCCTACATGATTGTTTCTCAGTGCTAACTGCATCACACGAATTCCAACATAATATCAGTATGGATGGAAAATATCTCACAAAGAAAAAAACCCTATTTTTCTTGGATATTTTGTCTGGCAGTCTTGCAACTGATTTGATATTCCACAGTAAAAAGCGTGGAGAAGTCAAGAAGTGAGTAGCTAAATTGTTGGCTGCATTATTTTAACGGCAACACATTTTGTTTGAGGCCTAGTTTTCTGGGGCCAAACACAAAAGCAATGAAAAGTCCCAAAACCAAACTCACAACTGAAAAAATGTGTTAGCAAACTACAGGCCTGCAATACAGTTCATTACTAATGAATTTCAGAGAAAAATGAATAAAAACATACTCCTGTCATCTCACCTTTGCTCAGAAACCCACCACAGCTTTTCTCCCAGATTCAAAATTTCACCTGAAGGGCACCTGGAGTTTCTGGAGTGCAACAAGCTGATTCAGAAATCTGTTTCATAGGGAGCCCCTGAACTCAGTTCCATTACCAAGTGTGACATGACTTCATCTTCAAGGTATTTTCCCCATGTTTCTTCATTCTATCCAGCGTTCTAATTCCTTAAACTGGAACTCAATGTGAAGGAGGCAGGGAATTTTTCAGAAAAAAAATTAAGAAGGGGAAACTAAAGAAAGCATTCTACCAACCTATATGTTTCAACATTAAGAGATGTGATTTAATATTAAAGACTCAGTTTAATATGCTGATTAAGAGGCTTAAAGAACAAAGAAAGTCATAGACAAAACCACATGCTTTCCTAAGAGGTAAGCACCAAATAAAGCATCAAGCATGAGCCAATTTATCTTCATCTTGTCAGTGTGCTGCCAATAAACACTTGTAACCTTTACCGTTTCCCTCACCCAAATATCTCTGGACATCAATAAGGGGCTATTAAGTAATTTATTAAAATACTTAACCTATCTTTGATGTATAACTCCTCTTAACAAAAGGTCTAAAATGTGGTTGCTCTCCCTGGTGCATTACTTTACAAACCCTTTAAAAACATTTTTGAGCTGCTTCAGGGCCAACAATGGTTTCAGAGCTTGATTCCCATGGCTGGGACTGAAGTAAAAGTAAAATTTCTTGTTTTGGTAAACCATTTTAGTTTGCTCACTATAGCAATCTAAACCTGGTAACCTTAGGGTGAGATGTAAAAGATCCAACAAATCACAGTGATTCTGACATGTACCTGTAATATTACATTAATGAGTCTGCAGCGGTGGAAGTCGTAGGGGCTGCAGGAAATACTCTGAACAGAAGTGCACAGCATCTGCTCCCAGAGTCTTTTAACCAGTCAGATTGTTATAACTGTACAGATAATCACACTGGAGGATGCTATGAAAACATATGCACAGGGTAAGTGGAAATATGGCAAAACATATCTACAGAAGGTGAGGGAGTACAGCAGGACCTACATAGTCACAATACAGGAAAAATCTATCACTCTTCACATCATAATTTGGCATCTGTGCTTATCCAGTTCTTATTTTGAACATGCAAAATGACAGATGCAAACAACAATATGAATAAAAGGCAAGATTTGTTTCAATGCTTTGTAGATTAGAAACTATGATCAAAATCTTGCCAATAGTCAAAAGATTAGCTAGAAAAGTTACTAAAGCACTTCAGCAAAATCTCTGCTTTTATTTGATCACTGTAGATTTTGGCCATTTGAAGAGAGCATAAGGAGAGGAAGTAGATGATACAATCTATATACATTCCCACACTGAAAATTATACAAAAAGTTTTGGTTTTCTTTTCAATTGAAACTTGAATATTTCAGCCACTGCCACCCATAAACAAACATTAAACTATCGAAAGAACCAGAGAAGACAACTCAGAACAACAACAAAAAAAACCCCAAAACCAGACATAAATACATACATATATATTAAAAAAACAGGAGTGGATGCTGGTATGGATTAAGTGTTCGGCTTTGAGGTTGTCAGTAGTGTTTTATCAGCTCCATTAACTGTACTTTCTAAATTCCACAGCTACGTCTACTTTCCTGTAACTAGAGAGACCCAAGCAGTCAAAATTGGTCCCACAAACAACTTCAGCGACAAAGCTGCACATTACTCAAGCATACATGATTTACTACAGTTTCCTTTTATTAATAAGCTATAAAGTCTCAAACACAATACTCCACTCAGCTGTTTTTAAAGCAAGATTAATTGCACAGTTACTGTTAGGTCTTTTATTTCCATGGTCTTCCTGCCATGCTTCAAAATCCCAATGTGGCAAGGACACTTCTCTGGTTTCTACCTTGCAACTCCTGTAAGATACATGGATCCTACATGAAATACAGCACTCCTATCAGTTTAGCTTTCTGGCTGATGAGGTAGTCATGCAACTC
The DNA here is from genome assembly GCF_026419915.1 of Harpia harpyja. Lineage (NCBI taxonomy): Eukaryota > Metazoa > Chordata > Aves > Accipitriformes > Accipitridae > Harpia > Harpia harpyja. Next base: position 61,742,326 of record NC_068941.1, on the reverse strand, counting down.
CAAATATCAGTCATTTGCTACACTGAAGATATAAGAGCACGGACAACTGTTAAGAACTTCCTAAAAGAGCCTCTATTTACTTACTGGCCCCAAGGGCGTAACCCTTTGTGGGGATAACCCTCTACAATAGAGACACTACTGTTATTGAAGAAGGTGAGATCTCATACAGCACTTACTGTATGCCAGTGAATGACAAACTCCAAAACAGTCCAACAAAAAGTGGTTTAGATGTGCATTTTCCGTGGTGGTCAAAATAACCATCCAGAGCGTATAAGACTTGATGAAATTTAAATTATACAACAGAATAAAAATAATGAAGGCCAAGATCAACAGGCAGGGAAGTTACATTCACCTACTAACTAAACCACATCATTGCATTTCTTAAGAGCTGCTTTGTCAGTGCTGTCACCCCTAGTAACAAGGAAGCAGGGCAACACTCTTTCCAGGAGTGGGTCTGCTTCCTCAGTAAACACCTTGGAGGTGCTGCTGCAGGAAAGGGCAGCCAGAGCACTCCCCTGCTTTGTAAAGTGAACCTCCCACAGCATGCACTATGAGGAGAAAAATCCTGTTCCTGTAGCTTCCCAGCTTTTAACAGAGGGTGAGGGTTTGTAGTGTCAGCACAGATCCTGGCACTGGCCGTTGTAGGGGCCAGTGCATGACAGCAGCTTTCCTCTGGAACACAGCAGCAAAGGAGGCAATGAAAACCTGTAGGTAGGAGCCATTGCCAAGGACAGTTTCTATTGCAACAAGCTGTTACAAGCTATCATAACAATCAAAGCACATCCTCTGCCTTTTTTCCCGAAACCCAGTTCAAATCTAGGCCAGCAGAATTATTCCCACAACTGGAATGCAGCATCACAAATTTCCATACAGACAGACAGATTAGGAATTAATAACAAAGAACAGGTGTGTAAAGTTCTTCAAAATATTTATCATCCATTTGACACAAAGACAAGAGGTACAAGACAAAGAACTAAATGTAGCTTGTCTCAGCTGCAGACACAAGGGAGACAACCACAGCAGAAGCAGACAAAAAGTATTTGGAGAGGATATTAAGGTATCAGAAGTAACAATAAACTGTACAACAGAGCAGCCAAGCAATCTGTGCAGTTTTGGGGGGAAAAGCAGGAGTCAAGCACTGTTTAGGTTAGCTTTAGCACTGTACCTTTACCTTCTCAGTGGATACTTATACTACCATTATGCTTGGTTTAGATTATCTCAGATCAGAACTAAATTGTGCAGGCACTCAATACTGCTTATACAGGATACACATCCTCTGCAAGGAGCTCACGGTTTGGAATTTAACATAAAAGACGAGATTTGGAAAGACAACAGGGGCATAAGTAACACAAAACAAAGAACCCAATACCAGTCAGAATTACAGGGAGTGATTTTAGCACAACAAAAGCTTAACTGTTTGTGTTATTTTGTAGCCTCCACAGAAAGAAGGAAAAAAAGGGGAAAAAAAAGAAAAAAAAAAGAAAAGTAAGTCTAAACAGGAACATGATGAGAAACAACGAAGAAGCTTTCATACATTTATAGAAAGTTTTTCAAACATAAAGGGCAGCTTGGGAGAAAGTGGTATGAAAAGTTGAAAGGATGGGAGCAGAAACTAGTGAGATCTGAGATAGAAAATGGCCTCTTGGGGAAAAAAACAACAAAAAATGGCTGGGGATAGACTTTGAAGTGCCTTGAAAGTGAAAGGAAACTGTTTATGTGTGATGTCCAGTGAAAGAGGAGACGGAGGAAGAACCTGAGCAAGAAATGACTCAGTAGAAACAGTGGAAAATTCTCTCTGTAGGACATCTCTAGAAGGTTTTGTATAGGGTTTCTGTAGAAAGGTTTTGGCAGCAAGGAGGGGTGGCTTCTGTGAGAAGCTGCTAGAAGCTTCCCCTATATCCGACAGAGCCAATGCCAGCCGGCTCCAAGACAGACCCGCCGCTGGCCAAGGCCGAGCCCATTAAGAATGGTGGTAGTGCCTCTGGGATAACAGATTTAAGAAGGGAAACCTGCAGTGGGGGAGGAGACTGGAATGTGAGAGAAACAGCCCTGCAGACCCCAAGGTCAGTGAAGGAGGAAGGGGAGGAGGTGCTCCAGGCGCCGGAGCAGAAATTCCCCTGCAGCCCATGGGGAAGACCATGGTGAGGCAGGCTGTCCCCCTGCAGCCCATGGAGGTCCACAGTGGAGCAGATATCCACCTGCAGCCTGGGGAGGACCCCACGCCAGAGCAGGTGGATGCCTGAAGGAGGCTGTGACCCCGTGGGAGGCCCACACTGGAGCAGGCTCCTGGCAGGACCTGTGGACCCATGGAGAGAGGAGCCCACACTGGAGCAGGTTTGCTGGCAGGACTTGTGACCCCATGGGGGACCCACACTGGAGCAGTCTGTGCCTGAAGGACTGCAGCCCGTGGAAGGGACCCACGCTGGAGCAGTTCGTGAAGAACTACAGCCCGTGGGAAGGACTCATGTTGGGAAAAGTTCATGGAGGACTGTCTCCCATGGGAGGGCCCCCATGCTGGAGCAGGGGAAGAGCGTGAGGAGTCCTGCCCCTGAGGAGGAAGGAGTGGCAGAGACAATGTGTGATGAACTGACCACAACCCCCATTCCCCGTCCCCCTGCGCTGCTGGGGGGAAGAAGTAGAGAAAATTGGGAGTGGACTTGAGCCCAAGAAGAAGGGAGGGGTGGGGGGAAGGTGTTTTTAAGACTTGGTTTATATTTCTCATTATCCTACTCTGATTGGTAATAAGTTAAATTAATTTTTTTCCCAGGTCAAGTCTGTTTTGCCCATGATGGTAGTTGCTAAGTGATCTCTCCCTGTCCTTATCTCGACCCACGAGCCTTTTGTTATATTTTCTTTCCCCTGTCCAGCTGAGGAGAGGAGTGATAGAGCAGCTTTGGTGGGCACCTGATGTTCAGCCAAGGTCAACTTGGTATGAATAGAGCAAGGCTGCAACTGGAAAGATTACAAAAATATGTTAGTGTAACAGTGGGAGTCTGGACAAGAGTTTCCGTGTGACATATTAAAAAATAAAGAAAAATAAAACCCCTTTGCACTCAGAATTTGAAAGACTACAACTGAGACCCTACTCCTGGTTCTAAGATCCATCATGTCATAGAAGATTTTTAGATTTCAGGCCTCGATGACACACAGAGTAGTGATTATGCACAGCAACTGAGAGTGTGGAAGTGGTGAAAAGTGGGAAGATTTAAAGTTACAGTTTAGCCATATTGAGCTAACTGAACACCTGTGAACAGATATGACAGACACAAGGCAATATCTTAGATTGGACAACAGGAGGTACACAGAACAGCAGGCAACTAGCACAGAAAGGTTGCTGAATTTGTGCATGAAACTACCAAGAAGTAGTTGAGAGCAGGAGAAGAGAAGGTGACCATGGAAGACATCCTGCGCAGAAGTACCAAAGGAAGAGCTTTAAGAAGTACATTCACATCAACACTTAAATAGATCAAGTACTAGGAACAGAAAAGAAATTAAGGGACTTCCTCACAACACATTGACAGACTGACCACAGATAAAAAGGAAGAAGCTTTTCAGAATTGTCTTCTAGCCCCAACCATGTCCACAGCTCAGCACTTCTGCTATTTCTTCAACAAATTAGCCCTATGCAAATACAGAGCACTAACATCTGAAATCTCAGATACTTCAAAGGCAGTTTGGTTATTGCTCTGGCTATGGATGCTAAGAATCTGAGATGGTATAAACTGGACTTCCAACCAGTATGCTGGCACACTCTACTGAAGTCGGGGAGTTAAGTCAAAGTAAATTTTTATTATTATTATTATTATTAATAATAATAATAATAATATTGAAACCATGCCAATTGTGGCTTAAGTGATACAACAGCACTATACAAAACCAGTGTTTCCTAAAGCATGAACTATTCTAACATAAGATTTAAGAACAAACCGCAGTGCAAAAAGGCTGCAGCCTTGGAGTATAGCATTGCTAAATGGCACACAGAAATCAGGCTGTATTTTACAGCAAAGAGCTTAGATTTTTCTGGTGTCTCGTGTAAAACCTTAATTACCTGTCCTGACTTCATATCTATTAAGGGACAACTGGTAACCTGCAGCTGAAAATGGCACAAGTACTGAATGCTGTTTAAAGTGGGCGCTGAAAAGATGCCTGTACTCTCATTTGGTTTCAGAAAGCCACTGCAATATTTGTCTGTTGTACAACAGCTGCCTTTTCCCTTACTCCTCGCCACTCCCTTCAAAATGATCACAGAAATTGGGAGCAATACAGGAACTGCTGTGCTGAGCCACTATGAGCAGAATATTGCCTGTACTTGGCCAATTCCCCTGAAACCGAACAGGGCAAGCAGTAGGCACTCTAGCTGCCTGCAAGAGCCGGACTAATCAATTTAAGCTAATTTTTTTCAGAAAAAAACAGAGAACATTCATGAAATTGTATTTGTGAAGTATTACTCAAGTTCCTAGAGCTGGTAAAATAAGAAATACTAACAGACATATGGGGTTTGACACTTAAATGTATTTCATAACAAAGAAAAAACAACGCTCAAGCCTACTGAAGGAATATTTACTCAGCAGCTGTAAATGAACATTGTGTCCATCAATCTCAAACACCCATCTGAGTAACAGTCAATTAACTCTGATCACTTGCAGTGCTGACAGGCACCAAAATGATTGGAATCTATCTTTCCTAATCAAAATAAAAGAGTAAGTTGGGAAAAAAATTATTATTCTAGCTTACTCCAAAGAAGATGCTGTACAACAAGAAATAGGTAATATTCAAAGACTTCTTGGTACTTCTGTCCTGATTTATGAACAACTATATCAGATATTTGAAAGAGAATGGAACCAGTTTGCATAAAATCCACACACTTGACTCTCCAAAAAATTGCAGTGCTTGCACGCTGAACCCACACAACCTTACGAAATCTCATAAATTCTCAGATACGGGCAGAAGTGCATCCCTCATGCTCTTCCTTTCAGTCTGTCATCATAAAGCTCATAGAGACAATGGTTGTCCTCAAAACAGTCTTCTTCAAACATGAAAGCAATTCCAACCTCCAGGAAAAACTTCAAATGCAGTTTGCAAACCACGACACGCCCTATCAAGCAGTGTTCACCCAGTCCTGAACTATTACTATACACTGCAGCATTTGGATAGCACTGTGATTTATAATGTTTACGCTTCTTGTACGGAACCATGTTTACTTAGACACACAGCCCTCTGTAACAGACAGACAGGAAGGGGGAGCGAGAGAGGGAGAGAGTTCATCTCTTTCCTTTTATATACTTTTTACTTTAGATTTTTTTCCTATTGTGTTTGTTAAATTCTTAAGTCAACGTGACATGGTTCACACATGTAAACTGAAGTACATGCGTAGGTATCTGCAGGATCAGGGCCTTGCTAATTCCGGTATCTATTTCTGTCCCTTTCTAAGCCTCATCTTTCCTTTATGGTAGTAACATTCAGTAACAAAACATTTAATATAATTCAAAAACAGCATTAAAAATACATCAATTTACAGAATAATGCACACAAAGCATGTGAACCTTTGAGTACTGGATTTCGAGGCAGCTTCAGACAATGTATCTTTGGGTCACAATTACTTATATTGTGCTTAATGTAAATTACCTGGCACTGTAAAGTAAGAGTACAAAACCTTCAAACCTTCAATACAAATCTAGTGACTAGTAGAATAAGTGCAGTGACACACCTGACCACAAAGCATCCTCCACAAATACAACAACATTGAGCAATCTGTATTAGGATACTGATCACACTGACACTTGAATACCTTAAAAAAAAACCAAACTGCTGCTTTTTACTGCAACTTGAGAATGAAATGGAATTCAGAAGTCAAAGGATACTTAAAATTCACCATCAGCACATTCTACACAAAGTCATAAATGGTACAATATGACAGGAAAAATTGTATCCTAACAGTGTATAGGCCATGCAGTCTGTGTACCAAAGTAGTACATTGTATATTCTGTGAATATCTGATTTGCTCAGTGGTTTAGCTGTCTTGTTAAAAATAAGAGTGCTAGGCTTCAAAGTATGGCCTTCAGCTTGCAGTCACAGTAGCCTTCAAAGGATAACTAGCAAAGATCATGCAACAAAAGCTAAATCATCCACAGAAGAGACAGAAATGTTGGAAAATAACAAGGAAACTGAACTGCTTCAGTGAAATGCAGTCCTAGAAATTTATCCTGGCATTTTCAGTTTGGACCTTCTAATAGTAAGTTCCATTAATAAATACAAAAGCTGAATAGAGAGCATCATCTGCATCCACATCAAGGGAAGAAAGGAATATGTAGTCCTCAAACACACTAAAAGGGCAATGATACCATAATGTCTCAAAATATTAAATCATGACTTAGAAACATGTGAAAAATCAAAGGAATTTTAAAACATAATTTTTTTTCTGTAAACATACCTGGTTTTATATATATACTTACAGACAGATATAGACAGATAGGTAGAGCATTTTCTTTTGGATAGTTTTTTATCTATCAGTCATGATGTCTATGCTTCTCTATAGACATTATCTCCCTCTTTCTAACCCTTTCCCCATTTTTGTTACTTGGGTATTGCTCAGCTATTTACTATATGAAACTTGATTAAATAGACATTAAGGACAGGGAAAGCATAAACTTCTCTCTTTGCTCTTAATTTTTAACACAATGATGCAATACTGCTTCTTACTTAAGGAACTGCTCCTGTATTCCTTCTCCAAAAATTTCTCTCATTTGGGGTAGCAGTCTTGTATTGTCATGAGAGTTTTCACTGAACAGAAATTACAAGATCAGGTATTCTCTTAGTTAAAGGAAGGTAAAAATGTCTTGGAGGACTGCCATGCCTCTCCCAACCCACTGAATTGCACACTTGCGTGGTCTTGTCAAACCACAAAAGCTGTGGTGCTGGCATGGTTCTGCCCTGGAACCCTTGGGGCACCAGTAGCACAAAACGTTATGTATTTATGAAAACATAGGGTTTGGGGGATGAATACAGGGCAGAGAAAGCTAATGAGGCCCACAGGCAACGTAGATCAACATGCATTTCTACACAGGGACCATTTATCAGACTCTGCTACTTGTACCACCAGAGTGGTTTTTTTTTCATCTTGGCCCTAGTTTGGAAGGAAAGAAAAAGGTAGTAAGAGCCTAGTACATCTACATTAAGTGCTCAACTGAATGAGCTTCCATACAGAGGAAAACCAGGCTCTAAATATTCAACGCATGTCTAAATTCTGCTAAGAAATCCCTAAACCACTGCAGAGCTATTGAGGATCAAGACTTTGGCCATAAAAATGCACTTAGCTGCATTTTACATGATTGTTGCATGATGCATAGCACAGGTTAGCTCTAAAAGACAGATTCAAAAATCTTTAGACTTAATGAGTATTAGAAGCCTAAATACTCCACTGATCCAGACACTTGTTAAAAATGTTTACTCAGGTTGTGGATGCCTAAAGAGATCACAAGCTGTAGAAAAACATCTCTTAAGCATGGAGTGTCTATACCATCTAGAATTTTGTGTAGATCTTTGTTAAATAGTGAAAGTCAAAACACAACAGCCTTCAAAAACAAATTCTAATGAATGTTATACATACACTTAAAGCATCCTTTTCATGAAGGTAAAAGTCTATCAGATAGCAAGAGGAAAATAGACTGAATTATAAAAAGAAATCCATTTCCTCTCATAATATGTGTCCTCTGAAGCTTTCAGACAAACAAATTCCCTTGATAAGCTGCTTCAGCATCATTGTTAGAAAAAATGCTCTCTACATCATGCCATATTGTATCCAAACTAATAGTTAAAGGACATCATTTGCCAGAGTGAATTAACATATCTGGCAAATGAGTAATCCAATGGGGAATCACAGATATGTGTTCTCACATTAAGTGATGAAATGAAGGGCTAAGGACAGCCCTTGAAATGGAAGCAATTTTTGGATTATTGGTTAACAATCTCAAACAATATTGACTCCAGGGAAAGTGCCTTCCTAATGAAACCAATGGCTCACATAAAGAGATCTTACAGGGTCAAATCTGTAATTATTTTTTTTTGCTGAGAATGTCGTTTCCCAGATTTAAAATATCTTTTTTTGAAACCTTAATCAAATTATTTGCATATATACGGTTTTATTTACTTTCACAAACATTTGATTTTTGTAGTGATGTTAGATGCTCATATGATCCAGGTTCCTGGAGTCCAAGCCCAGTGAAAGAAACTGCTCTTCTATGAAGGCCATAGTGCCCTTAGACTATAATTTAAATTGTTAAGTATTTCTCTGCCCATTTTTAAAAACCATAACATTGTTTCTAAAGTTCTATGTCTTAATGATATTTACCTTATTACCCTTTGGTGGCATGCTTCATTGTTATCTTTTTTTGTTAACAGAAATCAGAAGGTGAGAGGGATAAACATTCAGTTGATATACATTATAACCATTAGGATCCTGCTCTCTAATGAAATAATATGCCTTTTCAATATGGTGCTATCCTTACGCCTTGGATTAAAAGCCAATATGACTGGCTTTTACTAGCACCATGGCAAAAGCATCACCACCCAGCTCTAGGACAGCTCTAGCAGATGTGGAGAGACCTCTAAACAAGTGACATGAAATAGTCCCATGGCTGATACTGTCATTGTTGCAAGTGTGGCACCTGATAATTCTGCCTCCCGGGCTCGGGGCTGAGCAAGCAGAAGGCAACTGTGGGCACCCGAGAGGCCATGGTACATAGCAGTGGGGAGATTGCCCGGGGCTGCAGAGACAAAAAGAGGGAGGGGGAGATGGGGCAGGCCTACCCTGCAAAGCCAGCCACATGCTGGTTCTTTAAAACTGGAAAACTGAAGCTGTAAGCATTTCTCATTTTGAGTTCCAGTGTATGCAATACCCACTGGCCACAGGCTGAAGGACTTACATTGGTTACTGGAAAAGGAAGCCTCTACCATTTGCTATATCCTCCTTACAGGTAGTTGCCTGTCCACACATTTTGCTCCCACAATAAGTTCCCTCAGAAGAGGATAGAATGGAGAGAAGCAAAAGAGAACAACTGCAGTAAGAAGACAGACAAAACTGAAGACACCACTTATACCGGACGTGGAAATTGAAAAGCTTCCCCCACCCCACCACTCTTCTGCTCTTTCACGCATTTCTTTACATACAGCCCTGGCCTGAGACATGGACTTCCCTGCCACAGCCCCAGGTAATGACAACCCTAAGCTTGTTAGACCATTATGCTGGAATGAATATCCATCTGCATCATTTACTTCTGGCACCTCTATCCATAGTATCTAAGTACCACTGTTTTTTCCTGCTTGGCTTCCCATCACTGAAAGTCAATATTCGCCACCCAGGCATGATGACATACATGTAAAGCGTAAGATACTTAATCTAGAATTACTGTGCTTTCAGCAAATGCTCAGAAGCCCCCTGCACTGGTATACTCCAGCCTCAGTTTGAACAAAACTCTTCTCTGCCATGCAAATTCAACACTGTCAGCAATTCTGTAGGGAGGAGGAAAAGGAAAAAGGAAGGAGGGGGCTGAGCTCAAACTCGCCCAAGGGCCAGTCCCAGTCTTAGGCCTGGGCAGCGGTCCCCAGGAGAAGTCATGCAACAAGGCCTTTCTAAGGCCTCCAACACACCATTTCATACAATGCACAGAAAATCTAAGTGATTTAAGAAAAGGCCACAGACTCAACTTCCTCATAAATGCTGTTACTTCAGTGTTGGTACCAAACAGATAGGTCAGATCTGAACAGGTCTACCAGAACCTAGATAAGATGCATTGCTTCACTTCATTGCTTAACTTCTGAAGAAACCAGCTATGTGTACACACATACACACACTGAAGAAGACCCATAAGGCTAAATAAGACATGGGAAAAGGAGGACAAAAGAGTTAATTTCAAATTTTTCTGTTTATGAATTTGAAAAATAATAATAAATCACTGCACTGAAAATAGCTTTATTCACAAATGCTGGGTCAACTGTTATTTTTCTTAACCTCTGAAGAGTAGCGCCAGGAAATTATACTGGGCCAGAGATAAACCAGGTATAAGCAAACATAGTGAAAATGTTCAACACAAACCAAAATAAGGACCTGATACAATGTCCTCTGTGTGGCCTTATTTTTTATAAAGAAGAAATATATTTTTAAAATTACAACAATTTCAAATAGAGAGAGTCTAAACGTGTTTCTGCAATAATCACAATCATATTCAACAGCATAAGAATGCACAGTAAGAAATAAAGAAACGTATTGGAATGAGATTAGAATTATTTCATAATATTAACCCATAGCATCATTCAGACAATGTTTTCTGTCAATAATCAGAACTTACCATATTGATTGGGTCAACTGGGCCAATGCTGTTAACATAGACATCTGTTTCAATTACCGTAGTTCTCACTAAACAAAACAGTAACCATAATAATTACATATTTAATTAACTTTGTACATTGTTAGTGTAATTTAACCTATTTACTAAAACAACAACAAACCTGATATTCTTTTATTAGATTCAGAATAATTAAACCTCTGGTTTGTTCATTTTCCGAAGGATCATATATGATTCAGCTCCCTTATTCCATATGAATTGTTAGAATTATCAACAACAAATTGTTAGAATTTTTTACTTCATAATGCAATCCCCACCTGTACTTTGTGAACAGATGTAAGATAGATATAAAAGGTAAAAAAGGTAAAGGAAGGAAAAAAAGCAAAAACAAAACCCAAACCTGTCTTCCAACGTAAAAATTTAATCATAAACAGAAAAAAAAAGCTTTGGAAAAAATTGCTAGCACAACAAACCATAAGGTCTGGGCACAGCTGTGTTTATCAGCTGTAAGGACTCAATATGCAGTGCTTTCTGTCAATTCCTACTGAAAATGTGTAACAAAAATAAAATAATTTTTCACCACAGATTTCTTCAAATCATGCAACTATAGCACACCTAAGGATTACTAATGTCCTTTCATCAGCTTGATTAATACACCGCTTCAGACACCAAATTGAAAGCTCCTCAAGCGAAAGTCATTTAAAAGCTAAACATTTCCAAAATTATTTTTCTTTAAAAACACAGGGAAACCACTCTTACCGGGCAGACAAAAATTAACTGTTTTAAAAATATATTCTCTTACAGAATATACTCTCTTTGTGCACTTACAGAAGGGCACAAACTCTAAGTGACTTCCCATGAAAGCCACATCTGAAGTACAGGTGGCACTGATAATTCAGTTTTTTCCTCCTAACTGGTTTATAGGGGAAAAAGGTAGAAACTGAAGAGGTCAGGATGCATTTTAACTTCATCATTTTACCAAGCATTTTCTTCTAGCTTGTACTGGAGAGCCAGAACATGGACACAAGGACATATGTCCTAGTCCCCAGTGGAATGAAGAGGGTTAATAATAAAGCTCTGATGGTATTTCTTTCATGATCTGGCACATTAAAATGAAGCATCTCTGTCCATCTGCAGATGGAAAAGGGGGAAGGTACAAACAAAAAAGCACTTTGATTTCATAGGAGTGGGACCCTAGGTCATCAGATTTTATTTCTTTATACTGCAAACCATCAGAGATTGCCCAAGTGCTCTATAACAAACCTAAAATCTTCAGTGAGAGGATTTTTCAAATCTCAAAAATCTAAAACTCGAACAGACACATAGAAAGAAACAGAGTATCATTAACAGCCTTGCCAGCTACAATGACAGGCAAGATACATTTCCTACATATCCTCAGATACCTTCTCCCTGCCAATCTCACTTGGGAGGAAATTCTCCCTGATTCCAAATCCGATTACTGGTGTGACCCTGAGCCTGACAGCAAGACACACCAGTGAGGCTGCACAAAGGATTTTCTGTACGACCACAGAGCACAGAGTCACTTGATCACTATCCTGTCCACAGCATGCTTCACAGAAAGTTTAAGCAGATTCTGGAAACCAATTTATTTCCTGGGGGAAGAAAAGTAAGTACTTCCTGAGCTGCAAATGTTTTCAGTATCTGCAGGGCTCATAAAGGAAGGGGGGCAACACAAGAACTCATATATACAGACTGAAAAAGCAGAGTAAAAAAAGTATATAATGCATGTATGTATATACACGTATGTATAATATAACATATTTTACATACACCACATCTCACAAACAGATATCTTCTTCCTTTAGTTTTGCAACCCTATTTATCTATATAACAGCAACCCCAATGCTATACTAGAACACAAGGAGGTGGATCAAAAGTGTATCTTGCCTCATTACTCAAGCAATGCTGAATACACTATTTTTTCCCATATTAGTAGGAAATGTTTAATTCTCCTTAGTGTTACAAAATCTTGTTTTGTTCTGAGGTTCAAGTCTTTGACTCCAACTTTCAGCACTGCCTAGCCACGTATCAAACCTCTTCTTCAGACACAAGTACCTACACACAGTGATTAAGGTCACCTCTGAAACTTGCCTTCAGTATGCTGAACAGTTCACACCACATACTGCAAATGCAACCTACAGATGATCTGTTCAGCTTTAACTTCTAAACTTGCTCCATTGTTTCCAGATCCATCTTGAAATGTGGGCACTGGAACTGGAAATTTTTGTAACAGTACTATCAGTGCTGCTTGAACATTTTGAGATTTCTACTTGTATTCCTTTTCAAGAGGGGACTTACCTCAGGACAATGCTCAGGGGATACATAGCTTATACTACACAAAATATCTAAGTTTTCCCCTAAATCACTGCTTTACTATGCAGAATCTCTCACCTTGAAATATGACCCACAGGCTTCCTTCCCCCCACTTCCTTTTTTTTTTTCCCCTCTCAATTTCTGTATCTCCAGTTTTACTGAAGGAGCTGATTACTCTGCAGATACAGCCTCTCCCTTTCCAACAGTCTTTGTGTCATCTGCCAACTTTGCTACAAAAATTCATTGCTGAAATCATTCAAAATATCATTATTCTTGACCAAGACTTTCCTATGAGACCCCTACTATAGACAGCCCAGCCATTGATATTTCCTTATTAACAACTAAATTTTGAGATCTGTCAGCAAGCCAGTTTTTAATGGGGGCTGTGTCAATTTTATGAAATTCCAGCTTGCAGCGAGCAGTACTTGATCTGCCACAAGGGCTCTCCTGTAATGTGCCATGGAGTTCAATTTGCCTTTTCCATACTGTTCTGAGTAAGATTATTAGAGCTATTAAGAACCAGTGAAGAGTCTGATAATCTGCCTCTGTTGAAATTATTTTAACTGACCCAAATGATCCAGAGAAAGAGATCCAATTCAAGAAGACTGGAAGAAGCTGTTTAGTTACCTTAGTTCTTCTGTATGGTACAGAACAAAGTACTTCTGTGAATTAGAAGAAAAAATTCGTTCTTCTCGTGTTCTTGATCTAGAAGTGATACGAGTCCATGGAAGTGACAAATGCTGGAGGAAAATACATTCTTGACACTAATCTGACATCCATATAATTACTATTGTTCATTTACTCTCCACAAAGAGCTAACAGTGAAAGATGGTTTGAGAAGACTTTTCTGTGAATGCTTCTTATTTTACTTCAAAAATTTGGTATCAGCCTTGAAAACACTATGAGTAGGAAGAGGGCTATTTAACACATCCTGCATGAAGTGCAAAACAACAGTGTAAACTTAAAGAAGCTTCTAAGGAAGGGGAGAAAGGACTTGTACACTTTAAATATTTACACTGGAAGACAATATGAGCCAGGCTACAGTAAAGTAAGAAGGTGAGAGGACAGCAAACTGCATACTCAAGAGAAAGAGAGAGAGAAAAGAGCAGCAAGGGGCAGCTGCCCCCAAGGGGTAGTTCATCAGCTCCTAATGTAGCCGAAACACACAGGGAACCTGTTTGCTAAGCCCGATTTAGAGACATCTACTCACACTTTCTGATGTCCTGCTTTGACAACTTTTCTTCACTAGATTAAACTTTTCTTCTGGTTTAAAAGTTTTGACTGGGATTGAACATCATCTAACACAAGCACATAGATAAGGACAGGCTTGTCCCAAGCAATAAATATAGTAAATACGCAAAAATTATGCATGGAATTCAAGAGCAAGAATGAACTTCCTGACAAGCAACAAGACGTGGAAAGAAGTCACTCTCAGCAGGCAGGGACCACTACCTTTCTAGGAAGTGATGATGCTGCACAACCCCTAGGCTGTGGTAGCTTGACCTTGGCTGGCTGGATGCCAGGTGCCCACCAAAGCCACTCTATCACTCCCCTCCTCAGCTGGACAGGAGAGAGAAAATATAATAAAAGGCTCGTGGGTCAAGATAAGGACAGGGAGAGATCACTCACCAATTACCGTCACAGCCAAAAGAGACTCAACTTGGGGAAAAAAATTAATTTAATTTATTACGAATCAAATCAGAGTAGGATAATGAGAAATATAAACCAAATCTTAAAAATACCTTCCCCCCCATCCCTCCCTTCTTCCTGGGCACAACTTCACTCACAATTTTCCTCCTCCCTGCCAGCAGCACAGGGGGACAGGGAATGGAGGTTGCGGTCAGTTCATCACACGTTGTCTCTGCCGCTCCTTCCTCCTCAGGGGCAGGACTCCGAACTCTTCCCCTGCTCCAGCATGGGGTCCCTCCCATGGGAGACAGTTCTCCATGACCTTCTCCAACGTGGGTCCTTCCCACAGGCTGTAGTTCTTCACAAACTGCTCCAGCGTGGGTCCCTTCCACGGGCTGTAGTCCTTCAGGCACAGACTGCTCCAGCATGGGTCCCCCACGGGGTCACAAGTCCTGCCAGCAAACCTGCTCCAGCGTGGGCTCCTCTCTCCACGGGTCCACAGGTCCTGCCAGGAGCCTGCTCCAGTGTGGGCCTCCCACGGGGTCACAGCCTCCTTTGGACATCCACCTGCTCCGGCGTGGGGTCCTCCCTGGGCTGCAGGTGGATATCTGCTCCACCGCGGACCTCCATGGACTGCAGGGGGACAGCCTGCCTCCCCATGGTCTTCCCCACGGGCTGCAGGGGAATCTCTGCTCCGGCACCTGGAGCACCTCCTCCCCCTCCTGCTTCACTGACCTGGGTGTCTGCAGGGTTGTTTCTCTTACATATTCTCACCCCTCTCTCTGGATGCAATTGCTGTTGAGCAGCAACTTTTCCCTCCTTCTTAAATCTGTTATCCCAGAGGCACTACCACCGTCGCTGGTGGGCTCGGCCTTGGCCAGCGGCGGGTCTGTCTTGGAGCCGGCTGGCATTGGCTCTGTCAGACATGGGGTAAGCTTCCAGCAGCCTCTCACAGAAGCCACCCCTGTAGCCCTCCCACTACCAAAACCTCGCCACGCAAACCCAATACACAAGCATATTCTGAACCCCAGTTTGAGTTCAAAATCTGTATTTTGAAAATTGTTTACTCTCCATTAGAAAAATCATAGTGATAAAAATCTACCTCAGTCATTGAAAAAGTATTTTAGTAATTGCTCTCACTATCAAAAGTGCCTCTTTTTTAGTCTGTATTTATCCAGGCCCAATTTTCAGCTTTTGATATTTGAAATATCTCTGCCTGCTACACTGAAGAGCTCTCCTTATCAGTTATTCTCAGTTTATAAATGCCCATCTCCTGACAGAAATTATTATCATTACTGTAAAAGGGCAGAACATTGCACTTTTTACTTTTTATTGCTTAATATTGCTCCATTTTCATTACTCCAATCCTCAGCATTACCCAATAGTGTGTTAGTCCATCTAAATTCACTAACCAGTTCCCATACTTTACCACAATTCCCCATTTTGGAATGAAGGTCTAAGATATATCACCTTTTTTAATTATTACTTATCATGCTATTTAATTTAAACTATGACCACTTTTGATAATTTCATCCAGGCTTATTTTCTTTGAGCATGTTTTCTATAACTCCTCATTAATTGCCTAAAGAAGCGTCTCTTCTTGGTGATAAAGCAGTTATTCAGCAAATAAATTAGGCGACTACTACATTCAGAAATAACAGAGGCTTTCAATTTGTAATAGTTTTTAATGGAATAATACAATTCTCCTTACCAGTTATCTAAGAGTATTACTTATATGGCTATCTATATTGAAAATTCATCCTCAAGTGTCTACAGCAGGCTTCCAGCTCCATCTCTGAAGAATTTTTTCAAAGTGATTTTGATGAAAGCAGAGCCCTGTTCTCTACACTTCTTCTTTTACCTTTTCATTTAAAAGAAACCCATCTTCAGCAAATACTCCTACCCCACCACTTTTATTATTTCCATCATTTTCTATGCAGTGCACACATCCAGTACCTTTAACAGTCACTGCATATGCTCTTCTACATCTTGCTCTTGTATTTCAATTTCCTTCGATTCTTGCAAAATATTCTTCATCTCAGAATACATAGCACTCTACCTTTACTTGATATTTTCCTGCTTATTTGGGCTTATTACTTTCCTGCCTATATCATCCTTTCATCAGTGCTACACTAAGAGCACCTGTTCAACAGAATATCCCCCTAATATCCTTATCTTTTCAGAATTACTGCTTCTATTAGTCTCTTGAAAGCCCACTTTTTGTTCATGTATCCTTTATATCCCTGAGTACATAGCTTTTCACATTAGTGCACTGAGACACAATTACTTACCCATGCCCTGCTTATAGGGCAATTACAACTATCCAAATTTCTCTAGGTACCCAATTTCTCTATGTCCATGAGCAATCATGCTCACTATTCTTAAAAATTCTATCAGTGATGACTTTCCTCAAACTGTTGGTTGAAAACACTCCATTAGAGTTGTAGATACATGATGATTATTCCCTATTTTTAATTAAACTTTCAGATTGATCAGTTGTGTTTGACCAATATAATACACAACACTGGACATGAGACATAGCTGGAAAAAATGTGCTGTACATTGATAGGCTAATATTAATATATCAGTGTCCCTAAGGTGTGAGAGATGGAACAGTATGCAGCCGGAATTCTTTCCTTTAAAAAGGAAAGTTGAAAAATAACAGCTGGTTTGATGCAGGACTGAAGCTAAAAAAGTGTGGTTATAAAATCAAGTAGCCAAAAGGTAACATTACATTGAGAATAATACTGCTTTATTACTATATCAACACTCCAAGGTTGTATCTGTAATTAAAGGGATTTATATTACAGATAAGAGACTTCATCTGGTAGCTACTATTACTTCTTACTGAGCAGAAGATACTTTAATACTAGTTCCTTTATGCTCCAAACACCTCAAAGTATATTACATAAATTGAGTTAAAGGCTAGTAAGATTAATAAACATAGCAAAGGGTAGCAGTTAAGAAATCACTACAACTTGTGGATATTTGAATGAGACAAACAGAAAATGACAGTGTGGTATTCTCCTATTAAATTTCAGTATTGCCTCTGATGTTTCAATTTTCATTTGGGTCTCCTTTATCATCTCCCTCAACTAACTGCATGTTTAACAATGAAACCCCTTATCTCACTCTGAGATGCTGAAATTCTGTGTCAACATCAGGAAGAAAACAAAAATCTGCTCTGGTATTCAAACCCAAAAAGGCCAGGTTCAAAACAAAAAATGTTGCTATTGTAACTGAGCTTCGTAATTCAATAGTAAAAATGTTCTGTGGGATATTATTGCTTTGAAAGATAATTAGAATTCCAGTTCAATAACCTTGTTGTACAAGTACTGACATATACTCTGAAGATGTGGAATCTGACACCAGATTTTATCCACATAATTGAAGCAGACTAAAATGAATGCACTATAGTCTGATTTTGTTTTTCTATTTGTTACATATCTGCTGCAGTTCCCAAGCAGCTGGACAGAATGCGATGCCTTCACCCAAAGTTGGAAATTTTACCTTATGTTGTCCAAAATTACTGCCTTGTGGCAGAAGTCTGCAACTTCCCCTCCACCCAGAATAGAGTCAGTCTTAACATTTGTTCTCCTGGCAACAAAGTGAATACTCCCAAATGTTTCCTGTTCTCATTACTCTGGCTGATTATTCATGAACATTATGTTTTAATGTATTGGATGGAGGCAGGTCCCAGGTAGCAAAGGTCAGATTGGTACAGAAGTATTGCATCAAGAAGTGAAGAAGAAAAAGAAAGGGAGCATTTATGTGAGAGAAGGTAGAACCAAGTATCTTCTTTCAGGAACTGATATTTGGAATCCAAAAAGTTGTACATTACATTGAGTTACTCACAAAAAGTCAGAGTTCTTGCCCTATCAAGGATCAGTACATAACCAGAAAAATGAAGGTAAAGATTACACCAAAATTCTTCCATGCCCATCTAAATCCATTTGACATGTCAGAATAAACTCCTCTTCCTCTATTTTCTCTCCATTTATTTCTAAGTTTTATGGGGAGAGAAGAGAAACAGAATTCTCTTTTCTTTCATCCCCATCTACCAGTTAATCATTAGAAGGAATCCTAGTGGAGACAGTTTATTCCCTCATAATCCCTTTGCTGTATGTTGCATCAAGCAGTTGGGGGAAAAAAAAAGTAATGCTATACATCTGTCACACGTTGAGAATTTAAGGAAAAATATGCTGGAAGACCTTTCTTGTTGTCTAAATGTTTGCAGGAATTCAATTAAATGAACGTGAAGGCAAAGACTTACAACAAACTTCATGAGATTCACATGTGATTATATTATGACAGTGAGAGAAAAATTGCCATTCAACATCTTCAGGGTAACAGTCAACAATAAAACAGAACTAAGAAATTTGAGGAAGAAAACAATTTGTCAGAAGCTTTCAAAAGAAAATACTTCGTTTGAGATTGCATCTCTCTGTTCTCCTACATAAATGAAACAAGTCTAGATTGTTGTATTGTTTATGGTATAAGCAGCTTACAGACTTACATGGCATTCCTTTGACAGGGAATGCCAAGTATTTAACAAACAATTATGTCCTCCACCTCTCCCTTCACAGTTCAGAGAAAACAACCTCAGAGAAAATAAATTCTTAGTTTGATCCAGCATGCATGTGGCAGACAAGAGCTGGCAAGGTTTCATATATTCCATGTTTTCAACACAAGATTCTTCCAAATATTTACACTTAATAGTTATATGCAAATTGATGCTTTGACTATTGAAAGACAAAATTGCCTTCCTATTAGCTGCAAAGTTTGATCTATAGTAATGCAGTCTTCCTTCCTATATTCCTCTAGAAAAGATATAGTCCTAAATTATATTTTTAGATTCTTATGAAGCTTTTAAAAATCTGAACTAAGGGAAGAAGAGAACTGGGTTGAGTTAAATTTGCTCAAAATACACGTTTAAAATGCATTTTCTACCATAAGAGTAACACTATCAGGGAATAATTCTTTAATAAACTCCTACAGACTCAAGAACAATTTTTTAAATAACCATGGCTAGTTTATATCTACAATTCTTTCTGTCAGAAGATCCTAGTTAAGCAAAGCAAACTGTAATTGCCTTTTAATGATTTATTATAGATTGCCCCAAAAATTATAGATGTCCCCAAAAAGCAATACTTTACATAAGAAAGAGAGAATGTAAACAGAACATAAAAAATCTACTCTTGCATAGAACATTATTTTTACCAGTTCCAGAAAACCATTGCATTTTATTGCTGTTATATTTAGCTTGCTAAATTAAATTTTAAAAATTGCATTAAGCGGATTTTTGCCATCTTTGACAACACACATGCCACCTCTGTTTCATATCTTCTATACACTGAATTATTTTATGGGCTTACCCCCAATATCTGGCCGAAGCTTATTGTCATATCCTTGAAGTAAGGAGTCCAGTATGTGAGTTACATCCCCACCATGAATCTTTGGTGCAAGGACCCATGTTTTATTCACCGTTAGATCTTCATCATCCTCATCATCTGCTTTATCAGCTCTATGGTGTGTGAATAAAAAAACAAGGTTAGGAAAAAAAAACCCAAACAGTGAAACTAAATACACAAGAGGTGAAGAAGAAACTGATAAAATATTGAACACTATTTAGAGTACTTTATAAAAATCCAACGTGTTCTGGTGCCAACAGAAAGAGGCAGGCCCTTATTTAAAACACCAACATTTTGGTTTATGGCAGTAGAGAGTGTAAGCTAATAAACATGTCAAGAGAGGCATTAACACATCACCCATACAGAAAAACTCAAGCCATGAGTCAAACCCATAAAAGCAGCAGTAGGCACCTTCTTACTGCCAGCCTTTTCCTGTTTTAAAATACAAAATGTAATTCCCAAGCTTTTCCCCCATGTATTTGATTTTCAAGTCATGGTACTAATATTTCTGAGAGATGCTTAATCATGGTAATAGATACATCTTGGTGTCAAGAACATTAATAGAATCTCCTTCGTAGTAGCCTCTGTTCTAGCTATGATATAAAAAATAAGACTTGTATACTTATTCAACTCCAGTCAAATTTTAAGAAAGCAAACAAACATCACATCCGTGTGCTATGACTAAACATTCACAGAAGCTGCAGTCATATGTCAATTATGTATCTGCATGTATACATGGTATAGTCAAAATGCTGTACCATTCCTTTCAGTTAAGAAGATCATTTGTTAGCTACCTATTTTATCAAGATGCAACAAATGTACAAAGAAAACACACATTCATTTATTGCCTATCTTTTAATTAGATAAGCAGAAATATATAGTTAATCACTAAGTCGTTAGAAAAAAATCGCAATACCTTGGTTGCATCTGCAGATTCACTCAGATATCACCAAAAGGTCAAAGAATGCCTGGAAGTAGTTTTCTTTCCATTTGAATCAAATGAGTGTGGACTTAAGTATTCCTCCAGTGCTAAAGCTTGCAATCTATATTACTCATCCAGCTTATTTCAGGGAACCGCTATGGGCTTCAAGTCAAGCAAAGTGCATCAGACTGACAGCAGTAACTCTGACAGTCACACAATGTATCTTCACAAACGGACACTGGCTAGCAGTTATTACAGAACCTATGCAATCCATATAAATCAGTTCCAATGTTAACATAAGCACAGATATTCCAGTAAAAGAAAGGAATTAAATTACTGTCCTCCTACCAATTTGTATTGTACACCAAACCTGAAAATATTACTGCTATATTATTAGAAACGGATTTAAGGGCTTCTAAACTACACAAACATACGCTGCCCCCAAAACTAAGGGCGGAATTTTTCAGTAAATTTCCTACAGGAATGAAGACCACCAGCATGTTCCACATGGAGACAACACTACACCTTCAGGGGGAAAGGACAGAAAAAGTCAGGAAAGGACAGAGATGGAGTAGGCACATCTGGTGCTTATTGCATTCCTTTGTGGGAATGCACCAAAACAGTCCGTATTCGTAAGACCTCGCATCACCTCTCAGATACCACTAGCAAGTGTCACTGAAAATCAAGACTATCGTGGCTGTGGAAACTGCTCAGTGGTTTTGGCATGCCTGCTTAATCTGGGAGGTGCAACAGAGAGCTTGCCACAGCTCAGTAGGTTCCCAGAGGATGAACACAAGGCACTGCTCAGATATTGGGACTTTCATACCTAGCTTGCTGCAAACAAGTCACAAGAGTCTATTATAGCTGAAAGTAATATGCAATCTAAATACAAGGTTCACTGACAGCTTCCCCTGTAACAGTCTGAAAAGTGCTTTCATTCTTTTAAATTGAAATGCACTGTAAAATACTTAATCTTTACTGCACTACATAGACATTATAGAAACGTCAGATATTAAATATTTAACATTTCCCATTAGCAGGATCCCACTAATGGGAGCACTAAAAGAAGTAGGAAGCTAAGTTTTGTAAATGTACACTCTTTTTCCCTCAAAGCTACCTATTGCCATCTCTTCCATGTTTTGTTACCAGGCAGCTTTTTTTTACATATATATTTTTGGTCTGCTTGCACTTTATGTCATCTAATTACTATATAAATTAGCTTACGGTTGCTAAGAGTGCAGAGGCAATCCCAGCCTTTCCCCAGGGGCATTAAGATGATGAGGAGTAGAACTTAATTTATAAGCAGCTCTCTAAGGTAAGAGACAAGCCCACTACAAAACTGACCTTTTCTTCTTCCTCTTTTTGTCCTCCATCCCACAAACAGCAGAAAGTACATTGAAACTACCAGAGCTCTGTATAGACCAGGGCACCTGACTCTTAGGATCAGCCCAATTATTTGCAGAGAATTTGAAGTGATGGTGACACAATTTTGGCCTGCTTTGATGTTCTTTCCACATTGCTATTAAGAACAGCATAGATTTAGCCAGATGAAAAGTACAAGAGGTCATACCATTCCCACCTAAACCCAAGAGGAGTTACAGCCATGATACCTTGCACTCACTCAAATGTCTTGACATTTTGAAGAGCTCTTAATTTTATTTAGAGATTCATGGGACAACGCAGGTGGGAAGGGATCACGGGAGGTCTCTAGTCCAGGTTCCTGCTCAAAGCAGGGCCAGCTCTGAGGTCACAGTAGGTTGCTCAGGGGTTGATCACATTGGGTCTTGCAGACCTCCAAGGATGGAAACCGCACAACCTCTCCAAGCCACCTGCTCTCCACTTCTCTCTTTTTGGCTATTTACTGTATTTAAATAAACTTGAAGTTAACAAGAAAAAAAAATACAAATACAAATACATTTCAGATTTTCACCTTCTGTCTTGCTTGATTGGAGGACCTCTGGTCCTCCTCCAATTTTAAAACTCTGAACTACAAACAGGTATACAGATGAGGACACTGACAGCTTACAGAAAGCTATTAATAATGCAATTCCAGGGGGAGAGGGAAAAATTGCATCCCAACATCTGACAGCTTTTCCAGCCACTACTAAGTAAATCCATTTAAGGAGGCACTTTTATTAGAGGTAACATTTCTTTACTTTGTGTCTGACAAGAGTCTTGGCTTAAAATGAGCATTTCCTACTATTTACATGGAACTATCTGGATTTATCTAGAAAATATCATGCCGTGTCGTCGTCCCCCCCCAAAAGAAAAATTATCTAGAATTATCTAGAAAAAAGTGCCAACTTCTAGCAAAGAAATACACTAGACTTCCATACCAATACACCAGGTTAACAAGAGCTTGTGGCTCACTAATCCATTAGCTAAACCAGCAAAGGAACCAACACAAATCAGAAATTAATATAACCAAATGTGGAGGAACTGGACTATCACTGTTCTACGCAGTGAAAGGAGCTATTCTTACTCTCTCTATTCCTATCTTACTGGCCTTTTCAGAGATGACTAACTGTGATTAACCCATCTTGCTACCAGAATACCACCTTTTTAACTCTTCTTTAAAATGTGCCCAAGACCACTGAGCATGCAATAAAGACTATAATGTCTCTGCAGTATGCTGGGTGCTGATGGTACCCAGTTCTACACTTTTGATTCCTAAATTGTAGACACTGACGCACAGCCACAGGACTGAGATAAGAAAGGAATAATGCTGGCTGGAAAAAGGAAGTGACCAGAATATATAGAAAGTCTTCTGTATGCCCTCCAGTGAAGCAGAGCACACAACACCTGCCAACTTGAATTCTCAATCCAGACAGTTTTGGGGAGTTGCATAAAACTCTTCCAAAAGAGCACCTAGACACACAAAGGCAACAGGACAGACAGTGTGTACATACTCATTTCTGGGAATCTGAATTACTGATCTTTGTCATACTAAATAGATTTGAACTACTCTGTTTCAAAGGTAGAAATCCCTTCAGATTTACACAGTCAGCAGGATCAGTTGAGATGGTGTTACCAGGATCCAACCAAGGCTGCTAGACCATGTTCTTTAAAGAAACATTCACTTTGGAAAACAACATCGGTCAAAACTGTTGACCTTTTACACAAGTTTCTGTGTGTCTCACATTGCAAAGTCCAACTTTTTCTCCAGGGTTTGGAATGGGGTAGAAGGAAAGACAGAAGACAGCAAACTTCATTCCAAACCAGAAAATAAAATGTAAATTTCGGGTATGCCGTTCAAATATTTAGTAACAGTTAACTTGGGCTGAACACCTTTTTACTTCTCTGCAGTTAAAATAAATCTAAGAAACACATGAAGATTAATGTCAATTAACTCCACCCTCACTTTAATGGTAGCACTTTCCCCTCTATCTCACAAGCCCAGGAAGAAAGGCAAACTTAATTAAAGAGGAATTCTTTTCCTTTCCGAGTTCATCTAAAGGTTATTTTGCTATACACAGAACATAATACTTGGTCCTCTCCATTTACTGTAAAATATATTTTTTTCCAACAAAGTTCACTCAGCTCATCTTTTTCAGAATGTCTGGAGAGACGATGATTTAGAACAAAAATATGACATCAGACATTAAAACATTTCTGTTCCATGGCAAGATGCTATTTTACATCTATTACTGCAGGTGTTAATCCTGATTTTAATGATTTTATAAATAAGAAAGAGACCTCACTTCTTAACGTGCTTGTTGCTATAACACATCAGCTAGCCTCATAAACTCAACCGTAAACTGCATGTATATAGTTAACAGTAATTAGGCAAAAAGTGCCCTAATTATGCTCTCTGACCTTCAACTAATTGGAGACATTACCATGACTAATAAATCCCTGAGCACAAGTGACTAATGACTAAATAAGTCTTTTCAACATCAGGCAACATGCTCATCTTCAGACATTAATACCATAGGTCTTTGTTCTCCTTTAAATATGAGAAAAACCAATCAGATGAGTTTTAAGTTGCAATTAATATCTGTCACTTTATGTAATGAACTGGAAAAAAGTTGATATAGTGAGAGTGTTCCTACTGCTATTTGCATCATGCATATCAAAGTATTACACATGGAAGTACACATACAGCATAGGTGGGAGTATTTAAACACAGCTAAGGATCAATTTAGCTGTCCATTCCCAGGCTCCTATTCCCACCCAAGACACCCGAGGGTGCCCAGTCCTCCAAGCAGGGTTGATTTATGGGGAACCTGTAGCTACTACTTCTGGAGAAGTAGTAGAGACTGGGCAGGGAACCTTAGTTATCTCCACTGACACTTCATGCCTATGTGCAAGCAACTCAATCAAGCCCTCAGTGGCCATGAGGTTTTAAACAACCCTGCGCAGTGGTTTTGTCTATCTGGAGATAAAATGATCCTTCCATACAAGGAATACTCTGATGATCATTTAATAAATAAATAAGAAGGAAAGTCAGTGTTTCAGATAATTTCTGTGCTGAACATACCATTTTTCTTTTTGCCTTACACATGCAAATGAAAACAATAAGACTAGTTGTGTTTGTTAGTTCATTTAGCTGAGGATCTTCTCCAACAGCAGCCAAAAGCAGTTGCTTCAGGAGTTTTACCAATACAGGGGTAGGGCACAGTGACACTTACGTAAATCACGAAACATGCCTTAAGACAGAAGTTATTCACTGGCTGTTCTTCCCAGCATACTACATTTATGTCCCTTGTCTAAGTATAATACAATTTAACCTTTATTTTCCAGTACTTTAAAAAAACACAAACAACTATTTCTCTCTACTTTTAGACAAAATGGTAATGTTTCCCAAATTGTAAACGTGGGAGATTACTTTCTTAGCAACAATACAGCTTCAGAAGTTTGTAAAAATACTGCATTTAACCAGACAATGCTTCATAATAAGTCAGTCAAGACAGACAAGGTTTCCGGGGGAGGTTTCCAACCAACCAGACACCACCTTACTCCAGAACACCAAACATGATACACTTGTATGTAGTAAAGAAGTATATTTCATGGCCCCATCAATGAGAGTTCAGAGGGCATCTGACCTAGCCAAATTCCACACATGAAAAAAGACCTAAAACATGGCTGAAAAACAAAACATGGTCACTGACACCCCAACATCCAGAGTCAGACATTTTTACAGAGGTTGGTGGTGATTCTAATTCAGAAGCTAAAAAAGCAAGCACTTAGGCAGGTGTCACATGAATGACCATGGCATAGGATCAGGTATAGAGAAAAAACTGAACAAGGATGATAAGTTTAAGCAGTGCCTGAGACAGAAGAAACTTCCTGACAGACAGAGCAAAATGCAACTTCAACATGGTAGGAATGAGTAATTACTCTTATGTCAGCAATTTAAAATACATATTTACATATTTCGTTGGATCTTCTGAAGATAAAACAAGGGCCTCAGACAGACTTGTAGTATCCTTCAGAAGCTGAAAAAGGATTGGGACTCCTACACTTACACAAATATTACTTCTTTTCAGTAGCAGCAATAGCAGCAGAACCACATAGTCATGACTGCTAGAATAGGACACAATTACATTTTTCTTCAAAAGATTTTCTTAAAAGCTTACTTCCACTGCTAGCTGTCAGTAGTGGATGGTTTAAACATCTCTCAAGATGAGTATGAAACAGCTTCATACTCATCAGTTCTATCACATTTCTGCAGAAATGAACTCTCTTTTGCATTTCATCATCAGCTTCTTCACTGATATGCTTTATTCATCACAGAAAATTTCTGGGAAAATAAGCATAACTGCAAGCAAAGAAATGCAGCTACTGAAAATACGTCTACAGAAAGCCTTACTTGCTCTTGTTAATCCTGTGGGATATAGAGTCACTGATGTTGTATTCCTTCATCTTCAACCTTCCTAAACTGGTTTAGACACTCTCTTGACAAAAATCTCTTTTCTCCTCCCTCCACCTATTCCATTTCAGAAGCTTTTGTCAATCTATTTCCCACTCCTTCTGCCTTGTCAGACTTTGGCATATTCTTTTGTGTGTCAAAATGTATTTATCTCTCCCACTGAAGTACGTTTTACTTATTCCCTACATCTTTTTTCCTGTATACCTACCACATACTGTTAAGTTGATTCTTCTTCTGGATACACATACTATCTTGTGCTCTTTGCCTTCTCTAATCTCATATTTATTTTTATAATTTCCTGCCCTGTTTCTTCTTTCCCTTCTCCTTCCTGAGTTTTTACTGAGGGGATGGACCTTAAGTCAGCAGTAAAATTATCATGGAAAAGTGTGGGGAAAAAAATATTAGAAATTATTATACAGAAATAAACATTAGATTTTTAGGATAAGCTACATAAAGAAGTTCACTTCATATTAAATGAGTAAAGCTTTGTTTAAAAAAAAAAAAAAAAGAACAATCATAGCACTACCAGAATAAAAGTAGGTACCTCTGCTGTTCATTCCCTGTAATGAAAAGTGTTGCCTACATATTTGAGTGTTTAGACTATCAAACTTGTGATATCTTAATACATATCACAAGCATCAGATGATCAAGCTCTTTTGAGTCATTACAGCTTTGAAGTACATCTCTGAAAGACATGAAACATTTTCTCCCACACACAATAACTTCAGTACAATTAATTTTAGTCCCAGCAAGACCTTCACTTAAAAGCATTATCACATTTCTATAAAATGATCTTCAACATCTCTGTGATACTAATAGAACAAAAACTAATCCAAACAGAAATTACTGAACAATACAGCCAGACTTAACTCTGAACACTTAATAAAGCCACAATCTGACTGTAAAGAACATTTGTAGAAATGTGAATTTTTAACATTAAGAACAACAGGTATTATTAAAGATATGTTCCAGAAGAACAATTTTGTTCTGAGATCCACACAAATTGCTCTCCTCCAAATCACTTTTCAGATAATGCTACATACTACTTGAAATGACACTGGTCAAATCTGTTATTAATTCAAACGGCTTTTAAAGATCTCAAAAAAATTATCATCTGGACTCAAAGCATCACAGATATTCTTTATCCGTCAGTCTTCTCATATAATACAGAGTTAAATTTCTCACCTTAAAGGTCATCCAAATATTGATATGCTCAGACCAGTATAACTGCCACCTCTACTCCTATCAAGTTGCAGTCCAGAAATCAATTGAAAATCTTCCTCACATCTATCTATCCAAGTACAGGTAATTCTCTGTGCCAATTCAGAGCTGCTGGATTCTCAAACATATTCAGCTTGATTAGTATAGTGATCTCACTTTTACCATCTTAGTAAAAATAGCTCTTTACTTCCATATGTGGTCACAAAAATAGTCTTCCGTTTTGTAGACCTGATGAAGACAACTACTTGTTTCTGCATCCCTCCCTTTTATGCTATACAATAGAGAGCAAGAACCTTGAACAAGATAGCAAACTATACTAAAAAAAAAAAACAAAAACAAACCAACCCAAGCCGATTCCTGCGATTTTCCACAGAATCGTGTCATTTAGAAGGGATCTTTGGAAGTTAACTTCTACTCAAAGAAGGGCAAATACTGAATTCAGACCATGATGCTTAGAACTTTGTCCAGTCGGGTCTTTGAAAATTCAATGGACAGAGATCCCACAACCTCACTGGACAGCTAGTTCCACTGTTTAATTATCCTCACAGTCAATTTTTTTCTTTATACCTAGTTGGGATTTCCCCATTGCAATTCATTGCCATTGATGCTCATCCTCTTACCATGCACCACTGTGAAGAGCCTACCTCTGTCTTCTCGATCACCTCCCCGTAAATGCTGGGGGGCTGCTGTTGGGTCCCCCCAAAGCCATCTCTTCTCCAGGCTGAACAGCCCCCTCCTCACAGGGCAAGTGCTCCTGCCCGACCAGGTTGGTATCCCTCTGCTGAGCTTCCTCCAGTTTAAACCCCAAACTGGATGCAGTATCTAGATGCGGTTTCACAAGTGCTGAGCAGAGGGAGACGATCACTTCCCCCCACCTCCTGAGCAGCCCAGGAGGCTGCTGGCCCTCGTTGCGGCCAAGGCGCCACGCTGTCCCCCAGGAACTCCAGGTCCTTTTTGGCAGAGCTGCTCCCCAGCCAGCCAGTCCCCAGCCTGTCCTGCTGAGGGGGGCTTCCCACGCAGGTGCAGGACCTAGCACTCATCCTTGATGAATTTTATAATGCTCCTGTCAACCCATTCTCCCAGCCTCTCCAGCTCCCTCTGAACTGCAGCCCTGCCCCCAAACATATGAATTTGGTAAAAACAATCTTTCAACATAGGAAAAAAAAAATTATCTTCAGGAAAGGCTATGCTGATATCGTCATTCCTGATGCTCTGAGCAGTTCTTGTTCCACCCCAGACAAGCAAGGTCACTTCTCTTTCCTCACATCAATTATTCCACGTTCTGATTACAGACTTTCAGAATCTGTTCTGTGTTTTGTTTTGGCTTACAAAAACTGGGTAACTTACTCATCGTAACACCCCCACTCGCAGTGTAAGTACACCTCTTCCTCTGTTCTGAGAAAATCATTACTACAATATCTTAAAGCTGTTCTTTGCCTAGGAAAGTACTTGAAAGTACCCATTATCTTCAGCAAGTAGGTCCTTCCTTTTTTTCTAGTACAAACATTTCTAATGCTAGCTGAAAAATTAGTAGGGGCCCTTATGCCAACTATATTTTAATTTAAGAGATCAAGAGCATTTTGTCATTGTAAAATTTTTAGACAAATATATATTCAACTTCCTCTACAAAATGGCTTCTAAGAAAAGCCTTCCAGCCATTGCATGCAACAAAACACAAAATTTATCAGGCAGATAAAGTAGGCCTTAGGATAATCTGTACTGCCTTGACTGAAACTGAAGTCTAAACCTACTAAAATTCTTAGGGACATTTATTTCAGATGGATTTGAATGAAACCTAGAAATGTAAATTGATAAGTCTTATCTTCTCAGTTGGTAAGTTTTACCTTCTTTGTGGGTTTTGGCCAGATCATGCAATCAAATAATTAAAATGTAAACAGCCATATTCTACTGTTCATCCAGACCAAACAGCAGGGAATAAATGAAGATTCAGAGAACAGAAGATAAAAGGACAACAATACTAAATTATAGAGCTTAAGCAGATAGAACTGAAAAGGGACAAATAGTGTTAAATAAAGGACAAAATATCCCCAGGCTGCTAAGGAAGGACATGGTGATGAAAAGGCATCACCTCTTTGGATATCTGAAACGTGTACTAACCACAGCAGTATCAGATCTCCTGGGAGTTTCAGGCTAGAACCATCACACAAAGACAGACACAAATAAATCCATGTGCCACATGTCACTACCCCGTTCAAGAGACTGCAGATATCTATCTACGCTTGACTGATGAAAGGTTAATTGTCATCAAGTTCAGAATGAACTGATATATTGTTGATGGGTTAAGTGCCTTGATCCAAGAAACACTTTCCATAGTGTCAAAATAGACTTAAAATAAACCTAACATAAATGAATGCTGAGAACCATAACCTCAATAAGAAGCAGTTACCCTAATTAAATGCCATCACACAGCCGCTATAACATTCATCAAATTGCAAAGTCAACTTTGTTAGATTTCTACTTTAAAATGTCACCAGCATCTTAAGAAATATATAAAAAGAGCTCTCCTTTTTAAGGCATTTTCAGTCACTTAAGGTGCTGATATTTCAACATATTCAGGTGAACATTCGTCCTAACACAACTCATTGTATATTTCCTGCAAAATCTTGAGGTAACTAGGAATCTACTACAGTGTTCACAAAAAACAAGCTTATTTGAAATAATTCCAAGTTCTGGTACACATGTGAGCAGCGATCAGTCTCCTCCCACAGGAGGTAAAGAAATATGTATAGACTGAAGTAGCAACAGAACCAGAGACTTGCACTGAACTGTGCACCATAATTGTGGCATATAGGTGAATCTGGCTTAACATCATAGAAAAAGCCATACAACTACAATAACTAGGCAATGACAACATGTCCCCAAGAGAAATACAGTGAATGGGTTCTACTGAAATTTTAGTGTAACTGTCATTAGACAATTATGGACTAATCCAAAGGTCAATGAAATTAATGAATAAATGTACAAAGAGGTGAATATACTCCGTAAGGGCTAGTGTAAATAAATAGCTAAACCATGTAATAAAAAGCTTGCACTCTCTCTCTGCAAGCAAAATCATGTCTTCTCCACTGTAATTTACTGTGTATTGAATATAACACATATCTTTTACAACAGGAGTATTACACCTCTTGTCAGATGGTGACTAAAATTTACGGCTGTCAGAGTTGTCCCCTTCTGGATGCAACCTGCAGGCCATCATCAGCTGGATGGCTCTCACTGACAGAGCAAGAACCTAAGGTACAGGTCCATAGCTCACCTGCTGCAGGTCTGATACAATCCACTACATATTCGATGGCTGTATGCTGGTGAGATCAAGTACATTTCTCCCTCAGGGAAAACACTGAGGGTACTTCATTTTTAAAAACATCTACATAATTTATTCTGCCATGTAAATATGGCATCAGACAATGAAGAAAAAAAATTTGTCATGACTTACAGTGACAGAGTTAACCACCTAAATTAATATTTAATAGTACAACTTTTTCCTAATATAAATTCCATCCAGCTGAACTTTATTCTGAAAGATAAATTGGACCATAATATTACATTAATAATAATAAGACTTAATCCCTCATGGTACACTGCCTTAAATAAGAAGAAAACCATATTAAATGAAAGGACTAACAATCTATTTAAGACCTCAAATAATTTAATCCAAAGGGGACACATCTCATGTTACCTCAGGTCTTTCCTATTCACTATGTCTGTCTGTCTTCCTGAAAATAAAAAAAAGTAACTGCATATGAATTTAGAAACACAGAATTAGCCATTCACACCTTATCAGAGATGAATGCAGTGACACGGGAAAAGGATTTGACGATCAAGGAAGAAAGCAAAAAGAACATGAGGTACACCGGAGCAGTACTGAAGCTAATGCTGGGATAGAGTATCTCAGCAGTATGAAGTAGTTTGTGTGTATCTGCCATTAATGAGGCTAATATTTATATAATCTACCCATTTTTGAGGTCTGTTCTTCAAAGAAAAAATGGAAAGGGTTTACAAAATGGTTAAACAAACAATTTAACATTTTCTGAAGAAATGTAAGTAGCTCAGTTTACTTTATCTGAGAGCAAAATGTAAGCTGCTGTCAAGTTGTCTCTTAAACTACATATACCAGGGAAATACTTCTAACAGTAGTTAGTATGACTGTAGCATGGGTAAATCCAGTTCAATGGAAATTTCCACTCTGCGTAGCGTCTCTCCGATTGTGACACATTTGTGTAAAACTTTCATTTTGGACTAGATCCTTCCTCCTGCAACAACTGCTTGGCATGTAACTGCACTGCAGCTTCTTATCTCTGAGAGGTGAGGAGGTTTCTCTCAGCAAATAATCTACAACATATCATGAAAGACTAGGCTGGAAAGAGAAAGACGGCAGGATGTTTTCTGACCAAAATGCTGATTCCTTTAAGAATTTTCAGGATTCATTTGAGGTGCTCTGAGTTCTTGTCAAGGCAAAACTTGGGCACACAGGGCAAGGAAGATCTGGTTTCCCTGTTGAAGAGTAGATGGCTGCAGACCACACTCTGTTTCTGAAGAGCAGTTGCAGCCACGGGTCTGCACCCTGAGGTTGCCCTGCACAACTGGAGGGATGAACCAAGACCTGGATTTCCCCACAAAGACACGGACATGGGATCCAGTGGCTGAGCCAGCTGTGGCAGGTGGTACTGGGAAAAAATCAGGCTTTTTCAGCTGGCAGAAGAAGGCAGGAGATCCACTGGCTGGAAGCCAGAGAAACCTCAGACTAGAAATACTGTACAATACTTCATTGGATTCCTCCTCACCAAATCTTTATGCATGGACTTAGAACAGTTACACTGAAGCAGCAAACCTGATGCAGAAGCCAGGATAGATCCTCCAGTTTTGTTTATTCTGATATCAGACTGGATTATCACAACAGGTCCTACTGACTTGAACATCCACCAGTGAAAGCATATTTTGGAAACAATTTCTTTCCATCTTTGCCATATCACTGAGATTTCCCTCTTCTTTGAAGTAAGTTCTGTTCACGTCAACTCCTGATGACCTTTCTAGTCTCTCCAGTTACCTCCATTAGTTCGGTGTTGTTGCATGATTTACCATTTTAAGTTTAGATATGTAGAATCATGTTTTTACATGGGCTGGTAGGCCACTGAACTCACCACACTATTTTCAGCCTTATTAAAAATGTTCGCATGTGTAAAAATGCAACATTGGGACTTCCATGCCATCTCCAGGTTAATTCAATTGCATCTGAATTACTCCTTACAAATTATTACCATTCAGAGAAATTGTTAAGAAATAAAAGTTAATGACACTGTCATCCACCACTCTTTGAAAGGTTCCTGTCAGTGTGCTACATACTGTCATTTATAATTATCACTTCACCCTGCTGCTCTTTACCAAATAAGTTATGATATTGTTATTTTACCTAAGTACACACTCAATTTAATAAGCAGTGCAAGAAAGGGCTATGCAGGTAATTAAAAAAGCCCTAGTACTCTTCTCTCATAAATGGTACTACAAAAATGGCTCTTTACCCATCTTGGTAGATGCTCACCTTTGTTTTTCTGCGAGTTCAACATACATGACTTTTTTAGTATATATATATATATATATATGATGGCACAAACCAAGGCAACTCACTTTCAAATAGTGCATATGCCAAGTCCATTTAAGTAGTCCTACCTACTGGCCATAGAAACTAGGTGTTGTATTGAACCCAGATTATTGCAATTCCTCTACAGCTTCAAAGAAAAACCACAGGTCCCCTGACACCCTTGTAATTTACTCTGTGGCCAGACTTATAGATCCAGAAAAAAGTTGACCAAGGTCAATAAGTGCTT
The DNA here is from genome assembly GCF_026419915.1 of Harpia harpyja. Lineage (NCBI taxonomy): Eukaryota > Metazoa > Chordata > Aves > Accipitriformes > Accipitridae > Harpia > Harpia harpyja. Next base: position 61,708,754 of record NC_068941.1, on the reverse strand, counting down.
ACCTGTAACCTTTTCTATCCTGCTCAGAAAGGCTTGAATTGGTAGCAAGGGTGCTCTTATTTAACATCAGGCATATTTAACAAACCGAAAGTTAAAAGTAATTTAAATTGTACTTCAATTTGCTAGGAAAGCCTTTTTTTTTTTTTAATGGATTGCCATAGTTTGAAGGTTTTCTTTAAACCCATTGTAAGAAAATTATGTGCAAAGAATACAAGTATTTCTCAATATTTATGTCTCGTTAAACTTATACTAACAAAAGAAAATATTAATAAACTTTTAATAAAATAAACCATAAAATAAAACATTTCCCACATTTTAACAAAATAAACCACTGGGACTGCTAAATAACAAGTTCTTCACTGTCACATCATGAACAAAGCACATAAGAGTGAGGATAATAATGAATAAACATCACAGATGTTCAAATGAAACAGTAAATCACTATTATCAAGAAACCCATGTTGTTATGACGGGCTTAACTCTGATCCAGGAATTTATATGAGAGGAAAACGTAGGCCGTATTATATAAGTGTTTTCCTAAGAGATATTTTGAAATGGAAAAGAAAAGATTAGTTGACATTTTGCACCTGCTGACAGTTACATTGCAATGGAGCATTTATAACTGCTTTTTAGAACATCAGGTTACAAAGCTGAAGGGAAGATATGGCCAAAATTAAGTTAAGCTTACAATATACTGTCAGGGATGCTGACCAGCACATACCATTTAAAGCAGTATAAATTAGAAGAAATGTTACATAACATACAGAAATGTTATGCTGCACCTGTATGGCTAGAACAAAGGAAATAATATTAATTATATTGTCAGCTCTTATGCTCTCCCTATGAATTATCTATTTATTTGAGTTCAACAAGAATAATGGGTTTGCCAAACATTTAGGACTGCAGTGACTGCTGGGTAACTAATCTTTTCCTGCACATACCTTATAGAAAGGCTCGCAGCCCAATTTCTACTACAGAAGAGATGTCAGCTGTTGACAAAAATAGTCCTTCAAAATACTGACTCATGAAGCTACATCAAGTGCATTGACCATTCTTGTCTCTTTGTGCCGCATGTACAGAACTGGGGGAAAACAACTGCTTTATGGGTTAGAGTTCAACTGCAATGAAACCCTTTGGTGAAGGAAGTTCAGTCTAATGTCACACTACAGCTTTTGGGGCAGTACATTGAAAGGATAAACTCTTGGTTGGACTCAACTTCCAATGTCCTTGCTTAGGCTTTAGCACCATTTGTTACGCCTGAAGTAACTTTACTCACACTCAGCACAAAGTACTTTGTGTATAAATGCATACTCTAAGTGATGCAATTTGCAATCTTCTACAAGTATGTGTTGAAAATGTAGGTTGGCTCCTGCAAGATGTTTTTAGGAAAACAGCCAGAATTGGTGCAACCTGGTCTATTCTTGAGAAAAGCATTACTTCTGTGTTTGAACTTCAAGGAAAAGCTTGGGCTGAAACTACAGAAAGGCATCCAAAGAAGCAGAAAAACTGTATTTCCATCCTACTTTGCGGCAGGCTGCTAAAGGGCGCCAGAGCTCCTGAGCTCTCTGCAAACAACCCTGAGTTGTAATGCACTACATACCAGAGAATCACGATCTGAAAAACATGTCCATTTGTAGTCACTTAAAAAAAAAAAGAAAAAAAAAAGAAAAATCTCTTAATCACAATTTTCCCTTGGAGCCTCTGAATGAAAGGCAAGCCTGGAAATAGTTGATTCAGATACATGGATATTTATACCAAAGGTTCCATTTTATCTGAGATGTTCTGGAACACAAAATAAAATAATGCATGTAAGTTACCTCTTTTTCTCACTGAAGACTTCTTATCAACTTATTTTTATAAATGCTACTGTTAATGAGATGTATATGTAATAATCTACGCCCAGTCCTGTAATCACAACCACACTTTGACAAACAAAAAAAAAATTATACATTTTTTTAGCTAGTCCTCCTCCTTTGTAACTAAGCCTTTGAACTGATAAATTAGCATGCATATTCTTTTCTCTCAAACCACTTGATAATTTCTTTCATACCTCAGGTTCATTAAGAAACACTCTGAAGATGCACAGCTGCGCTGGTATAATTTCCATCAACGCTTTTGAAAAATATTTCCATAATATACCAAGGTTTTAAAAGACACAGATTAAGAAAAGTATAACCAGGGGTGTTTCTGACTAGGATAACACAGCAGCCTTCTGAAGATGAGAGATGAGCTGAGATCAACACGCTTCACACAGATTGATAAATCAACATTCAGTATGGGGAAGGGGTCTAGAGTCTGACAGACTTAAAAAAATGTCTAATAGTTGTTTGGGGGGCAGGGGGGGTGCCATCCTTTATACTACACATTTGGTATACCCTCTTAGAATGGTAGTTCGGTCTATCATGAAAAAAACAGACACACTGGGCAACAGTCGAACACCCTTTCAGCACTGCTTTGTGATTTTTATGAGAGTATAACCTGTGGAATGGTTCGCATTAGCTCTGAATTATTAATGGAGTTGAAGGATCAGATTGCTTTTCGTTAAGTTGTTCTGGGCACTAATAACACATTTACCCAGCAGTACCAAACTGTTGTTTCTTCAGAGCCCTTCAGATCAATTTTATAACTCTCCCTTAAAACGCACGTTTCCAACTTCGGGGACTTGAGCCGCTGCCCTGCATCATCCCATGCCTGGGCCCAATCCCACTCCCGAGGGCTGCCGAGGCACAAGCCGGTGCCGCGCAGGATGCCCCGCTGCGCGGGCAGCACGGTCAAAAACATACCGGCACCGCCAGCCGAGCAGTGCCCCTCCGGTACCGCCAACCGCCGGACCAGCCTCTTCCAAAGGAGCCACCAGCGCCTCAGCCGCTCGCCAGCCAAACTCCAGCCTCCTCTCCCAGCAGCAGCCGGCCAGCGAGCGGGGACGGACGGGCGCGGCGGCGCGGAGGTGCCGGCGCGGCGGGGGAGCTCCTCGCACCGGGCGGCAGCCCCCACCGCCGCCCCGCCTCGGGCCGCGGGGCTGCCCCGGACCGGAGCGGACCGGAGCGGCCCCGCCGCCCTCCTGGGTGGGAAGTGGGGGGCACGCCGCGCTTCTCCCAGCACCGAGCTGGAGACCGGACTCACCAACTCGCTCAGCGAACAAGTGGGATGCGGCCGAAGTTTTACTTTGCCGGTGCCGGTTTGCCCCGCAGCCCCCCACGGGAGCCGCCGCCGCAGCACCGGGACCTTACCTGTTTTTTTTTTTCCTTTTTTTTTCTAAGTTTCGCGGCGCGTAGCACGCCGCCTTCCCCCCTCGCCCTCCCCCCCCCCCCCCCGGCCTCCCACACCCTCCCGCCGGGTCCGGTGCGGGGGTCCCCGCCGTACTCACCCGCTCCCCAGCCGCACGGTCAGCAGCAGCAGCAGCAGGCGGGCCCCGCGGCGGCGGCTCCAGCGGGGCGCGGGTCCCCCCCACGCATCCATGAGCGTGAAGGCGCTCTCCCTTTCCCCGAGTTTTCTCCGGAGAGGCTGGGGAATAGCGACCCTGCCAATCCCACCGTGCTTCCCCCCCCCCCGGCACCCGGCAGGCAGAGGGAGGGGAAGGGAAGGGGAAAAAAAAAAAAAATAAAACACCCAAACAGGTAGGAACCCACTCTACAAGGACCGAGCAACTCGCCCAATAGGCTCATCAGGTTGCTCCATAAATTATCCTAAAAACTGCTGGGCGAATCAATCCCTAGCAGAGGTGGAGCCTCCTTTACTAGAAGGGAAACATGCTTGGGAGAAAGGGTGGCAGTGATTTGCTATTTTCTCCAAAGAGGGAAGTAAAATAGATCTTTTATATATATATATATACACATAACACATATATACACATAACATATAAAATGCTAAATATATATTTAAAGCTACACATACATATACATTTAAATCTTTTTATTTTTAAAGCTACTCAGAGGGCGGCTTGCAAGGTGAGAGGCAGCCCTTCGGCCCTGGCAAGCGGAGACCCGCAGCCGGGAGCAGAAGCGCCGGAGGATGTGCGCGGACACCCGCGGGGACTGCGCGGCCCCGCGTCCGGCACGACCGCGATTTTGGGGAGCTGCGGGGAAGGGGGGCTGTCCTTCGGCCCCTCGTCCGTCCCCAGAAGGGGCCCACCCCTCCGAGCGCAGTCCCTAAAGCCGTGCTGGAGGCTCGGCGCGTAAGTGCAACCGCGGGAACTCCGCGCACCCAAGAAACGAGAGTCGCGCAAGCCCGGAGGCTGCAGGCGGCTCTGCGCGGCCGCGGAGCGCCCCCGGGGGGGAAAGCGGGCGATGCGCGGTGCTGCGCTATAAAATGCGCGGGGCTTGCTACGACGTGCAAAAGGCTTTGGGTTTTTTTTGGTTTGGGGTTTGGGGTTTTTTTTCCCCTCCCGCCTGCCTTCTCCCCTCTGCTGCTCCCTCCTCCTACCTCTCTCGGGAGATCTACGGGGGAAAATAGCCAACAACCACCCCCCCCACCCCCTCCCCCAAAACCAAACCCCAGGCAGGAAAAGCGACGGCGCTGGCGGAGACGCGCCGGAGGGTCCGCGCTTTGCAGCCCCCTCCGCCGGCCGTGGGGACAGGCGGTAACGTCCCGGCCGGAGTAGCGCTTAAATAAAGCGTTATTTCTTTGCACGGCTCCAGGGCTGGATGACCCCTGAATCTCTGCCGACCCTAATTCCCTGGCCCCGGAGATGTCCCCACTTGCAGGTCTCTACGGGGCACTCGCTCCTGGAGTAACCTGTGCTGCATGATTCTCAGCGTAAGGAGCAAACCGTTTTATAGTCGTCATCATCATCATCATCCTTTGAGTCAAGATGTAACTGCACAGAAATGTAAATAATCCCCCATCCAGCGGTTATCCTGATGAAAGGCAGTGTTTTGGTTTGGGTTCTCCTGCTTCTTTACCCGTCATCATCTGGTTATTATTTTATGTATACAGCTTACAGCTGCTTTAACGGTCAAAGAAACTCACCACGCTTCAGAGAGCTGCAGTACATTAAGTGAAAATTCAACGACTTGAAAATTAATAGCTGGTCCTGGGGGTACTGGCAGAAGGTAAAGGCACATATTATTGTTTGACCTGAGGTCTCTTTATTGGTGGATTAACACAGCAGGCAGCGTCCTAGCATGATGGCAGAGGCATGAGCTCAGAGAAGAGAATATGCATTTATTACAGAGTAAGTACAAAAGCAGCTCCCCTTCTGCAGCTGCTGGCACTGGCTCCAAGGAGCAGGATCGCTGTCCCCCTCAGTAAGAAAATAAGCACAGCCCATCCTCAAGTCCCTTTCTCTCTGGGAAGTCCTTTTGCCCTGAAAATAGCCATGGTCCTTACGTTTATTATGGATTGACCTGTCAAATTGACTGCATTTTGCAAAATGTGCAATGAACTCTTCTTATGCCTTTGCATTCTGATGTTTATGGAGCCATTAAAACTCTTTACTAGTCTACAAAATTTCACCCTGTCACTAAAATATATTATGTAATTAATGTGACTACTGAGAAAGTTTGACATAAGTTTAAGGGTACTTAGAGGATTACAAGACATCTTCTTTCTACATGAGCAGTTCGGAGCATCTATTTAAAAACACTTAAGTTCACGCCTGTGTAGGTCCAGCAGCTTGCTAGCACTGAAAGAGGTGGAAGATTACAGTTAAAATAACATGTAGCATGAATAGTGAGAAACTACAATTTTTCATTTGATTTCTGGGTTTAGAATGTTAAGGCACATAAAAGTGCCATTAAAAATATTTTAAAAGAAAATCAGAGCCAATGAGATTTCTCAAATGACACAAGGCTAAGGATGATACCAACACAAGCTGGTTTCAGATAGTCCCAAATCTGAATTTTCCTTGTACTTTATTGTAAAAAATAGAAATCCATCCCTCTCAAAACTAGAGAAGAAATTATTCCATAAGTAAAATACTCGATGAAAAATAGGTATAAAAAATTTGAAAAGCAAACAGGAAACAAAAACAATAAAAATTCTTAAATTACCAGAAGAAAACTTGAGGGAAAAGAAATCATCTCAGATTGTGTGTGTTCCTAAGGAACAAAAGAAGCAATAAAGGAAAACTGCAAAGTGGAAAAAAGGATATTGAAGAAAAGCTGGAGAAATTACCAAGATGAGTGTCAAAAGAAGGAGGTGCTGATGCAGGATAATAAACTAAAGGACAGTGAGTTACCAAGGCCTGCTGATATTCGTCAGCTACTTAGCACAGGAGCAGCTGGCCTAACAACAATATTTAAATTCTCAGTTAAAATCATCTTCTCCTGCTGAGAGTAGGAGGGCTGTCTTTAAAAAAAAAGCACGGAGGTGAAGAAAGGGGTCAACAGTGACATTTCAGACCTGCTAGGCATCACTTCAGAAACAGCAAATTGAAAAATGTTAATGTATAAGCAAAACTGCAGGATTCAAATCGCTATTATTATTAAAGGGGCACCAAGCAGAATGGCTTCTGCAAAGGAAAACCACTGTCTCTAACTTCTTCAGTCATATTTAATGAGTCTGTGAATAGAAGAACAGAGCTACATAATTCACTGTCTTTCAAAACCTTTTTAAGTCTATCAGTTATTTGTTAAAGGAGCTGCATAGTTATGGGGTGAGTAGGACAGTAATGCCATCTTTCAGAAACTGCTTGAGACTACTGTCAGAGTGGCTAACTTTCCACATGAAAAAGATGAATCGTGAGTTCTTATGAATCCACTCTTGTAATCATTTTATTTAACTGATTCCTCACTGAAGTAATGGTTTTAATGTTTAAGAAATAGAAAAATTTACAGATGAAAGTTTCAGTTTGGTTAAGTCTCTAGAAAAGAATAGGGAATGCTGATTAATTCATCAGAGTATAGAAAATTAATTATAAAATGGGAAGTGATGGTATGTTGGCAAAGAGAAAAATAGTTTAAGGGTTGAATTTGGTAAAGATTTTAAGTACCTGAATGTAAAATGACATCTCAACTCTCAGCTCTACTGCTACCTAATAGTGGAAGATCCAGAGAAAGCTACATTTAACTGCGAAATTTCTCCAAGACTGTAGAGCAGCACCCATACAAACACCCAGAAGAGCACTAGTTTGAGCAGCTCAGCACCTAAATTCTGCTCAAGCTCATATGAAACCTTTCTCTACCCTCCAGGTTTGAGGACTGCAAGGTAACAGCATAATTAAATGCAATGTAAAAGTCCTCTAAAACACAGCCAGGGTAGATCACCCCTTTCCTAACTTCTTAAAAGTCTAAGAATTGATTTGGATTCCATACAAATACACCTAGCCCTCAGGTACTGTAAAAGGAGCAAAGGCACTTAGCACAAGCTTGTGATTTCCAGTCTGGAAGCCACCTATTCAACTTCAAGGTGCCTACAATCTGTTATGCATCTAAAATGACATGAGAAAGAATTTTCATGCTTGAAAATGAAATCCAAATAGAAGAAGGGGGGGGGCGGGGGGAACCCAAACCAGCTAATATCACTATTTTTTCACCTGGGAGCCTTCACATCTAGTATTGAAAAGCATTTTGATTCTTCAAAATTTAACTGTTCAGGACCACAGAGGAACCTGAAAACACTCATATATAATTTTCCATAGTTGACATCACACATCTGCTGTATTTTTCTTGGACATAACTACTTTCCTGACAGGAACATGTGAAACTTGATGGCATGTTTGTGTGCCTGCATACCACTTCGGGTGCATAAAGAACTTACTTTGAAAATCTAGCCTTCGTGGGTGGCCCATCTTCATTTACTGTGCTTGAGGGAAGATGATGGTACTCACTCACGGAGTTGTGTAGAGGAGCACTTACCCTGCTGAGAACAAAGTCATCCAGTGTGGGTGGAGAGGAAAGAGAAAATTATTGCTGTGTTCTGCCCTCCACCAAAAAAAAAAGCATACACAATAGCAAGAGCTCAAGGACCATTGCAGCCATGTCTTCAAAAGGATAGATTCAAATTTACATAACACTTTTTTGGTGATGTTACATATGTAGACCTCAACTGTGGATGCACAAAGCAATTTCCCGTGTATACCTCACTCCCTAGATTCATAGAAACATAGAATAGTTTGGCTTGGAAGGGACCTTTAAAGGTCATCCAGTCCAACTCCCCTGCAATGAGCAGGGACATCTTCAAAAAGTATACACATGTGACTTATGTGCTTGCATTTGAGTAAGCACAAATGTTAAGTGCAGAGTCATCTGCACAGTATCTTAAACCTGCAGCCCAAATGAAAACAGTTCCATTCTTCTTAGGGCAATTCAGAAAAAGCAGTTTTAAATATGCATAATCATGCTTAATCCTACCTGAATGTTTACTCTTTAATAAAATTCAGGAAAGATATCTTAAACAGCACAGTAGCCTCCTGTTGCAATAGATGTAAAAAACATCTCAAGAACTAAGAACATGAGTGCAAACATTTTGGCACTGACTTATTAAAATGGGCCTTTAAATATGAGGGTGGTGGATACCCATAGGAGGAGAACAGAAAGATGCAGAAACATAACTTCAGTGCTGCTTTCATGTTGTGATTAAAACCACAAAATAATTGCGTTCAGTAAAACAGTCAACATCTTAATAGAAAATAAATTCTAAAACTCTCACTTCCCATAGCTAAATACCATTTTAATTAAGATTTCATCTCCGATACATTGATTTAACTGCTCACTCACTTATGTTATTCATTAAAATGATTACTAACAGTACAACTTTAGCGGCACTTAAAAATTAAATGAGAGAAGTAATCTCAAGTAGAGAACGACGGATGTAGGAAAGGAGAAGACTGTACCCATCTTTGCATCCAAGGGAGAGGGGAAGGGTTAGAGCATATAAGACGATATCCCTTTACATTTAGCATGTTACCATTCTTCTCCGTTTAAGCTATGATGAAATGAAAAACAAATTGAAGTGTAGGCAGATCTATGGTAACTAGGCTGAAGTGCTTGGGTACAGAAAGATAACTTCAAAGCACAGGTATTCTGTTGGTCTATGACTATTGTCATAGCCTTTCACTAGACCTCCAAGTAGTTTCAACATGAGTCAGAAAACAGCAACCAAATACATTTTGATCCCATCCACCAAGACACATCTTTGAAGACAGCAGACTTTGCTAGGGAATATGGTCACCAACGAGAAGAGGGATACTTGCAAGTGTGAGGCACAGGTATGCTGCAGACAAGGCAAGGAGTCTTACAGGGGACTGGGGCACCAAGATGCGCTCTAGTTCATTTAGGAAGTTAAGTCCAGCTTGGACTACCTCAATGTCATGGGTAGGAGGTGAGCACTGGTTCAAACTCCTCCAGTACATGCTTTATTTTCCCTGGCAAGGAAGTGACATAGTTCAACCCAGTGAACCACAGTGGTGCAAATGTACAGAGAGTACATTATATACATTAGCACTTCAGTTCAAATGAGGAGAGCGCTTTCAAAGTGAGCCTGCCCATCATCTCCACCTACTGAGCTTTTGCTGATGTAACAGAGAGGCCCTGGAGCACATGAAGATGCTTGCAGCATGTTTTTGGAGGTGCTTCCCATCAGTGCTGCAACCTACTGTGCTCCAGCACTAAGGGGTCTTCAGTCTACGGGACTAGATTAGCACTAGTCTGAAGTAAAACATCCCCAAAACACACTAGATTAGCGCTAGTCTGAAGTAAAACATCCCCAAAACACACTTACTGTGGGTGTTGGGTTCTTGGTGCCAACCAATTCTCTCTGAAGACTTGCTTCTATTTCACCACAGAATTTGCCAGTGCAGCCAAAGCCGCAGTGAATTATTAGAGGACTAGGACCGTGGCATGAATCGTGGCAAGTCAGCCTGCCAGTGTACGTGCTCCCGTACTTTGAAATCATATAGCAAAGAACTCTTTTCTGTTTGCTGATTCCTCTTGTTTCCAGGTGGGATGGAAATTCCCTGCAAATGTTAAGAATAAGAATTGTTTCACGGCTTACAGGATGCTCTCAGGAGACTAATGTCTGATTATCTGCCTAGTCTCATTTCGTTAGAGTCTAACAGGGCAGCTGTTCTACCCAACTACTGTGAGCACTTACTGTTCCAGCCAGATCAGGAGGAGAAAGACATGTGAAAATGAAAAATAATGGGGCAGGCAAAAGACTGTGGTCTGTACTTTTTCCAGTTTCAAAAAGATTCGGTTGATACTTGGCTCAGCCTTTGTTGAAAGTTGAAAGTGGCTTTCAGTATACCCTATCCTGACCAATCCCCCTTAGAGTATAAGAAGTTTTTTAATCTGCAAAGCACAAGACATAAAAAGGTCTCTTCATAAGACTGGTCTGTCTGATAATTGAAAAACATTCTCTCCAGAATGCCGATTTAAACACTTGGTAACAGAATCCCACAGCAAATCTAAATGAAGGGTGATATAATTGCTGTCCAGAACATTAACACTCTCTCTGCAATATATTATGGCACTTGCTGAACTTCTGTAATTGTTATCAATTGACCTCTAGACCTCTCAATTGTAACAGAAGCCCGAGATATTTAGAGATTGCTTTTTGGTGTATTAGATTGTGTTTTTCTGCCTTTTACAGAGTGTATACATTCTCTGAGTTGCACTAATTTTCTCCTTTTCTTTTGCGTCTCCATCTTTCTTCTTAAGGTTCTTTTTCCATCTTCCCGTTATTGGTTACTATAGGACAATTTAAAAAACAAATGTTTAATTTTGAATACATCGCGATCATCAGTATCTCCTGTGCTTACTAGGGAAATAAGCAGAGGTTTGGCTGAGCTTCAAATTATTTTAATTGTTATTGAGTATTCGTTACATAATCAAACAGAACTGTCCTACAAAATAGCTTGGTGTAAACTCAGCTGTCAGGTCAATAGATTTATCTGCAGTGGCAGGAATAAGTCAAAATACATCATGTAAAAACAGCATTGCTTCCGAGCTTAATTATTGAGAGAAAAAGAAAAAAACCCCAACCTTCCTAAGCAGTCTGTCATGACAGGTTCTCACTAGGTTGTGTAAAGAAAATACTGTTAATTACCAGTAATCATTTGCTGGTGATATCAAATATGTCAACATTAAGCAGCATTGAGATAGTGTAGAGCTTAAAGAATAAATGCATTTATCCAGTGTGTCAAAATGCAGAAGTCTGCTAATCTTTTAAAGATATATTTCATGGTATGTTTCCAAAACTACGTCATTGCATCATCAATATAAAAGTGCTCTGATTTTGTTTTTAACATGTCCCAGAGAAGAGTGTTTTTCTCTTTCAAAAGAAAAATTTCTTTCTCTTTTTACCAGAAAGTAGGACTAGAACACCCTTAGTCTTAGGTCTTTCACTCCTAGACAAACTCTGCAGTTGTCTTTAATCACTGACTTGCATATTCTAGCATCTGCATATGATGAAAATTCATCATTCTAGCATGACAAAAAATTGTTGCTGTGCAGGGATAATTCTAGTGAATGACATAGAAATCAACTATGTTTAAAAGTGGAAGAATTATCTTATGGTTTATCATATCATCTCAGGAAGGTCATTATCACTTATGATTATCAATACCAATTCACCGTTTTGATTGGAGGCTAATGGAACAGCTGCTTCAGTTTGTATCATTGATGACTCTATTATTCTTGAGTACGGTCCTTCCCTAGGGTAATTCAACCATTCTCTTGAAAGTATCTCCTAAAATAATTCCACTGACAAGACTGGTGATACTCGTATTATCTTCTGCTTCAGCTGTGTTGCAGATGACACTCTGCATGTTAGAGTCTTTGATTTCCCTAATAGCTGTTAAAAGCATTGCATGTTTTTGTGAAGCTTCACCTCAGTTACCACGCTGTATTAGCCATGTAAAACAGATTCTTTATTTAGTCTGAAAAATATCATTAGAATTTAATCTGATTTAATACAATAAAATGTAATTTAAAATTAATTTTCTAATCTATTTTCTTTCATAGTTCCTTTACTTTAAAATAGTTCTTATAAACTACTAATCCTTTTTCACCATTAAATACTCATTAGCTCCTGGCAAAATGTTGTCCACCCAGAGGCTAGCCTTCCTCTTTAGGAAGTATTGCAAAGACTGCAGTATGTTAACACCTGCCAGTCTCAGTGTGTCACAGGCTTATGACAGGTGTCGAGTAGAAGCTGCCACTCATGCAGAATTTGACAGTGTGTCCCATAGATGAGGAATTTCCACCATCCATCTTCCACAGCTCTTTGTCATAGACCCCAGTTCCTTCCAGATCAATACCAGGACCTGGGCATCTCTTTACAAGAGAGTTTGCAGCTCCTCCTGGATCACACTGTTTCTGCTAAGAAAAGATTATTTTAAGAGGACCATACCCCCACTTCCATTTTTCCAGCTTGTATCTTTCTCACCCCAGAATTTCTTCAAAGTATCTACTATAATATCAGTGACTTTGTATAATTTCTTAAACTATCTCATTGAATTTCAGTGGTGATTGCACACACTCCACTTAGTCAAAGTGTAGAGTTTGAGTGGAAAATCTTATGGAAAGATAAAAAAAGACAGAAAGATATAAAGGCAGTCCCTCTTTTTAGTGTCTTTCTGCAGAGCCTTGTGTCCATCATGATGAACCTTGCTTGCCTTTGTTCATTCTACACGTCTTGAGTAAATTGTTATGTTGTCTTCTGATAAAGGCCTGCCTCCAGGTTTTGACATTTATAGCTTGGGTTGTGAGCATTACCTGAAGTCAGCTGCACTTTCTAGGTGAATCATAGTAAGAATGAGAGACTTTGCTTTTAGCCAGCCCCAGACTTTGTTGTAGCTCCATAGACTGGGTCCGTAACAGAATGAGATCTGCCCCTTGGAATAAAGGTAGCACCAATGGAAAAGACACATTCATGCTCTCTCTTGGCCTTGAGTCACTGCCACAATATGCCAAGCAGTAGTCCCTGTGAAAGCCCCAGCTAAAGTGAGTCATAGCTGCACAAATACCAGGGATTGCCAGAGCCTACTGCAATTGCAAAATACTTTTGAATAGTAGTAGTGTAGTCCTCTGCCAAATAGATATCGCAGAACATTTTTGTTGTGGTGAGTAAACACTAAAAACTGTCTTTAAAAAGCAAAGCCACTTGCCTTCTTGGGATGACGGAGATTCTTGCTAGCAGCAAGTATTCTTGCTGGAGACTTACGTGAATGTCCTAGCCTGCAGCACCTATTTCTTGTTTGGACTCAGACTAAGCTGCCTATTCACAAGCATATCATCTTCAAGACTTGTGACAACCTGCTGACCTTACACACTGCATCTGTTGAGGATAGATGAGTTCATTAATCTTATTCAATCCCTTGATGTTTAAGAACGTATTGAAAATAAATCTACAGGCTAAACTGCAGTGTAGAGTTTTGATAATATAAAATGGTAGGACATCTTACTGCATGCACCTAATGTAATCTCACCTCATATATGTTGTTCTGATTGTCTTTTGTTCTTCTTTAGAGGCACTTCAAGATAGCAGGGTAAGCTTTTATCCTGTAAGAATGCTCCCTGAAATATTGTCAAATTTTCCTTGGAGAAGTAATCTAGGTAAAAAAAATCACTATACTGAAACAATCTTATTTCTTTTATCTATTCATAGAAAAAAAAAGTAACATTTTTAAAAGTCATCCATATGGTTTACAAGTATGTGTGTTTGGAAAGCAAGGTGGTTAAGTCCAAGTTATAGCTTATCTTCAGGAAGGCACAACTTGACCTCATTAATATCAGTGTCTACAAATGGAAAGATGCTCCTGAGAATAGGCAAAATTTTGTCAGTAGCCAAGTGCTAAGCTAAAACTAAACTGATTTATTATCCTAAAGTATTTAAGCTCACACATTTCTTTATTAGCACGTATGTCTTAGGAGTACTGTATTGCAGTGGTCCTGTCCTCTCAGCCATAAGTATGGCACTGACTGCAATGCTATAGTGCTTCTGGGATGAACAGGTCAGAAAAAGTAAAGTAAGTATTATACACACAAGCACTACTCTCACATTGTAAATTGTGATGGTGGCTTTTAATAGTAATTTTCATATCAGAGTAAGAAAAAATCATGCTGCTGAACCTCCTGCTATTTTATACAGATTAACTAGTTAATCTAGCAGCTTTTTTGTTTACTTTTGTAGAGGTTTTAAGAAAGAAAGAAAAGGCAAGAAACAATGAGTATGCTGCTGTAGACATAGATCCAATATATTTGGGTTTGGTGCAGACATACAGATCATGGTGGCACTGTGGACTTCTATTTACCTGCAAACTAGGTACAGCACATGTAATCCTATTGCACAGTATCTTCCTACCTATGGGATGTGAGAGAGTGAAAGCCAAACTCATTCTTTTGGTCTAGACATTTATGCTGTCTCTGAATCTGATAAATACATCAGCTAACATTAAACGAGAGTCATTCTTCATACTGAAGAGCCACCATCTCACACCAGCAGAAGTGATTTCTTGTTACTCTTACACTGCCAGCAACTAAGTGAGTGACCACTATTAGAAAGCTCGGTGTTGTATAACTACGTCAAGCTCTCTGATTTGCAATTCTGCATTGGTCCACCTCATATAAAAATATTTCAAAATTTTTCTGTATTTGTGTCCATGAAAGCAGAGATATTTATAATATTATAGCTATTTTAACAGTTAAACATTTGGGAAGTGAACAACTAAGATGCCAGTTTAGCAAGTGACTAGATAAAAGCGACATACAATTGACTTTGATGTTGTTATGAAGTGCTTAGGTTAAGAGATTTATTTCCCAGGATCTCTATGTAGTCCATGGAGAGGGAGATAATTATCTTTTGGAGGATTCAGTTTCTCTTTCTCAGCTGCATAGAGAACATACAGTTTAGCTGTGTGACTAGTCCTTCCCTCCCATTCCTTCAGATGTTGTTCACTGTAGATGGCACTACTGGTAATTACTGTTTCTGACAGATTAGTAGAGTGCACTCAATTCCGGGAAGCTCAATATGATTAGTGTCCCTTCTGCCTTATACCCCACTGTACAGCCTTGCACTCTTCCCTCCACAGTGCAACTATTCAGAGTTTTGAGGTGGTAAGAGCCAAAAAAACTCCCATTGCTTATCAGGGTCTTGCAGATCTCACGCTGTTAATGCTACCTATGGTAATCATTGGGAATTTTTCCAGATAGAGGTAACTGAAAGAAACCCCACACTTTTCTGATTCAATTCTGTGAAAATCTCCTAGTTATAGATTAATGTGCCCAACTAACTCTACCTATCACTTCTCTGAAGGTGGGTAGGCTTTTCCCACTTTCATCATACACGTGCCTGTGGCTACTTTTCTTCTTCTTTGGAAATCATATAAAATCACCCTGCTAGCTACAAGAGTAACCATAGTTACAGACAGCATGGTACCTCTCAATGTTTATCATCATCTTTGATAGATAAACTAAACCAAAATATTAAACTAAGAAGCTTCTACCCTTTTGTGTGACATCCTTCAGTCTATGTGACTGGAAGATGTTTCCAGACTGGGTCTGCAGAAGGCTTTCTGTCCTCATTGTGAAGTGTCTGTCTAGTTCTTTGCTTTCACCGGACTGAATGCTTCTTTACCCATTGCAGGATGCCTTTCCTCTTTCTTGTCAGAAACTGTCCATCTAGTCTCTCTAGATAGACAGTAGATCACAGCCTCTTTGTTTCCTACAGCAGAGATAGGTATGCACAAGCTAAGTAATATAGATACATTTCCTTCTGCCACTTTCAGTTTTAGTCCTTCATCCTTGGCTATAGAAGTATTTGTAGCCCTCATCCCTCTAAGTAATGGTGATTTGCCACTACCTTCTAGTCTTGTTTTGAATTTCAGACCTTATTCCTGCTTTTGTGTGGGACCACAAAATATTGCTCAGGCTTGCAGGCCTGGAATCTTACGTTGCATGTAGATTGTCCAACCTTATCCCTATATTGCTCTACCACCCAGGATACCAGAAATATATCTGTTGTGATGACTTTTGTCTTTTCTGAGGGAAACAAATGTAAGAGAGTGCATTAGAGCAGCTGAAATAGCTGGAGAAAGCATACAAGCTTGCAAGCACACGATGTCTTTACCAAGTCTGAAAAAATTGTGAAAATATTCCAAGCAAAACAGATTAAGTGCTGTTGCTTTGGATTTAACATAGTTGTATTTGTCAAACAGACAAGTTGAAAGCAAAGAGCACTTAGCACCTGTTCAACAAAGAACTACAGGAGGTAGAACACGAGGTAGATTGGTTTTATGATCTGTTTGCAATGTGGTTCTGAATCAGAATTTCAGGTTTAAGTAGCTCTCTGAATCTTTGGTTGCTGGACTCAGAGAATTGATGTTTGGTGCCTGAAGGTCTGAAGAAGAGTTGACTTTTTTGAGCAGAATTCTCAAAACACCAGGGGAGTTTTCTGCTACGAGGTCTTCAGACACTGCTGTAAGTTTTAGTACCTTTAAGTCTTTAACTAAATCCTCTTCAACTCCTTGCCAAACTTATTCAAATATTCTTTTCAAAAATCAGCTCAAACTCTTGTCCCCTGAAGAGCTTCCACTAACACAGTTCTTAGGAGTTTGCTTCTCAGTTCTCCTTCTTCTCTGCAACAAGTTTTACTTCTTCCCAAGTTTTTTCCTGGTAGCTGGGATGTTTTATTTTTATAGCTCTTTCTCCTAATGCAGCCAGTCCACAGTTTTCAGTAAGGAATTCCAAATCACATTTGGGATATGTAACTGTCAAAATGTCTGATCTTGGATGGGAGAGGACTTGGTACTAGGCATATTGGGCTGCCCTTGTTCTATGTTACCAACCTGCTTAAGGTGGTGTCATTACCTGTGCAAAATATGGATGGGTTTTAAACAACTGTTAAGTGCGCAATCAGAATTAAATCATGTTTGTAATAACAATGAGCTGGAATCAATGAGTTAGGAATCTCATCCCAGCGCTATCTACCAATGAATTTTGCATATGCAGTGCACTCAAACAGAATTACTCCACCGTTAATCCTACACAGCTTTTGACAATGTGCAAAGCACACTAAGGATTTGAGTTCAACTGTTCAAATCTGCTCTGAGCAATAGAAGCCACTGACTCAGACTGACAGTTTATAAACATGCATTAGGATGGTCACCACAAGTAACACACTATAAACTTTTTAAAATAGCTGTGACAGTTCTAGTAACTGAAACCCCTCCTGTTGTAAAGCAATTTTGATACCAGCGATACTGCTGTAACTAATAGGTATTAATAACAAGTAGTTACCAAAACATATCAGTATACAAATAGAAGTGTCTGTGGAGCATTCTTTTTATGGAATGAGCTCTTGAATAATCCTTGAACGAGGATGTATGCTTGACTAGGTTGTGCTAATACATGCTAATTACATTATTGGGAAAGAACAGCTCCAAGGCTTTTGAAGAACAGGGGCCTCCAAAGATTCAGGCACAAGATGGCAGAATGGGCCTTGAAAGTCCAAGAGCAGGATGACACCAGAAGCCTTAGGGCTGCAGATCAGGGTAGTACTGGATTTAGGGATAACAAAGACAGCAAAGACAAGTATCCAACACATGAAAACCACACTATATATACTAAAACCCAATAGTAACATGGAATTTGCCGACTGTTGAAGAAAGAGCAAATAAGTTTGTCAGCAAACATTTAAAAATAACCCCAAGTGAAACCAGAAATTAGGAGGAAGAAGTACTACTACCACCACCATGTTCCTGCCAGTGAAGTACCTGAGGTGCTGGATCCTCAGAATAACTCCACTCCCCTATTATATTCTGCTTAAGGAACAGTAACACCATCAATCTACTGACCCAGAATAAAAAAGGTGAGCATAAAAGAGACAAGGATAAATACTAGGAAGCCTGTGTTCAACAATTGTATTATAAATGAGAAATAACTGTAATAATTGGATAATTTTCACTGTATGTGTTAGCATCATCGTAATTAGATTAGTAATAAGTCTTTGATTAGATTTCTAATACTTTAATTGGACTAACAATAAATTCTTAACTTTGCATGAGGTGTGTTTCTTTAGCCCACATACACTGCACAGAGCGGTTAGTCTGGTACCCCACCGTTGAGGCATGATTGTAATTTGGATGCATTGCTCCTTAAAGATATGTATCATATCTCAGGTATCTTTTATTCTTTTGACTGCCTGGCCATGTCTGAAATGCCTGCATGCTCTTGGTGCTGCAATTGCAGATGGCCAGGTAAGCCCACCTTGATGCAGGCTGGCTGGAGGATTGGTTTGTCTAAGTCTTGTCCAGACACGGTTCCTCTTCTGATGTTCCCATAGAGCACCTGAGGAGGCCGAACTCTTCCCTTTGCACAGAAAGCCCTACTTCCTCCTGACTGCAGAAGCCTTCTATCTAAAATTGTAATGTTTCTGAGCTGTAAGTGAGAAAATCAGACTAAGAAGTTCCTTATATCTGTAATATTTATTTGGGGATAATTATAGTTTTTCACTGCTAGAGGCAGTTTGGTGAAAACAAATGTTTATAAAATAGTGGTAAATACTTACAAAATGAGCTGCTGGAATCCTTGGTAAAAATCACAGCCCGTCAGACCAAGACACAGTTACTGAAGAACAACAAATAACTTTGTATACCACAGCATATTTTTTATAATGTATCTTTAAATATAGCAGCCCCCTAAATACATACACACACACACCCCCTGCAAAGTCTTTTCCAGGGAATCAATGTCTTTTTACCTTCCTGATGTGTCTGATTCCTCCAGTTCACAGAAGTTCTTAAATAATCTGTCATCCTAACATAAGTCAATAATCTTTAAGGAGAATATCTTCAGGAAATTTCCCTTTAAGGGAGTAATACAGTAGCTTGTGATTAAATATAGCAAATTATTAATGTGTTTGCTTGTTCCTTTCCCTATTCTGAATTGCCTAAGCACAATTATTTTACTTTTTTTTTTTCCCTGTATCTACTTTGTAGGCATTCTTTCCACTTCAAAATAGCTGTCTTAGTCATAAAGCATAAAAGAGCTATAAAAGCTGACTTTAAGTGGTGTCCTAAAATCCCTTAGGGACCATCCAGCATTCAGCAGATTAAAGTAGTAGTTCTTCAAGACTGAAATGACATCGAAGTGTGGAAACTCATTTTAGGAAAAAAAAAATAACTGCTGGATACTACAGTAGACAAACAAGTCTTTTAGAAGACAGCTCTTGCAGAGCACAGTAACTACCTGGGTAATAATATATGTCTCAAGTAATTTTTCATACACTCTAAATGGAAGTGTCAGAGATAAGAAAAGGCTGCTTGTGCTCCTGTATCATTTACACTATGCAGCGCTGAACTTGGCTACTGTTTAGTCATCTCCCAACTGTACCTGTTGATGTGTAAAGGCTGCTCTAATGGACAACAAACCATTCCCACTTAAAATGCATTGCAAAGTTACCAGCTGAGCTTTAAACACAGCATCTTGAAGATGCCGTGGTGACTGGATATTGTGTAGCAGCTCTAACATCCTGACAAAACTCTGTTTACAGACGATGAGTTATAAATGTCCTTTTGCCAATAAACATAAAATGCTCGTGCCAATGAAAACACAATTAAAATGCAAGCAAGTTCTGTAGGTAAATTTACTAGTAATAGAAATCTGTAACAGAATGGAGGAATGACATTTTGTGACACATTACCCCAACAACTACTTTTCTGGGGCTGAAGTGCAAGCGGCAGGGCACTGCCTGTGGGCAGGCTCCTAGGAGCTTTATAGTGTCGGAGGGAAGAGCCTCATGGGTTAGCAAAAGCCTCATAAACCTCTGATCAAACTTACGAAGAGATATCTGAGAGAATGAGATTTTGAAGATAACTATTCTTTGTTATTATTCCTAGAGAAGGCAATGATGGGACCGTTTCATTCTTCCTTCCCAGGCAAAAAAAGGAAGTACAGATGGGTGCTTTGTGCATGCAAAGTAAGCAAGAAGAATTCTTGTGAGGCAAGTTAAAGGACAAGCAAAATAAAATTATTTTTCATGCAATTCAGACTAACTGAATTGGAATGGAAATGCTGAAGGAAAGGAAATTGTAAAAGTCTGAGCTGTATTTTATCAAAAGCTACAATGTGATCTGCTTTAAGAGAATTCCCTGGAGATCAGTCCAAGGCATTCAAGTGCAAGAATTAATATACTCTCTCACTCTACATTTCAGAAATAATTTGAGACACCAGGCAAGTTGGAGGAGGTAGAAAATGCCTTAAATAAACTTAAGTTAAATATCCCTTGTCAGAATATTGTGAGTTTTATGAGCCAAGAAGCTCCTTTAGGGCTATTTAATACCTGTTACAGTTTCTAATTGTCTCCCACATTATTCCAAGACTGAAACAATCCCAGTTGCTTCTAAATGGAAAAAATATAGCTAGCTACTTTGCCAAAATACATCAGGTAAAATGATTGCTAACATCTGATACATGTAGAGGGAATTTTATTCTCAAAGGCACTTCTAAGGCACCTACTATCTTGCTGTCAGAACAAATGTGCTCAATCATTTTTGTTATAGAGTACTAGCATGGGATTTGCTGGGAATTAATAAGGGTTTGGATCATCTCTAGGCCTTTTCTGGGCAAATTTTGGCTTCTGTAGAAAAAAACATCTAATGATATGGATCCCCTAATTGACTTAAATGCATGTTCTCTTTTACGTCTTGGTGAGTTCTCCCACTCTCTCCAGGAAACTCACCGTAATCCTCCACCACAGACTTTTGAAATAACTTTCATTACTGCTGTTTCATCTTACTCGAGCCTTCTCTTCTGCTGCAAAAGGCTGGGACACACTAATCTGCACCCTGTCCTGCAGAGTCTGAAGTCAGTTTGCAGAGGGGACAGCAAACAGCCTGGCCGCTCAGGAGCGGTGGCGGTCCCCTGCCTGCCCTTGCTGCCCTGCAGGAGCAGGGGGCTCGCCATGCCTTTTGCACCCACCTGCAGCCCCAAAAGCCCCTGCTTTATCCCCTCTCTGAACCAGTGGCTGAGCCAGCGTAGGGGAACCAGGCAGAATTTCTCAGATGATTCAGAAAAGCTAAGGAAAGGATTATGGCTTTACATACATTATAAATGCTTACGCCTTCATACCTTCAAACTAACTGCAAAGGATGTTATGTAGTTGAGGTTTGCCTGTTATTGACTTCTCTACGATGCATGCAGAAGTTTCTGAAAATAAAAATGTTTCCTACTTAAAGTTCTGTGCCTCAGAAGTAAAACGTGCATTGAATCTAATCTTCCTTGTGTTTGTGGGGAGAAGGGGGCCTCAGAAATGCTCTTGTAAGCTCTCACACTTTTATAGAAAGAAATATGATGCTTAGAATTGAAGCCAAGGAAAAATTCATTTCACTAAGCTAAGAAGGAGATCACTAGAATGAAACACATTAGGAAAACAACCAAAACCCAAACCAAAAAAACCCAGACCCCAAGCCTCCAAAACCAATGGAATGTAAACAAATCAATTTTGGAAAAGCTTGAAGTTGTAAAAGATTGGAAAAGATCTGGAAAAGCCTGGCGCTAACAAAGAATTCTTTTCACTAATCTAAGGAAGAACTCACTAGGACGAAGTGTGCTAGGAAAAAAATAAAACCAAAAAAAAAGCCCTTAACGAAGCAGCGTTTAAACAAACCAATGTTTTAAAAAGCTTTTCCCCCTCAACTGCTCAGCAAGTTTTCTTTGAGAAAGTGAAAGTTCAATAGTTTTCTGTTTGTCTGACTTTTTGCTATGAAAAAAAAAAGCATGAAACTGAAATATTTTTCTTTTGATAAAACCCTCCTTGCCTTCTACATGCATTACAAAGAGCTGAAACACAATAACAACTGCCTTTATCCTGTACAAGTCACCTTGAGAGGTACAATCTAACCCTGAATTTATTTGTGGTGACTATCAAGTATGACTATGAAAGGGATATATAGTACTGAAGAATGAATATGAAATACGTTTTAGTTGAAGCGGTGCATTATTACATAACCTCCCCTTTGTTATATAGCCTCTTGTAACCCGATAGAAGGCTTCAAGAACAAAAAGGGAGACACTTTAAGTAGAGGAAGGTTTTCTGAAAGTCAACTGCAACAAGAGCTCACTGTTCAGTATAAAGTCCAATTCAGTACAGCCCCCTCATCCAAAATCTCAGTGGCATGGCTTCTGAGTAAAAAGCACATCTAAGTCTCAGTCTTTTGGGGAAGAAAAAGGTATAGAAGAAGAAAGAGCAACTCATAAAAACAGAGAAATGTTTTTGCATGAATTTTAAAGAATCTGCATTTCTCTTTCCTCATGTGTTCCCATATCGGAGGGAAACATGCCCAGGTGAGAGCTACACCTCTGCACTGTCATCTGCCTGGGGGAAGAAATTAAATCAAAGGTCCATTTATTCAAAGACTTCAACAGCATGTGAGTTGCCACAGAAGTTAGCAATACATTTTCATAAACACTTAAATACTTATTTTATATTATTCACAAATAATACAGGTATTGATATTCATATTCTGCTGCATTTGGTGTGAGATAACTTTGAATTACTCCCTAATTACCTAACTAATGACAGTTTCCTAGGCTGAGTTTCTAATTCACAATGAGGGAAATTGTATTGGGTTTGCGTGGCAAGGTTTTGGTAGCAGGGGGGGCTACTGGGGTGGCTCTTGTGAGAAGATGCTAGAAGCTTCCCCTATATCCAGTGGAGCCGATGCCAGCTGGTTCCAAGACGGACCCGCCGCTGGCCAAGGCCGAGCCCACCAGCAACGGTGCTAGCGCATCTGGGATAAGAGATTTAAGAAGGGGGGGAAAAACTGTGCAACAGCAATTGCAGCCAAAGAGAGAAGTGAGAATATGTGAAAGAAACAACCCTGCAGACACCCAGGTCAGTGAAGCAGGAGGGGGAGGAGGTGCTCCAGGCGCCGGAGCAGAGATTCCCCTGCAGCCCGTGAGGAAGACCATGGTGAGGCAGGCTGTCCCCCTGCAGCCCAGGGAGGTCCACAGTGGAGCAGATATCCACCTACAGCCCAGGGAGGACCCCACACCGGAGCAGGTGGATGCCCGAAGGAGGCTGTGACCCCATGGGAAGCCCATGCTGGAGCAGGCTCCTGGCAGGACCTGTGGCCCCGTGGAGAGAGGAGCCCACGCTGGAGCAGGTTTTCTGGCAGAACTTGTGACCCCACGGGGGACCCACACTGGAGCAGTCTGTGCCTGAAGGACTGCAGCCTGTGGAAGGGACCCACGCTGGAGCAGTTTGTGAAGAACTGCAGCCCGTGGGAAGGACCCACGTTGGAGAAGGTCATGGAGGACTGTCTCCCATGGGAGGGACCCCACGCTGGAGCAGGGGAAGAGTGTGAGGAGTCCTGTCCCTGAGGAGGAAGGAGTGGCAGAGACAACGTGTGATGAACTGACCCCAACCACCATTCCCCATCCCCCTGTGCTGCTGGGGGGGAGGAGGTAGAGAAAATCAGGAGTAAAGTTAAGGCCAGGAAGAAGGGAAGTGTGGGGGAAAGGTGTTTTAGCATTTGGTTTGTATTTCTCATTATCCTACTCTTGATTTGTTTGGTAATAAACTAACTTCCCCAAGTCGAGTCTGTTTCGCCTGTGACGGTAATTGGTTGAGTGATCTCTCCCTGTCCTTATCTCAACCCATGAGCCTTTTATTATATTATCTCTGCCCTGTCCAGCTGAGGAGGGGAGTGATAGAGTGGCTTTGGTGGGCACCTGGCGTCCAGCCAGGGTCAACCCACCACAGAAATATGCCATGAAATGAAAATACAACTTTCATCCCACATTAAATTTACTGAAATCTAGGTGCCTGTTAAACATTTTTTATGCTTTAAGGAGTATTATACTGTTGCATGAGCAAGGAGGATAGAAAAATTATACTTTTTTTTTCTTTTCCAAATATCAATATTGATTACTTTAAAAACAATGCTTAAAGCATCAGTGATCTCTCTCATGGAAGACTTTTCTCATGTATTTTGGTTATAGGTGCTTTCTATGAATAAGAAACTTTGTTTTCATGCTTGTGTATACAATGTGGTTCGTGCAATCTCCATTTTTAACCCTGATTTTACACATTACTGAAATGGTCATATTTCTGGCTTGGCAAGAAAAATATCTGTTGTGCTTTTTACTGAATTACTTTTTAAAACAAATGTATCAATAAATCATGTTCCTTTATGTAGTCAGATTTTCTAAAGTGCAAAGAAAAAAGAAAAGCATCAGTTCTTTAAAGGTAGGTCAGGCTAGGAGGCAGTCCAGATTAGAAATAAGAACATTTTCTAAGATTTTACCTTTAAAATCCACTCCAAATATTTAAACATAGAAATAATATGCCAAATTTCTAAGTAATTTGTTTGTAACTTGCTATGAAAATAATGTGAGTCATGTTCTGGAGTAGTATTCTTGGATGATTTCCCCCCCCTTCCAATTATTTCCCAATTAAAGTAATTCTTTTCTTAGCCTCTTTGCACATTTTCCTTTTCTTTGAGTCCCTATGGTACTGTACCATACAACAGATGTGATTTCCGTAGCTTTTTACTCTTTCATTTAAACCATTTTCCCTCTTTTTTTTGTAGGGAATTCACTGAGATATCGTTTGAGTAGGATGTTAAACAGGCATCCAGGTTATTTTACAGCCTCAACATTGCATTATATTTTAAAAGCTTTTATGCAAAATGGCAAAATATGAACAATAATGGTCCCTGAAGCCTAGATAATGCCTTCAGGCGTAACCGTTAGCATCGTTCCTTGATTAGGTAGACTGAAGACAATTCTCGGTACAATTCCTATGAAAAAAGTCATTGCCTTTCCTGCAACAAGACCACGCTATGGATCACTGCAAAGGGAGGACAGAGCAATGTGCTCACCCTCACTGCATGCCATCCTGCTTCCTCTGGGACTGCAATTAAGCTTACAAATGAGCAGGTCAGGTAGCAGAGAGACAACCACGGACCTTCTCTTCCTGCTGTACACCTGCACCATGAGACGGTGATCAGCAGGGCGCTTATCTTCCTCAGCCAGTTTTCAGCAGCTCACTTACTATGTACCAAACCAAATAAGCTGTCACAGATCACCAGGACCCCACAAGATGTAGGACAGAGAGCCATTAAGCTTTGTTTTCCTACAGTGGTCCCACAAGGTGCCTGTTGGTGTTGAAGGGAACCAGAGAACCTGGAGAGGAAAACCAAAGTCACGTCGACCAGACCTGCCCTAGCGGCCCACCTGGGCAGGAAAGTGCTTTGTGAGGAGCTCCATTAATTTCAATGGGATTACTTGAGGAAAGTAACCACAATGTGAGCAAATCAGACCTGAAATGGGTACCAAAGGGTTTTGCCTCAACAGAATCCTGCTCTGCATTTGGGTCACTATGAGTTTCCCTTAAATGTAGGCCTACCTAGTGCCTTCCTCTGGAGAGTATTCTGGTCACTGTTGTCAAGAGACTGTAGTGACTCCATGACAGGGAGCCTTTGAAGTTCAGCAAGGTGGGAATGCAACCCACACCAGCCTTCTTCAGCTGCAACCTAGGAGGGTTTGCTCTCCAATTCAAACAGAAGTCTGAGCTGGTGAGGCATGAGGAGGAGGACGGGTACTTAATAATATTTGATTTGATCTTTTCCTTCAACGAAACTTAACATGTAGACAATTACATATGAGAACATCACATAGATCATAAAGTCAAGTGCTCACCGGGTCAAAAATGCCTACTTGTCTGTGCAACTCCAGACTCCTTGGTTGTTTGCAGTATAATGCTGTACTTAATTCCAAAATCAAATGCTATGGTTTTCCTCAAGGAATAGATATGAAGCAGACTTTATCATCTGAATGGTAATTTATTCTAATACAGGTATGTAATCCTGATATACAGTGACCCATTACCCCACTGAAGAAATCTATAGGTGGACTGAGCCTTTTGTTTCAAATTTTATATGTGGTCTACATTTTAGAAATTGTAATCAGTAAGTGAACTTGCAAATTAAACCATTAATCAATGTGAATAACATATGTATCATGTATTAATTACAGATTCAAAACTTATAAGATTCCTTCACCATTGATCAAAATAAATTCTGACAAAGGAGACTTACAAATGTTCTGAACAGCAGTATTCAATCTGTGATTGCGTCACATACCACAAATGAAAAAAAAATTGTTACTGGAGAATGTAATTGGATGCAAGGATGTAATAGTCAATTGGTGCTTGAGCAGGTGTAAGGGATTCAAGTGTAATTACTACCATGAGAAATCAAATGCCAACATCCATAAAAAAATAAATGTCAGAAGTAATTCTCATATGTGGAAAGGGAATAGTTTATCCACCGTTATAAAAAAAAATCAGTTAATAAAAACAGGTAGAAACTGAACAGAAAAGAGTTGCAATGGGAGTTAGTGGGGGAAGTAATAGCTGAGACATACTTCTTGTCATAACCCAAATACACTGCTAAAATTAATAAAATACCGCTCATAGCAAATTCTCATTTACTTGTGATTATTCCTTTAGTATTGATGATCACTATTTCATCAACGGTGAAATAATTAAAACAATATTGATATGTGCATCATACTCACTGGCCTTGAAAATTAACATGTTGCCATTATTATAACTTGGCAACAAAGTAACTAGACTTCAGGCATGAATACTTAGGTTTTAGCAACGTGTAATGTGTGAGTAGAGAAAAAGGCAGTAATTTCAAGTAATGAGCTCTTTATGACATTGTGATAAGCTCAGAGTAAATGGAAATCATCTGTCATTAATGCTCTACAAGAGTGAATGGACAGTTAAGAAATTTTCATTGTGAGAATGGAAAACAAATAGCAGGCAAAACATTAATTCAGTTGCAGGATCTTGACATAAAAAGGATGATTTCACGCAACTTTAGACTAATAAACATAAGACATCAAAGTGTAATAAGAGAGCTAGTCATGCAATAAAGAAGAAACTGCTAACAACATGAAACATGTGAAAAGCCTTCTCACACTCTGGCTTTTCTGTGATGGACAAAATAATTCTCCCTACCACCACCAAAATGAGGTGTAGCTGCATTTCTAGTCTGTGTCCCACCATGGGAAACGGTCCTTATTACAGGGCAAGTGTTTGCATTGTTAGTAAGATCTATAGCTTTCTAATAACTTTTGTAGGTACTTTTAAGTCATTTCTTCCTTGCTTTACAACCTGCAATAATTAGTTCTGTTTGATTCATGATAATGTAGTGCTGCATAAATCTCAGTCTGCTCTTCTTTTATGATTTCCTCTTTCCCATCTTCTAAGAACTATAGACAGTTAAAAATACCCTACTTGTAGACTAGCAGAGGAAACAAATCTCTTCCTTGCTCGAATGACTTAAAAGATCTTAATTGGAGTACTAATTAAATGGTTAACTGATTAGTCCACAACACACTAAAATGACACTTCTCAGAAGTGATCTATTGAGTCAGAGTGTCTGCAGATTCAGGGAGTGCTGTAACTTTTGATGTTGAGCGTACAACTCGGAGGCTTTCTTTGCAACAGCAAGGAATAGAAGCTGTTGTTCTGAGGAAAAATGAGACATCAGCATACAAGTTAAGAAACAGGGCAATAGTGATGGTTTGCCTACTGTGTTGATTGTTGTGTGAACGCAAAACATCCAGCTAATTTTTCCTAAATTTGCTTAATGTGGGAAAAAAATATGTGCAGAATTAGCAAAAATCCTAGCACCCCTAACAGTTATGTCCTACTACATGCAGCTAATGCTGGAAAAGATGCAGTCCTTGATGCTGCATTTTGACATGTGATGTCACACACACAAATTGTCCCTGGAGTTCAATGGATCTGCTAACATAAGTGAAGCTATTCTTCTCTCTAGCAGGATATGGGCCATGGAGTTTAGACAGCCAACTCTGCTTTTCTGGCTGGCTAACCAAGCAGGCTATGGGAGCATGCCACTGAATATAAAGAGAACTCAGTTGATAAAGAAGCTGCTGATAGACAGGAAAAATGCCTCCTATGAAAAATATCATACAAGTTTGACATTTACCAAAAAGCTAAATTATAAACAAAAGTATATGCTAGTAACAAGGTGGGGACAAACCCTGAAGCCAAAAGGAGCTTCACAACTTGCAGGAATCAGGCCAGGATTTCACCCAAGGACTCAAACCGCAACAGAGCAGGCAAAGCTGAAAGATGCGGGTTCACAGCTATGCTAAGCCCTTCCCTCACCTCTGAATTCTCATTCCCATTCCTTCCTTTTGGCTACCACTTGCTCTCTGTTTTAGCTCAAGAGGTCAAATTAAAGAGCTAATCTGGCCCAAAATAAAGAAAGAAAGAAAAATCAGCATTTAGCATCACTGTCGGTAGTGGTGTTTCAACATTTTGTACCATTGTATCTATCCAGATTAGGAAACTTCCTCATTGATGTAACAGTTTGGTTCAAGAGGCAGTAGCTGTTCTGCTCTAGGTGTTTTAAAATGTGATTCAAGCAACAGTATTTAGTCATTCACCATTCACAAATTATAACACAAATATAATTGCCATAAAGACGTGGCTTAGGCCCGTAGCTTATGCAGAACATTTCTCTAATAATGCATGGTTCATTAATAATAGGTATAACTCATATCCCCTGTTCAGTGTGCATCAGATTTTTTGTTGGAATACATTTTACCATGATATTGTACTCATGACTTGCATAAAAGCCCAAACTTGCATAACAAAATCAAGGCTGTATCGTATTTATAAAGTATGACTGTTGCTTCTAGTGAAATGCACGTGGATCTACACTGAATTACAGCTGTAGCAGAGTATATTAAATTCTGTTTTCTGAGCCAATTGTCATTGCGTATGCTTTGTTTGCAGTGTGATGTGTGATCAGAAAGCAAATACTAACCAAAGGCTATGGAAGGCTAGCAATTTGGTCAGGTTTGGCAAAATAGCATCATGCATGTGTTAACTCAAGCTGTGCTGAATCCTTTCTCTTCAGTCACACACAATGCTCCCCTCGTATCAGGCTCCTCTCTTTCTAAAGGAGAAAGAAAATCACTGGCTGGACTATAATGATCTGTGTTTGTTCCCATACAGAAATGGACTATACTCCCTCTGTTGTGCACAACCATTTCTTTCAGTGTTTTAGAATTCAAAGACTGAAATATATGCATGCCTACTTGCATTTATGTATACCCACATAAGCTTTCCTACCTTAGTTTTGGGGGGGTTTTTTGTTTGGGTTTGTTTGTTTGGGTTTTTTTTTTCCTTAAATCAAGACTATTCTTAACTTACCGTGTAATTCACCAAGAACCAAATTCTGAACTTTTGATTAGCTAGGTCACGTGGAGAGCAAGAGAAAGCAAGATTAGTCATATACTGCCTCAGGCTCAATTGTAAAGCTAGTTTTATCTTTGGAATTTTGATACATTAAGTTCTCAATGTATCTATAGGCTCCTTTTTAAAAAGGTAAGTATTCATTTCTTTTTGTAATACATTTATATTCAAGTCAATCTATTTCTAGAGTTAAAGGGCTATCGTTGTGACTCCTAATTTACTCACACTTTCTTTATATAGCCTGTGTTGGTAGTGGGATCTGAATTAAACCTGGCTGCTATTCTTACAGATTTGGGGTTTGAAAGTGAAGAGGGGAAGAGCACATTAATATGCAGTCATGTGTTACTGGGAATGCCATTGTTAGTATCAGGTTGCCCTACAGTCCACCCCAGCAAGGAGACTTTGGTGTTGCTGCGTAATCTAAGAGGCCACAGTGATGTCCTCTGACCACAAGAAGAGATCTTCAGAGCCGGAAATGATCCATCTTCGGGATCTGTACAGTTCAGATTTAACACAGAACTTCGACCTGATAAATTCCAAGGTGGAGAGCCAAGAACACATTCACAGAAGAGGAAATAAGACTGAACCTAGAGCTTGCTTAATTTTGTGCCATGAGAGACAGTGATCTGCTTGGATCCTTAGAAAGAAATTTAATACCTGCAAGTTCATTCTTCCTTCCAACACCAGCTTTGTCAGCTTTTGCACAGTCACAGGATCACTGAGGTTAGGAGGAACTTCTGGAGATGATCTAGTCTAAACTCCCTACTCCAAGCAGGTCACCTACGGCAGGTTGCTCAGGATCATGTCCAGACAGCTTTTGAATATCTCCAAGGATGGAGACTCAAAAACATCTCTGGGCAACCTGTCCAGTGCTCAGTCACTCTCACAGTAAGACAAGGGGTTTGTGTGTTTAAATGAAATATTCTGTATATCTATTTGTGCCCTTCGTGTCTTGTCCTTTCACTAAATATCACTGAGAAAAGTCTGGTCTGGTCATCTTTACTCCCTCAGATATTGATGCACACAGATAAGATGCCCCATGAGCTTTCTCTTTTCCAGGCTGAATAGTCCTAGCTCTCTCAGCCTTTCCTCATATTTCGAAATCACCAGGCCCTTAGTCGTCTTTGTGGCACTTCACAGGACTTGCTCCAATATGTTCGTGTCTCTCTTGTAGTACAGAGGAGCCCAGGACTGAACACAGTACTCCAGACATGGTCTCACCAATGCTGAGTAGCAGCTCAACCTGCTGGCATGCTCTTTCTATTGCAACCCAGGAGGCTATTGGCCGCCTTTGCCACAATAGCACATTGCTGTCCCAGTTTCTTGCCTACCAGGATCCCAAGGTACTTCTCTGCAGAGCTGCTTTCCAGCCTGTACTGGTACATGAACTTATTCTTCCTCTGATGCAAGAATTTGCATTTCCCTTTGCTGAATTTCATGAGGTTCCTCTCTACCCATTTCTCCAAACTGTCAAGATTCTTTTGAATGGCAACACAACCCTGTGGTGTATCAGCCACTTCTCCCAGTTTTTTATTTTCTGTGAGCTTGCTGAGGGTGCACTCCGTCACATCACCCAGGTCATTATTCAAGATTTTCAACAGTATTGGCCCCAGTATCAACGCCTGGGTAAATAACTAGTGATTGGCTTCCAAGACAGCTTTGAGCTACTGACCACAATCCTCTGAGCCTGGCAGTTCAGCCACTTTCCAGTCCATCTCACCTTTACCTCATCAGATTGTCTAATAGGATGTTATAGGAGATAGTGTCAAAAGCCTTACTGAAGTCATATAAACAATGTCGAGTGCTCTCCCCTTGTCCACAAAGCTAGTCTTCTAATCATAGAAAAGGATCAGGTTGGTCAAGCGTGATTTCCCCTTCATAAATCAATGCTCACCACTCCCAGTCACTGTCTCGTCCTTAAGATGTTTGAAAATGCTTTCCAGGATTATTTGCTCCATTACCTTCCCAAGAATCAAGGTAAAGATGACTGGCCTGTAGTTTATCAGACCCTCCTTCTTGTCCTTTTTGAAGGTAGGAGTAATATTTGCTTTCTTCCAGTCCTCAGGAACTACTTCAAATCACTGTGATTTTTTCAAAAGTAATTGAAAGTGGCCTCACAGTGACATCAGGCAGCTCCCCCAGCACTTGTGGGTGCATCTCATCAGAACCCATGGACTTGTGTATGACTTGCTTGTTTGAATGTTCCCTATCCTCATCTTCTTCCATCAAGGCTGTCTTCTTTCCTCAAGTTTCCCACTGGACTGGGGCCTGGGACTCCTGAAGGTAGGTCTTATGAACAAAGACAGAGGCAAAGAAGGCATTGAGTTCCTCGGCCTTCTCCATGTCCTTGGTCACCAGGGTCCCTGCCCCATTCAACAGTGGGCCCATGTTTGCCCTAGTCTTCCCTTTGCTGCTGAGATACCTATGTAAGTCCTTCACTTTGCCTTTCATGTCCGTCATTAGATTTGACTCCAGGGGAACTTTTATTTTTTCATGACTGTCTCTGTATACTCACACAGTGTCTCTATATTCCTTCTAGGTCGCCTGGCCCTGCTTCCACCTCCTATATGCTTCCTTTTTATATTTGAGTTTAGCCAGGACCAACTTGTTCATTTATGCAGGCCTTCCGCCACCTTGGCTTGACTTGTTGCATGCTGAGTTGGGCTTTTCTTGAACTTGGAGGAGGAGATTCTTGAAAATCAACCAGATGCCCTGGACCACTTTTCTCTCTTGGACCATCCACCAAGGGATTCTTTCAAGCATATCCCTCAGCAGCCTGGGGCTGAGTATGGAGTTAGCACTGTGTGGAGATCAGAGCCAGGGCCAGTCTGCTCTCTTGAAATCCAGGGCTGAAATCCTGCTTTTTGCCTTGTTCCCTCCTCTCAGGATCCTGAAGACCACCATCTCATGGTCAGTGCACCCAAGGCTTGCACATTCCCAACCAGTCCATCCTTGTTTGTAAGTATGAGCTACAGCAGCGTGTCTCTCCTTGTTGGCTCTTCCATCACCTGTGCCAGGAAGTTGTCATCAATGCACTTCAGAAGTCTCTGGTATTTCTTTGGGGTTTTTCCACTTTTTTTTTTTTTTTTTCCATTATGCTGTCTCTTAGCGTGAAGTGTGAAGACACTCTCACCTTTGGTAAATAGCAGGATGACCAGATGGATCTAGTCTTTGATATTCACAGTACCACCTGGTCACTGGCTCATTACTGGACACTTGTTCTAGTGTTTTAATGCTGTCAGACTTCTTTTTTTTAAAAACAGAAACGTCGACCACCATGCACAGTCCATGGAAAAGCAGTTGAACTTTACCTATAACGCAGCATGGTTTGACTCTAAACTCCCATCACTGTCATTTCTGCAAACACTAATCTGTTTAGTGTCAGGTGGCTGTGATTGATAGAAAGAAAGAACAGAAAGGGATTTTGAAGGAAAATGTGTTCCATCAGAAAGGTTTAATAGCAATATGCCAAGTCACAACTTACGGGAATTTTCATTGCCAGTTCTGACTATCTTAAAATATTAACAATTGACTTGGGGGTGAGGGAGAGGAGTGCAGCAGTTAAATAAGTTGCTCTGCACAAAACAGTAATCTTCATAAAACTCACTCATGTCCAGTATTAGCAAAAAAAGGATGCTAGTCTTTGGAAAGTAGAAGAGACATTGAATGCCTTCCTCTTTAAAAATTTATACCAGGGTCTCAAAAGATCTGCAAAAAAATTGAAAGCAGAGTTGCTTTTCAATATTTAAAATTTTATGAATATTCATCTTTCATTTTCACTGTGGCTCCTATCCACCACAAATGCATAGGACAACTGTTCAAAATGTTTTCTGTGCTGGATATAGTTAAATGCTTCTTTTCTGCCATACGATTTGTCAACTCTGCAAATATTACTCAGGTCCCCTGTTTACTTCGTATCTGTACATAAAGCATACTGTTGAAAAGAAATCCTCATTCATTACAATCTGATCTTTTGATTAAAAGTTTCCTGAAAAAATATACTATATTATAGACCATTTTCAGCATTGCTATTAATCCCTTAGCATTCCATAAGAGCATAAAAATACTCTTTGATACTGGTGAAATATTCAGGAAAAAAAAAATCTAACTGAAGAAAAACACTTTCCAATGGAACAATAGCTATCTTTGGACAATTGCTAATAAAAGAGCATTACAAGCATATTTTGCCCTCCAAGCGTATTTTGTCTGCATAGATTTTTTGCATCCATAAAGAAGAAAATGTATAAAGAGACAAGCAGAACAGACTGCTTCTTCACCAATAACTTCATCCTTATTTATACCTTGGCACTCAGATGTTGCCTTGCTTTATATTACAACATTTTCTCTGAAGGGGAAGAAATGAAAAGGAAGTCAAATTCATCCAGTGTCTCCAGGAGGTGTTATTTGCAGTGTCCTGATAAATCAGTAAATCTTTCAATGAGGAAACACCCTGAATAGATACATAAGAAATGTACTGGTCATACAACTGAGATTGGACCCTCTTGGCACATGCTCAAAAGTTACTGATTTACAGCTCTAGAGAACAGCAGGCACCAATGCCTAAATAAGGCAAGTACATACCTATCAGTGTGTTTGAACAACCACATCCAGCCTCTGGCCGGCAGCATCCCAGTGTGAATCCCATGTTTCATGGGTTGGCCAAACTCTCAGCACCACTTCAAGGGAGGGCTGTTTGTTTTGGAGCAGTGGCAAAGAAATGGCAAGCTATGAAGTGGCAGTAAGAATTAGGCCCACACATTGCCTAATGTGTTGCTCAATGTGCAGCGTGTGTGCTGTTCATAGGCTTTTCCCTGGGAACAGTATTGGTGACAGCGTTATAGTACGACTGGAATCCACTGAGAGTGTTGTACTTGAGTGTCATTCTCTAACGCAGTAAAACAGGCTCTCTGGGACTTCGGGATCAAGACCACAACTGCAATTACCCAGCCCTGCATTTACCGGTTCCTGGCTTCCCACAGGGAGGTGCTGGCACTGAAGCACAGGGCTTTCCAGACCAAAAGGCTGCATAAGCAATATAGGACCCTTTCCCCAAGGGAAGAGCGCACTGTCTGAGTACAGCAACCCTTCCATACATTTTCAGCACCTATTAATGGAGGAATCCTGCTCCTACAGGGCTTCTCATGCAAGAGGCTCCAAGGCTGACGGGGCAGACATTTGGCTATGAAGCATCACACATTTGTTCCAGCACAGAGGTATGCCACTGTTTGAGCTGAGGGTTGCAGCTACGTGATCTATAGCACCCTATAGTCAAGTATCTACATGCATCTGAAATTAAAAAATTAAGTCCATCAGCCACATGAAACCCTTACCTCATGACCAATGGTAGTCAAAGTATAAAAGGCAGGGTTTTCCTCACCTGATACAATATGCATTTCGTATCACATCAGTACCTGAAAATTTACTGTGGGAAAGCAAGTGCAAAATCACCATTTGATTATGTGAGATATGTGATAGCAAGGCTCTTATACTGTATCTTGTTAATTGACAGAAGTCATCGTACACATGCAAAGGATATTGTCCTGATTCACAGAGGCAGGTAGAGTTTGTTATCCACCAGCCCAAATATCTCTTTTGTGGTACAAGCCAGTAGGATCTAAGCAGTGATCTTCCAAGGAAAACTCCAGGAAAGCAGCCTTGTGGTGAAGCCTGGGCCCAAATGATAGCGTTTTCAATCTAAATTACCAATGAAGCCAAACCACTTAGGGCTATAGCTTGGACATATACATAGGGACACTTGTCTCAGAAGTCCAAAGTTATAGAGCAAGTAGCAACAGGCACAATTTGCAACACAGGAAATTCCAATCAAATACAAATAAATGTTTTTACGCCGTGAGGGTGATGACAGAGGAACAGGGACCCAGGGAGGTTGTGCGATCTCCATCCTTGGTGATGCTCAACACTTGACTGGACAAGGCCTCATACAACTTCATGTACTGTGGCTGTGCTTTGAGCAGGGAATTTGACAGGATGACCTCCAGAGATCCTTTCCAATGGAAATAATTACAACTGTACTATATTTACCTATTCGTAACATAGATTGCTCACACTCTGTCCTGGCATTCCCAGGTGTTCCGGGAGAGCATTACATAGCCCCAGCCCAGATACAAGGAGCCCCAAATCCCTTCTGATAAGCAAAATTACTTCCATTCTCCATGAAGAACACTTATGTATTTGTCAGGAGAAGCTGCAGCTATAGAGGAAAAGAAAGGGCCTCCCCTGAAATACTTACAGCCTTTCCACTGAAACACTTGGAACGCAGAACACTCATTTTAAAACACCCCCCCCAAAACACCAAACTCTACTAACAGTATATACATTTGGGGTTGTTTCCGAGTAAGCTTTGTTACCCCATCTACTCCCATGGATGAACCAAGCTGTCTAGTAGGAGGTTTCTTACGTTCCACATCAACTGGTGGTTAGTGTACGCCCTGCAGCAATATGTTTTATAACCTTCTGAAAACATGAAACATTGCCATGTGTAATATGGATACATGAGGACATTCTCATTATATAAATAGAAAACCCTGTTAAACTCTCACCAAACAAAGGAATATTTTCTTTCCAGTATATTGTTTGCTTCCTTTGGGAAATTCTATCCTTAATAATAAAGGACTTTCATAGAGTCTGTAATGGGTTGCTTAAAAACAAGCAAACAAAAATAAAGAAACAAAAAACCCACACACAAATCCTGAGAGAAAAGCCATGAGGGGAATCAAACATTTGTGCTGTCAAAGCATTAAAAACAAAAATACAAAATGTGCTCTATTTAAATTAACTTTAATAAGAAGTACAAAAAGATAATGTTAAGCAATATTTTGCATGTGGTTAATAAATATTCTTCAACAGCAAGCAGTGACACATTCAAACATAAATCCAGTTATTTCTTTTACATTTTAGAAAAGTAACAACTTTTTCCAGTTAAAACAAGGTCACAAATTACAGAATATTATCATCCTCTTTAATTATTTATAACTATGAAACCTACTAAATAAGTGAACTGTCACCCAGAAGATTTTATATGATGCTGATGTTCAAGGTTAAGTATACTTACATTTATCATGCAGTTTCTTACTGTGCATATTTGATTGGTGTTTAATTTTCTTTAAAATTATTGGTTCCATTCTTCCTGTTTCCTTATTTCTTGTTAATATACTGGAAGCATCTATTTTCAAACTCCTACATATTTTCACACCTAAGTAAGTGACTCACTAAAGTAGATTTGTCATACAATGCATAAATGCTCTCTGACTCCAGCCCAGCTGAGAAATTGCTAACAATGTCTGAATCAGACTCCACATTATTTTTACTATTTTTTTTAAATCAAGTATAACAAGATTTAGTGTAATCACTTCCATTAAAATTAAAGTGCCTTTAAATGTTGCCTATTAAAGTGACTATTTGGAGGGAAGAGGGTGAAGGGGTGCCGTTTAGGAACTGATTTTTTAACAGTTTATAGATACGGTGCATATTGTACATATGTATTCTAATAGATGTAAAGTACTACATTGCATTCCATGCTAATGCTAAGCTACAGTAGCCTATAAACTGATAAATTCAGCCAAAATGAACGTCTAATAAAGAATGTTAAAAGCAGTTGATCAAAGCAATATCTTGTTCTGTTCTCTATTTCCATCCATCAACAGCGTAGAAAGATGGATGAAGTACTGGAAAACAAATATAACACTTTAACCTGTTGAAGCTCACCTCTCTGCGTATCAGATGAATGAAAGCACTCAGTGCAATCATTAAAAACCTGGAATGCATAAAGACACGCTCCAGGCTACCTGATCGAGTGAAGTATTCACAACATTATGTAAGGAGTTAAAATCTGAAAGCAAAATATAACCTTTAAATCATCCAACAATAAAAATATATTCATATATATTTATGTAGACACGAACACTAGAGGAAGAGCATAGATCATCTTGCATGTTTTAAAACATCCTACAAATTCCTTTTTGTGAGTGTTATCACCTACTCCTAACTCATAGCACTTTCACAATATTCTTAAAAGGCATTAATATATACCAGGAATGAAACAGACATCAAGTCCTGTATTTCGGTATGGTTGGCTCTTCTTTTAAGGGCTCATTTTTGTGGGTTAAAGAACTAAGCACCTTTATCCAAAGGAGAGCCTAGGCGCCCTCTCAGGTGTACTCCCCTTCTGTAAAAAATCCTTTCTGACTTCAGTGACATAGGCAAATATCCTGAGGATGCTAATCAGTTTTATTCTAAATTCAGTGCAAATTTTGCCCTGATCTCAGTCAGAGACATCAAGCCCTCAAAGTTTAGCCTCTTCCAGTAAGATGTAATCACAGACTCCAAAACATGAGTTCAAGGATTCACCTAGAGAGATCTGAATCTAGAAAATTAAATGGTTTAAAGTAGCGGAAAACAAACTTTCTATGTGATTAACATCTGCCATTCATTGAAACAAACTTTTGAGCCTTTAACTTCTACTACTAAAGGTCTAAAGCAGTGAAGTCCCTCACTGATTCTCAGATGGCTGAAATTAACAACTGGATTCAGAATAGAACTAAAAGTTCTGGTTGTTAGGGAGTTTGGGTTATCTACAGAAATGAGGCAGCGGAGGTCTGCTTGACTAAAAATAAAATCAAGAGAAGGTCATGTTAAAGGGATATAACTTGAAGTTCTATTGCAAACTGGCAGCATTCTAGCAGCAGGTACACTGTCGCTGCGAAGAGGTGGAAAGAATCCTAAAACTCTGCTTTCTGAAGAACCACTCCCTTTACTGGAGGCTGAAGCGTGAGCTGACTTTCATATAAATTCACTTAATTACTTTAACGTTTCAAAGTCTTTAAGACAAAAACTTTATATATGACATCAAATTATACCACACTCAGATTCTATTTAGATGTGTTTAGACATCTGTACATTTATCATGCTCTGTGTTTTTTAAATGAAGCTATTTAACTTTCTGGGCTCATTTTAAAATGTTTTCTTCCCCTGCTTTAAAACCCATTGCATTGCTTTCTAAATTTTAGCATTATGTGTCTGCACATAATCGGGCATAGACTGATGATAGCTTCATATCCATACTGAAATCATCTTTCATGCAAATTTGTTAGGAATGGAAATGTTCAGAAGCATAGACTTCGTCTATTTTGTAAAAGGCCAACTCAAAAACTTGTGCGCCACTAAGCTTTCAGAATAGGAATGAGAGGTATGGAGGATGGATGCTGACTATCTGTGCTTAAGTGAAAGTCACATCTCTTCAGAAAACAAAACCTAGAATTAACAAAGTTCTACTTAATTCCTGAAGCTTCTTTTCCCCCTCTGCCCTAGATGTCCCATACGGCAGGAAGCACACAACACTGCATGGCTCTCACAAAGCAGTCAGCAGAAGCCTTTCAGTTTCAAAGGCACAACTCATGTCCCTCAAGTTCAGCAGAATTATACAAGAAGTATTTCAATTTCATGTGCTCTAGAAGTTACTTTCCCACAACTCACGTATGGTAATGAAGGCTCAGAACTGAAGCTGAAACAAAGCCACGCATTACCTCCCTCAATGGCTTCTTCCTCAATCATCTCACAATCCACTTACTTACACAGTAACAAAGCCATTTGCTTCTTCTCTTTCCCCCTTTCCTCCCCCATACATCCCTACATCCTCCCAGCTGCTTCTGGTTGCTTTCACGCAGGGAGTTTATGGTCACTCCACTTCCAAAAAGTCTCACCACCCCATATGTTATCAGGAAGGGAAGGTGATTCAGCAAGGCTCCTGTTTGGTGTCTAGTGAAGCTCTTTCATGCTCTCTCCTGTGACCATACAGGCAGACTAGCTCCTCAATTTAGCATAACGTTCAGTGGTATGAGTAGTCTCCCAAGCTAAAGCTCATATCGCAGAACATCTACCATAATAATTTTTTTAAAGATGCTCAACATGCGGCAGTTACGAGTTGAATTAACCCAGATTGGAAGATGAAGGTAATTTCATTGGCTACAACATAATTGAGAAGTTTGGAAGCCACTCTTTTAAAAGCAATCTGTTAAGAAGTCTCCAGCAGACAACTCTGGCTGATAAACCCTGCTGATCTCTATATTCTTCATGCTGATTTATAAATTACTGTTAAATTACTGACCACATGCATCCAGAAGTACGTGCCCCAGTACTATGTTGGAAACTACTTCATAAACCTCATTCAGAATTATGGTAATTCCAATCCAAGTTTACCAGTGTTATATCGTTGTATTTATTGTATTCGTTTCTTATGTCACATAAAATATGACACCCTGACCCAAGAATAATGGGAAAAATAAATTAGATTAACACGTCAACCAAAAATTTCACTGGTAGATTCCATGTGCAAGTCTTTGATAGCGAAGTGACTTGCGTTTGCTCACTCATGCTCTCTCGCCCCACTTTAAGTATTTAAGACCAGCAAGTTTTACAAAAATTAAATGAAACTTCTAGGTATTTGGCACATAAATGTGTGAGAACAGTTTTAAAATCCCAGACATGGATTATACTGCTAAATGGAAAGAAGGCCTAACTGTTGTATTCCGTTGCTCCTTGCACGATGCTTGTGTTCACTTAAATCTTTACATTCAAAATCACTTACCCAGTTGTTAGCCTTACAAATTTGCAACTTATGTGTAGCCAGTTTAGTCCCTGTAAGTGTTTCAGAAGTGAAACAATAAAGCAGACTCCTTCCTCCCACAGAAGTAGTTTGCTTTAACATGGACCAACTGAACTAAATGTAAAAGTGAAACTTTTCTGGAGCGTATGCACTCAAAAGCCTTGCTGATGCCCACAATAACTGCATGTGGATCTTTAAAATGTATTATTTTTCACTGAGTGAATTTATATAGTATGCCTATTTTTCTATATTAGTGTGCGATAAAGGTATCTTTAGCATGTGATAAACACCTGGGTTTTTTTGTCTGACTGACTCCAAGCATAACACAAGCATAGAGAAAATGGTCAGCGAATGAAAAAATAATTGCACCCAATAAAAGCAGTAGCAGCAGAGCTGACTAATATGAGGCAGCATCAGGTTTCTTGTGCAAACTGAAGATATGCTTTTTGCATGCAGCTCTGAATTACACAGATGTTATCTTCCAGAGAAGAAGTCTTGTTGAAGACTTGTATTGTTAAAAAACCTTTGAGGGGTCCCGTTCTTGGATAAGGATGCAAAATCCTTCCTTATCAGGTAATCCAACGTGCCCCTGAGCACACTCATGTTTGTAGTGGGGAGAGTTCTGACTATACAGTGTTGTATTGCATGGAGCAATACACAACATTTTTTAAACATTGTGAAGGGTTTGGAGTACCTGGGATGTGGCCAAGGGTGAAACAGAAACCTCTTTCTCATACCCCAGTTCAGTGAGGTTCAGAGAATCCCTAGATCTTGCTGATGTGAACAGAAGGTAAGAACTCCCAGTAGGTCACAGGAAGGAGACCTCAGCTACAGAAAACATAGTCAAGCTACTCGAGTTCAAAAGCAGTTTAGCATGGGCCTCCATTAAACTATACAGTCAGAGCCCTTTGCCAAAAACAGAGTTAAAAGTGAAGGGATTTTTCTACAGTTCTAATATTTACAATTATTTGTACATATGTACATATTTATATATTTATTCATACCTGGACAATGTGATGTTAAAGGGATAATTTATAATTTACAAACAAAACATTTTAAAAATGTATAATTA
This sequence comes from Harpia harpyja, assembly GCF_026419915.1. NCBI lineage: Eukaryota > Metazoa > Chordata > Aves > Accipitriformes > Accipitridae > Harpia > Harpia harpyja. Next base: position 61,667,877 of record NC_068941.1, on the reverse strand, counting down.
TACCATGAAAAAACCTTTTTTTATTGCTTGCCTTCCAGCCTTATGCTCATAATCACACTATTGCACACGTCTCCATGTTACATGGAAGATCTACATTTATATATAAATATATATGAAAATAAGGATATTTTTATTTTAATGTTCTGAATAAAGTGCTCATTTTTTAACTACTGTTGATGAGAAAGGTTTAATCTGACGGTTTAATTAGAGGGACTTCAAGGGATACACACCTTGTCCATGCTTCTCCCTTTCATTTATAACTTACAAAATGTCTTTATTTTACCGATGTCAACTCTGTCTTAACTATTAATTCTATTCATAATATGCATTTGTGACCTTGGCATCTCTACTGTCACACACAGTACAAAACAGAATCACATTAAAAGCAAAGAAAAAGCACGAAAATAAAACAGCAAATGAAAGCAGTGTTTCTCTTTGTTGTTTTTAGCACATTTCCATGTCTTAAGATACTCTTTTATTTGATTTTAGAAATATTTGTACAACTTTGTTAAACTCTGAACATATCTATTTTATGCACTATACTCAAGTACTGTACAAAACTGCAATAAATGACACTATACGACTACATATGTCTCTAATAGAAGACATCATCATAAAGGTGTATCTTTTTTTTTAAAGGTCAACTAATAACTGCTAATGTATGTGTGAATCAAAATATTTTTGATTGGCCAAGTATACTAAAATCTAAATAGAGTACACAATTATTACTTATGTCATGATTTACCAGGCCTTTAGGGGCATAAAGAATCTTTGCAAAGGCTCAGATGAAAAACAATTTTACTGATCAGTATTAAATGTTCATATAAAATTGCAAATGGCAGCTCCAATTTTGTTATATTTGTGTATATGAAATACAGTTGATACCTACTGATGATGCATGACCTTTTATTAAAAAAATAACATTCAAATCTTAGCAAAACCATTTCTAGTATACAAAGTTGTAAAGTTATGTCAGCGAAATGTAAAGTTGCAATTTACAAAAGCAGCAGTAAATTTTATTATATGGACAATTTCCTGAACTTAAATCATGGTTCTTGTTTCCCTTGAAAACAATGCTTTCTGGGACAAATACAGGTAAATATTTTAAAGGCAGGTTTTAGGATAACATTAAGCAAGGAAAAACAGTGTATTCTATTACTGATACACTTAACCCTGAAAAATTTCTGAATGCTTTTATGAACCTGACAATAATCCAATTAAGAACAAAATCAAAAAGCAAAAAAACCTCAACTTTGCTGAACCAGACAACCTGGCTTAGCAACATCAAATCAATAAAACACTGAAAACAATAAGAATTTCACTAGCGGAAGTTGGTTGATATTGGAAATTTGATTAACACTTGCTTTTCCCTGAAATCAATTAGAAGACTTTATTAACAACTTCAAACAGGACAGAAGTAAGAAACTTGTGGCTTTTGCCATATAGTAGTCTTTACTACCTCTTCAGCCTAACTAGTATCCAGAATGTTTGTGAACAGCAGAACTGTACGACCTCCGTACTCTGTTATGTACATGGGTACTGCTATTGTATGAAACAATTACACCTTTTTAAAAAAATCACTTTTTTAAATGACAGTTTCTTTCATTAAAGTAGAATTAGTTACTTTATAGAAAAATATTTTAACTTTAAATTAAAAAAATACTGTTCCTAAATAATTATGTAGGACCATATCTTCATTTCATTGTACGGAGAGAATATAATTCTGTATATTTGAATCCTAGTTTAAGAGAACTCCCCTGGGTATAACTTTTAAAGAGCTGGCTATATTTGCCATGGGTGCTATCTGTTTACAGACCCATGAATTAACACTGTGTCCCTCCTTTGGAGATACACAGATAAGACATCTATATACACTCTGTACATAATGGTTCACAGATTAGCAGTTATTAGTCGTACTGTACATAGCGAACAACCTATCTGATTAGAATGATGCTTTAAGTCCTCAGTGCAATTCAGCTTTTAGGTTGATGGCGCAAAGCCAAGTAAGACAGGCTCCCTGTTTAAATATGTAGCCCAATACACTAAATTAAAAGTACCAAATAAGACTGGAAACACTATTCTAGACATTCTGTCAATTTTGCTAACACTGTTGAATGTCTTCTTTGCTTCCTGTGGCTTCGCTTCTGGTTTTGCCTTGTTGGGTTCTGCAGTTGTAGCACTCTTGGAGATGGTTGGTAGCACTGAGTCCTTGGTAATATTTGGAGCATAGTTGGCAACAGCCACTGCATAGGCATTGTTTTTCTTAATGACAGACGCTTTTTCTTTTTTCTATTGGAAGACAGCATGAAGTTAAATATTTAATGTGTATTTGCCAGAATAGTCTTAATAAAACATCATTTCAAATGTAAAAGAAACAAATGAGTATGTGTGAGTATGTTAAAATAAATACCAGGAATACCACACTGATAAATTCAAATATAAAGACAGACACTTCCAGTCTATCCAAAAAGAAGGTACAGGTAACATAAGAATGCTCTAAAAACATGGACTCTTGCACCATCAAATGCCTTACTGGAGTTATATGAGGCAGGGTCTGTTACTGCAGTTTTAAGGATAACTGGAAAAGAGTTGGTCTTTCTTGAGCTGCTTTGTACCTGGCTCCTTACAAGAGAACTGCAAGATCTTTACAGTGTTCTCTGTTAAGAGAACTAGAAGGAGTGAATGGGTGGACTGGGAAAAAAAGATTACCTGGCATTGTAATAAAATTAAAATTAGGCCATCTTTCCCACATAAATCTAGCATCATTATTATTTGAACATCTCATAACATACCACCAATAAATAAAGGAATTTCAGTAATGGTCTACATTTTTAAGAGATTCTGGAGAAATATGTGTGTGTTTACATGTATATATGCATAGACACACACACAGAGGTCAGAAAGAGACTGCAATTAAGAGAAAGAAATACTCCAGCCTGGTACTTGGAGAAGTGAGCTGAGAACTAGCCCAAGAACTATTTCTGTTTTTCAGAAATTATTGTTTAAAAAATGCATAACAGTAATGAAAATGGGGAATAGAACCTAAAAAGTAACAGAAGATAAGAAAAATGGGATGGAATGACAAAAAATGTAATGAAGTTCAGCAAAGGGAAATTTAAGTCCTGCACCTGGAGAGGAATAACTCCATCCACCAGTGCAGGTTGGGGCTAATAGGCTGGAAAGCGGCTTTGCAGAAAAAGCCCAGGGGGTCCTGGTGGACACCAAGTTGAACTCAAGCCAGCAATGTGCCCTCACAGCAACGAAGGCCAACAGCCTCCTGGGCTGCATTACAAAGAGTGTTGCCAGCAGGCCGAGGGAGGTGATCGTTCCCCTCGACTCAGCCCTGGTGAGACACATCCAGAGTGCTGGATCCAGTTCTGGGCTCCCCAGTTCAAGAGAAACATGGACATAATGGAGCGAGTCCAGCAAAGGACCACAAAGATGATTTAAGGCCTGAAGTGTCTGCAATATGACAGGCTGAGAAAGCTGGGACTGTTCAACCTGGAGAAGAGAAGGCTTGGGGGGGAATCTTATCAATGTCTATAAATGTCTGGTGGGAGAGAGCAAGACCAGACCAGACTCTTCTCGGTGATATCTGGCAGAAGGACAAGAGGCAATGGGCACAAATTGAAATACAGAATATTCCACTTAAACATACGAAAAACCCTGGTTTACTGTGAGCGCGACTGAGCACTGGAAGAGGTTGCCCAGAGAGGTTGTGGGGTCTCCATCCTTGGAGATATTAAAAAGCCATCTGGACATGACCCTCAGCAACCGTCCCTAGCTGACCCTGCTTGGAGTAGAGAGAAGTTAAATCTGATGAACTCCAGAGGTCCCTTCCAACCTCAGCAATTCTGTGTTTTTACACGATTGTGTATGTTTTCAAATGGCTAAAGTTCAGCCAATAGCAGTCCAATGGAGATGCTATGTCTATAGATAGATACAGGGATGTATAGGTAATGAGTATAGGTAATGAGTATAGGCTTGAGTTTTTAGACATATGTATATAGGTACACAGACTAGCTCTGCAGTAAGACTGTAATGGTATAAACTGATTCACAGTTTTACAGCAATCCCAAACTAAGGAACTTCTAATAACCTACAGGAAAGAATAGAAGGATTGAAGTTTCTCAGGAAGCAGGGGCCTCCATATATAATTTAGAAGCATGCAAATATCAGATTCAGTCCATCTCTTCCACAAAATACAGAATTAAACAGATGAAGAAACAGTTAACTTCTGGGTTTTATAAGAAATCATCAGTTGTTGGTTTGGTTTGATTTTTAATCTAATGGAAGTGGCACAAGTGAGGGCATTCTTGTGACATTTCTTATACAGGTGCATTCCAATTTTTTACTTCCACTGGGAGGCATCTACCCGATTTCCAATTTTGGTTTTAAATTAGCTCCAATTCGATATTTATCAGGGCCATCTACAAATCCTGCTAAGATCTTCGTAGTTATATGTTGTGTCCCACATACCTTGTCTCAGGAGATGGTGTCACATAAAAAGAAACTCTGGGATTGGGTGGGAACTCAGCATTGTTCCTTATTGACTGCAGTATGAAAAAGGACTGATCAAATATGTAGCTTGTCCCTGCACCTGCTTTCCTGTGAGACAAATTCCATGCTGACAGCACTTAAGATGGGAATTTCCATATAACATGAACACACATGACTGTCACTGAGGAAACATATTTCACTTTATTTGGTGAAGGGTAAGCCTGGCTTTAGGTGCACAGATGCATTCAGCAAAAATAAGAGCAAATTACCAAAACAGATTACAAGTTGAACACTCTGATCTATAAATCCTTCCTTTCAGAGAGACTTAGTGTGTTTTTAAAAGGTATCTGTAATATCATTAATGAGACCTGCATAATAAAAATGAACCATATTTTTGTATGAGAAACTATGAATAAGATAGAAGTTTATCTTTTTGTTAAGTCAGTTTGAAGAAAATAGAGAACTAGACATGTGAATAGTATATAAATCTTAAAATGGAATGGCTGATTTTGTCATTCCTAGGGAAGGAATACTACCCAGCTGTTAAACAGCTGCCCCACCTAAGATCATGAGACAACACTGTTACATTAATTTAAAGGAACAGCCAAAGGATGACTGGAGAGTTTGTAAGGGCTCCCTACGTTATTACAATGCCAGGGCAATGTGCCAGTCTGAAAAGCTTCACTCATGACATGCTGATAAACTTGTAGTGATTCGGTATCTTCCTCTAGCATGAGGGAACAGATCCTGAAGCTATGGATGGTTTATGCCCTTCCAGAAGCCACAGGGAATTATAAGCAATGTACTCATTTCCTCTAGTTCTCCTTTACCATTAACTGAAAATGCTTCTTTATGCATTGTGCTTTATGCATTCAAAAAGTGCTGAGAAACCATCAGCTAATTAAACTTTGCTTCACATCTACTATAATCATCTAGAAAGCAAATAATATTCTATCCTATTTTAAGGAGAACCACAGAAATCAGAGTATCCTTTGTCAGAAGAAATCCTTTTCCATTGGTAGAATCAGGGACTGGGATAGGATAAAATTATATAATATAGTATGTCAGTCAAAACAAGAAGTCAGCTTTAACATTTGTTCTGTGTTATTAAAATCATAAACTGTAAAGCTTGACACAAATTTAGGCATATCACCAGTTCATTTTGTTCACAAAATATGAAACTCTATCAGGTTAAAATTTCTTTATGCTATCACACCTACACTACTATTAATACCAGAAAATTAAGGCATGACTGTTTCTGTGCACTCAGAGCACCAATACATCATAGGTGAAAAAGTACTCAGAATTTTGTACAACTGCTATTTAAATTAGTTTAAAAATTAATGTCTACATATCATTAGGGATAAGTTTCAGAATACTCTAAATGTTCATAACCTCTAGATTTTATTAATAGTTTTCACATATAGGGGCATTCCGCTGTTGTTCTGATCCTTAGTAACTAGGAAAATTAATACACATTTTATCTTTCTCTAATCTTTTTTTATTTCCAACTCAATTGGATTAAATAATAAAAAAGTGATCAACCAATATAATCTGGATTAAATTTTCTGAATAACCAATAAACAGTTGTATCTGAGGAGTCAAAAAACAAGTCAGACAGCTCCCACCATAAAAAAACAATGTGCTTTATAACTAAATCTGGATTATTGAGACCAAGTGAGATTAGCTACATCAGGACAGATATATTTTTGTTCAGAACAGAAAATACATCTACATTCTTTTGATCTGAAGCATCACATTTTTTTTATATAGCCAATTTTATCAAAATAATATATTACAGCTGGTTTAGTGCAATTGACTGGAAATAGGGCTATTTCCTTAGGACTTACCTTATCATTCACTACACTTTTTCCATCCCAGGCCCATCCTCGTTTTGTGAAATAATTTACAGTTGCAAATTCAATTAATGCAGAGAATACAAACGCATAACAAACGGCAATAAACCAATCCATAGCTGTTGCATATGCTACTTTGGGGAGTGAATTTCGAGCACTGATGCTCAGTGTTGTCATTGTCAACACAGTTGTTACTCCTGCAAGGGGACAAAAAAACAGCATATCAACAATTTTACTTGGATTTTGATTGTTAACAAAAATACAAACCAAAAATTATTACAGTATGTTTGTGAAACACAATGAAAATTTGCTTATCTAAGTTGGTGACAAACTGCCAGAACCATATTAGAGCCTGCATCTGGAGTTTCCCTTTAAGTATTTTAGCTCAATTTTGTTGTCTAAACTCTTTTTCAATCAGCTGAAGATTTTACTTACAAATGATAGATATTTTTTATTTTTTTTTTTTAGCTATCAGGACAGGTAAGGGACAAAATTAACAATTCCTTAATGGAATCATAATATTTTGCAGCATTACAGTAATAATGATTAATATGTTAATGTTTGGTGGCTGGCTTCACTGCAGTGGCTGCAGGTCTGGCACCCATCTTTACTGACAGTACTGCACAAATTGACCTTTGCTATTAGAAATAATGATTTTTTTTTTTTTGGCCAGTAGCTGTCTCACTAACCATCCGGTGACATAGTTGAAGACATAACAGGTTAAGTTTTCATTCAGGTAACATGGATTTCTTCTAGAACAGCATATTGACCTGAAATGCCGGATTATTATAACTGTGTATTATGTATCATAAAACAAGACTTCATGATCTGGGAAGATTGTTCTTTCACTGTGGCAGTTATTAAAAGCATTTTACAGTACTTTGTACATCATGAAGACCCAGTAGGAAGCCAGGAATTATACTCCAAAAAATCAGAAAAAAGAAACAGGGGAGGAAAGGAAGAGAAGAACAATTTTCTGAATCAGTTTTAGCAGGCAGAAATCCACAGCCACAAATGCAGTCTCCATTCCTTAAGTAAATCAGTTTTCCCACCTCAGGCTGAATCACACTTAGACAAACTGAACTACTCCCTTTGTGGCACACCATTAAATACTTCACCAGAATGAAAAGCAACGCAAAGTGATATACTTAGCACAGATCAGCAAACCTACACTCCATTATGACAGGCAAAGGAGATGCCATGGCAGAAATATTAGTAACAGCACATCACAGCTTCAACAACTACACACTCATAAAATTGCTGTAAGAGGATGCTCAAGAGAAAGTAAGCACTCTCCCTAAGCCAGATCCTCCACTGTCAGCAATCTGTCCCTTGGGTTCTGCAGGATTGACCTAGCTCAGATTTTCCTTCTGCTACAAGAGAAGCATTTTTAACCACTGTGTGAGAGGGAAGAGAGGCAGCAATTACACCTACTCAGACCTCTTCAGGCTTTGCAATTTCCATCCCTCCTGTAAAGAATCTCCACCTCTGAGGGTGCTACATAGGATGACAGAGCAAAGCTAAGTGGACTCAGCCTCAGCACTACTCTCCCTTGATGCACTTCCAAATGCCTGTGCAGCAGGGAAAACAAGGCACAGAAACATCCTCCTGAGTCACACAGTATCCAGATGCCTTAGCAAATATAATTCTCTAGTTGCTATTTTTCAGCCTCCATAAACTGAAGAAGTGGATTTGGTCTGGAATCAGCCGTGACAGCGTTGGGATCTACTAGCCTATACAATGAACAGGAAGCAGCTATCATATGATATTGTATGAAAATGTGTAGACAATATATTTTGTAAAGAACTTATTCTCTTGTAACACTTACACAACATATGGCTTAATTATTTCCAGCACCTCAGGGAAAAGGCAGTCTATCATACATACAAAATTATCACATGCAAATTTTAACACCAGTCCTGAGCTGCAGATAAATCATTTTAATTATACAGAAGTATCAGTAAAGTGATTGTTTCTGAGAGATAAGGTGACCTTATCCACATGTAAATATACACAGTTGCTAAGGTACTGTTCTGCTTAAGTCCTACCTTTTAGAATAAACTAATCTTCTGGAAGCCCCATTGGCTTCTTCAGAAACCTAATTTAAGATTAACTGCTGACCTTTCCTAGTCTCAATTAAAACATCATGAATTTACATCCTGTATCTTGCTACCAGCTGACAATTTCTCTAAAATGTTCAGCAAGCCACACCACTTTGTGACCCAAATGCTAATCAAACAGCACATTGTCAGACAATTGCCAATGCACTTTTATTTATTCCTTCACTCTATAAATTCAGTGATGTTCAAGCTACCACAGTCATTTAACCTGAATTGAGTGGGAAAAAATTGGACAGAAAATTTAATCTGTGATACCTGTCAGTTTAAGAATCTCTAGTATTTTTATACTTGCTATTCTTCAGTCAAAAGACAGATGATTTTGCACATTATAGTTAATTTGAAAAATCAGTATTATCAAGTCTTCTTTACAAAAAAAGGACTGAATGGAAATAACCTGCCTCCTTGTTACTGCTAAACCTGAGAGGACTGAAAAATTATTAATGTCGAGGAATATGGTCAACCTGTAAAACAAAATACATTTATTTCTCAAAGATTTACCTTAAAACCCCACAAAACCCATACACTGACCAGATGAAAAACATTCCTCATTGCATTATCTCATTCATAACACTAGTGAACTCAAATTGGTATAAAAAACAGTGAATAGATTGTCCCCTACAATGAGGTAGTCAAAATATTAGAGGAAAACAATCTTCCCTCCTAAATCATGTACCACTCTGAACAGCCTAAATAATTTAAGAGGCTACGTAAAGACTGCATGATATCTCACTATGATGTAGAAAGACCACAGTTTATATACAGGTCAAGAACTATCTTCTATAGCCTAGCACCCAGCAGATGTGGCACTGAACGGGTGCCAGAAGGACATGGACAGGTATCATCTTGTAAGCGACCATAAGCAGTCATCAGTTTGTCTTTAAAAAGGATCCAAAAAATAAACTGTTGGCATTTCCATTCTCCAAAGAGGACCAAGCATTTTATACTTGACAGTAAATATACCCCTACATCATTACAACTTTTTTTCTTAGCATCATATGCCTATAAAAGCTAAATATCTTCTTTCACTACAGGTTTATCCATTCAGGCCAAGACTGGAGCCATTTGACTGCCTAGGATTTTTTTTATGGTGCTGTTTTTGAAACAGCATCTGCTCACTGAAGAGAGGATATCCATCTCTAGGGCTGTAAATTCAACACTTTTCACTGGCACTAAACTTATATATGTGGAAAATACCAGCTCTGTCATATTTTGGATTCCAGAACAGATGGATACCATTCAAGATGTGTTTAATTAGACAGCCAACTTTGGGCAAACGATTTCTGTCACTCAACAGTATAGAGCACTGCCACGCAACAGCCGAAGAGGTAAACTGAAAAAACCAGAAATGCCTAGCTAAAACCATACAGTGGAAATTGGAAGAGCGAGTACATAAATATTAGAGTTAAAATCTGTCATGATGACTAGCTTATGCCCACATTTGTGTGCAAAAGTCAGGCCACTCCTTGACAGGGACAAGTTCTTTTGGACCCTAATTTCACTCTTGTGTATCAACTGATTTTTCTAATCTGAACAGATTTTAGTCAACTAAATCATGTCCTAGCCTTCTTGTGTTAGAATGTGGACATCTCCTTTGCAAATGGAAGTAAAAGGCCTAATTAATGAGTTACCAAAGGACATTTCTGTAACAAAAGAGCTACTTCAGTTTTGCAAATAATTTGTACAAAATGCTTAAAATGTGTTCCATTTCTTATAATGTCATGCTACTTGCCCCACAATTTTATCTTTTCATCACAGCACTTTGCAAAGATACAAATAATGGTTGAAGAACATATCACAAAAGGATTGATCTATTACTTTTTTTATTAGGGAGCTAATTCCATTGCTCTATTATTTAACTTTTTCTTTTTTCTCAACAATAATTGCAAATTAGGTAATTAGATCACTCAACCTGGTCCAAAAGCTGAATAGATTTATAAATACAAATAAAGAATGCATAAAGAAAAGACTGTTGTGTCTTTTACAGAGATACAGATTACTACTTCATTTTTTCACGCCAGGAGTAAACAGTTGGAGGTCTAAAGAAAAGCTTAAAAATTCTGGAGAGAGTGTAATTTTAAAGTATTATACCATAACATTTGGCTACACACCATACTGTTTCTTCTTTACTTATGAGTATGTATTACTTGAGAATACAATACAAAAGGAGCACACATTGATTCTGCTTAGATACCGGGAAGTAAGTCTGAACAACCATTGAGAGAAAGATTGTAGAAAATAGCTCAAGTGCTCTGTCTACCCTTTTTACTATAAGAATAACACAAAAGGCCAGAAGCCTTTTTAAATAGCATGGGAGGCCAAGGACCATAACATAGTCTATTTTCAGAAAAGTTACAGCCAGTCAGTCAGTTAAGCTACATATACATATCATGAAGTCGGTGCTCATGTTGCTTCCCTGTACAAATATTGAGCAATGAAACAGAGTTCCCCATCCATCGACAGCCAGGCTAATTCCCAAAGCTGAACAGCAAGTGCTATTCACCCAAGCTCCAGTAAAAGTTGCATGTCATTATGCCACTGTTGGAACATGAGCTAGTGTCTTGGCACACCACTGTGCTGAGAAGACATATTAGTTTGTTTGCAGCCAGCTCAGTCTCTAACTAAGGGCTACACTTTTCCCACTAGGCTTGCCCACTGCCTACCACTAGAGTGCTATGTCTACAGCCAGCAGAAATTCCCAATTAAGAAATTATAGACTGAAAGTTGTGAGTGGTGGGATATCACAAAAGGTAATCTGCAGTATGTGAAAGGAGAAGTAAATACAGACAGCTGAGATTTTTTTCAACAAAATGGGAGAAGGTACCTTGTATATTCAGAATTGTTCAAAAGGAAGGGTCTACATTATTCAATTCCCATGTAAAAATAACCAGAGGACAGATCTGAACTCTCTTGGGTTCCCCTTTTTGTAGTCGCACAATAAAATAGTCTGCCTATTTCAGGTCTAAATGGCTTTTTACTTCAAAACGTACTTTAATTAACATAGGTTCAGAAAAGATAAACTAAGAACAAGCAAAACACAGGTATAGGAATGCAGCATAAGAATACAATGATCACAGAGAACAGAGTCCTGACAAAAGAACATAGCTATGTGAATTTAAAATTCCGCATCTTGGACGATGTACTAAAAAATATGACAACTACTAATTTTTGTTCTTGCCTGCTTCGGGTATCAAAGAATATGTATCTAACTACATTCATTTTAACATTCTCATTCCTATTCTGTGTGAGTTAAAACACATAGATAACTGTAGCATGAAGAAAACTAATTTCTGATTTTTCTGTCACCTGCATCTAATGCTGCTATTCAAATATATGTGATGCTTCTAAATGTTATGACCCATTAAAAATGAAGCGAGAATTCAATAAGCTGCACAAGATTAGTTTTGCTAATATTGTTGACACTAAATGCGTAACAATAAACACATTACTAAATGAAACAGATTGTAATCTTGCACTAAATGAAGGCATTATGAACCAGGCTTATTCTCTTTCGTTAAAAATGCAATCAAATGCTTTTCAAACTCATCTGCTAGAGAAAACACATTCAAGACTTATTTAATTAATGATGATAAAACTTTCTTCTTCCAGTAATTTAAAGCAAAGTTGAAACAATATAACATTAGGCCGTAATTCATGTGGGATAGCTTAGGTCAACAATATTAAATAGATGCCATAAAGGAAAGGGATTAAAGAGCTCAACTATAAAAGAAGCCTCATTATACCAAGCCCTTAATGTTAACCTAGAACTTGAAACTACGTTGCAAGAGAATAGAAAGGGGGAAGAAAAGTAACTTCTTTCAAACATGAAATAATAAATGCTAAGTGGTGCTTTGAATAACTGGGAGTTATGTTTCTTTGAAAGGAACGGTACTCCAGTAATTAGCCCTTTCCAGGAGTTTGTAGCTCTCAAGAAGGTACTTGAAATAAAATCCTCATTGATTCTGAAAAACACTTTATCAAAACTAATACTTTCTACTTAATCATATTTTAATATTGATATATTTATTATACCATGCAAAGATGAGCATCTAGCAAGTGACTACACCATATAAAAACTAAAAATTAAGTATGATCAATAAAAATGTAAAGCAAAACCTCCTGCAATTTTTATATTCCATGCTGGAAGTAGCTTGTTTTAAATCATGACATTAACTTAGCTGTAGTATGGGCTTCATGTGTCACTGGGTGGAGTCTACCAGTAAGTACCACCCAAGTGAGACCTTGAGTGTATCTGCCCAGCTCTAACTGTCAAGATTAATTCCGTAGGAGCCAGAAAACAGTAAGAAGCAATAGATGAACTTTGTTATGAAACTGGCTAACTTCACATTTTTGTAACACATGCAGGCAGAAGACCAGAGGGTATCAGAAATCCCAGTGACAACTACTGCCAGTAGGTATGGAGGAAGACTGGGAGATTCGCCTGGGGCTGCATGATAGCTCCTCAGGGGACATCCAACCCAATGCAGAAGGCTAAGCCTGAGGTGCAAATGCTGTATGCAGGGGCTAGGCTGCTCCATCAGGCAGAGCCTGAACATGTCTTGTTCCCCTGGGTTCAGGGTGCCCATCTAAGATGGCCTGGAGGGGATGGAGCCCTGACCGGTCCATGAGGTGCACGTCTGTGTGGCAGAAATAAAATACTATCATAGAAATTGCTATCTCCTCGATATACTCACTGTGCTTAGTAAACAGATTTCAGATTTTATGTCACTGGGTGGTGGTGTTCTGTTCTTGCAGCCATCCTACCCAGTTCCCTCAAGACACCCTGAAACAGGACACTGTTCATTATCCATATATGGATAAACCCCCAGGAGAGTAAAGCAGCAGGCTCCCATGCAGATATTACTTATTTCAAAAAAACATAAATTAAACAATAAACTAAATCAAGAACAAGAAAGAGGTATGCACAAAGGGACACAACATTTCAGGAAAATTATCCTAATGCCTTGTTACTGATGTAGTGCCTTGTTACCAATGACACAGTAACAGAAAGTGCATTTTAGGAAGAGAAGATGTGAGACTTTTTTTTTGACAAACCAGTTACACTGTCCTAAATGTATACGAGGGGGTACAGAAAAGGGCAAAGACAGACATATAGAAGGATTTGACAGTGTACTTGCAAGGCTGGAAAACAGGAATGTGCATTTCGATAAGCAGAAATGGATAAATTCACAGAAGATTTTGAAGAAAGAAAAAAAAAATATCTGCCTGATAACTGCCTGGGAAAACATGGTAGAATTCTGGTCCCATTAAAACCACTGACCCATTTCATCTGACTTCAATAAGGCTCATATTCAAACCTGCAATTTTCACGATGCTTTGCGTGGCATTTTCTCTACCAGGAGAGACAGTAGAGTGCTTTGTTGTGCATCATACTTAATATGCATTCGAGTTTGGCCTATTTTTTGAAGAGCGCATGGTGTTTACTGATGACTAATCACGCGATTTTATGCAGCATTTCTGATGGCTGATTCCACAAAGACATTACTTTCATTTTGTTGTGCTAGTCTGTTTTTCTTTAAAAGCAAACAAATTAAAAGCACTTTAAGTAATGCAAATAAGAATGACATTTGTTACTTTGCTTTATTAAAGAGAGCAAAACCTTATTGTAAGAGAAACACCATTATTTTGCACTTCTGAAGCTGTTCGCTGCCTTATAGTACATTCCAGTATGAATTAGTGAGAAAGTTTTGCCCAGACCCCCAGAATAGTTTCTTTCAAAGAACTGCAGCTTGCAAAGTTTAACACATTCAAATAATTCAACAAATTCAAATTTAATTTGCTTAATTTACTAATATATTTAGAAACATGGTCATCTACCAAGTACCAAAATATTTGGATAATATCAAGGTAAGACATTTCAGAAAATAATCTAAAATTACTTTTTAAATAGAAACATTATATTCTTTTCCATTCTGTGAAAATTTTTCCTCTTAAAAGAAGCAAGGATATATGGACAGTTCTTTCCTATGTGCTAGTTTCCAAAACTTTGGGATTCTCAGGAGATCTGTAAGCTACACTAAAAGCTGTTTGGACTAGAAATAGTATCACATTCTACAAACATGATAACTTGAATGAAAAAGGCCTTTACCAAGCAGACTTCAGAAATGCTTCCTAACAGCTTCAGCTGTTGCAAACAAAGCTAATGCTACTCAGTATACTCACCAAAGACTGTCCTGGCAGGTACAGATTCTCTGTTCAGCCAGAATGACACTTGAGAGAGAATGACAGTCATGATACAAGGGAGGTAAGTTTGAATGACAAAATAACCAATTTTTCTCTTCAAGTGAAAATGAGCCGTCATTACTGTATATTCGCCTAGGTGCCACAAACAAACAAAGTACAATGAAAGAAAAGGTTATCATCTTAAGAAAGTCCATTTCTTTAGTAAAAGAAACTTTGACACATTTATGTGAACCAAACGTGCTAGGGTTAAATTGCATAGAACATATTTTGTAGTCAAAAGCATCCAAGAAAGTTTTTTGAGTACAACTACATCTTATTCCCACTGAACTCCAGTAAAGACCAGTGTTCAGGAACTTACAGGAACTCTCGTATGCCCTGACAAGAACTTCAGTTCTGCACATAAGCAACACTTCACACGAAGGCACCCTGAGAACTTAATCTACCGTCAGAAGGCAATCATGGGGGTCCATCACAGCCTGGCACACGTAGGAACACAGTCTAGAGTCTGGTAGACTAATCCAGTTTTTAATACCAAAAACATGATGGAAGGAAAAAATGGTTGAAACCTGCATGCTTCACCATTTAGTAGACAAAAAGTGTCATTTACCATATGAAATTAAATCATTATCCCAGTCTTGGGTTACAAACATTAGGATTCAAGACTGAGCTCCAGATAGCATTAAAAAACAGTCACTGGGGACAAGTCCACCTCTGCAATTACCAGTTACTTACTAACTTGAAAGAATCAGTAAAGTGCTGCTATGCGCTACTTGTACCATACATTAATAGACTATGCTTTATCTCTCACATTTTGCAGCAGTTTTTTTCAGTAGCCTTCTAACACCACCAGCAATGCTTATGGTCTTCATAGCCGAGTGAGTGCCTTTTTCTTCAAAATACCTTTTACTAACCTGTACTTGATTTAACTGTCTCTTTCCCAATTGTTTGGCCTAAAAGATCATACTGATTCAATCTTGAGCCATCTGGTGCCACCTGCACAGAATCTGAAGCATTGTAAGTCCAAATGTATGTCACTTCTGAGGTTGTGTATGCATCTGTGGGAAATAAGATAAAGTATTTTGTCAGCAATTTAAATGAAACAGCTTCCATCAAAACTCATAGAATTAGAAGAGCTACTTATTTTTCAAACAAAACCACCCCAAAAACTTAAAATGATACAGTAAAAAATATGTTTGGCCATTTAAAATAGCTTTACTATAGCATAAATGCCTATTGCAGCATGGGAACAGGGCACTCATTTGTGATCTTATTAACCACAATTTATTGCTATTTAATTACAAACAACTTCTCTTCTACACTGTTAAAAAACTTGTCAGAGATTAGATATTATATGTATCCTAAAACTTATGGTAAGCCAGATGAAAAGAACAACAATTTGCAAGATTTAGGACACACAACATTTTTGAAAATTCATTCCTATATTGTTCTGACTTTCCATTGTCCCCACTTTTGACTTTGGGAGTGTATCATCACAAGCATTTTGTTACTAGCTTAAATTCTTACCTAAATATGGGAAGCCAGGTTCAGTGGCAATGCCCTTAACAAACTTGTAGTGGCTCTGTGCCTTGCCCAGTGTACCCTCTTAAATTTCACTCATTGGCATTTTTTTTGTGGGACACGCTGACATTAAGCAGGCTGCTCTCTCAGTGCATTCATGATCAAATATACATTTAGCCTAGGGTCTGTCAAAATAAACTAGAATGAAAGCAAATCAACACTGTATTTTAAATAGCATTAATGCCTCTCCAGTAAGAAAGACAGAAAAAAATTGAGTATGTCCTGCAAGTTTTTCCAGTCTAATACTCTACTAACAAATGGAGTATGAAAAGAAAAGGGTAAACCACTGATGGAAAAAATCATGTGTTAATTTTGATTGATTGAGACAAGTACATTTTAAGTCTTATACCATAACTGTAGTGAAGTGAAAAAGAAAAGCAACATTTCTCCTTCGGCTGCAAACGTCTTCACTTGCGAAATCTCTGGAGGCCCAGAAAGAAGCTTCTTCATCCAACTAGCCATAAATTGCATGACTAACAAAATCTAGCAGGTGGGTAGCATGTAGAGATTTTTAACACTTCCCTTCTATCTTTCCAGCTTCCCACAAGAAGACCTCTGCTTTAATGCAAACCAGCAGTATTGCCAACTGCTGATTTGTCCCCACCCTCCCCGCTGTTGGCTAGACTTTTTGATAAGGATAAAGAAAGGCAATCTATTAAGCTACAGCTTCTCCAATACATTCGGTTTGACTTTGCTCTTATGTATAAAAAAGACCCTGAGACATTCGTACAGGCCAACGATCCTCCTAGCAATGTAAGATTAGCGGCATATGAAGAGCTGTGACAAATATATACCACTGGCAGACTTGCCTCGGCTAAACCAAAATCCTCAGGATTCCTGCTTATTTTCACCTCTATTCATCATTCAAATTCTAGAATAAAAGCTGAAAAATGCACAGTAGTCTAGAAATGAGTTCTGGGTAAAGAAATAAAATAAGCGTGAAGCCATTCAAAATGAACAGAAGTAGGAGTCCCCTGGATGTGCCAACAGGCTAGAGCACAGGTGCCTATGGGGGAAATGGAAGGCAGCTTTTCTAAAATCACATTGCTCACAGTTTGAATTCTCCTGTTTACTAGAAAATCAGAAACCGTGGGCAGAGAACAAAGAACAAATTAGCAAGCAAAAAAATCCCAATAAAATAAACGGAGGAAAAAAAAAAAAAAGAAACTGTTCACACAAAGTCTAATATACCTAGTCAGAAGGGTTTCTGACTTAGGAATGCAAATGAAGTCGTACTATAAAGTAGCCTCTTGGCCTAAGTATCAGCTTCATTATTATGGGTTTTTTTAAGTTTTTTTTGAGGCTACATATGAGTCTTTTTTCCTTCCACACCTTATAAATCAAACATGCATTGCTGCGTACATATATATATTTATTGTTAGTCAGTAGCCGATTTTGGCTAACATCTCTGGTGTTAGTTAAGCTATATTATGTATTATAAATATAATATTTTGGGGGCAAAAAAGGCTACATGATACAATTATTAATTCTATGATCTTTTATCTTCATAGGTAAGATTTCCCTCTAGTGTGGAAACATCATCAGAAACACAGGCTTGGTTTAGTTTGCTCCAAACTCCAAGGAAAAGGATATGTCAGGGTTATGGGGAGAGTGTGCACAGTGCTCTGACAATGTTCATCTGGTTCATGATGTCCTTCGTGGCAGCATATCACCTGTTTTGTAACAGCTGCAATTAATGTAAAATCAGTTGGAATTTAAAGGTATTAACTGGTTTCCTCAAAAAAACATTCCCTTTCCTGGGCCCAGCAGAGAACATAGGCTGCAGCCAAAGAAAAAAAGAAAACCTTTTAGTGTACAAAATCCAGGAAATATATATAACGTGATCCTATTTCACGAAGAAGAAGAAGAAAGGCTGTAATATAGGTAAATGAAGTTATCCTGCTGTTAAAACAATACTAGTGAGATCAAAGTCCACTGGTCTATAACACGCAGATGCGCTAATGAGCGAAATTTTTTATCACAAGAAGCCATTTGTTGTTGCCTTCATTGACTAAGAATGTAAAAACAAATATCATTAACAATAAAGAGAAAATAAATGTTTCATAAATGAAAACAAACATTCTTTGACGTCTTTAATCTGCTCTTCATTAATACTACACAGGCTACGTGCACCCAGGTCTGCATTCATCGGTATGGATTGCACTCTGGAATAAAAGTAGCTCAGTGCAGTGCTGAATTAGGTGCATAGCGTTTATTGTTAACTGGAGTCAAGAAAGCTTTAAAATACATTAGAAGACGCAACACTGAATAGAGAAAAGAGATTTCAATGGGTCAGGTTACACATTTTTTAGAAAGTACCGTCTTGTGTTTTAAACCTCTCATCTAACAACTTACTGAAACAAAGTCATGCTGAGCAATGTTAGATATTCACTAACCAAAGGCTATATTTCTCTTTATATACTTACAGCTGCCAAATTTCAGTGGGCATGAGTGAGCATCCATAGGGAAGTCCTCCAAGTGCATTGGACATTCGGCTTGGACTGTAAGCCTAAAAGGCAAAAGACCGCTATGGATTTAAGTCAGTTAGCAGGACAAGAAAATCAATTCCACAGAAATGAACAGAGTTCATGCTGATTTAGGAGATGAAACTGAAATGTTATATTAAACTAATTAAAATTTAAATCAGCTCTTGCTTCTTCCCTTTTATGTGTTCCTTTGGAAGGCATTGACTTATCACATCAAAAACCTAAAAGAGCTGACCTCAAAACTGTGAGCAAAGGCCATTTAAATGAAAATATAAATTATGTAACTGCAGGTTGTTAAGAACACTCATTTTCTTCTCATAATGTTCTGAGGTACATGTGTGATTATATGACTCTCAAAGGCTCATTACAAAAGCACATAAAATACAGTTAATTTGCCAAAGGACTGTGCTCCATAGTTTTCTGAATTTTTTTTTTTTTTACAGTTTGAATGGAAGATGTAGAAAAAAACCCATTTGTGTTCTTTCAAAAGATTGCTGCTACTCATTCTCCATGTTACTTGTGATTATTTTTATTTATGTATAAGCATGACAGTATGTTAACAATGCATTCACTTTTGCTCATTTTGTGAAAAAATCCCACCAATATCCCAGTATCAAATATGGGGATTAATATGCTAAAAAATAATTTTAAACAGTTTGAAGAAAGTTTTTGACAGACTTTTCTTTCCCATTATTTTTAATTAAAAAAAAACAAACACAGCTCTGTTTCTCCTTCCTATCCTGTAATTCTCCTCTAGGTAGAGATTTTTTTTCTGGATGTCTTTGTTCCTCTTCAGCCAGCCTCAAACATCAGCTACATTCTCTTGTACTCCCAGTGGTTCATAGTCACTGTATTCCCCACTATGTTCTCCTACCCTTCCATCCAAAAATATTCAATATTTCTATTCCCACACTCCACAGGAAAGTTTTTCTGAGGTCAAGGGGCAGAGAGAGAGAAGAGTCACCAAACAGCTGAAGGCAAAGGAAAGACCTGCAGAAGCCTCTGATATAAATCACAGTATCATTTTAAACAGAGATAAAAATGGCTGTTTAAAATCTAGACAATGAACAACAGTTTACACATTAATCTCATACCCTCAGAACCAACATACTTAAAGTCATGAAAATGCTTAGTAAATTCTAGCTGACATGACCCTTCTTACGTTCTTTAAAAAAATCCTTCATAATGGTTTCAAACAGTATTTCTTATTATTTATAGCATATGATTATAATACCTTCTGCAGGGAGAGAATTTCAGTCAGTTTATACAAATACAAGTTCAAATATATTCAAAAATACTCAATTTATTTCCAGCAAACTTTTCTCAACCTCTCCAACCACCACACCATTCAACATTATTAGCAGTCTACCCATCAACACTCAATACTATAAGGGTTTGGGTGTTGTATAGTAAATCAGGCTTAAGGGATGCTGGCATGGCTGCATGGAAAAAATTGCACGTTTGCTTTAGAGCTCACATTTTCTATCTTACTTAGGTTGGGGATTTTAAGTCTACATTCACAAACTCAATTTATTAAATATCCTCAAAGAAAAAGAAAGGAACTAAATCAAGGGTTTCTGGAAATTTGGATAAAAAATTTCCAAAAAACTCATATAGGTAACATTATTGCAAAAAGAGTAATCAAAGAAGAAATCAGTCTTAAAAAAATGCTGCTTATGCCTGTACATGATACTTATAATTTTTCATAAATTATTTTCTAAGCAAATTTAATACATTTTACCAGCTAAATGTTTCTCTTAGCTGCTAATCATCCACAGGATGCAAAAATTAAAAAGCTAAGTAAAATATTGTAATTAGATATAAAGAAAGTTATTACAGAGTAAGACATATTTTCCCTGTAGTTCTTGCTGGAAAGAATTTGAGGCCTTATTTCTTCTTCTTCTTTATTTTTTATTGCCACTGATCTTAATATATTTGCTTAAGGGCTCACATGGTCGGTACAATGGCTGCAGTAACAGGCAAAAGTCGTATACAATTTTAATTGTTCTAAGATGGAGTTGGTAAATTTTGAGTATTCTTAATAATTCTTACACACTGGTTCCCATCTGAAGGTTTCAAAGCACTTTACGCAGGTGGTCAGTATCTTTTGTTACATTATAGAGGTATGAAAACTGAGGAAGAAGTAGGAAAACTGATCTAACTCATAATCAGCCAATAGACTTGTAACAGAACTGGAAACAAAACATATGTTTTCCTAGCTTTCTTACCGCTGGGAGAGAAATGAAACAAAGGAGAGTCCTCGTGGAAACATATTTAATTGTTATTTGGAAAAGTAACATACCTGAAAATAGCTTGAGGAGAGAACAGATGAAAAGACTTACCTCATGGTGTACAAGAGAGTCCCATCATCTTGGATTCGTAGAAGCTTGTTTGGCATTGTCATGTTATGAGCCACTGACTTCTTCCCGTTGTGAAAAAATGTATCTGGGGTCCAGATTTTGCTGGCCATTAAGTTGTTCAATCGAAGAATGTTCATTGGGCCCTTAAACTTTAATCTCTCATCCTTCCATCTCTGACGGAAGAAAACATCTATTGTGTATTCCTGCAATGGAATAAAGATATGCTTTTTTTGACACAATGAAACATTCATCTGCTTTTTGAGGGCCAAAACAGAAAAGCTCTGGTTGCAAAAATTCTCTTGGTAAAATTGTCAAGGGAGAACAAACATCACATAAAATTGTGTAACACAGAATAATAAACAGGAAGTCAATTTATTAAGGGTATGACATTCTCCTTCATGACCGTTAGCTGTTGGTTGTATATCGAACCCTTCCAATATTTAGATTTCTGTACCTGATACACATAGTATGTGTGACAAGGGTAATTTCAATAAACACAGCTATTTTATGTTAAGAAGTAAGAAAAAAATACACAGAAGGATATTAAATAGTTCCTGCAGCAGATGCACCTGAAGGAGAGTAACCCAGCATTTCAAGAGCATGGAGAATGGCTGAAACTGAAAGGAAGGAAACAAGGCCACCCATAAAGGGTACAATATATCCAGGCAGACTGACATAAGGAAGATTTTTCCAAAGAGGAAAGTAAGGCTCTGTAGTGGTATGGATTTTATTAACAAAAGTACATAGGCAGGGAACAATAGCTGATGATTAACAGGTGACACACACTGCCTGCTGAGCTTTGATGCCTAGTCTTAGGAAGGAAGTACAGTCTGGAGAAAAGGATGCAAGCAAAACCAGACTGATGACCTAGACCAGATGCCTGTGTCACTCAGCGCTGGGTATCCCATCTGCTGGGTTTTGTTGCTGTTCTAAACAAACAAACAAAAAAGATACTGATTAAACATTGATAATGTAAATTCATCAACTAACTTCAAATTGGATCTGTAAATGGATTTAGTGGTTTGCTACTGTCAGCACAGCATATAAATTGGAAATGGAAGAGCTTTAAAACTTTGTTGGAAGCAAACTGTATTCTGTGTATTGGCAAATGCTATCTTGGTGCAATTTCAGCTTTGTTGGACAGGTGCAAAATGGACCCATGATTTCAAAATACTAGTATGTTACAACAGTCTGTACTATTGCAATTACTCTGCAAATGCTACAGTTTATGTAAACCATTTTTGAGTAAATTATCTTTGAATGGACAAGTCCTGGTAAAATTCAACCAATATAAAATATTCAAGTGATTTCAATATAAAAGTGATTTCAAGGAACTTAGCCCCCATCACTTTCTGCTAGCTCCCTTGTGTGCTGATTAAAAAGGCTTAAGTTTTTTCTCAGTCAATCATAAGGCGGTACAAAAGGAGTGCTGAGTAGACAGCAAGAAACGACAGCCCTTTTCAGCTCCTTTCATCTGTGAGACAAGGAGCTGTGAGGACCTTTTCCAGGTCAGGGCCAGAGGCTAAGACAAGCATGTGGAATAAAGGAAAGAGAATTCTGTTACCTGAAGGAGCATGGCAGGGGCAGGAGAGAAAGCAGTCATTAGGAACTGTGTCAGGTGCTTGGGGAGATCTTTTTGGAACGATGTAATGGGATACTTATAAACTAACCTGACAAAAACCACAGGTGCAATTTTTAGCTATATCAAGAGGTCTTACATTACTACAATACAATTTTGTCATTTTTCTAATTAAAATTATTGTTACTCAACCAAATATTAAATAAAACTAACAAAACAGTACACTGAAAATTAATTTGCTTGGGTTTCTTTAACGCCAGTTGCCATTTTCTCTAATAATATGTTAGTAAATATCTCTGAAATAAATACAGAATTATGCACTTCTAAAGCATGTATTTCTTTGACATTATACCTGATCTTTTACTGTCTCTCATCGCTGCCAGAGCCACTGCCTCGTGACAAGTAATCTGCCCATTTCTCTATGATAGATCACATTCAATTATCCTGTTTTATTTGTTGATGTATATGTTGTTTTATTTGCTAAATATTGTGTGACTTAAAATCCCATTTACAAATTCCAAGTTATCTATCAGTTCCATTGTAGACCACGGTAACTCACAAAACACATAAAATCACAGAGGATCAGGAGCAGCAGGAACAGTGTGCTTGAAGCAGGGGGAATATATGAAATCTGGCAAGAAATACCAGGTAATTCAAGGGAAACAACTGCCCTAAAAGCCTCCTTGTGGTTTCTGTCTGAGGGGCGCTGCCAATAAATCATTGCTATGTATAAGATTGATGTTTCAGGTATAAGGAAGTGGAAAGAGCCTGAGGGAGTAAGACTTTGAAATCCCGCTGAAATTCAGCAGAAGTGAGTGGTAAGTCCTACAGGTTCCTTTGACAAATATCCCTGCACATAAATAATTAGAATATAAATCTTAAGTTTTTGTAATGTTTCCATCAATAGAGAATTTCAAAGGTCCCACTGCTTCACTGTCTTCCAACATATATAAAAAGAATTACATGAGAGATAAAATAGAAAAAAAAGCAGACATGAAATGCCACTAAATCAAAACAGCAACATTTCAAAAAAACCACATCTGATGCATGGCAACTGCTTAGGAAGTGGAATAAGCAGGATAGAATCTGAGCTGCAGCCTTGAAAGATCCCACCAATAAATCTCTGACTGATCCACAGGTAATTCTAATCTCTCCATCCAATCCACGCTGGAAATCTTTATTTGCAGAACATACCATTTAGAAGATGGAAACAGGGAATAAACCAAGGTTTGGTGTGAATGATCATGAACACCTTCTCCTTCCATTTACCACAACAGTAATAAAATCTCACATAGTTCTTAAATAACTTATGTTTCTATAGACCTCAGTGCATTTTTCAAAGGAAGTATTGGGATCTCAATTTTGTTTGAACGGAAACCAAGGCACAGAGATGAAATTAACTTGTCCCGGTCCATTTACAGAGTGATTATGAAAAGCAAAATACAATCCATGCCTTTTGCACTCCAGTGCTATAGTCACTGATCCCATGTTCCCTCCTGAGCCAAATCTGTTCTACTTATGATGATGAATATCCCTTCATATTCATATAATATGAAGATTACCATACAAAACAAACGAAAAAAGAGGAAACTATTAAAGTATTTTGAATATAATCAATGCAATAAGAAGCCAGCATTTATCAAAAGATGCTACATAAAGATTTTGTAACTATTTCCAATTCCATATATGTACCACTTTGTGGTAAATGCTGTGTAATGTTTACTTTCTAAGCAAGACTAACATTCTGTTAGAAATGCAAACCTGGACTCTAGAAAAAAAGACTCAAATTAATACCTGATACTCGTTTCATACACTCTGCAGATATTCTCCTATATGAAAAAACCTGTGCTGTCTTTGGTCATTACCAAACCACTCTCCACTATATAGTGCAGTATCTCCACAAAATCACAAAAGCATACTTCCTGGACTACAAAGGACTCCTGTGATCATTTCTAGACAAGGAAATGCTTCCTCCTGATTTGTGTCTGAAATAGTGCTTTCACAGTTGCGCTCTAACACAGTACAATTAAACATAATCTTTCAAATATGTATTATACCAGCTTACATGAAATTTTAGGTACAGATGATGAGATTCTTACCACAGTGTTAAGAAGCACTTGAGCCTCTGCCAGTTCAATGTTCAGAAGAATAAAATGGTGAAGGAATTTCAATCTTCTTTTAATATGCAGTTGTTGTGCATAACAGTATGCACAGAAAAAAATACATTAGTATCTCTGGGAGAAGCTTTAACTGACCTGAGTATAAGCAATCCCTCCTCACTACATGACAGTCTCCTTTTTTGCTAGGCCAGACTTGTATGGGAAAAGTTCAAACAACAAAAAATGTACTCTCATCCTCTCAGCTAATGGTTGGCAGATTTTGGAAGTCTTTGCATCTGGATTAAAGATGGAAGTGTTCCAAACCTTTCAAAAATTGTGAGTGTCCATTAGCAAGCAGCATTGTCATGGAGCAGACTGAACATTTTATTAATCCATCTCTGGAACACAGCATTTTGTTTTCTGAATAGTTCAGGCCAGAGTTCCTCATTCCCTACTTGTAAAGATTCTTCTCAGTCAATTCTCTAAAAAAAGTTTGGCTTTTTCTTGACCACTGTTAAAGCCATTAATGGACACACATACACAACCATGAAAGCAAATTTTAAATACTGTAAAATATAAAACTTAAAAAAAGCAAATACAAAAAATTAAAAATAAGGAAAGGGAAAAAGGCACACATACCTTTTTATTAATTCCTTAAAGACAGTCAGAAATACTGTGGTTGATATATTGACGAGGTAAACACCTAAGATTCAGGGACCTGTATCTCACCTACCTAATATAGGGGCTTCATATTAATATTTATTTTTACATTACTATAACTTCTTAATTTTAGTTCTTAAAAAGCACATTCTTGGCGTCATATCTACCTTAAGGCAATGTGTAATTTTTCTTTCAGTTTAGCTTAAAAATATTAACAATATTAGTATGCAACTAGTACTGTTGAATACTAACATGGTTGGTATGCAAATAAGTATCAAAACCACTTCCATGAAAACCAAGAGGGAGTTTTAGACAGAAGACTCAAAAAAATGCGATTATTCAAAGCAAAATAATCTTCCCAGTATATGCATTCTTGCTATAATCTGATATTTGTGGGCTTGATAAGTGCAAGTTTGTGATGGAACTTCTGCAAATTAATTTACCAAACTTCCTCACTAAGCATTTGGATCTAGCTTTTTAGTGAATGCTGAAATTAGCTTTACAGTGGGAGGCTCAAATTGTAAGTTTGTTGTCTTGGTCATTTCATTCTCTGTGGGATAGATTTGTGCATGGTGTAAATGGCATACACAAGAGCTAACACACTACAACAGTCTGCAAAACCCCATAGTTCTTGAAGTATGCTGTTGTATGGCTTGGCTTTACCTAGGCCTGTCTACCAGACTGGACAAACAATGTTTCTACCATCTCCATCTCACTTTCTACTTACCTATTCTCTTAAAAAAAAAAAAAAATGTCTAACAGTATCAGTATTGAAAAGAGTTCAGGATGCAATTCTCCTCTCCCCCAAAACCCCTCAGTGCTCCAATCACAAACAGTGACTACTCACACTCTGTAAGAGTACTTCACTAGCTGTCTATCTAACATCAAATCTCACTGCACAGATGTATAAACTGAGTCCATTTGTTCTTTTCCAAAACTTACCTTCTGATGTGTACAAAACACAGAACATAGAAGGAAATAGCAGATGGCCAGAAATTCCTTTTAGGTCTTTGGGAGGTGTGGATCTTATACACTCGTGAATAGAATTCTTGAAAATATTCTGAATAAACTCCCTTATGAAGGAGAGTTGTGGTCTGAAACTGCACTATTGGTTATTTATTATGAAAATCCTTAACAGCCCTGTTAAAAACTTAAACACTATCCCATCACTGCATTTCAAAGGAACATGTACTCATTTTTAAATACTTTTAAATAAAAAGTAATGTCTGCCAGATATATACGACCTTTAATACTATAAAGAATATGTGGTATATTCCTAGGGAATTGTACTCTGATTCTCCTCTATTTGAAGAACTTATTTCAAGCCTTTCATTTCTGCTTCATCTGCCATCTTCAGTCATTTTTGTCTAAGCATTTAATCTAAACATGAAGTATTTGAAAAAAATCTGGAAAAAATGTGTTTAACCAGTTTGAATGATAGTGTCTAGGGAAGAGAATGTCTTCCTATTCATATCCGTTTATGAAAAGGACCTTCTCTGAATGATTTTCTCTCTCTTTCTTTCCATAGAACTGATGTAGAATGAACTCTGAGTCTAAAAAAAGCACTGAGGAGGGATAAGAGAGGAATGTGAAAGATACGAATAGGGATTACTTAGAAAAGAGACTACAGAATATTATTCATGCTGCTGTTACTGAAAATACGAACACTTCTTGTTACCTTTTTTTATTCAGACATGGAGAAAGAACAACCCTGAAACACAATGGGTGCCTGGTGCTAGGGACAGGAATCCAAACAAGAGGTACACCGAGAGCTAATGTCAGCGAAGGGCTTGGACACAGACTCTGAGAAATCAATCTCCAATATTGATCCACTTGGCTTGATAATGCACAGGTGAACAAGCCTTTCCAACAGAATAAAAGGACAGAAATTCTGCAAGAGATCATGTGAGATACCCTCCTCAAAATTTCAGCCCATGGGTTTAACTTGCAAAGGCAATGACCTGAGCCTATAATAAAAGGGAATAGAGCAATCAATTTATTGACTTTTCAGAAACATATCAATGATAAAAAGACAACCTAGATGCTCCCCAACACCCAAGAAGGCCAAGTGTATTTATCATTTCTGTTTGCCTTTTACTCTTTAGTCTTCTGTTACTGAGTTAAAATAAAAGCTACAGTAAAATAATTGCAGTGCTTTTTTTAACCTTTGTGAAAAAAATCATCTTGATGCATTCCCTTATTGTGTCCTGACTTACAAATCATACAACCCCTGTAAAGCTTCTCTCCAGTTAAGGAACCATAGCTAATAATTAGACTTTGAAACAGCTAAAAAATAAGTTTCACAGAAAAAATACAAAATCTGAAATACAAAATGGAATGAGGAAATCTGAAAAATTGACACAAAAAAAAGAAACGCAGTTCCCAGTTCAGCCACTCTCTCTAAAGAACCATCTTCATTTGTAGTGAGAGATGCTGTAACAATCCTTTCGGTCATTTCTGGATTTGACCTTCAGCTTTCATTGAAAATTTCTGTTCTGGCTATATTTGAAAAATCAGAAATGCTTATTGAAAGTTTAATCAAAAACGGACAAGATGGAAGTGTGTGCAGCGATGAACTAGCTGGGTATGACCATCTCTGCAGAGAAATGTTCACGTTTCTTGACTCTTGAGTGAAAAAAATAGAGGTCTATCATCAAGAAACTAGGAAAAATTGTTGTGTACAAACAAATAGGGAAAAACAAAAATGTAATCACAGTAAACAAAACTCCCCAAAGACAATGAAAAGCTAAGGTTGAAAGCTGAAACACAAAACTTCAGAATACTTG
The DNA here is from genome assembly GCF_026419915.1 of Harpia harpyja. NCBI lineage: Eukaryota > Metazoa > Chordata > Aves > Accipitriformes > Accipitridae > Harpia > Harpia harpyja. The sequence continues at coordinate 61,639,652 of NC_068941.1, read as the reverse complement.
TTAGTTTTAATATTCAAGCAAAACTGATTCAGGTCTTGCCACCTACTGTGTTGTAGGAAAGCAGGAAAGACTGTTCCCAGGGACAATTAGAAAGACTGCTCTGAGGCAAAATTTGGCAAAATCTTGGCAAAGCTTGCTTCACAGCAGACCTCATATAAAGGTTCTCAGTGCCTATACGCTCTGTTTTACATACAATAACTGTTGCTTGGGGAGTAAATATGTTTCTCATTTATTATTTATATTATTTTTTTCTACCAAGGACATCAGCACTTATGGCTATCTGGGAAATTTTAGAAGCCAAAGTGTCAAGAGCACCTGGAAAGAAAGTAAGTCTGAGAAAAAGCTGTAAAAGTACCTTGCTTGCAGTGCTAAAATCAGAGTTAGCAGCATATATATTTATAAAGATACATCGATCTACCAGACTTCAAATAATTAATTTTGAAAAAACAGAGAAATAATCAGTTTTAATGTTTAAATTAAATTATTTCCATTTTGTTATCCTACAAATCATAATTCAAGCAGAATTATCCTTCGCCTCAGAATATTAAAATATTAAATATTTTAATTTAATTACAATTTTTTTATTAGCCTCTTTAATCATAATTTAGCCTTATAACTCTTTAGAAAATTCAGATATGCTATGTTTTTCAATTGTTCTGTTCAATTTCTGGTTTGTTTGTTTTTCTAAACAAGGCAGCTTTTCTTCTCTCAGGCTAATGTCAAAATAAATTTGAATCACTGATCTGGTTGGAAGCCTATAAGGCAGAGCATCATAATAGTGAACTTAAACATTTCAGAGCAATAACAGCTCAAAAAGACAGAACAGTGAAAGTAAAATCTGTTTAATCCCATGTTTAGGTTTGCCTTCCTTGATTCTCATTAGTTTGCAAAATGAAGTTGAAAATTCCTGTTGTATATTGGCATCTCCTTTGACATTAAATACTGTGGTTGACATACAATAGCATTTTTATGACACAGCTAATATAGATACACCAATATTTTAGTCACAGCAGTTCATTTGAAGTGCAGTTTGCAACAGAGTTCTGGCCAAGAGTCAACAGATTTGGTAGCTGACTATTTTGGGCAGAACAGAGAGTAGCATGTTTTTAACTTAGTCAAAATGTTAAACCACAACAAGGATCAAAAGTTTTTGACTCTTAAAACATCTGGAGAAAAATCTCAGTCTTTGCTTTTACCTCCTAAATTTATCAACGACAACTTCAGCTAGCCTAAAATCAGGCAAAGATCAAATTCCCCTGGACTTATTATTTTTTGGCAAAATTGTGACACTGGAAAAATACAGGGAAAATGAATAAAAACCTACATTCTAGCAATCGTACTGAGTCACAGATTGCACGTGACACTATATTATCATTAACAGGAACTACTATACTTAGTGAGGAAAACAGAAACGTCACAAATTGCTATCAATTCAACAACAAAGGTTAGAATGGCATTTTATCAACTTTGTGAATCAACACTGCTATGCGACAACTGTGTCCTTAGTTCCGATCTACCCATCATTTTCAGTGTGCCGCCTCCCTCTTCCATACTATAAACACATATTAATCATCTCCCATGGCAGTGAGTCCCCTTTCCATTTTCAACAGGCTTTTCTCCAAAGCACTGTTATTCTTCACAATATGCTAACCAAGGGGAAAAACACCAAAACTGGCAAATAGATCACGCAAAGGAGTGCAGTCATACATCTGCTGACTTTTGTTTCTATGAAAAATCCCAGGGGAAGGAATTCTACTGGCAGCAATGACTATGAGAGTTTTGGGCAACAGCAGTGTCCAGCCTAAAAACCTGATGTGACTGAAGGCCTCACCACTCACACTGTGAAAGCAGAAGCCTCTGGAGCTGGGACCCAACCTTGCTGAAAAGATCTGAGATTCAGCTTGAGATCCTCTGGAGATTTAGGAGGACATGGGCAAGAGTCAAACTTATTGTCCCAATGAGGTCTTTTAAGGAGGAAGCTTATAAAATGAGAATATTCCAGAGCTTCCAACATTTACAGAAGAAAGTATCATTAAACCCTCTGTATAGTAGTTTACAATATCAATTCAGTAATGCAATACCTAAATGAAAGAGTACTCATGCTAAAAACTCTAATGTCACCTTCATGTTCGACAGAGTATGTGATAGTTTGGAAGCTATTATTTCAAAACTCAGATGTTGAAATTTTCTAATTGATTGCTCATACATCTCAAAATTATTTTATAATTATCAACTGAACAAGCTAAATTAACCCTGAAGCTTGTAGCAGTAAGTATTAAACTGCTCTTACTTACCTATCTACTTATCTGCAAACAGACCTACCATTACAGTAACAGCTGCCGTTCTGATGCACTGCACTCTGTTTCAATTAACACCTCTGCACAGAGCTGTTAGCACTGTAGGATCAAATGACGTGACCCCTTACTGTGCCATCATATCTGTCCGTGCAAATGGACACCCAGAGTTCTCCACACATTTACACACTGATGTCAAAAGTGTTTCAGGAGCTAGGGATTAGGCTCAGGGAGCTTTTAATTAAATTCCCATTTAAGCACAGATGACTTGCACAGCCTTGGGTAAGTCTCCTTCTGCCTCAGTACCACCTCTTTAAAATTGGGTTAAGATCATCTCCCCATTTCACAGGAATACTGTAAGTGTCAACACTGTGAAGTTACGAGATACTAGACTAACAAGGTCAAGATGTTCATATCACCTTTGTATATAGCTGTGGATACTTGGTTTTTATAATTAGTAATAAAATAAGAATCATTTCAGAAACTTAACATCATTAGGAAAAAACACCTCAAGAGAATCAGTAACATATACAGTGACAAAAAGAAAATAAATGTCTATTTTTCCTATGAAACAACTTTTCATGTGAAGCCTCAGTAATATATTCATCACAGTCAAAACAAAGCTTGAAAACTGAAACTATAACATACAAAAAACAAACACAAAACCCCAGATTTTCCAAAGCTATGACTACCTGTTAGTCAGTGAGCAATTAACTTTCAAAATGTACAACATACCATGAAATATTTACTTTCATTGCAATGTAGCTTGTAACATCAAGATGTTTCCTGTTTTGTATGATGCATAACCCAAAAGTTTTCACAGAAAAAGTAAATATTGCCTGTTTTAAAAAATATTGGGGTTTAATACCTGTAGATACACATAGGTAGTATTTTATATGTCTCATACATAATCACAAATGTTAAAACACTTCAAAAAATAATTTCCTGCAGGAAGTAATTTCTTGCAGGAACAGCAACGACAGCTAAAGTAACTTTCAGACTGTCCTTCCCTTCTTTCCTTTTAGAGATGTTATATCCATGAAGATCTTTCTCCCCAGTGTGACACATTCTTCCTAATCTGTGTATGATTTGCAGTGAGCCTACAAAGGACCCCTGCCTCAGAGTATTCTCCATTGCTGTTTTCATGAAAAACTGTAATCCAGAGCAATATTCTGACAGTTTCTTTCTTTTTCATGTCACTTACTTCCTTTAAATGGTTACTAAATAGTGCAAATTATGAAGGACAGATCTGCAGAACACCACAATTGTGCTGATGACCCCACTTCCAAGCTATGTCCTTCAACAAGCTTAGTTTAGACTGACTCCAGTCAGGTCCCTCGGACTGTTGCCAACATTAAGTGTGCTCCTACAGTGCACTTTTCACTCTAGTTTCATCCAAGAGGAATCCAGTTCACCCACCTCAAGACTGCTCCAGAATATGAACCAACATACAGTCAGTGGGGACAATCAGAAGAGTCACTGGTCCAAACTAAACAGCTAATACAAGTGTACTTATCATGTAAGGTTTATAAACCAATTTCCATCTTTAGAACTACTGGGATTTGGCACTTCCTGACTTCACTGAAATTATTCCCAATTTGTCTACAATAAGTAAAAGCAGAACACAAGTTTAAAGGAAGTTAATGGTATATATCTTACAACATTTACTATATATGCAAAAGATTCAGAAACTCACCATATCAGTATCTGAAACAGGTCCAAAACTGGTCACATAGATGTTAGTGAAGACTTCAGTAATACTATCTGATATAAAAAAGAAAAAACAAGCAAACATTTTAAATTTATAGTACTTCTTCAAACTCTCTGTGCAAAATTATGGGACATTTTGAACCAGTTTCTGTCATTATTTACTTCTCCTAACCAGTATCCTGTTGTAAATACTGGGGGTCTCTACCCGACCTAACACAGAGGTTATCGGATGAGAGTTTGTCCCACTGAGTAGTTTGTTTCAGTTAAAGGACTATACAACCATTAGCAACTACACACATATTGCCCATTTCTCCACCAGCAAAAATAACCACACTGTCTTGGACTTAACACGGTAGTACAGTTCTAAACATAAAATGCCTTTGTTGCAGAGGTGTTATCTGTGTTGTTGCAGATCATTCCTATTAAAACCTTTCTAGTTCAAGGCTGTTTTCTTCATCCTGAAAGCTTTCTCAAAGCCAAAGACAAAAAAAACCTTACAAAGCAATTATTGACTACACCAAATGTAACACTCAACAGCATCCTACTTTTTAATTGGGTAGGTTTTTAAGTGGCACGTATTTTAACGTAATAGTTCCTTCCCTTGATACACGGTGCTTCTGATACATTGTTGTGGTACTGTAAATACTATAAGAAAATGTTCTTCCTAATCATTGTAGTTAGACAGCCATGAAATTAGAATATTAAATGTTGTACTGCAGGGAAAAATAATTACTGAGTTTTCTATCTTCAGTTTCTAATTAGGCTCAAAATGGAACGATATTCACTAAGAGGGATAGCACACACTTGCAGGAAATTTCTTACAGCAGTTGCCAACTACCGTCTGCATTCAAGACAGTCAACACAAGGAATTCTCTGCCTTAAAGCCAGTTGCTGGCTGGAAAATAAATATCTAAATACAACTAGCTGCAATTTGACTTACCCCAGATTTTCCCATTCCTAAAAATAATACAGCTGCCTGTTATGTGAGTGATCCTGCTGTCATATCATGATTTCCATCTTTAATCACCATTTAATATAGATAGTTAATAGTTTCTATATTCCTAAAAGCTACCTTTTGACAAATATGTGGCATAGGCAGATTTTACTTTTAATTGTATTGAGGCAAAAAGTATAATCGCTGCTCTCTATTGGGAGAAATCAGCAGTGCACTGGGCAGCAGTGTATTTTCAAAGGGATGTAGGTGCACCCAAAGGAAAGATGGGGTGATACAGTACTTTCAGAGAACTTCTGGAGCATGGGGGAGGCACATTCCTGCACTCTCATCTTTAAGGAAACTTGAATTTCCTTCTCCAGTTGAACACTAGACGTGCTTATTAGAATACAGGACTTTGTAAAGCCCCTCCTACCCGAAACAATCTTCTTTCCAGGATCGTCTCTGCTTTTTAAGCAAATAAATAAAGGCTGACTCTTACTATGTGTCACTTGGAAGTTCAAAAGCACACTACCCCTGCACATCCTGAGAGGTGTTTATTTGTGTGATAGAGACTTCTGTAAATCCATATGCAGCATCCATTCACAAGCTGAGTTGATTTCTACTCCAAACATCTTACAAACTAATTTTAAATCAGTGGACAAGAGGTGCGGAGTCTGCATTGTTAGTATTCAACAAGCATAAAGTATGGGTCTGGCTGAAATATCATACAGAAACCACAGCTATAGTTCAGAAGACTAGTGACTGCATGTTGCCTGTGGGAGACTCTCCAGAAAAAAAGATTATTCTTTCCAAATGGTTACCTGGCACAGGCTGAGATGAAATGGAAAAGTGACAAGAGAGCTACTCTTCAGGGGGTAAAACAGTGCTGCAGGGACTAAGCGTGAAATTTGGCCTGTACTGTGAAATTTGGCCTGCACTATAATGACAACACAAAATCTTAATTACAATTCCATGAAAAACACTGGTGTTACAAAAATATGACTGACAATCAAGTATCCAGATAGCAGAGAACCAAGACAAATTTCAATTATACTGGTATAATCTGAAGGAACCCTACTATAGGCAACAAAGTCACTTGGCAAATCTTAACCTGCACACACACCCCCCTCCCAAATGGTGGGAAGCATGGTCCTCTGTAACCTCACCCTATTGCTATCAGTTGTTTGCATCTGACATACTGACACATGGGAATGACTTTACAATTTGCATATAGTAAACTACAGGACATGGAATCTTCAGGCTTGCCTTCCATTTTAAGTTTTAATTAAAAAAAAAAGTCCCATATTCTACCATATCATTTTTATATACTTCTGGATCCATCTTCCCATCAGAAATGAGCAGAGAAGACAGAGCTGAGAACAAACTGACTGCAACACATCGTTGAATGCTATTACAACAGTCTGTAGATTCCCCTTGTTGGTGTGCATCACTCACTTCAAATCACTTCACACCTTTGGAGTGAAGGATCAAGACTTGGGGAATGGAGGGGGGATGGATGGGAAGAAGAAGAGGCTGGCTATCCACAGATCCTCAGCTGCAAGAGCTTCATTTCAGGTTGTCATAATTAAGATAAGCACTTCAGTGTATATAAAAAGTCCTGGGGCAAATTCATCACTGATAGCCTCAGGAATGGGAATGGATGCAAATTAATCATGCGCGTTTCTTTCTTTTTTGCCAAAACTGCCTTAAACCAGCATAGCTCCAGGCAATGGTGACACCAGTGACTTTCAATGCAACCAGTTGCTCTCCCCAGAAGTGAGGGTTGATCCTGACGGCAGGCACTCCACCAGGCTGCTTCTCCTCGGGCGAGAGCCACACTGTGGCAGAGAGTTAAGGGAGTAGGTAGAACGTCTTGAAACAGAGTATGAAAGGGACAAGGGAAGCTGACAAGTTGCAAGAGATGAGAAGACTGAGGGAAAAGAAAGGATAAGGAAACAGAACAAAGGCAGGCAGGAAAAAAAGAAAGTACACAAAAGAGGAGCTGGCAGGTTTTGATTTCTGCCTCCTATTTTCTCTCAAAATTCTGCATATTTTTTAAGTTTCTGCTCATACCCTACATACAAGGAAACTGGTCCTTAAAGACAAAAGAAGCTGAAATGTAATAAATCTTGAATTATTCCCGTTACCATCTGTTAGTGTTAGCAGCCTGAGCCTTGTGTCTGTTTCTTCCTTGTTACTTTACACAGTGTTACAGTAAAGATTCCTCTGAATTGCAAATTTGAACTCAGGGTTTCAGAATCAGTGTCTACAAAAAGAAAAAATTAATCTCCTTTTTTACAACAAATATTGTAATTATTGCTTTGAAAGAATACATGCTTGTCAAATAAAATCTCTATTAAAACATTCTACTTTGTCCCACCAGTAACTTACTGAAAACAATTCAGAGGCACAAAGCACAGTTTCAGATGGACTCTGTAATCAGAATTCATACAGCAGGCATCACAGTTACAGGCTTTTTATAACTCACATTCTGTCAACAACAGCACAAGTCATCACACTTGGCCCACTGGAGATTCAAACAGTTCTGGATCATCAGCGCTTCTGGAAAAGCCAAAGGAATGTACTCAGCTAAAAAATGTTCAACGCAACATGTGTTCGTGTACAAATCTAGAGTCTGGGTTTTTTGAGAAAAATTAAGGACAAGGTTTTTCCACTAGAATTATAAAATCTTTTTCTTCAATTGACATGTAAACACATAACTAAAAGGCCTGATATTCAAAAGTGCTTAAATCAACAGAGGCCTAGTGCTTTTGAAAAACTATCTAGTTTTTAAAGAAGAACCCTCAAACCCTCTGTTGGGAGGATGGGTAGCTGACTCATTTATACTCATGAACTCTTAAGTTATTCTGAATCACTGCCTTTGAAGGTTAAACAAAGAAACAGGAACAGGAAAGGGTAAGGATATAGTTTCTATTTCTGATGCTTCTTTTAGGGGAAAAGATCTCAGGCAAAGAATATGACATGCAGATGCCATCACCACATAAAGTGCTCTGAAATTCAGCAAATGCTATTATAGCATGGTTTCTAATGATGACCAAGGCATGGTCATAAATGTTAAGAGAGAAGCCTTACCTGACTTAGCTTAGGCCAATTTCTCAGAAAATGGAAGCCAAAGGTAAACTGACAAAAAGTCAAGAAAGTTAAGAATAAAGAGAGGAAGAAAAACACATCCTATGGAAGTAGTAAAAGCAATAACTACTAAGATCAAGTTTCACATGGTTCTTAAGCACTGGTTTCTCCTGATTCCCTTTCCTTACTTGAACTGTCATGATATCAATACTGAAAAAAAATCAGAAAGTAAGAAAAAGCAATAAATATAGCAAACTGCAGAAGGCTTATAGATCGTTATCTATCCTTAGCTGGAAGGTTTACTGTGTGTCTTAATTACATTTAGGATTTTACAAACATTAATTATAATAACCTCTCTCTGAAGATAATAACTTTATTAACTTTATTTTTCTGTACTTGAGAAGCTGAGGCAGGAGGATTAAATGACGTGTAAGTAATGTGAAGGACAGGTGTTACCAAATCTGGCTTCAGCTGTCCAACATTAAGTGCCCACACTGGAAAATGTCAACATCATTGACTTGTCAAAAATTAGAAGAGGAGTTCAGAGCTTAGTTAGAGTTGTTATCAGTGCCTTTGTCCATTCCATTACGCCAACTCTCATGCTGCTGGGATACCCTCTCTGATGGTCTGAGTCCTGCTGACTTGTTCCTCAGTAGAAGAGCTGGCTCAGCTGAAGTAGGCTGCTTGGCAGAGAATTTGCAGTGGCTGAAGTCTAAATCAATCACAGGTTGAGTAATGGAGACCGTCAGAAAAGTCACATGAAAAGGTTCCTCATCAGCATTTACCAATTTGTCAAAATTGGAAATTTCCACAGAGGCAATTCAATTTTGAATGAGTTCCTTTGGACTGCTGCCTGCCAGGCAGTTTTCAAAACTTCTCTGCTTTCTTTCAAATGTCCCTTCTCAGCTGCCTGCATCTTTGAAGGGGTACACAGGGTTCCAGTGTCTGTGACATGGGGTACCTAGACATGCAGGGTTGAGCACACCTGAGAGCTATCCCTTTCCTGAAGAACTCCGAGGCAGGATTATCTTTTTTTGAAATAAATTTTCTGAATATTTATCAAACCCTCCTTCTCTCCTGTCACTGAAATAATCTACAATCATTTCTTCGCAGAGAGTAGGGACAAAACATGCATGGCTCGTTCTAGGTATGTTTAAAAGAAGAGAAGAAAGGAGTGCAATCATTGCAAAGTCTTCAGAGTGGACCATCAACAAGGTTCCAGATGTTCGTTTGCATGAAGCTGGCTGTATTATCCATTGTGTCAAGGCTACTTTCACAAGAAAACAGGCTAATAGATTGTGTTGCACTTTTTTTTTTTTTTTTTTTTTATTTTAGTCAATAAAACTGTAAATCCAGGGTTTGGGCAGCTAAAATAAAAGCCAGTCTGTTTGAGGTAATCCAAAACCATCAAAAGTATTCTTGGTGGGACAGAGCTTTTAAAATATACATAAGCAGTTCTAATGCATAGCATGAAACAATTTCTTACAAACATTATTTTACATGTAGAGTAAATAGTACCCAGGAGAACACTGCAAGGCTATAACTGAAGGGTTGCTACAGAAGGAAAAAAAAAAAAAAGAAAAGAAAATATTGTTCTTTAATTCTGTCAACAAAAAATAAAAGAGGAGGTTAAGTTGCAGTGCTGTGGGAGCCTTAACTGAGGATTTCTGAGTTTTTGTGGAAATGCTGTTAAAAGCCTGATGTTACTTTAATTATTTTGCTATAAAAAATTATTTAGCTGGAATTGACATTGTTCTGACATTGTAATATGGTCTCCAAGGGCATGCTTGGCAATGTTGCCCAAAGGCTTTGAAATTGTCATTCATAATACAACGCAGGAATTGCACAGGTGAAACAGCCAGGGTCTTAATCCATCAAACACTGTTCCAACTCAACACGCTGCCCTTATCTGACAAGCTCCTTAGTGTGTCTGCTGACAGCTCAAGACACTCTCTGGCTGGCAGGGAATGGGGGTCAGAGGAGGTCATGCAACGTGGAGCCGTAAGGGCAGTAAAATCCATAAGAATGCAGATATTTCAAAATACGGTTCTGCCAGTTCTTCTCTGTATTTGGTTTTGGTGCTTTAGGTGACAGTTTTATCTATCCAGCTACTCAGCATCTTCGTTCATTATCCACTGTTAAATTACAACAGTTTCAAAGCCACATGTGTCTACATAAATACACTTCCAATTTGTAAATTGAAGCCAACTGTGAGAAGAAATAAATTCAATTCCCTCCTTGACATCAGCGCTTCACTTCCAATAGCCTCACTCTATCCTCAATCTATTGGCAAGACAATTTCTTAATAAGAGCCATAAGTAAACTTCTCTTTCAAATCTCCATCTTTAACGAAGCATAGGTAGAGTAAGCTTACCAGTAAGACCTAGTAATACCTGTAAGTGTTACTGTTAACAGCTGCTCTCTTGGTTCACTTTGGTGTAAAAGAGACCTGAATCTGGTGCTGTACTTGATTTCTCATGGTGTTGACTGAAACAAGAATATATTCTGGAGAAAATATTCTGGAGAAAGATACAGGAATTGAAAGCCAGTAGGCTAACAGACCCCAAGTGATTTCCCTCTGAAGAGCTTATATCTATTAACAGATATTATATCATACACTAAATAGGCAGCTCCATGTAAAGACTATCAGAGACCCTCCAAAGACCTACACAGAACTGGGCAACCCTGTAAAGCAATACCATACTCTTGAAATAAATACCATTACATCATTTAGACTAACCAAATACCTGGTCCTGTGTATAAGCCCATTCTTGAATTGGAATTTTTACTTCAGAAAAGTAGTATTTATTATTCTGAAATTGAAGATAGCTGGTCTGGAATAGCAGGAAAATATAAACTTGAGGGAGAATTTACTGTAAAACAAAACTTCACTTAAAAGTAGGTATATCTTTAGAGATGAGTGAGACTTTTTGACCATTAAAAAAACACACATTAACCTGGAAAAAATATTTAGCTTAACTGTCAACATCTTTTCTTCTGTAGCAGAAGACTTGGGGAAACATTTTCAGACATGTTTTTAGCTGAACAAATGTCTTTTTTAGGTGTAGGTTACTCACAAAATGTGCACAGAATGAAATGCAGGCATATTTGCAACTCAAATAATGTGATATATCTCCACAGTTGGGTAATTACTCAGATTTCTCCTGTATGTAAAAGACATTGGTGCAAACTGTAAGAGCACTGTTTTCAGCTAGCAAATGGAAAATTAAAAAGTTCTCTCTGTGCTGAGTGATATATTTACATGTTACTAAGATGATTTTCACACGCCTATGACAGATTTGAGGTTTAACTCTCACTCAAGAATAAGAAAAGAGTGCAGATCACATACACAGACATTATCTTTACTACTTTTTCTTCTCTCTATCTCTACCAAGAGAGCTTTAATTTGCAAACCTTATTACTTCAGGTAACAAAATTAAACACTTTTCCAAAGGGTCCTATGAATGAAGAGCCTTGGATATAAGTGACACTTGAGGTGCAGTTTTAACTTTATTACAGACTTTCTCTGCAAGTTTGAGAAAGTCACTCAAGGGTAGGGCTAAAGACTGATTTTGGTGCCCAATTATCTCTTTAAGTATATTGGACAAGCTCCACAAAGTTATTTAAGCTCCAGGTTTCCACTTAAATCAATAAAAGTTAATCTGAATGTCTCTGTGGTCCAGGTCATAATGACTAAATTTTGCACTTTTATTTGTCTGAATCCCCTTTAGTCCCAAATTCCTGTCTAACGTTGTCAGTACCTAAAATTCCCTGGCTGCTTATATTTCCACCTTAAGACAAAAATATCCTGATGCTGCCAAGCAGCTTAAAGAACTGGCTCTCAACCAAGTCCCAACGAGTTCTTCAAACTATAAATAATTACAAATTTACTGGGCCAGAAAGACTGAGAGAGAAAGCAAGAAAACAAGCAAGAGACTGATTCCACAGCCTAGCAGTACTCATGGGATATAGCAGACATAAATTGAAGTCTCTGCTCAATATCTAATTATTTACACAAAGCAGAACAATTCCTTCCAAAGACTGAGGAAGCATGCCCTATCTTAGCAAATTCACTTTCGTGGTCAAGACAGACCCTGACACACAGTAACTTGAGTTCATGTCTCTGCTTTAAATCAAAGCATGCACTTGACAAGAGGTGCTCTCTCTCTCACACAAGTTTCCATCATCCCAGGCTATCAAGCTACTCTCATGGCTCTTTTCAGGAAAGGAGGAATGGCATGAGCTCTAGAGGGGGCACACCACTCTGAACAGATGAAGTGGAGACTGGTAATGTTTTCCCACCCAAACTTGGATGTTTCACCTGTGTTGGTAAGAAAAGGATTCAGCTGCATGCCTCTCTTCAGCAGTTTTTAATTAGTTAGCTTGACAGATCCCCACTCAGTTTATTGACTTTATGAACCACTTTTGCAGACAGTTAAGGCCATGCCTACACCATTTCTGAGGTGTGCCAACAAGTCTAGCTTTGCCCATGTTCCACAAAGGAGACCCGGCTGTTTGAAGCAATGAATTCCACTATACATGCTGTCCAGGGGATGTAGGTATTGCCAAACCTAAGGCCTCAGTCTGTATGGGGCTGACTGGCTAAAGACTGTGAATGGCTCTACAGTCCAGCAGCACAAAACATAGGTCTCAGTCCATGTTCTGACAAAAGTGTAGATATTTTATACAAAGTAAAACATCTCCAGTGAAAGAAACCACTCTTCCAGAACAATCAAAAGCCCTGTGTCTAGTTAACAGAGTTGGAAAGTGGGAGACATGGATTCAGATCCCTTTTGCAAATCAGGTAGAGAATAAATAAGATGTTTAAGCTAGAACATACTTCATCCCTGATGAGAAGGCTACTGTACTGACTGGTGCAGCCCATATCACATCGGGCCAACCAATCAACCAGTGTCTAGCTTGAATCCTGCCAGAATTTAAACATGAGAGAGTTCAAAGCAACCCAGAAGTGCATAACTTAATTGGTTCTTTGCAGGGGGAAAAGAAGAAATGTAGATACTCTCAGCCATTAGGTCATTACTGTTGGAATTCATAGACTTTTGGCACCTCAAGCAACATTTTGACAATCTCAGAGGTATCAGCTGCCAAGTGAGTAAGACAGCAATTAACTATCTAGACATCTTTCTGGATTTTTTTTTCCTATCTTTTAAACAGAGTATTCCTCCAATTTACAGGTTCATTGTAAAGATATTAATACAACATAGATGCTTTGGTTGTATAAACATTTGAGACAACTGAGTAATTATAAACAGTAGTCTTGACTATGGTACAATTAACAAAGGGAGAAACAAAATGATGAAAATAGAAACAAGAAGGAGTGAATGAAATCATTGGGAAGGGCACTCTAAGCACATGGGTAATATGAAATCTCTTCCCATAAAGCCAAATTACCATGAAATCCACCAAATCAAAATTTGTTCCCTTTTCATTACATCCTCACACACCAAGAAAAAAAGAATTAAAAAGCATTCAGCTCTAAAATAAACAACAAATGTGAGTCATATTTAGTTGGAGTTGCACAAAATGTTCAATAGAAACATGAAAGTGAAAACGTGGTTGAGTTTGGCTGGAAAAAATGTGATCTTACTGAGATGAGTTACTTAAAATGTTGAAGTAAAATGAACTTAGCTAACACACAACACATTTGGCAGCAAACCAAAACTACATGGCATTCAAATGAAAAATAAAACATCAGCACTAAACCTTATCCCTTTAGACACTACAGCTTCCATCATGATGCAAAGAGGTTGTATATAATAACCAGGCTGAGTAACAAATGGGACTACTGCATTGTTTAGATCAACTGGATGAGCATGATAAAGCTAAAATGAACCAGAGTGCCCCAACACTGTCTAAAGAATGAGACAGAGGAAGACAAAGAAAACAAGAGCACTCAAACAAGGCTGGAAATGGAAAGGAGCAGACTTTGACAAAGTGGAGCAGTAATTATTTGGACCGACCTGAATCGGTGTCATCACACAAGTAGGGATGGCAAAGTTATTACTCCCATGCAACCGTATTTCCATTTACTCAGCTTAGAGGCTTGTGCTATTAGAAAGGAAACCATAACATGCAGGTAAGGCAGAACAATTCCCAAAATTATTTCAGATTTTAGAAACTTATATTCAGAAGCCTTTCTCTCTCTCTCTTTTTTTTTTAAATGTTCGAATTTTGTGACCTCAGTACTTAAGTCATGGAAGACCACGTCAAATTCTGCTGCACTATCTTTCTAGACTAATTTCAGGTTTAATCTCTGTACTTTATTCCAAGTTGCAGCATTTATGAATCATCCCATTTGGTACACTCACTCTGCCAGCCCCTCCTGTACTCCAAAACACTTCTCCCCATAACAGCAGTATCATTTTAAAAAAGCAGCACCTTCAAGTTTCTCTTTGCAGTCATAAAGTGGCAGAGTCTGGGCTTCTTAAGATATGCCTTTATTGCACCTGACTCCCTTGATTTTAGTTGCTAGGTTACTTGCTTGTTCATCTCCTCTTACAGAGGTCCAGATGTTTTTCTAACCAGGATCACTCAGCCTAGATTTTCTCCAGGTTAGATTTCAGGTGCCACTTTTTGGCTTATGCTGGTAACACGTCAACTTGCCAGTGAAAGTACAAGTTACGAAAAGCACCTCTCCTTCAGTACCTTCCCACATTCTAAACATTAAAAAAACCCCAAATTCTCATAATTCCCTGGAAGAACACCAGAGGTCAAAGTCCTTCCACATCAAGGACATGTGAAATGGGCACAGAAGTCACACTGGAATGACCAAGGAACTGTGATAATACATACATAATACATACAGGACTTCACCCTTTGGCTACACACTACTTCTAAGCTAAAACAGACACTGTCACAGTGCTTATTACCCTTGTTAATTATTCAGTGAAGATTTGGGTAGCATGCCAGAACCCACTGAAGTCAGTGAAAAAGGCTTCCCCTGGTGATGGCCAACTTCAGAGGAAGCCTTTGGAGAATGCCTGTCTGTGTGGTCAGCCATGGCAAAAAGAGTTGGCACCCTGGAGCTGACAGAAACTGGGATGAAGCTCTGGAAAGAACAGTCTTGCTTGTTCTGTGGCAAACACTCACTGTCGCCAGAGGTCAGCATTTTCCCAAGGCTTGCTGCTACATATGAATTTCACATGTATGAAATTTCACATGTATGAAGTATGAAATTCACATGTTCCAATGTCCCAAAGGCTGATGGAGCTCCTCTAGAGATCAACAGACTTTAGAAAGCACTGAAAATGATGATCCTTTCAGACAGATTAATTTTACTGTCTGCATATAGTGCCTGGTTAGTCCTGGATCGTACACTCATTAAAAATGGAGCTACAGTTCTTTTATCTTTTGCTAGCCTTGTACTTTGCATTCAAGCATGACAGGAACCAATGGAAGGAAAAGGTAGTGCCTTTATTTAATAGAGCTGTGTATTAGTGGGCACTCTTAATGCATTTTTTGCAGTAGGAGCCTCAAATATATTTTTAATAGGTAACGCTGTATGAAATTCTGTAATAGCATTTCAGAAGATTGTGACACACTGTCAAAAAAACTAGACAGCATTCTAATCCTTCTATCAACCAGCCAGCAGTTCCTATTTTAAGCCAGGTAAAATAACTATGAAGTACAGGAAATTAACATTTATCCAGACTACTCTAATATTTTCAAAAAAGCTAGCATGGACTTACTAAAATCAGCTGGAGGTTGTGTGTATGTTAACACCCTAAATACCCTGGGTGCATAAGAACAGGTAGGCACACTTTTTCTTGTGCACTTCCCTGATCCCCATGGTTGCTGAAGTGCAGGGAAAGGTGGAATAGAGGTATGGGGTTTGAGACACAGCACAAATCAGACTGGCTGCCAAGCTGCTTCTTTTTTATTCTTAACATTTTTTTTGTTTGGCAGGACAACCCCTGGGATGGTCATGGATAATAAGCTTCTTGCTAAACAGGAGTCCTGACAAATGACGAGCTCATGGCTTGACCCAACAGAGAATCATACTAATACTTAAATCAAACAAGTACTCCCCAAATGAGCAAAAAATAATAACATGGACAGTAATGGGGCAATCTTTTTTTAAATCCCACTTTAACATGTTACAGAGTTGTAAATTACTCTTCTGTTACCTCATTAATAATAATAAAAAAAAAGGCCTTAGATTAAGGTTGTGTAATGTGCCTACAAGAAGTGTACTGTAGCACTCAAAAGTCCCATGTCTGAGTCACTTGAATGTCTCCAAGCTACTTTACAGATAGCAGTGTTTCCCAGAATCTCCTCTAAAACATACTCCCAGGATACTCCCAGAGCTTGGATTAAGCAGCCTCAAATTTGTCTTTTATGGTTGCCTGTGACAAGAGAATTCCCCTCTGGCTGTCCATGGGACTTTCAGAACCCATCAGGCTTCTATATGTGGAAAGGCTATATATTTGGGACAAGGATCTGCTTTTAATATTAAATTAACAGGGTTTTTTTAATAGGCAGAAAATAGAAAACAGTATTTTTTTTCTTTGAAACAATGCCTTATATGAGTTTAATTAGAATCCAGTTTCTTAAAGTGCATATTCTTCTACGCAGATACTATAGCTTTGTGAAAATGCAGACAGCATCTACCACAGAATATTATTTTAGAACAATTGGTTATTTTAAAAATAGCATATTATGAATCAGCAAACAAGATTATCTGTTCTTTTTTTTTTAAGGTCAACTAAAGACAAAATGCCTGGTAAAAAAAATAATTCTCTGACAGCTTTTAGCACCCAGCAGATGGAAAGGGATTGTTAAGGATGTGACCATTCCCTTATCTCAAACAACAGACATTTATATTTCTCCCTTCTCATATTTATTTATATATTTATTTTTCCAGGAGGAAATATCTTCCCTTTTGTTCAGAAACTGCATGAGGCAATGCAGTACCAAGTTCACATTTAAAGATCTAATAGAAAGGAGTTCACTGTTTGGTATTCAATTAATACTATAGACATCGATAAGGACAGTCTGTGAGATGCCATGCCCGCAGGATGGCAGAAGGGTTTTATCAACACAGCACTGAATCTAAGCCTCAAACTTCTGTTTTTCTTCATTTATATACTCCACACTACAACTGCTCCTCACCTCTTCTCATCCAGAGGGACTTCATGCCTCATTCAGTAAGCCTATAAATTGTGAAAAATATAAATTACTTCAAATAATAAGAATAAAAAGACATCTACAGTAGCATTTAGATTGTCAGTCAGAAGGAAATATCTAGAACATTAGGCTGGTGTATTCAGAGCAGGAATTGTCCCTTCAATCCACCTCTAAATTCTTGAAGATAAATGAAGACTCTCCTTCCCCCTCCATTCCCTTTATGCTCTCTGGTGTTGTGCTGAAACGCTCACACACCTGAAGGAATGGAAAAGGATGGTTCTAATAACTCCCAATCTCCTGATAGAAGTGGTCTGAAGAACCTATTATCTTAGGACAACTGAGAACAGATACAAGAAGGAAAAAGCAGGGAATGTGTTGGAAGACATTACTTCTCTTGGATGAAAGAATCAGCACCAAGCAATGGAGACCAACAAAGAGAAGAACAACTCCTAATGACAGGGCAATCTTTCAGTCAGAAGACACATTGCTTTTCTGACATTCAGGTATTTAAGGGATCAAAAGGATGTGATTTTTTTAAATTAAAACAGAAGAAGGTGTTAAATGCAGATAGGTAACTCCAGGAAACTGCATTCACATGAAAGATCGCAAATGCAAGTGGTCTGTAAACACTTCAAGAAAAAAACTAGGAGTTTCAAAAAAACAGCTTATTTAGAAGTCATCTTTCCAGGTGGAATATATCTTCTGTATAAACCTCTCCACCCAGGTCAAATCTGTATTAGAAATTATGTGACCGGTAAAACAGAGCACTGTACTGGGGCTTAGAGACATGGATCTGTTCCATTACCAGTGGTGGATCATACCTGCTGGTTATTCACCCTTATGTACCTTTTCTATTTACTCAGATATAAAAGTCACCCCTTTTGCAAAGTAGTCTGAGGTCTCTGATACATTTTCAGTGTCACTGCTGTGAGAAAAGCCATAATGCACATATAATGGACATGTAGGTTTTACAGCGTACATCAGTTTTTAACTGATTCTTATTGAACTATGTCTCAGAACGTAGTGAAGGTCAGGAGTCCATGGCACTGAATTTGGATTGCAATCAACTCCATTAGTCATAACACTACAAGATTACAAGATAGATACTTAACTTACAGTTTGTAGAAGAGACAGATTAAGCAGATGGAACATGGGGCATCCATGTTTTTCCCAAACAAATTGCAGATTAAGATGCATGATCTCTACTGGTTCAACAAAAAAATGCATGTGCAGGACCAAATATGTATGTATGGACATAAAAAATAAATGTCAGATTAAAAAATTTGGTCAGATGCAACTAAATCAATCGCTGACTGCAGCTACACAACTTCACTAAAATGTTTCATGTCCTCTGATGTGCACAATAATCCCAGGTAAAAGGGAAATTGATTTACACTGCTTTCACAGAGTTAACTGCTCTAATTATTAAATAGCCCTCAACATATGGCAAGGAATTATGGAATGTAAATCAAGAGCCATGTGCTACAAAGTAATCACACAAATGGTTCCCAAATAGCACCACCGTTTCCAGAGGGTTAGCAGAATCATACCTTCCTGATGTACAGACAATTTCAGAGAACTAGTGCTGACATATTCTGCATTATAAAGCAAACTGTTCTTAGGATGCCAGTGGCAAACAAAACTTCCTTTAGCTTGTGATTAATTTAATTCAAGCATTAACCTGAAAAAAAAAGACCTAAAAATGTGTTTAAAGATTAATCTTGGCATATTAAAGTGCTTTGATTCTTATCATTAAAATTTATTAGACTTTTGACAGTATTAATTCAAAATCTTCTGCTGATGCTTTAATTTAGCTGGCTGGTGAATTGTACAGCAACACAAAATGTTATCCAATATATCCTCTATAGCTGCTTTTTGAGACAGATGACTCATTGTTGAAAAACATTAATGTCAGAAATTTAAATACATGCATATACCATAATGATAAAACTGCTTATGTTATTCTACTTTCAAGTTTCCAAAGGGTATTTGAAAAAACTATCATTCAGCTGTCTTAATCTGCCAGTGTTTAAAAGTGGCCAATGTTTAGTACCACCATTTTACCTCCCTCCTTCACTCTCCATCTCTATTGTCCTGCCCTCCTGCCCTTTCCCGTGTTCCTTGCTCATAGTGGTTTTTCACCTTGGCTTGTATTACCCTAATGCTAGGTTGTTGAAAAACAGTGTTATGTTCTATTTCGTATCTGTCTCTTGGAGTCTTTAGAAGCTACTGTTAGATACTACTAGTAGCCACTAATAACAGCTACTAGTACCAACAATTAATACAGACCAAAATACTGTAAAAAAACAAAGCAGATGCAGTTTTAATGTACAGGCAATTACAGTGTCCTTCTGCATGATCCTTGTTGATGAAATACCTCTCTCTCTCCACACTGCTAATGCTAAAAATTGGATGCACTAGATTATGCATTGAAAAGGTTATTGTTAGAAATGGTCACGAAATGGTGGCACTCCAAGAAAATAGAAGCAGGAGTGTGTAGTCAGGAATACTGCCAGAAGCAACAGATCTATCTCAGACCACTCACCAACACCAACAAAATTGTACTGGCACAAAAGGAAGGCCATAGAATCCATGGGTAGAGAAGGATCTTTGCTTTCTACCTACCCAGGAGTCTGTCTTCGCATCATTTCAACCTCCCCAATCCAGTTTCATTAGATATGAAATCTTTCAGGCAGCTGGATGTAAGCGACTGTACCTGGGAGGAGGGTAAGGCAAGACTGGGCTTCATACCACAAAAAAAAATTGCAAAATTAGACAGCTCCATCTACATGGCATGTCTGGCCTGGATTTGGGGAAAGCTATATTTAGATGGACTGAAATAAATTCGTGGAATTTTGGTCAAAGAAAAGAGTTGGGCGTTTTCTAGAAGAATATATGAAATAGATAGGTATTTAGAAAGGGAAAAGGCAACTATGAAAACAGAAGAAAAAAGGAAGACCTCCGTCAGGGCAGGATGGAGAGGGCAGAAGGGCAGGATTCTTCAGAAGGGCAGGATTTAGAGGTTCCTGGGTGCTTCCTGAGGAGGTGTTGAGCTCTAGGATACACAGTGTTCTACAGCTTTTCAGTTCCCTGTACACTGCCCATCTAATGATGACAAAGCAAACTGGGAATGATTCAATGAAGTACAGTGCCTCTCCTTTAAAATACTGTCTTTTCCCATATTTAACCCTTTTCAGGACTCCAGGTTACGGTGATAGTGGGAAAAATGTGGCTAGAGTCACTTTTAGTCTGTTAGTCAAGTCCCAGCTTCTGATGAATGTTAGAAAATCCAAGGCAAAGACCATAAAAAAGAGTATGTCCTCTGCATCTTTCCAGACCCTTCCCGTTCACCCCAAATCTTCTATTCATCACAGTGGATTGTTTATTAATAATAAGCCTAAGAATTGTACAACACTGTGCATTCTGCTGTCCAGAGGCAGTCTAAACCTTTCATCTACACAGGTATTTTTATTCAGCTGTATCTTCCAGAACTGACATTCTAAATTTAATTTTTTCACAGTTGCTAATTAAGATGGAAAATTTCTGCCATTATTTCAATGTCTTGCTGGTTGTTAAGTCACAGAATCTTAGGATAATTCAGTTTAAAAAGCACCTTTGGAAGGTCCAAAGCAGAGCCAGCTCTGAAGACAGATCAGGTTGCCCAGGTCATATTCTGCCAAATTTTGAGTGTCTCCACAAAGATGGAGACTCCACCACTTCTCTGAGCAACCATCACCTCTGTGACTGTGTTGAAAACTACCATCATTGGCCTAAGAGTTATGAGCTTGCCTAGTAAAACTAAGGAGGGGGAAAAAAAAATAATATGTCTTCATTTTTTTGTCATTTTAGATTATGTCTTATAAAAAAAGATTATATATATTGTTATATTGTTTTCACCACAATTAGGCCTTGAAAGGAGTAGAAGCCTGTTATGCTACGCAGAATATAAAAACATAGCAAGAGGTGTGTCTCATGGCAGTTTTTCTTTATGGGGTGCTAAAATACAGGAAATAAAAATATATCTTTGCCACTAGACGCTGCAATAACTAAGGTTAAAAAACCCTAATCTATTCTACACAAAGAAGCTGAAGGAGTTCTGCATGTCCATTTAATCCCAAGTTTTTAGTTTCCATTGAAAATAAAATGTCAAAACTTGACAATGAATTGTCTTGAAAGAAGGTTATGCATGACTGTTTGCTTAAATATTGGTTGTTGTCACATGACCAGAAACCATCACTAAAACGGTGATGCCTACTCATATCACAGTATGATGTAACTACCATTTTTCCTTAAATCAAACATACTCCTAAGGTCCATTTTTCCAGCTCTGTGAAGGACGGTGTATTCCAAATATCATCTGTGTCCCATATATCTAAAACCCAAAATTCAAAGAGCGCCAATGCTTTTATTAACTGCTGGTTTAATAATTTGTCACCTAAACTTTCTTAATACCTTTAGGTGATTATACAATTGAATTAAGAGATCTCTATAGCTTCCTTCTTACATTCTTTAGTTAACACTCTTTTTTTGGTATACCTTATTAAAGAAAAGATTTGAAACATAACTTTCTGTGTGTCTCCTATACAAAGAATATACAAAACTGAGTACTCTATGGCTACATCATAGCAGTAAACGTTAAAGGATTTCCCTGATACTGCTTGTAAGTACACCTTTTAGTGTAACCCAGAATACTATTAATTTTGTATTACAAAATGTGTCTTTGTTGCTACAGAATGACTAACATTTTTTTCATTGTAAGCAACATACACATTGATTTCTACATTTTAATTTCACTTTTTGCTTGGTTAAAATCCACTACCAAAAATCCATGAAATCTATGAAAATCCCCCAAAGATATCCTGGATGAATTTCTAATGTGCTTAAATATTTCTGAAAACATTTTGGAGTTAGACTATTTAAATAATAATTATATTTCCAATTCAGGTGGCATTACACAAATTGTATCATTTCACAAGGGTAATAAAAATTTTGGAACTATAGTATTGCAATCCTTTGGTACTTGGCTATTAAAACTAGTCAGCCTGAGTCAGCTGAGAAGGAGCTCTATATTTTGGATAGCAAACTCATTGCAATATTTATGTAACATGA
Source organism: Harpia harpyja (assembly GCF_026419915.1). NCBI lineage: Eukaryota > Metazoa > Chordata > Aves > Accipitriformes > Accipitridae > Harpia > Harpia harpyja. The sequence continues at coordinate 61,617,368 of NC_068941.1, read as the reverse complement.
TAAGAGGCCTTAGTGGGAAGCAGTCAAGAGTAGAATACCTTGGATATCAGCAAGGCCACTGCTTTTCAACCAGTTTCTAAATAACCCAGAATAAATGTATCGCTGAAGAAAGGCGATGTTTGTCTTAGCCCATCAAATCCAGCTGAAAAATTAAACCACCCCATCAGTCTGATTTACAATGAGCTCCAATGAGCTCCACAGAAATCTGCAGTATCTGCTTTCATGTCTTCCTTGTAGCTGAGATAAAAGTAAGCAAAGCCTTAATTCAGCCTTGGTGTCATCAGCAGTATTTCTAGCATTAGAAGCAATGCTGATGGTTTGCCAGGAAAAAAAAAAAAAAGAAAATACTGAATATATATGTTCAGTGAACTGGGAGATCCTCCCAGACAAGCTCCTTTATAGGCATATTAACTTTACTGTAAAGTACATAGATTTTTGTTAACTCTTGTGAAGCATAGTGTTTTTCCACTTTGCACAGTGCAACACTTTCCCCGATTGCAATACTCTGCACAGTTGTAACTTGAATTTTATTTTGGTATCTTCACTGTTAATTCATCCACAGACTTTCAACAAATAAATAAATAAATAAGCAAGCAAGCTTCATTTAGCTCCTTAGCCACTAACCTATCCTACATCATTTTTGCTGTTTTTTTCTTCAGTATCACAACACTTTCTGAAGGTATTTTACCCTTCCCCTTTCCTACTGATTCATTCCCTAGAATGCTTATAGCTACTGAGTTAGTTCTGTTCCTGGATTTTCGCACCATCTGCATGCCCTGGACAACTAATTAAATGAGATTTTCATACCCTCCTCTCTATTTCTTTTCCATTTCTTACATGGAATGCTTTTTGCCAATATACATTATCCACAACTCTAACATAAATTAATTTGAGTTTCCCACTGACTCCTCTGAAAGCACTATTATGGCCAGATTCCATGTGACCCTTCCAGGTATGCCCAAGAAAGAGCATATAGTAGTTTACTCCTTTGTATCCCAGCATAACTACACAGATAGTGGGCTTTCAGGAAATGCAAGTGCTGCTCTGAATTGCTTTGCACTACCACTGGCAGAGAGACATTGCCATTTCCAAAAGATGAAACTGGAACAAAGAAGGGCTAACGAAGCAACCAGAACTGAGCAGGGGAACTGCACTTTTTCCTTTAAAAACAGTAGTGAAAGGTTTCCTGTAGTGTTCTGCAGCAAAAACAGTTGAAGGACTTTCTTTTAGGATCCTCTGAATGTGTATCAAGCATGATGAAGCTGACAAACACCACTAAGTTTTGAATGCCCAGCTAGGGGACTGCTACAGCTACAAACTCTTCTAAAGCTGATTAAAAACTCTGAATCACAGAGATATATAAATACACTGCCCTAAATTTAACATATTCCAGACACACACACACACACACACGCACGCACGGGGGAAAAAATAGAGTTTTCTGTGAAAAAATGTTTTTTTCTCTTTTAGCTCATATTGGTGAGTACATCATACAACTTCTAATCACTCTACATTACTACACCGATTCTATGCAACAATATATCCAGGGCTGCAAAGATGAATGATCATACCTGCAAGCGCTCACTGTTCATCATCCCTCTGATAGCAATAATCAGCGATAATCCTTCTCAGTTCAATTTTACTTACAAAATGTTGTGGAAAAAGGGTTTTGGTATCTCTACAAGTGAAACGCAATGGAGATTCTTGTTTAAAGCAATCAGAACATCTAAATGTCACCCTGCAGCAGAGACAGATCCTTCAAAATGGAGCCACAGCAGCATTTAGTTTTCACCTACCTACTGTCTGATCTTCCTCAGTTTTTTTAATAACCAACATTCACTTCTTTGGTTACAATAAGAATACTGTTCCTGAAGCTGGTGAGACTGACCACAGTTTGTGGAAAGATCCTCAAATTGTATAAATTTGCATAGCTCTTTTCAATGTTAATATGGCAGTTGAAAATCTGGCCTTCAGGCTATGAAGTCCAGTCCTCTGTCCTTGTAACTTCCCTTTGTGGTTTTTTTCAAGATTTAAATTTTATATTTTCTAAGTCTTCTATTCAATTATATTTTATAAATTTGGGAGAGTAGAACTGACAGAAATTCCGTAGCTGCTGGAAATGACCAATTTCAAATGTGAGAAAGCAGGCTGAATAGCTTATGGAGATGGTAAGACTACTGAAGCATCCAACATTGTATCAAAATCCTAGCACTGTCTCCATTCCTTCTCCCTTCCTTCCTCTTTTTCATCTTTAAAAAGAAGTTACCATTTTAAAAAATATGTATGTTTTTGCTGATGCACCTAATACAGAAGAACATCAACATATTAAAAGAGGGGATTGCCTTAATCTGTCCCTTTTTCCTTTAACAAAAGGAAATGTCTGTGCATGGGGCAGAGGAAAGCAGAAAGAGCAGACAGATAATTCAACCACTTCCAGGTTTGAATACTCCCGTATCTCAGCTTCAACATTCTGTTGTCTCATTATTTGAAGATCTAAGTTCCCTTTTGGTCCCTTACTTAGTTCTAGTGTCCATTGTTTTGTGGATTTCTTTTTCTATATGCTAATAAAAATGAAAGGATTTATGGAAAAGTGCTACCCTGTGTCTTGCAAACATTACAGCAAATAAATAGAAGAAAATACCTTCATGATTTTGAAGAAAATCAGAAACAATCAAACTCTTTATGACTTGTCATTTGCATGGCTGTATTTCATACAAATTAGTGCTAATGACACAGGGAATTTGTTTTAAAACCAAACTTGTAATTTATTTTTATGTCTAAACAGAAATGACATCCAATGTTTGGGTAAAACAGTTCATGTCAGAACTGAAAGTGCTGTCAAAAGTGTTCCAGCTGCAGTCCTGTGCTTAGCATAAAATGAGTACAGAGCATAATTTATCTCCCCTTGAATACCCTCATGCCTATTTGTATCAACACAGTAGGTCGGGGTATTATCTAAGTCATATGAGATGTCTCCGGCTTCAGGGGACAGTGCAGTGTCTTCTTTTCCCTACCCACACCCATTTTGCAGGCTATTTTCATCACTATAGTGTTCAAGCATCATTCAAGGATCCCAGCTGCTAGGACAGCCATTAGCCAACAGCCAAAACCTGTTTATACAACAGACCTGCATCACCAGTGAAAGCTAAAGCTGCCTTAACAGCCTATAGAAAATAGTACTCAGTTCTGAAGTGCATTGATGTATCAGCAAAGCATCAAGTTACATACTGTAAGTACTCACACCGAGTCTCCCAGTAAAATTAATCATAGATCTATCCCTAAATTCAAGAATGAATTCCCAAGCAGACAATTACTTAGTTGGATTTATATCCAGTCTTTGAAAGAGCCTATACATTTCCATTTTGTTGGTCAATAGGTAGCTAAAATGCCAGTGTTAAGCTAACACTTTTCATTATTAAAAACATTTTTGAGATGCATAATTATTTACAACGAGCTGAATTTTTGCTGTAAGACATCTCTGAAAATGTCTTTCACAACAGGTGAAAGCGGGCTGGTGAACAGCTCTTGCTTTCAGAAGACTTTAAAAGAATCCATCTCAGACCCTGGACTATTTCTGTTGTAGCACATGTTAGGCCAGATTGTGATCTCAGTCATAGTAGTGTAGCAGGATAATGCAAGCTGCTATGCTAAAGTAAATGCTCTACTGGTTTCAACTGAATTATTTCAGATTCATATAAATGCACGTAGAACAGAATTGAGACTAAGTATATTAAATTAATGACATGTGGCATGGTCAATATGTAATAGTCTATACAAAAACATTTTTAAAAACTATCAGTACTCACTAGGCACACAGTATTTAAAAAAAAAGATTAATTATTTCAGGTTTTCTTTTATGAGTACAGGTTAATAGAGAAAAAGGAATAAAGTGCTACAAAATTCCTGGAATATGAAACTCCACAATTACTAAGCATTATTTACAAAAGCATTGTTTGTTATATTTCACATCATGGATTATCACAACTGGCTTTTACAACAGTTCTTTTAAACTATGAGAATCCATCCATCTACAACTGAAGTATTCTTGCAGATTAAGATTAATGTATCATGAATCATCACGGTTTAATATGCATGACATGGTTTCATTTCACACATGTTCTGCATGGGTTGATTGCCATGTATGCCAATATCAAACAGATGTTAATTCTTTCATTTTTATGCTCCCAAAGTATATTTTAATTACCTAGGAGGCTTGGCAAAGAAAAAGAGGGAGGTATTTTGAAGTAGATTTAATGGCAAATCTAAAATAAAAATCCACTAGAAAAATAATTTTTAAAATTCATGTTTTCAACAATATAAATTTTAATATGAAAAAGAACACATGACATGCAAAGGAACGGCAGACTGCTCTCATTAAATGGCACGTTCCTTTTTGTAAACAAGAAAAGAATTTTTCATTATTTTTCTAATAAAAAACATGATTTTAAAAGTCCTGCCAATTAAACACAAGCTTTGTGATATGAAATGTTTCTGGAAATCACCTGCAAGGCATTGTATGTTTATAGTATGCCTAAATTCTTAAATCTGGGTATTTTGCAAAGAAACCGAATCTCCATGTAAAACATCACTGTATAAATTCTCACATCAACAGTGCTGTATGTCTCATTTTATGGATCATCTAAATTAAAAAGTCCTTAAATATAAAATATTTCACAAGTCTCCACTGTAAGAGGCCAGAAGTGGAAATGAAAAGGTATACTAGGTTAAGATTAATGTATAATGAGAAAGCTGTTTCCAGCCAGCACCAACTCCCACTTTATGCTGTGTCAGATGCAAGACAAGATTCTCCAGAACCAGAACAGCAGCAGAGCCACAGGTCAGGATGGAAGAGTGTTGGCTAAAAACTGTGAGCTTTAACTAATTCCTAATTTGATCAAATGGACTTGCTAGAGTAATTTCCATGGAAGTTAGAGCAGGTCTCTAGCTTTGGGCCTGATCTTACTGAAATCAACAGGAACAGGAATGGCTCCAAGGGATTTTGCACTAGAATTAGTTTTAGCAAGCTGAAACAGTCTCCAGGTTGAAAATTACAATTACTGAAACTGTTACGAATAATAATAGTAGCAGTGATATATTTGATACATAAATATTTATGTTAGTATAAATAGCAGATTAAAAAAAAAAGTAGATAAAATATTATCAAAAACAAGATATTCTGCCCCTCCCCATACCATGGAGATCTTTTTTGTACAGTAATACTTCCAACACCAAACAAATTATTTAAATTTCTTGCTTACATTCTTACATGAGCTGGCATACAGCTTTAAAATGAAAATGTGAACTGACATTTTGAAAAATAACTGACAGTCATGGCACAAGAATGCAGTGACCTCTGTCCTCCAATATTCCCTTTTTTCTTTTTTTTTTCAAATGCCCAAATACATGCAAGGTACCCAGAAACAAAATGCTAATTACCAGTGAAACCCTAATTCCAAGGAAGTCAAAAGTACCACATTCCCATTGAATTCACTGGGACAAGGAATGAATCTAAAATGTGGATTTTACACACACCACACAAAACACTTGTGCAGATTTCTGAAAACATACACTCATCGCATTGCAGGGAATCAAGTCTGCATTCCTTGCTCAACCAATATTCCTTGACTGGAATAACAGCTTTAGATGTTATTTTTGTTCTTGTTCTGTTTTACTATGTTAAATCACCAGATTGTTTTTCTTTTTACTTAAGATAAATGTGTGAAAGTGCCTCCTTTCCATTCATAGATGTTATCTTCCTCAAACTTCAAATGATTCAGCTGGGTGAATATAGAGTTATAAATAATTTATCAAGATACATACCAGTTGTTAGGAAAAAAAAGAAACCTGAAGGAAGAATATCGCTGCATAAAATCTGAACATTAAAACTGATTTTTTAAAAATCAATCTTTAATTGTTTTTATTACCTCCTAATCCAGGTCTGAGACGATTATCATAACCATCCAGAAGTCTGTCTAGAATTCTTGTAAAGATGGTGATGTTATTCTTAGCTTCATCTTCCAGGGAGTCAGCCAGCACTGATCTAAATGGACATTTTACATTTTAGAAAGTGCTAGATATGTTTTAAAGTACACTCAACATGCAGTTTTGCAGGCTGGCCTTGAATATTTAACTTGCTGCCCTCCAACAGGAAGGGTGTAGTTAAGAGTATATGAATACACAATTTATATGTAACATGTTCAGAAACATAAGAGTCGATGATATACTATTTAAAATTTCCAGGAAGTCATTTTCCAGTAGCCTCTACTTCTACCCAACATTGCATCACCGTGAGTGCTACTTCAAGCTCCACTAACACATTTGGCTGTGCAGGTGCAAAAGCCTCTAAGAGCTTCCCGGGCCTCGGTGGCGCGTCACTACTGGACTGATAACCTGGGTTCCCACGCACAAAACTGTCTCCTGCCAGCTCTACCCTATCTGTCCTCACCTAAGTATACTCAATCTCTGGGTAAATCCTGTGGATATGCTTCCACCCAATGGTCATGTAACGTACATGACCAGAAGAACTAACATGAGGGAAAACTCCAGCGATCATGCTCAGGGAGTCCTCTGATGTCAGTACTTGGTGGGTGGGAACAACGATGCTGACTAGCAAGCTGCAGGATAGCTGTGCATAGCCTTCAGGTTTCTAAAACGCTATTTTGTTATAAAAAGCACTCTCTGATGTTCCACTAGATGCAGACAAACCTTATAAAAGTTGGATAGAAAACAAAATCATAAATGAAGTGTCAAGAAGAATCTCTAGACCATCGATCGTTTCAAACTTCCCCGATAAAGAAAGAGATGTTACAGCCTTTACGGGTCATACCTCTGTGGAAAACACTAGGGGCTGGAACACGAATCTGCTGCCCAGCCAGCCGTGGTGCTGAACAGTCCTCTGGGACCTGGACACCCAGACCAAAGGTTTTGTGTACCAGGGAAACACTCCCATGCAGAAAGCCTTACACATGCAAATGTTACTGTGCCAACAATTTTAAGCACCGTGCATGTGAAATGCGTGAGCTCATCAGCCTTACCTACTTAATACCGCAATATTAGTACCAAGGAAGTAAGCCTCGTATGTCAGACGCATTATCATTTATACCTTTTTCAGCCACCTAAATTTTTAACCTGAAATGTTTGAGTATTTATCATCTCTAAATGAACTACTGATCAAGGCATTCCGAATGCCATAAAACCAAGCATCTTTCCTTCCTCCTCCAAACCAAAAGTAGGTTTGGGTGACATTCTCTCTAAAACAAGCTAGAAAATGATTAAAGACAGGGCTTTATGTTGGTCCCCAATTCAACAGCATGGAGGAAGTATTTAAATGTAAATCATTGCAGTCTGTGCTTTCCATCGCATAAACCACCGAATCGACCAAAATCAGATAACTTATAAAGAACACACCAAAATTTCAGGTGTGATTTTACTGATGTGAGAGTTTGTTCTTAATTTAAATTACTGGGTGGCTCATTTTTCATTTTTAAAATCTATTTCTGTACTGTAAGTCTCTGCTATTTTTTAAGCTTCTTTTTGAGATACAACAGTTTTTTGAACTCTAGATACCACTTAAAAATTAGATCACACAATTAGATCAAATTAGGGTCAAATCCTGCAAACTTTACTCGGGCATAAACTCCTTAATTACGCATGTAGTCTCTTTGACGTCAGTGAAATTACTCACTTGAGTAGGGTTTGCAGGATCAGGCCCACTGTGACTCAACTAATACTGCACCACAGTTAGGCATAAAGTGAAATGGGAAACATAGTTTCAGGAAGTATTTTGTTCACTAGGAAATAGACAAAATAAATGCAGACTTCTTAAATCATTAGGAAACTTGCATTATTTAGCTTACGACCCTTACCATATTAGGACAAGACCTACTGCAGTCAGACCCAAAATAAGTAAACCGAAGTTACAAACTGCAATTAATTGCATGTTTAGGGACTGTGAGCAACACAAAACTATTACGTGATTAAAATTACTTTCTCTTATGCTCTCACTTTAGAAATGGGGAACTTTAAACAACATGAGCAAAGTTGATTAATAAATGAGGCTATTGTTCTATTGTATGTGATTGTGAAGTTGTATGCTATCTCCACCTAGAGGTTTAAAGCTAAAGTATCATTTTGAATTCTGTTATGTTGACCAAAAAAAAAGACCAAAAAAAAAAAGGCATGCCCGTATTAAAAAATATGCAAGCAGTATTTTAGAGACTGTGATTTGCTATTTGACTTCATGATAATCTATCTCTCCATCTTAACTGTTCCGTACAGTACAGAATCACAGTGATACAGTAACTCCAATAAATCTTTAAGAGATCCAGTAAGGCATTTAAAGGAATTATTTTTTTAATGGTGAAACAAAGCATCAATTCACAAACTGTTTAAGGACAAGAGATTAGGCTTATACGGTCCCTAGACCACCATCTACTGCATTTGCTCTGGCAACTATGTAATACTGCATTCAAACAGCCAAGAAAGATTTTTTTTTATTACATTACTACATACTATACTTTTATAACCCCTCACACAAGCTTACCCTCGGCAGATCGTAACATACATGTTTGTACTGAACAACAAAATTAAACATCCTCTCACCTTGTTGGTAGCCACACCAATAAAACGAGAAGAACCAACTGCATCTCGGAGAGTGCCAGCTTCCTCTTCATCGCTGCTCTTTGCAAAACCTAACCGTGCAAGAAAAACACAAACCCACTCTCAGCTACAGTCAGTCTCCGCCAAGCAGTGCTTTCAACTTAACCCGAGGAAAAATATGTCACTTCAGCGGAGAAAGGAAACCACTGGATTTCTGCAGCACTTTTCACTACTAGCAACTTATTGTATCTCCATCTTTCCCAACGATCCTGCTCTGTGCAAAGAGGCAACGCATGATCAAAAGTGGCATGTGAGCAGACGCATCAGATGCTTCCCTTTTCCGTAAGCTGAAAGCCCCAAGACGAAAAGGAACAAAAAATTTAAAAAAAAAAAAAACACAACAAAAAAACCGTATGTATAAAAAGACCGGGCTTTAAGCATTCCTCGCCTCGCTACGGCACACCGCAGCCGGGGGGGGCGGGCGGGGGAGGGAGAGTCGTGCCATTCGCAGGGGCTCGGTGCGGGGACCGCGGGCGAGCCGCCCCCCGCCGCCGCCGCCGCCGCCGAGCGCCCAACACGTTTGACAGCTGCTCGGCAAAACACCGGCGACAGCCGCCGCCGCCGGGGGCGCGGAGCGGGGGCGGCGGGGGCTGGTAGCCCCCGCAGGGCGACAAGTTGCGGACCGCAGCAGAGCCCTGCCCGCCTGCCACGGGCGGGCGCTGCCCGCGGCCGTGGGGGGCCACGCCGCCGGCCCCCGCGCTGTCCGCGGCGGGCGGGGAGCCCCGGGGACCCTACCTGGGAGCAGCGAGCGGGCGGCCGGGGCGGGAAGGGGGGGGCGGGGAGAGGTGGGGGGGAACGGCGGGAGGGCGCCGACGGCGAGCGGGGGGCAGGAGGCGGCGGGCGGCGGGGAGCGCGGGGCGGCGGCGGCGGCGAGCGCGGCCACGACGGAGCGGCTCCCCAGCGGCGGGCGGGCGCGCGCGCGTGCCTGGGCGCGCGGGGGGCGGCGGGCAGCGCGCGTGCCGCTGCGCGGAGGCGGGCGGGCGGGCCGGGAAGGGGGGGGGGGGGGGGGGGCGGGAGGGAGGTCGGCGCGGGGAGCCGCGCGTGCCGGCGGGGGCGCGGGCGGCGGCTCGGCGGGGCGCGTGGGTGCCCCGCGGGGGGCGGTTCGGCGGGGGGGCGTCATGGCGCGGCGCCCACTGTCCCCGGGCCGGTGTGCGGGGCGGGGAAGATGCAAGTCACCCTGCTGAACGGCGGCTCCCGCGCGAGGGGGCTCCCGTGGGGCCTGACAGACAGCCTGCGCGGAGCGGGCGGGCGCGGAAACTTGGCCGGTGCGCGAACGATAACGCGGGCGACGAGCGACGCCCGGGACGACGCACCACGTTTTCCGCGGCCCTTCTCAGCCTTTCAGTCACCTCTTGCGAAGTGCGCGTTCGACAGGGCATCACCCAAACAACCACCCTGCGCGCTTTTCGGTCTGCTGCGGGAACAGCCGCCAGCACCCGGCTCCCACCCTCGCTCCGAGGCTGCCTCATTAATATTCCTTTCCCCACTTGCCCATTGGCACAGTCTAATTGAAATGCAGAGAGAAGAAAAGTCTGTCATTTAAACTGAGCTCAGGATGCAGGCAGCCAAGAAAACAAACCTTGCTTTTTTGCTCAGATTGCATTACTTTCTGTTGTATTGTCTTTTAAAGCACGTCACCCTCCTTTCTTATACGCAGTCCTTCTTTGGTAGGAACTGGACCGCTGCTGGGATTCATTCCCGTTGATTTTAGGTTTTCCAGCGCAAGTAGATCAGGACAGGCTTGGCAATTAAAGATAAGGGTTTATATTTAGTATACCCTCATTTTGCATTGTTAACTCGGAAATAATTAAATAACACCAGCAATAATATTGCAGCTTCTTTTTTTTTTTTTTAAACCAATCTCCATCTACCTCCTTTCCCTTCAATCTGTTAATTGCAGAAAACGCAGCTCTCAATTATCCTCTTAACATCACTGGCCTACCTGCTTATTGCATTTTGACTGAAGTTGTTTTGCTGAAGTTTGCTTCTGAATCATGACCGGTTCCAAAATGAACATGTGAAGTTGCATGCACAGACGTAGTGGGTAAAAAAAAAGAAGAAAAAAAAATATTTTCTTCAGTTAACTATAGAATCAACTATAAAAATTGGAGGATTCTTTTTCCTACTCTCCTTTCTGCTGTTTTTCCTCTGTTGCCTGCTTCCTAATTGTTGCTGCTTGCAACTGGAGGTCCCCTTGTTTTCCTTCTCTAGTAGCTTAATGATTCCACAGCAGAGCAAAAGAAGGAAGAAAAGTGCTTGGGCTGTCAGCATGATCTGCTACTTCCAACTTTGAGATATATCATAACTTGCAGTGAGACTGGGAAGAGAGATGGAGCAAGCTGGATTTCTTTGTTTTTAAATAGCAAGTAAAATGACAGCCCAAACTGTGGGAAATGACAATGGTAAGGACAGAAGTGCAAAACCACTCATTCAGCAGCCATCTAACTCCGGACGTGCCTAAGGTACAAGGCCCTTCTCTTTCCCTTTCCAGATGTGAAAAATTCCTCTGCTTACAGTTCTTCATTATCTGATCAGTTAAGCATCTATGGTCAAGCCAAAGTCTTCTTTGGATCTACCTGCAAGTCCCCACGTATTAGGAATTAACAGCTGCAGAATTGACAACTGATACTAAAGGCAGAATCAACACTTGCAGTAAAGAAAACTAGTTTTAACTACTTGTCCTAAGATAGACTGACTTCACAAATATCAATACACAGAAAAAAATTCACTAAAAGTGAAGAGCCTTCATGATGTATTCTAATGTGAAATACGTTGCATAATAGAAACAGAATACTTTTTTTCCACAGGTATTCGTGGCATTCCTTCCCAAAAGACACTTCAAGTAACCGTAATACCAAACTAGAATCTAGTCTTTGTATGTGAGTTGCATCAAAAAATAGAAAAACCTATTTGTTAAGGAAAGCAGTCACAGTAGCTCCACAAGGAGCTATGTGATAGCATATTGTCATTCTTCAAAAGCCACATGGGGTAGGTATGTATTTATAATGAGCTTGTGCTCAAAGCCTTCACCCAGAAAAATGTGCTGGGTTTTAGGCTCTAATCACAATTATTACCTGTGATGTTCTTTGAGATTTACTATAGCTTCATGCATTGAAGTCACACTTCAGATAAACCACATACCTTAAAAGTATCAGAAACTTGAAAATAACCCCTCATTCCCATTTCAGACAAGTTGGACCGCCCTATGGGGCATCCCAAATCACAGGGAAGTGGAGCACAGGGACAGACTACTGAGGCTGTGAGAGATCAGAGGCAATATAATTACTACCAGAGAGAAAGGTCTTTATGCTAGTCCCATACGCTTATAACCCACCCTGCTGATGAACTAGAAGGCATTTGAGGAGAAAAGTGTGCTACTGCTGGGGTTTTATTGTTTTGTTGGGTTACGTACATGCATGGCTCGCAAACGCTGGATGTGTTAGCTCTTGTTGGTTAGAAACGGCGCGCTTGAGCCCCCCCAGGTGCATAGTCAACAGTGAACTCTCTCTTCCCTTCTGCGTTATAATTTGCGGATTGGTATTGAATGCTGTCATTCATTATTGAATTTCAGTTAGCTCTGAGTCATATGCGGCGTCCAACATGTCACCTGGGTTTGTGAAACTCTCCTGAGTCCTGATGCAAGTGCCCTGGAAGGTGGGGAGTCATGCCATTGGTTTGAATAGGACTTGAAACAGTCCACTGGAAGGCAGCAGGTCTACAAATTGTTACTTTCAAAGTATAACCAAATTATTTTACTCAAAAGGTTTTATTTATTTTCTGCTATATTTGCCAAAATATATAAATAGAATTCAATCCCTTTTTTGATATTTAAAAATATCTTTAAAAAAAGGACCCTACAATCCTATTATTACCCCTTGCCAAGGATCTCAAAGCTCTGCACATGCTGATAAATGGTGTTTCACAATAACTCTGTGAGACTGGAATGACTTCCTCTGTGAGGACAAATTGAATAGCAGGGCAGGTATGAGACGTTGCTTAAGCACTTCTTCCAGTTTAGAGGTAATAGAATCACAGGAGAGGTTAAGCCCAGGCTAGTCACTGTTCATACTGCAAAACACTGAATTGAATGCTTCCTTTAACATTTTGCTTAAAAGAATCATTTAGATGACAAAGTTACACCATCCTTCAGGCAGAATAAATTACTTAAAAACAGTACCTCCGACTTGTAGCCACTAGGGAGGTGGCAGTAAACATTTTCTGTCATGGACATAATCAAGTAATGCCAAACAGAACTTAATGCAGAATGCTGATGTAGGGTACGTTCTGCAGCATACCAGTTCCAGACAAAAATTTTTGGCAGATTGAGGTAATCATCATATACTTTGTGCTGCTTGAGAATAATCCTCACCCTTATATCTAGGCCAGCAACACTCTTAGCTGTAAGCATAAAAACAATAATCATTGGAGTTCAGTGAAGTGATGCATATATGTGAAAATCAAAGTGATATATCAGAAATTTTTATATATGATATAGCAGTGGATTTTTTTTTTAGTATAAACAATGCTTTTTATAAATGTTTTAATCTCTAAAAAGGCATAAAGCACATCTCAATCCATATGATGTTAATTATTGGAAAGTCCATTTTATTTATCCTTTTAAAATTTCTATTTATATTAATGAAATAGTTAACCACCCATGTATAAATGCAAGTGTTTGAGATATGTAACCAAGCTACAATGTCTATGTAATTTTAAACATGTATATTATGTTATTTTATTTTATTTTTGTGAATAATGACAAAATAAATAATTGAAGGGGGGAATTAATTTTTGACCGAGTCAGTTCCTAGACTGGTTCATCATGCCGCTACATGGATGCTAATCTGAGCAAAAAGAAGGGAAGAACTGGCTCCTTTCAGGAGCAGCTCACATTATGCTCCACTGAATCATGATGGAAATAAGATTTCTGTAAGAAAAGAAGACTCAGGTCTCCAAAACTCCTCTAGTTACTGACTTTCTGCAAGATTGCACCCCAAATCCCTCAGAGAGGTGAAATTATTTTGAAATGCACCATTCAACAATAGATGCTGGTATAATAAACAAGAAAGCAAGAAAAATCTTACACCCTTAGGCGGTACCCATTGTTATAAGCGCCTGAGCAACTTTTAATCTTTAGTGTTTTCCATCTAGCTGTGACACTCCCAGATTGGGAAGAGTTGCTGCGCTTGTTCAAAAGCTTTAACTATCATAGAGGCTTCCTGATTGAAGAGCAGAAGTAAATGGCCAGTGGCAGCTTTATTTCAACTGTGTGTAATCAGCTTTAAGTTACTTTCCGAAGTGCACTGGAAAGTTCAGCAGAACAGGAAATTAAAATGAGCTTTCCCATCTTACGTGTTGATGAGTGTTTTTTCTTTGCCAGGATTATACTTATCCCAGATTTGAACCTTAAAAACCATATGAGGATTTTTAGTCTTCTCCAGATACACCGAGATCTACAGAAAGAATGAGCAGAGAGTCTTTGCAGTCTTGCATCATCCTTTTAGAGTAGGTCTTCCTTGATGGGACAAACGTAAGGCAAGCAGCGGAGGGCAATGCAACACATGCACCAGCTGGGATGGGAAAGCTCAGATAAGTAGAATTGGCTCATAACTCTTGGTTTGAGTGAGAGAAAGGGCAGATCTGCTTTTATAAAAGCAAGTTTGCTTCAGCTGCAAATTCCTGTTTTCTTTTCACATCTATGGGGAGTTCACATATCACAGCAGGCTGAAAGTGAGTTTACAGCAAAACAAGACCTTTGCTCTGGGGACACAAGACAGAATGCAGAAAATGCAAATATATGCTAAATAATTTCATAAATATCTTGACATTTGTGTTACTTGTACAAATACGGTCTATTTTATCTTTCAGCTGTTCACTCAAGTATTCCTTGGACTCTGAAGATGTTTTTCACTTAAAGCAACACAGATCTGTGATGTTTCATGTTCCAGGTGTCCAGCTTGGAGCAAGAAGAGCTTGTTTATTAGAGGGATAGAAATATACAGCATTTCTAAAAATCAGCATCACAACACAGAACTACTTTGAGATTCATTTTGTTTGAATATACTTTGAAGTTCAAAGACAAATTCTCTTCTATTGCTACAATGAGATTGATATTCAGAGAAAATTTTACAGATATAGGGCCACTTACAATTGACCTTTTTTCCAGGAATACAAAAAAAGGAGAGACACTAGACTTCTGCCACCTCGTCTTGCCCACGAAATTGCCATGTGCTGACTTTGGAATCTGGAAATACCAGGAATCATTCGTCAACAGCTGTCTTTGCTTATGCAAAGGCCTCATCTCCCCTCTTCACTAGCTAATATTGGCCACACTAAATGATGTTCAGTGCACAGGAATTTATCAATGACCAATGGATTTGCCTAAGCCTCAAGGCCCCAGACATCTTCTGAGAGAATATGCTTCTGCACATCTTTTTCCCCCACCATAATGCAGTCTGTAGGCAGATGACGCAACTGAGCAGTGAATATTTCTGTGTCTAAAATATTTAATTAATTAATTAAAATCTGCTTCTGGAGACTCAGTAGCATGAACAATTAGTAAAAACAAGCAGAAAGTTAAATGGAATATAGCGTGACAAACAAGGGGATTACCAAGGGATGCGTTTCCCAGACAAACTGGTTTAAAAGGTACTGTCTTTTGTGAACAAGCACAAGTCACTCTAGAACAAAAAGCATGATACACACCTTCAGATTGCCTGAAAACTGCTGAAATTAGCTGCTGACAGGTTTGAGCAGGAAAAATCATGGGGTTTTTTTATTCCCACTAAGAGGGCATTGAAATTTTGAATTTAAAAAAATTGATGTTTTTCTGAAGTCCTGATAAAAAATTTCAGCCTTTGCCCTAATTTCAGTGCTGCTTAAAAGAATGGCCAGAATTCATTTAGCAGTCTGCTCAATAACTGCTCCTAGTCAGGAAAGCTTTTGTTGCTGATCCAAGATTACCTTATCTTGGGTGGCAAAAAATCTGCATTTTAAAAATGATTCTGCCTCCCGGGACATCAAAGAGTTTCCTCCTGTCTGTGACTAATGTTAGCTAAAAGACACGCGAAGGTGTTCTTCTATCACTAACAACAAATAATCCAAAGACAGTTCTAACATGAAATGTCTTGCCTAGATTCAACAAGAGCAACAAAATAATCACACTGCTCCATACTGAGTCAACACAAATCTAGCTTCTTTGTCTATGGAGTCTAGATAGTAAAATTTAGGAGGAAGAGCGTTGTGCTGTGTCCCATGTTTGTTAGAAAAAAACATAAACCACATAATGTCTTATGATGTAGTTGTAGCCTGTGACAATTTGCTCACATTTTGCAAAAACATTGAGCTATTTATAAACATATCTGGTTAAATAATTGTCATTATAGTATTTCTATACATTTAAAAGAAGAATTTAGCTTTTCTGCATGCTGCAGGTGACATATTATGCAGGATGACAATTAAATCATAGTAAAGACATTTGCATAAACAAACTGCTAGATTTCAGTACCTGCTGTCTGTATTGCTGTTTCCTAAATTGTCCCTTGCTGCACCAACAGATAGAGAGATCAGGAAGTCCCTAGCCAGGCAGATGAGAACGACCCCAGCTCTTGAGGAGCTGGTTAGATGGATTCGCAGCCAGCCCTCCTGGAGGAGGCTGAAGTAACCAAGGATGCACAAATCCAAAACGCTCCTAGCATGCACCTAAGCTGGCAGTGTGAATGCTTCCCCCACTCATCCATGCTTCAGTGCAAGAGATCTTTAGGTGAATGAAGGTTCTCCATTTCATCTCTACTCAATTCCATACATTCAGGTGCCAAGCACAGCTCAGGGCCTGAGAAAAAGCATCAGACTTTGGCAGCTGTCAGTCCAGCCGCATTCCATTGCTTTGAGTATGCCCTGGGCTAAAATAAATAAATAACCAGATAATGGATGACACTTGGTGTAAACAGGCCTGATTTGCCTTCCTCTCCTTTCAAGCAAGGAATCACCAGTGAAATAGAGGTGACTCACTGAGGGAATCCAAAGCATGCTTTCTCTTTCACATGTGAGTCTGCAGTAGCCGTTCATGCTCTAAAGGGGGAGAAAACTAGGCTGCATTTTAATATTAATTTCCACGACATTGAGTCAAAACTGCCTGTAAGTGCAAAGGGATTTTTAAGGAAAAACAGAGCTGCCCTCATATCTCACTAACATAGTGAGAATGTATAAATAGCTGCACATGGCAGATAGTTTGTGTCAACACAGTATTGTACTTGTGAGCATCTGGGTAGCAACTGCCTGATACAAGAGAGCAACTGAGCAGCTGCTAGGAAAATATTATGCTGCTGTCTACAAAGTAAGTGCTGTGTTACCCAAAAGCTCTGGACGGTGCTATTCAAATTTGCCACACAAAAAGGGGTGCCCAGGGCAAGAGTTTATTAAACATCACCAAGATTTTTTGAGAAGAGGGAACTTGTTATGTCCTTTCTAATTGATCGTGTGGTACTGGCTTTGTGCTCTGAGCTCTTGCTGATGGTCCCTACTGTCTAACTGAGAACTTGGACAGGTCCTCACCTTGGCCTGGCCACTCCCTGGCATGGGTGGACAAAGTTGGTGCCACATTTTGGGAACATGGCGACAGGCTCTCCCCTCTTCCCTGGTGGCCCTCCATGCAATTTTCTCACTGCACCATCTGGCTTCAGGGGCTTGATCTTGTGCATTCCAAGTCCCTTTTTTCCCTGGGAAGCTCTGAGGGATGCTGTGGGGACATACAGGCAGCTCCTCCCCCCCTTCCCCTTCCTGGGGAATGCAGTACCACATCTGATGAAGGAAGCTTTTAGCTAACCCTGAATTGCCACTGTATCGAAAAGCAGGCATGAGCACGGCCAGAAGTCACAAACACGCCTGTTAGCCAGGGCAAGATCCTTCCCCGTGCTGGCCCTCCCTAAAAGCCCGAATCTGTTCTCACAAACAGCAGAGACAGAGGGGCAGTGATCTGGGATGCAAGAGACCAGAGAGACACAGAGAAAAAAAGTCTTTTTTTAATCTAATTTGCCATGTCACATATCTCCAACCTCCAACTCCACACTCTTCACAGAATTCCCACTCCTCTGTTTTGCTTCCCATTTATTACAGGCGACAGTTCATCAGGAACCTCATATCATCATATCCTTGACTATATGTGGCTTTTTTGAATTATGCATTTGCCCAGCAGGATTACTTCCACAGAGAAGTGTGGATGCCTCTTACGATTCCCAACCGCAGTTCCTCTTCGAAGAAAAAATTGTAGCTGAATGGAGTCTTATTTAATTTTTGAAATTTTAAAGGACTAGCAGGGAGCTCTGTTTGCATAAGGACCTTTCTATTGCTCTGAGCCTAAAGACTACATTATAACAAGTATTCAACTAAGAGATCAGTCTACCAAAAACCAGCAACAGACTACATGCAAAAAATTGAAGAAAATATGCAAAGTAGTCTTCATGCACTGTTTATATGACTCTGTTAGACATGTACCTGCAACTCAATTTGGCAGACTTGTAGCTTTCACACATTTTTACCGGAGTAGTTTGGATTGCAGAGAACAGCTTTCTTCCCTGGTTTTATGTTGCTTAATCCAGCCTCTCACGAGTACATTCAGGAAATGGGGGATATTAAATTCATTTTTTCTGCACAGCAGCAGGTCTAACTTTAATTCAGGTATAAACAGAGTGTTTCCTCAGATTCATTCTTATCCTGTATAAAAAACAAACAAACAAACAAAAAACCCCTGCAAAACAAAAATCTGATTGATCGAGCTGTTCAGAGAGACCATAAAGAATTTTTTCTTTAAATACGTCTCTCTTACCCAACTGCCTTCCTTCTTCAGGGTGATTTTCTTCTCAGCTTCCTGCGTCTTCTACCAGCCTGTTCCATCTTAAAAAAGAAATCACAGGCTCCAAGTTGCTCCTCTGTTACATCATAAATACATTGCAAAAATGAATATTTCAAAGTTAAATGTTATTCAATACTTTTCATTTAATTTTGTGTACATTATTTTAAATGGAAAATGAGTCCTTGGTGTTCCATCACTTAAAAGAAACTGAAAAAATATTCTTGCAATGAAGAATTTTGTACTTAAATAATACACCAACAGTGTTGAAAACACGTCTCAAAACGCGTGAACGCTACTTGTAAAGTCATGTAATTCTCCTCAAATGACACAACATGGTTTAATTTGGCTGAAAATGAAAGAGTAAATGTAAGTTGATCCTGGATACTATTCCAACACATTATTTAAACAAACTCTGCTTGTTTGCAATTTTCATGACTTTGTATGTTTTATACTTCAACCCTCTCATAAATGCACTTTGTAAAATGTTACTCTTAATCATATGCATCCAACTGCACATCGTTACTATGTCTCCTCAAGTTCTTAGGTATCTGTGCATTCCAGTCATCCGGCAAACCAAGCTGTAGTGTTAAAATCCCAACCAATGGTCTTGACTTCCACAGGGCCCATAATTCTTTCCAAGACTTTTCACTTCAGAGACTGATTTGAAGGTGAGTCCTTTGGATATATTTCACAGAAGAATGGCAGGGACTAGCACATTATTCCACCCAAATACCTGTGCCCTATTTATTTGAGTGAAGTTATGCTTGAGTGAGAGCATCCCTATACTGCAGTTATTTGGGAGAGAAATGTGAAGAAGCTTTGAAATAGCTCAGATTCTGTTAACAGTGTAGAATTTGGCAGCATGAGCAACAAAAGTTGCTTAATAAGATTAGCATTTTTGAGATGGCATTTTGGGAGGTAGCTTCAGCTAACCATGGCTTTAGTGCTATTAATTCGGGTTTGTCTGCAGATTACTCTATACTGGCTGTATCAAGATGAGTCCCCTTAAAAAGTTCATGATGCTCATACAGTTTTTATGAAACATACTGCAAATCCAAAGTTTTGCCTATGCTCTGCAATCTCTCTTCTATACCTGTTGTCTGATGGACTATGTAGAGGAAAATTAATACATTATCATTAAAAAAAATAGGATTTTCTACATATATTGGTTTTGGAATAATCCTGAAGTATTATAAGATCATGGAAGGACTATTAGCATAATATATTTATACAAGGACAATGTATATTTAATCAGTACTTAATGGTGATATAATAATAGGTTTCCCCATAGAGAATGACAATATGATTTTCAACTTCCTGAATTAATAATCCTGCAGAATACTGAAGACCGTTATTTCACTTCACTCACATGCAGAAAGAAGAAATCTTTTTCTGTGCAAGTAAGGAAACCTCTAAAACAAATCAAAGATGTGGGCAGACAGTACAGAGAACTAATTAACTCAAGGCAAGTAACCCAGGAAAATTAATGTTGAATTGGGGGTAGTTCAAAGACTTTAAGGGTAACAGTTTAAAATGCAGCATTTATGGCCTTGAGTAGTTAAGACCTTGTGATTTACTATATTCTTTTCAGAAGGCATGAAACATCAAAGGCAAGAGGAATAGGAATAAATCTGTGTGTACAAAGTGATAGGAAAGAGAAAGGAAGAGCTCTCATTGTATTCATAGAAGGGCTGGATTCCTCAAGATCCTCAAAGTCTACTCAGGACATAGTGACCACTACTACTGCACTGTGAATAGGGCCATGGATGCAGTGAGATTGTCGAAGGAACACGTGCAGGGGTCCAGGCATTCTGAGTTCCCCTTAGGTGGTGTGCCTGATGTCTGCTCCACTGTGGCAGGGTCTTCAGTGTACAGCAAGTCCCACATCTGTTAAGTAGCTCCTTTTATAGTGTTGCTAAATTCAGTGTTCATTAATCAGAAACAGAGAAGAAAGTTGGTTCTGAATCACTGATGTAAAGCGGCACCATCAAGCAAATGTGATCCAAGGACACACGAGGAAGTTTTCTGCAGGAGAAATAAAGCTTTAGTACCTCTGTATAAGGTGCTTGTGTGACCCTGTCAGGAATAATAAGGATCAGCTTTTAAGTTGGTGTTTCGGAAGGAGGAATTGAAACTTGTAACGTGTCCAAAAAGGCCACTGAAATGACAGGGCTACTTGTATTGCAGAAGAAAGTTGAGACTTGTCTTCTTGTGCCTACTATAGCAAAGGCTGAAGAAGGAGGGGCATAGAGAGAAAAGAAACTCTGATAACGTGTCTCTAGAAAACACCAAAAAAGAGATATTGCCACTGAAGGACAAAAGGAGTGAGTATCCACAGGTCCTGAATAGATGTACCCAAGAAATTAGAGGGTTTCTAGCAAAGTGGAACAGCTGCAACAGAAGAGTGAGAGAGGGACAAACACTATAGTTGGTAAGCAAAAGGGAGCAAAACAGCAGTTTGAACAGAGATCTCCCTTTCCTGGATGTTTGCTATTTTGTGACACGTTTCTCATTCTTTGTTTAAACTTTGAGAGTATTGACTGGAAACCCCTCTTTCATCATCTTCACCGGTATGGTCTACTGAAAGAGAGCGTTTACTGGGGAAGCTTTAAGCAGGAGCAAAGTGTTTTACCTCTATACATCTTAAATGTTTCAGCACTATTGCTTGGTGGTAGAAGAAAAATAAAAACTAGTTAATGATAGCAGTAACATTATAATAAACATGGTACAAAACTGAGGATCACACTTTATCATAAGAGCCTATAGACACTTTTGATGAATGTCAGTCTGCCAACAATGATAACTTCTATTGCACAGGTATTTAAATACCACCTCTGTCCAGTTTTTGGACACAGCTGTCTTTGCAGACAATTGTATTTTAGTAGAACAAATAATGTATATTAATTCCATCTCAAACATACATATGAAACCTGCTCTTTTCCATGCAACCTCACTCTGTCAGTGGTTATGGTTCAGGAAAAGATATAGTATTAAAATATGTCGGGTAAGCATTTTTATTATGCTAAATGTTTACCATGTCTACTCTAGAGTTTTCAAATGTAGAATGACTCTTTTTTTTTTTTAAGATTTCTTAGCTGGTTGGGACAAATTCTAACTTCTCCCAAAAGACACAGAGAACAGACTACAACTTATTCCCTTGTTTAATAAGCTTAGGATTTTCCTCTTAATGCTCAGTATGGATTCAGTGACAACACAGTTGTACTTTTTCTAACAATATATATTCTGAAAACCTTGGAAGGGTAAAAGAAGTGCTTACATAAATCAGAAGTAAATGAAGTTTCTCAAGTTCCCTGAAAATGTATGCATTGGTGAAGATCAAGTGTGGAGCTTTTCTGCCAAATGGGAAAGTATTTTTATGAAACTGCCAAAGAATTTTTAAAACGATTTTTTTAATAATATAGCATCTTATTATAATTTTACTGTATAGTAAGAATTACGGGTCCTACAACATCACTTTAATTTCTTTTAAATGCTATTCCCTCAAATTTATTCTTTCTCCATCATAGCGCGCCGTGGTTTTTATATATATGTATATATATACACACACACACATATACACACTCTACAAAACTGATTGATTAGGCCAGATTTTGATTAAGCAGATATGCATTGTTCATTTCCATCCCAAAGGGGATTATGAAAGTAAAAATGAATGAAAAAGGTTAGCAAAGTCATTTAAGAATTAATGTGATTAGAATCCATATCCCTCTTACTATACGCAGAGCTTTCAAGAGCAAATGGCAAATATATTCCAGCCACTGGGAAGGAAAGAATAGATAATAAATCTCAGAGAAATGAGAAAGGTTAATGGAAGACCATAATAAGGAAAGAAAATTATCTCACAAATTCAATTAGGAACTTCGATATCTAAGGCTAAAAGTAGAAACCAGAGGTTCAGAGATACCTGGACATTGAATTGTATGTCATTGAAACAAGAAAATGTAGAACACAAATGCTTTTTAGTAGAGACAAGTCAGGTTTACAAAGGTGGAAAAGGGACAGAAGTACTTACTTCATTTAAAAAGCTTCTTTACTAGCTGGGCTGGATATTGTTGTTTTGCTATATTAAAGCCAGATTTAACATTTGCAGATTTCCTAATGTGTGATCATCTGACAAAGCCATTCTCAACGGTCAGGAATCCCCCCTCCTTTCTTTTCTTACAAGGGGATGTATTCCCCAAAGAAGACTACAGCCTTCTTTTCAAGCTTGATTAGTTAAAATAAGATAAATAGGTAAGACTAAATACAGAGAACAAAACAGTTTGCAATGACCTTGGGCTGTTATTTACATGGGATGCTGTTAACAGAGTAGCTTGCAACTACTATCAACTCACTTCCAGTTCCTTATCCAGAATTAAGTACCAGAAATACAGAAAAGTTTGTGCAAAATGTTATTCTCTTATTTATAAAACACAATACCCTTATTTTAAAGATGAAAATGTGGTGATAAATGTAGTAGGGCATTTATAAAGCTTGAAGCTAGAATATATGCCTTTCTGCAGCAAAAAGCAATTAAGCATCAGGATAAAATAAAGTGTCTCCTGGAGCTCAAGGAATAGTTGTTCACACACTCGGCCAGGAGAGGGACTGCTGAAGTCTGAGTCATTCTCTGCCCAGCAGAAGCTGCATTAGTTACACAGAAAAGGCACCTCCAGGGCAGTGCTGCTGCCAGGTAAAGAGTTTTGCTTTTGATACTAAACTGCAGCACGAAAGCTGTCCACCTGGAGATTCACTTTCAAAAAATGCACACACACCCCCAAAATACTGCATTTTCCCCTAAGGGATGAAGGGATTTCTTTAGATTTAAAATTACAAAGGCACTTCTCCAAGGCTTAAATTGATTAATTATGCAGTAATTACAATACAGTTAAATCTCAGCAGTATTCAGGTTGTTTGTAGGTAGGCTGACACCAGTAATCAGCCAGTGGCCAGCCTTCCTCTTACTTCCTCTACCTCCCTTACCTGCCAGGCAAGCCTTTGGCCCTTTCTAAGCATTCTCTGTTTCATTTAACAAGTGCAGACTGGACCACTAGTTCTTCTGATACCTATGAAATCACAGTGATCATCTTTCTAACTTCTACACTTTTATGCTTCCAATAAAGGGCCTGGATTTCCAAATAAAGCTTTGAAATACATATTTTTATCATCCTTCTGTCTCTCCTTTTATATAATGACCTAATGCAGTTTGGTTTCAACCTTTTTTCAATTTGCAGACCTGTAAAAACCTCCCAGTGGAGATATATAGTGAATTTAAGCCTTCTAACAAAATACTTTTCCTGGTTCCATTTCTCAGACCCTTAGGGGAGGAATCCATAGACTTTGCAAATTAAAAACTACCATAGTGTCCAAGCATTTCTTGATTGCAACTAACCAGCAAATGTGTCCTGTAGCTCTAATTGTACTATTTGTTTTAACAGGTCTGCCTGGAGGCAGAAGGATGTAATTCCCATTTAAACAGCGTTACACTGGTGAAAATTGGCTTACATATATTGAATAGAATTGTGTATTTCATCATCAGAGCTTTGCCAATGGTGATTCATGTTAAAGGGATATACCTTTTAGAATTCTTCCTTCAGTCAGCTAGAGTCTTTTTATTCCTGTCTGGAAAGGGAAAACGTATCAACAAACTCAAGAAATCAATTTAACTCTATGCAGGTTCTTTAAGGACAGAGGAGTAGTATTCTGGAGAGCAAACTCCCCCTCTGCATGTGCAATTGTCACCTCAGATATGTCACCCAGGAGGAAAATGGACTTGTCATGGTCCAACTTGTCCCTCAATATTCCTGTTATTGGTGTGTGCACAGTCATCAGGTCCTAGGCACACTGTCCTGAGACAGGCAGTTGAGGATCTATCCAAAACAGGACTTAAGCAGAATCTAGACCCCGTGTTAGATAGCTCAACACATAGGGCATGCAGAAAGACAGAGCTCAAACAAGGTCCAGAACAGCCACCTGGTAGTTACACACATCTTCTCCTGAGCTTACAACTACTTTAAGAATCAAGCTGGAATCTATTTTTAGAAAATACCAAGGCTCTTGGTTCTTACATTCTAAGCAGATATTTATCTGGCAAAGACATTCTGACCCACCTCTCCCATGATGGCACCCCAGTTACTGTCCTATTTCCATGTGACACCAGCGAAACTTGTCTATCACTATACAACAACAGAACAAACCCCACTGCAATTACAGGACCCCATGCTATTATGTAGAAACAAAAGGAATGACCAACCAGGGATGGAGATCATGAGAAGGTTCCTGAGCATTGTGAACAAGACAGGTTCGGATGTCAGCCTGCAGAAACTTTGTACAGGTTATTTCCAGACGCTATGTGTTCTGGAGAGAAAAAAAAAAAAAAAAAGTTTTTATTCTCTGCAATTCTCACCCACATTCCTGAAGAAATTGCTTTAAAAAAAAAATAAGAAAAAAATTATGAGAATAGTTAAGTTACTGTTTCTTTTTCCCCATATGCTTCAGAATTGTCTAATTTGGATGAAGGGTGGTGGGTGTTTTTTGTGGATTTTCAAGGACAGTTGATCCAATTGTACATAAAAGCTCGGCATCTATTCCATTTTTGACAGAGAAGAAAGTGTGTAAGTAGCTAGCAAAGTAGAAACAGCAAAATCTGTAAATGCTTACTTGAACTTAACCTCCAGGCTTCTGCCTATAGGTGACAGACTCCATTCCCCATTGATGCAGATCCTTTTAGTCAATGCATTACCTCAAATGAATATACACTATAAAATAAAGGCATTTGTATTTGAATTTCTTGTGCTGCAGGGAAATGCTATTCTCTTCCTATTGCTAAAGGTGCCTCATACCCAAGTCACACAAAACATTTTTTGGAGAAAAAGTTTAAAATCCAATGGCTTATGCAACATGACCCAGGAAGGTGTTGCATGAAAATGCAAGCTGTGCTATGCAGAGGTGATTGCAAAGTAAGCACTAGTTTTTAAAACTAGTTCACTAGAGTACTTAAAAGAGCTGTTAACCCAACTTCTCATTCCTATGTAGGAGTTTCATAATAACTCATTTTAGAATATAAAGCAAATGTCTCCCCAGCCATTTCAAACAGATTTTATCCCTTGTTATTTTAATACATTAAGATGCTGTGCATATGATTTTATGTAATATTTTAATATGCCTAATAAGGTTGAACTAGTGTGTTAAATAATCAGTCTTTAAAATAAGTGTGGGAAGAGACAAACTAAGCAATTGCTGTGTTCCTTTTGCTCTGACTTTATATATATAGTTCTGCTATTAACCTCTAAGTTTTTTGTGATGCATTTGTGATATAGAATGTTTAAGGCAGAGAAAAAGAAATAAGAACTTTTTAATAAGTATTCCAATCCAAATGAAGGCTTAAACAGACAGCTAGATTTTAAACAACTCTTAAATTTCATCAAGCCAGGGACACAAATATGTCAGATTTTATCTGAAACCAGCTACATTAGCAAATTGTGTTCATTTAGGGACTTTCTTAATATTTAAAGGTCACTGTAGTATTAATTTATTTAAGTAGACTGAAAAGTCATTTAGTAAATTCAGTCATCATGGCCCAACAGGAATCTTTCTCTCTTTGATTTCAGGAGAAATGACAGCTATTCCATCTCATGGGTATCTTCTCCAGTGAACCCTTGTGATACGGACTGCACATTTCAGCCCTGGTATGTAATATTTCTTTCCATCTCATGGACACCACTGAGCAAATAAATCACTGCTTTTTGTGCAGAGATGACACTAGTTATACAGGTTAGAGAAATCTGAGTTACATGTAATCCAATTTTAATACTATGCTATGTTATAAAAGCATAGCCTGGGTTATTTTGCTCACTGTTATTCAAGAGATTTAAAAGAACATTTGCAATAATCTCATTTTAACATTTTTGATTGACACTTCACAATAGCTACAGCTGAGTCTATTAAAAGTTTGGGCACCAGGACAGGGGAGGAAGGGGAATTCATTTGTATGAGCAGGAGTTTGTCTTTTCCAGCAATATCAGCTGCTCTATGAAATACATCAATAGCTTGCTTACTGTCATTGTCCTACTCAAAAGGCACTACCTTTTCTGTAAAATATGGTTTTAGCTTCAACACCAGAAAAGAGATGGGAACATAGGAATGTTGAATTATTGACATTAGTTATAATTTTTCATCCTGAAAGTGCTTTATCTCAAAAAGAAGGAAAGAAACTTCTGATAAAACATTTCATTTCAGTAGATCCCAGTGCTTAGAGATCATACTAGACACTGTAGTTGTTAAAAAAACTTTAAAAAAATAAGGGCTCTCTAACTGTTAACATTGTTTCTTCAAATATATTTTAGACAGCTCTGACATAGGGAATGCTATGCAGAAGTGTAAGTGTATGGCTGAAGTAGTTTACACCCTATATGTTTTGCGAGGATACCCTTAAGGATAGCAAAGCTTTTTTTTTTCCTCATGCAAGAAGATTTATCAATTTTTTAGAGCTTGAAAAAGAAGATTACTTCAATCCTTTGAAATTTCAATTTCAAGTCTTAAAAGAATCTGAAGAGGCACCTAAGATATTTTGAGCCTGTATCTTTGTTGTGCTTGGCTGCTGTTAAAGCCTGTACCAACCTGGAGCATGCCCTCATTATTTAATGCTTAGCTCTGGTGACCAGTCTGAGCTCCCTCTCATCAGGGATATGTGCTTTGGCATCTTAAAGAAAATGGATTAACAAATGAATTTTAAAGAAATACTGTCCTATCATGTGTCTATCAATCAGCTCCAATTACTATCCATTCTAAATCATCATCCTTTTAACGTGGACAATTAATAAACATTTCTGACCTCTAGATTCATCTCAAGTTTCTTGTTTCCCATTCACTATTGCACAGGAATTAGTATGGCTAGCATTATAGTCTTCATGGTGACATGTAGTGGTTGAACAGCACTGCACTGTGTACGTCAGGGAGATATTGCTCCCCACAAACAATGTGTCTATGGTGGCACCAGGAGGACATAAGAAGTTAATTTCCCATATTATCTACTGGAAAGAACCATTTTTAAATGAACAGATAGAAAGTACATCAGAAAATTGCTGGTCTCCCAAATTCATGTTATTGAAATAGCACTTAGGGACTGATTTGTGATAATCTGGTGATTCGCTGCAAAGGGCTGAAGGAACGATGTCTCCCCTGTTGACAATGATAAGCAAGAATGAGATTTCTTATTATTGCCAATGCACCTGCTGAAATTACTACTCAAGTACTTTCTGCTATTGCTATTTTTCGTTCTGCTGTAATTAAAGTAACATCAGAGGAACACTGCCTTCTGCTATGTCTCAAACCAAAGTTAGCTTCTTCACTCAATCCTATCCAGGAGGTTTACAAAAGGAACAAGAGACAATCTACTACCTTTAATACTGTTTCAAAGTTTTTAGCATTTTCACTATTTAGTGGCTCCTTTACCTCAGAGAACTACATTTCCAAAGACTCATGAGGACCCAGACGGTTTTATTTTTCCTGAGGTCATGTCCTCATTACTAATCTAACTGCAGTAGGATTGCTGGACAAGCACAGAGGTGCCTAGTATGCAGGGGTTCCAGAACGTGACCTGAGGGTTTATTTAGCAATGACTCAGATAAAATCCCCTTTTCTTTCAGTAGCTGATTCGCCTGAAGAAAAATAAGCATGGAAACACACTCCATGATCTGATCCCAAACTTCAGCCAGATTCACAGACCTGATAGTAAATGTAATTTGAATGCCAAGATCAGGAGTATTAACTAATTGCTGAGCAACATTCCCTTTCTCGGCATGTATAAATTGGGCTTGGCTGTGACTTGGGTCCTCATCCAAGAACCCAGCCTCTTCGTGGATGGACAAGTGAGACCTTGTGCCTGCAGGGGCAAGACCTACTCACATCAGTTGCAAGACGTGGGGAAGGGAGTCTTCACCCAAGTCCTGCACACTGAACGAAGTACTTGACTCCTCAGAGGGAGTACAAAAGGTGATTATTGTTTAAAAGGGCTGGGGTTAAATTACTGCTGTGGGATGTGCAGAGCAATTTTGCCTGGAGATTTTTCTCTGGATCACACAAGCTATGTCTATATTGCTAAATAAAAGCCAGACAGGCATGTGTCCACATGACTAAGGACACTTTGACATAGCCTTAGAAAGTGAGATTGGATGGTCCAAAACAGGGCCAGCTAGCAAGCTAGCTGTTAAATAATGCAGATAGTCAGGAGACCAATATTTGATCTCAGTCTCTGGGCCTCTTTTTTAGCAAAACAGAGGCATGATAGGACTGCTCTAGTACACCCACTGCACAGGACCATGACTAAAGTCACCATCTTCAAATGCCTGCCTTTCTGCAACAGCCACCTCTGCTGTGGATGGCACAGGACTCCCTCTTTTTCCCCAGACTCTTCAGAGATCAGTTGGCTTAGGGCATCAATCTAATGTTTGGGTCATACTGCTGGGAAATGTGCCAGTCACAGGGGAGAAGAGGAAGAAAACAGCAAAAGTGAAATGACAGCGGATGTCAGTAAATATAAAGGCAGAGAAGCTATGTCCATCTAATATCCAGTTCTACTGATACAGCTGTTTCCTTAAAGTCTGTTAGTAGATTTGTATCTTTGTATATGCATATATGTTTATATGCAATTAAGATGCAGTTTCATACTGCAGCTAAGGAAAACTAACCCCTAGCTGCAGTCAAGTGCTCCCACCATTTCCCTTATGCTATTTCCTTATCATTCATCTCACTTGCAGTGAACCAGTCCCAAACACTAAACTAGCACAACTGCACCCTAACTTCCGTTGGCTGAGCTCCCTGAAAAAATTCACCATTGAACAGGACCCCATTATGATGAGCCTGTGCTGGAACCAAAAAGCAAAGTGCTTAACTGGGAGGCAGAAAGTGGAGCAGGTCTGGCCTTTGTATTAGCCAGAAGCTATTTGACAGGCTCAGCTGTACTTCCAGCCATACTCACAGCCAAGAAGATTTTTATTCAACAGTTTTGTTGGACCTAACGAGGTCTACTATTACATACATCATGATACAAGTAGGAACAGATACTTTTTTTTTTTTCCCCTGTAGGGGGGAGCAATATTAATTCCTTAAGACCTGAAAATATGATTCATAAATAGACTTAGGCAGATGGGTCAATTTGAAACTGGAGCACTTTCTGCTTCTCAGGATCTGATGTATATCCAGGCTTATGTTGAACCTCATATCAAAGTAAGATCCCAGCATATACCTGCTCCTCCCTTTCCAGTGAAGGATCCACAAGTACATAAGCAGCAAAAAACTCTGTAGTCTGAAACTTTCACCTAGCCTTTTAGAACACTGCTTTCTGGGCACATCAAGAGTAAATCACATATATGGGCTGAATCTCTCAGAAGGTCTGCATTATTAATGGCTTATTCAATTTAGCTAGTTAGAGGAAGAACAGTTTTTTAAAGTAAGATTGGATTCCAACCACCTTTCTTGGATTTATGTTATTATTTTTATCCTTTAGGACTAATTGCTTTCTGTGCATGGTTTGCCACACAGCTATAATTCCTATATCTCTATAGTGCCAAAACAAATAGCTGTTAGGCAATGCTAATCCTTGCAACCGTCACGGTGGAGATTTTATTGTCACTCTTGTTTGGATCTTTCCCTAAAAAGGCTTTTTAAGTTCGTCTGGAAATTGGGTTGTTGCATTTCCCCAGTCATGCCTTCCCACTTCTACCACCTCCCACCATAGATGCTGCTGCTGCTAATTTTCCATTGCACGCTAGCATCTATTGCTGGGTACCCTCACTGCCAAGACATATGAGGCACACTCAGCCATTCTGATTTGAGAAAGCTGCCAGCACAAGGGCTGTCCTCTACCACCATGGTTTTTTTAACAATGAAATTTGTTCTAAGGAGGAAATTTGAAAAGTAAAAATAATAGCTCAGCACCAAATCCCTTTCAAAAGGCAATAACAGTGGCAAACATATTTCTCTGTACCTTTCTCTAAGAGCAAGAATAAGTAGAGTATGTTCTTCAGCTACTTCTCTCTAGATACAATATTTATATTCCTTCTCTATAACTGAACAACATACAGCAACATTTTGCAATAAAGCCCTAATGATACTGTGCTATGTTCACTTAAAAAACACAATGAGTTTTGTGTCACCAGAGGATATATGGTTTCTGCTCTGAGGCTTCTTTTGACTGAATGACTTCTTCATTCGTCATAGCCTTACTTACATACATAAATAGTAAAATACTTGCACGAAGGATTTAAGTTAATATTTACAAATATCTTAAGAAATGAACAACAGTAATGATTTTTCTCCTTGCTACTTTTTCCATTAAAAAATTGCTATGGATGGTGATATGGAGATCAGTGGATATGGGGATTCCAGGAAAGAGTAATAGCAATAGATTCATAGAGGCAGAGCAGGGAGATGACACTAGCAGCCATATTTTTCTGGAGAAAGGGAGAAAGTGATGGGAATCTTGGGGAAAAAAACAATAAAGCAGTTTGAGTGCTCACAATGTATAAGACTTCAGGCCTGAAAATGTTAAGCCTCTATGTTGAAAAAGAAAGACAAGGCTTTTAGATGTGCTATGAGGAAAAAGAAAAAGTCAAGCATAAAAGGCAGCTTGGACCTTTGGATCCAGCAAGTAGTGAGGGTCATCTTGCATATTTTGTGATCAATCTCCCAAGATAAATAACAACACTCTGAAAACATTTGATGCTTTCAGTTTTATTAAATTACAGCAAGTTATTTTCCCATCGATCAATTAAATAGGCAAGACTGGAACTTGATTATATAACCCTGAGTTGGTCTGCCATAAATCAAGCCCACAGTCGAGTAAGTGTTTAATTATGTGTTCACAAACTGTTGTGTAAAAAGGAACATACCTACCAAGTCGTATTTTTTACTTTTTATCTGGCGGATTTGTTTCTCATTAACCGATTGCTAGCCACAGTGAACTTTCTCTTGAGAATGATAGATAAGAGCCTGGTAGCAGGACAGAACCTCACCTAGGAAGATCCTGTGTTTCCACTGACTCATGTACTTCTGGCAGCTTGAGGAAAGGACTCCATACCTTGCAGAAACAGGATTCATTCATAATCTGAATGTGCATTGCTGGCTTTGTTTGCTTTATTGGGTCCAGGGAACGCTTTTGTGAATGGAGTCCAAGACTGAGGAAAGCTGTATATCAAGATACAGGCAGCAAATACACCCTTACACAAAAGCCAGGAAAAAAAACATGAATAGTAAGGGCTTATTTTATCTATTGCCACAGGAAAAGCCACAGGATAGAATGCCTTCCAGTGCACCCGAGAGCAATAAAGTCCATTCTCCAGGAGGGGTTGTGTGCCCCAAGGGTACCATGACATCCACTTTTTGTAGACTTAGTAAATAGTTGGACCATAGCCAGACCACCATTGTCCACGCTCTTTCTTTATTATTTATTCAGAAACATCAGCCACCTGGGGTTTTTTGCTTGCTTTTAGGAATTTTTAGCCTAATGGGCAATCACGTGTAATCTGTCTGTACTTCCTTGTTAATGCCAACAATTGAGGTTACTGGGCTTGTTAAGGCTATCAGGCTGTTGATGGAAGTATCTAAGACTCCTAATGCAAGTCCTTTCTGCCCCAGAGGCAGATGTTCAGAGACTGAGTTAATACTTTGTAAGGACAAAGTTATTTGGAATGCCAACCTTAAGCTTCACAATCATAATTTGTCTCCTCCTGATATCCTAAGAAATATACTGTTAAGAGCCGTTACCCCATCTTCTCTGTTTGGCCTTTTTAATACATTGTTCTCTTGAGAAGAAGCCAGGAAATCCACATTTCCAGAGTGGCTCAGTGCCTGAAGGGTGACATACGATCATTGTCATCAGTTAGTGAACGACTGTGATGAGTAAGTCATAAAGACTGAGAGGAAAAGAAGTTTCTAATACCAAAACTTATAAAACTTTAAAAAAAAAAAAAGGTACATTATGCAGAATACAGATAATTCATCATCTATGACTCCAACTTTGCTGTGGCTTATGCATGAAGTACTTTAAAAGGAAACTCATCACAAGTTTTCTCCTGATCTTAAACTACCTTCTGTTGTAAAAACATGCCTTTTCATGGCCAGATAATCACACCATTAAGAAACCTGTGTTCTCTTTCTTCCACCATCCCAGCCTAGACTGCTGATCCTTCCCAGAATTCATTTGCTTAGAAATGGCAGGTCTTGGACAAGTTTGGCTGGTCCCAGATGTCATTAGATGTACAGAGAACAGATCACCCTATTACAGTGCTCTTCAAAATCAATAGAATACTCTTTAATAAATTTGCATAAGAGCACAGGCTTAAACAGTAAACTCAAAAATAATGTAGCAATTCTAATTCATGATGCTAAAATCTTTATCCAACATCTTTCACCTCTGCTAATATCTATGAACATATTTGGAATGCATAGAGGTTCCTACTGGAAAATCTAATTTAGCCAGAGATCCCAGAGTTGCCACTAAACCTGTAGCTTAAAATTTTATTGAAGAACTGTGAATTGCATGCCCTTTTGATCAACCTCTAGCCTGCCACAAGAGAACCACACCCACGCTCAAACAAGGTGATCTGAGAGCAGTAAAATTGTACATATAGGGCAATTTTAAAGCTTTCATGGAAGAATTACAGATTAATTTGAAAGGTTAATTTCAGGGTCTTGTGTGAGTCATTAAGGCTGTGGGTCTGGGAGGAGAATGGTCAGCTCAAGGCAAAGCATAGATTTCCAGAAGGCACAAAGGACACAGATTTTTCCATCTTGCACATCTGTAATTAGTACTTTCTTGGCACAGCCATCTTACCATGCCGTAAATGAGACACTGTGCCTATTTTCACCCAGGCCAACGCTTGCTGACCTTGGTAACTTGCTGGCTTCCATCTGCTTTGCATTCTTTACTACTTGGAACCAGATGATGACTGCCCTTGCTACAATATGGGATACTCTTGAATGGAAAAAGGGAAGGAATGCAGGTAAAAAACAGTCTTACGCAGCAGATGGAGTGTGGGTAAAACTGCTGAAATCATCTGATTATTTTGTGTGATTTTTTGGGGTGGGAGGTTCTCCTTCTGCTTTATAATATTGAACCTTGGGCATTGGCTGCATAGTTATGTATCACTGCTTGTACAGAAAGGTGACGGTTGTGATCACTGGTGTACCAAACACCCGTAATTTCAGCTAGTTTCTGGGCAGCTTCATATGGTCAACATTTGTCAGACCTGGCACATGAACAGGTTGATATATAAGTTTAGGCTAGTTTAAATTCCTAGACAAGATTCTTATTTACAGAATCCCAGCATAAGAGTTCTCCTATGAAAAGTCCAAGATTTTAATTTCCCTGCTATATATGTCCTTGCCAAGGACATATCAGAAGCCAGATAAGAGCATTCAACAATTTATTACAGTTCCAAGGTTTTGAACTAAGATAAATCAAAGGTAGATTTTAATTTGAAAGTAGTAAGGCCTTAGTATCACTTTGGTGCTTGGCAAGTGGAATATGTTGGGGTTTTTCAGCGGAGTGGGAGAGGACTGCATATTTTTTCTGAAATCAAAATGTGTTGTATATTCTTTCATTTAGAGCAAATGATTTTTTTTTCCCATTTACCATCTTCGTAATTTGTTCTGATTGAGCAAGGTACTCAAATTTAAGCTTACGAATAAGAACATGGAGTCAGGAGAACTGCTTGTGTCCCCCAGCTAAGGAACATGCTTAGACATAACGATGAATTCAGCCTTAATTAGTTTCTAATACTGCTAAGCACTTTTTAAGACAAGGAAGATATTGAGTGCACTTTGGTTCGAAAGTTTCAAACTCAGCAGCAGTCAGGGTTATCTTGGCCTAGCCATGAATGTACTGAGTAATTAACCAGCTTCATGATGAGACTTATTTATGTATGTATTTATTTTAAATAAGGAGAGGAACGAGACTCCTAAATTTGCAGTTACCCTGACATTACTAATGCTACAAAATAAGTTGTTAAGGAAAATGAAACAAAGAAAACCCCTAAGAGGAATTCAGCCACATCACAAGAAAGAAGCAGCAACTTCCCTGTTGGTGAAGAATTCATTTAAGTCATCACATTAGGTCTCTCTACCTATTTCTTCTTGCAGATTAAACTGCATGAGCAGTTTAAATTCTGTTTACTTAATGGAAGGAGTCACTACATTTGTTCAGTGGAAAGGTGGTGGAGAGAAGAGGATGGGTTGACTTGTTTTTGTCAAATTTATTAATTATGTTTAGACACTTCCGTAAATACACTAGGGATGCTACTAGGAAATCAGGAAAATACAGCCCCTACAGGGCTCCAGGACAGAGATCTTCTATGTCTGCATATGTAAGACTACACAGGGAGAGAGGAGGCAGCTTCAGTAAATGGAAGGAGCAGAAAAATGACGGATAAGGAATGTGAGTTTTAAGAACAGCCTTCTGAACAATTTTTTAACTGGATGCCAAACTAATTAGAAGTTAACAGAACTGGTTTTAAAAACATACCTATTTTTGCATGCCAGCTCATGTCATAGCTTTCTGAAATCTTCATTGCCACTTCCTCCTTTCTCATTCTTCACGCTGTTACGGAAATTGTGAGACCTCTGCAAGTTGCAAGGATGTATGACGCTTCTTGATTCTCTCCTGCTTTATTTCTCTGCTATTGGGTTGTGCATTTTTTTACTTCCAATATTCTTAAGTACTTCCCCTATTAGGGAAAATAAGAGTCAGAAAAACACTGGAGTAAAAAATTTGTTGACAAAGGTAAACATAAGTGAATAAAGTAATGGAAAAAGACAGTGCTATGTATACTTTAAATACAGAAGAAAGCAGCTGTCTGGTGAATTTGCTTTCCCACAGCCAAAGCCATTTAGCTTGTGTTTAAGAAGAGTGGTAAACAGCAAAAATAATTAATAGAAACAGGTATCACTGGGGCTACTTAAGTAAGAAAAACTAATGTGAATAAGTACTTGAGGGGATATAACATTTAATAATGGATACTTATAGGGAACTTTATGTGTTCCAGGAACCACACTTACAGCAATTAATCCTTAGGACACCCCAGGGAGATGACTTGGTAAGAAATAGTCTCCTACTTGGTTTACAGAAGGGGTTACAATTCTGGAAACAAGCTGTCATTGTAATATGCCCAAGACTAAATAGCACTTTGATAGGAGCAGCAGGGCAAGAACTCCTGAGGTTCTGGATTTCTGTTCTGCATTCATGTTGTCAAAAGTGGCAGAACCAGAGTGACATGGGAGATAAGCACACACACTTTCAGTGTGTGTCTGGGCATTCCGTTGCCTAAGGGTGGATCACATACACTGAAGTCCCATGGAAAGATATTATAAAAATATTGGTGTAATTGTTAGGCTGGAAATCCATAGTTTTCTTTCATGATTTTCAGTGCTATGACCAATGGAAATTTAGGCTGATTTCACAAAGTAAAAAAATAAGTTACAAATTATTTTATTTTCAGAAATAGTAGAAAAGAAGAGTATTTGTTTGCTTATGTTTTGAGGATGAGACAAGAGTTGGCATGAGTTGACAATGTCTCATATTTTCCCTTGGGCTTTTAAGTATCAGTGGTTCATTTGAGCAACAGAGGATGGAAAACAAAATAGACTGTGAAAAGGGACAAAGCAGAATATAATCAGAAAAGGGAGAAAAGGAACTTAGCTTGTAATTTCAAATTCCTGTATCACATATATTCAAAATACTCTCCTTTTTTTCCCCAACAGACTCATAAGCAAGTCTTCATCTACCTTATCAAAGTTATTGCCTTCACACAATAATTTTATGTGCTCCCATTTAAAAGCATTTTATTGGACTTCCCAATTATAGACTATTATTTTTATTACTAGCATTGGGTGGGAGTAATAGACCAACATGCCATTATAAAGACAACAACAAAATCATTCCTCTTTCAAACAACTTACATGCTCTTTTTAATGGGATATGTAAAATGTTATAATGAGAACCATTCTGAATTGCAGTGATTTTCCTGATTGAATGATGGCACGTACTTCAATGATAATTTTTTTCTTCTAATTCTTACATCTAAAATAACTAGAATTTTAAAGCAAGCTTAGTAGAGAATTAATATGGACATAGTCATTTTTATTCAGTGGCAATTAGTAACATTTTTGTAAGCATGAGAGTTCTAGGACAAGTAAAAAGAAAGAATCTGATTTTGATACAGCTGAGTGTCCCAAATATTAAAAATTAAATTATCCTGCCATGAGTATCAGTGGCATAAGTCTATGGACTTCAGCTTGCATGCTCAGGATGTTTACAGTGATGCTTTCACTGTTCCTGCACAGGAGTGACGGATAACAGTTTTTCTTGGGTAATATTCTCTATCAGATATGCTCAGACATTGCTTTTTGTATCCTGCGATTCCAGTTGATAATCCATTCCTGCAAGAAAGGCAGAAAAAACCAATCATACTGTGAAGACAAAAAGTCACTCTTGAAATCCAGTCATGATTTGAAATATGGCCACTCACTTACTTACCACACTTTTCTCCTCTAAAAACAAAAACAAACCCAAAAAACCAAACCAACGAACCAACCAAACAAAAAAAGTAAAAAGACGATTATTATGGTTCCTGTGAGGCTATGGGCTATATGCAATTTGAATCTATTCTCTAGTTTTATGGATAGCAGCTCCCCTAATTTGTGCTTTTATTATTTTATTCTACAATGCTTCTCATACGGAGAAACCAGTCATGATTTCTCCATACTGTTACGGACGCACGACTAACCAAATCCAACAGGTGTTAAAACTCAGATTTATTCTTCAGCAAAAGTTAGTTAGAAGTCCAGTAACATTTTATAAAACCACAGGCTCAATGACGTAAAGAGAATTAATACTACACGGCCGACTTAAGAATCCCCAAGATTTAAAGTGATGGCTCAAAACGCGCGTATCACTCACCTAAAAGCTGAGGGCTCTCTCCCTCGAGGAATTACCTCAGGCGGTGCCCTGGCCCGAGGGGGAGTCCACGACTGCAGACCCGCTGCTCTGAGGAGGACTGCCCACGTGTCCTCCAGCGGGACCCCATTTATACCCCTGTCGAATCTGACCTGTGGGCATTTAATTCTATTGGCTAGGAGGGTCACCTCGGTGTACCTGGCGCATCTCGACTGGCCAGTTCAAATTTCAACCTGCAGCCTCCAGGGTTTCCTTCCCCTTCTCCCTTCCTGGAGAAGTTTTGTTTCCTGCTGGCAGGAAGGGGGTGGCGGAATGTACTGCCACACATACTAACTCACAATTTACAGTGCTACATATTGCAATGACAAGAACTTTCCCTGACAGACAGAAAGCAGGAGAGAGTAATTTTGGAAAAACAAGACTCGGAATGTCAGATTTTTTTTATTTTTACTATTTTGTCACGTGTGATCTCTGAAAAAGAAGATAATGGTAAGCTGGAAGTCATAAGCCCTCTGTTGTGCATGAGCAATGAATCCTCCTCCTAATCTAGGAAGATAAAGGTCTGTTATAGTCTTAAAATAATTTGCAGAAAGAGCCAGAAGCCAGAAAAACTAGGTAAGGAACACAGTGGAAATATCTGTGTGATGTTGCCTCAATTCTAGTTAATTAGAGGAGCATTTTGGAGGGAAGGAGAAAAGAAACCTAACTCCTGGTAGCAAGGGATGAGAAACCATCCAGCTTACTACAAGTGTCCAAGTAGCCTCACAAGGGAGGAAGTAACTTCACAGCCATATTTTAAAAAACCAAGAAGGAAAGTCTACCAAGAGCAGAGAGAAACTCAGTCTAGGGACACTATAGTTTTAACAAAGACCAAAAAAGGTCTTAGAGAAAGAGCTGCTAAAAAAAAAAAAAATCAAGCAAATAAAAAACTGTGTTATGGGGAAGAATGGGGTAATCCCCAGCACTCATCCTAGCTGAAATGCTGAGGCAGTGAAAGAGGGAGCTTTAGTAGAATCCATCCTTACAAAGGTACAAAGAGGACCTATAAGAGAGGAAGACCTCAGAGCAAGTTGTATACACAACAGCTGAGCTAGTTGCTGTGTCCCCACACTGGGTAATTTAGAACAACTAGGAAAACCTTGCAGTGCCAAGACTGACACAAAACTGCATTTTGGGGGTTATTGGTTCAGGTTTTTTTTTCTTTTCTGACTTTTATGTCTAAAATTTGTATTTCAACAAACTTACCTCATTTTCAGCCTGAACTGAATGTGCTGATGAGCACTCACAGGTTGCTCATCAGAAATGGCCAGGGCTTATCACTAAAAAATTACCCCAGGTGCTTTCTTCCTTATGGAGCAACACATCAAAATACAGTGAGGACTGAGGGGAGAAAGCATGGCCAAGAGAAGGATTCCTGCAAGTGAATATTCCCAGGAACCACTGGTATTGGTGGTTCACATCAAAAATATCCTGAAGAATTGTGCAAGATGTAAGAGCTGCCTTCACCAAACAGCAACTAAGGAAAACTTTAATGTCTCTCTTCCCTTCCCCCCCCCCCTCCCCCCATTTTTTCCCCCTTTTTTCACTTTTTTTGAGAGGGGTTCTTTGGATCCCAGCACTAATTCCTCTTGGAGAAGGGGCCAGATTTTGCTGGTAAGTGTCAGAGCTATGACTCTCTTTCTTTGCAAATCTGTTTCCTCCAGACTCCTTGTACCTCCAAGACAAATGAAATTCCTAAATAACATGCTTAGGGCTGGTGTTAGCTGTAGAGGTTGGATCCTACACTCCTGTAAAGCATGAGTAAAAATAAGCTCAGCAGGAGCAGGCTTGGGGGTGGGCTTCTAGTCCTCCTGCATAACACCTAGGCCCAGCGCTTCCCATTCGCTGCCATTTGTTTCTGCAGCACTTCAGCAACAAGTAATTCCATATCCTGCAGGTGACAGATACCTTTGGTGTTATTGCTGCTCTGTGGGCAATAAATCCCCACTCAAATATAAGCCTGGGTCATGCCATATGACAACTTCTTTACTTATTTGCATCACTGTAAGGCAGCCTGGCAATTATACAGAAAGTATGTTACCATGGCAACACAGGGAAACTGCAGCATCTAAAAAAAAATTAAGACCGCAGAATTACTTAACATTTTATTCCCCAAAGACTTTGGTATTCTGAGTTTAAATTTTGAACAAAAAAATCATAACAAATGGTGCCTATTTCATAAATAGTGCTTCCTACGCCTTTTAGAAGTAATTGCTTCTTTTCATCAAAGCATTTTATATTTTCATCTTTGTGGAATTATTGAGTACAGACATTAATGAGTAAAATACTCCTCTATCCCCTGTCCAGGATTTTTTTTTTTTTTTGGCAAAAAATACCACTTGATTGTTAGTCAAGTCAAATACAGTAATTATTTCAGCACAGTTAATGCGTAAGTCCCCTCACACACCTCCCACACAAATGACTGCAGACCACTCTGACAGCTCCTGCGTCCTGGTAAAGCTCTGGAACAGCACAAAAGAATAGCTGAGATTTTACTTTTCATAGGACAGGAAGAGCCAAGCAGTCTGAAGCATGAGAAGGGACACAAAAAAGGTGAGAGGGACACAACCATCCAATGCCCAAGTCATGGCCTGGTACCCACCAACTCAAGATAAAAAAATACTCTGGCTTCCACCATAAGTCACAAGACTCATTCTGACTTAGTGGCTAATTGAAGACTGAGGCTCAGTCATTCAAAGATGGCTTTGTCACCCAGGTCCCACCAGCTGCACTGGCTGGGAATGTTGCCTGTCACATGATTAATGCTCTTAAACCTTTCAGTCAGGTGATGGTGATGGGAAAGCAAGGGGCAACGGAGACTGTACTATCTTCCGTATCAACCTGCTACTGCAGATCCCCTTGTAAACCTGGGGTTTGTAATAACTTAGTATAAGCCATTGCTGGCATATCATGACTAAAAAATAGTAGCAATACAATGAAGCACACATACAATACTAATGAAATTCAAATAAATAAAAAAAATAGGTATCACTATACCCCAGAGCATTTTCTCTTGTGCTACTATTTGTAAATTATTTCATATCACAAACATAGTCAAAGCATGTAAAGGCAAAAAATGTTTAGTGGCCTAAGAATGTTTGTTACGTGCTTCTTTGAACAGAAATAAACAAATATGAAGCAGTCATAGTTTTGTGACTTCTTTCTCACAGAGGGTAGTCAGAGTGCTCAGTCTGAGCCCTTTTTGACAAAAATGGAACCGTGTGACACAGATACAAAAATTTAGAGAAGTCCATTAATGCATAACTAATGCTCTACACTGAGGTAAATACTCTGGGTTCAATTTTTTTCTAAATGATTCAACACTGCTAACAGGCTACTTTAAAGTCTGATTTTGAAAAACACCCCATCCATCCATTCATTGGCATAGTCAATAGAAAAGCACACATTGACTTCTGAAGAACAGAGTTTGAAAAACAAAGGTCTTGCTGTTCAGTGTCTGATCCACATTCCATGCTAATTAACCTATATCTTTCAATTAAAAACAGATCTTGGTTCCTTACCAAGAACCTTAATTATGTTACCTGTATTGCATTTCTGAAATAGGTGATAAAGTCCAGTCTCAGATTTAAGTCTTTGTTAACGCCACTAACCAATATGATTCACAGAGAGCCGCTTAGGAACAGAAACTCTAAAAATGACCAAAGCATTTGCACAAATAAAACTTGCAGAAGTCAGCCACTGTGGCCTACCCAGAATTATCTGTTGCCTTAGTACGTACAATAAATATGCAATACAAGAATTCAAAATAACCCATCTTGAATAAAATTCTAGAGCTTGAGGCCAACAATACAATGGGAAATGAAGTAATAGATCAGCAAAAACTCAGAAATAAAATCAGCAAGGAAATGCTGATCCTTATTCCAGACAACAGTCTTGATGAACAAGAACCAGAATGCCAAGTATAACAAAAAGGAGAAGCAGCAGGAGGAAGAGAGGTAACACAAGGAGATACTTGATGTTGTCAGGGAGTCTACTGACATGTCAACTGAAGCAACAAGCTGAGAGCTGTGAAAAGAAAATGGTAAACAAGAAGCAGCAGCTCAATCATTAAAAAGCAACAGCCAGCTAATGGGAAAAGACATCCAGCTATCAGGAAACCAACTGCTTGGAATAAAACTACCACAAAGGAAAGGTGACCACCTGGCACCACTGAAAAGAAAACAACAGCCAGTTGCACATACCAACAAAATTGCTAGAATTATTGAGTGGAAAAAGCAGCAAGAGAGGAAGCCTGAAGGTGAAGCTGCAGGAAGGTCTTGGCCACACTGCAGACATTATTTGAAACTAATTCAATTTTGACTACAGCCTCATGTATTTGCAATGCAGCGTTCACAGTGAAATGGACTGATTTCCAGCTGCTGAAAAATCTGTGTTCCTACTGGAGAACATGCGATATCATCATAGGAACAGGATACTTACCACCTTTGACTAACTGCTTACCCACTTTTTGTGGGAGATTTCATGGAAAATGGGAGACATTTCTTTGAGCCTGATTATTTAGAGTTAGCATAAGTAGGC
Organism: Harpia harpyja; assembly: GCF_026419915.1. Classification (NCBI taxonomy): domain Eukaryota; kingdom Metazoa; phylum Chordata; class Aves; order Accipitriformes; family Accipitridae; genus Harpia; species Harpia harpyja. The sequence continues at coordinate 61,575,330 of NC_068941.1, read as the reverse complement.
CGCAGTTAGCATGAGTGGGCCGGAGTACGTGACAGCTGCAGTATAAACGGACTTTGAACCACCAGAAAAACAACGGACATGAGGAACTTGGACAGTGGAGCAATTAATAAACAAGATAACAGAACTGCAGAGGCAAGAAGGAGCTGCAAGAGCTTTAACGCAATTAAGAAAGCTGTCATTTCGGCTTACAGCATTTAGCTGCAGGATGGGGACTTAGGAGTTGGTTTGTATCTTTGTTAAAAATCGGGGTTTCTTTTATTCTTATGTATTTTATTAGGTATAATGTTGCTTTTACTGTGTTTAATTAATTGTGCTCATAGATCTTGTAGGTTACCTTGGCCAACATAACAGGTCAAGATTCTCTGTGCATTGCAACCGCATCACAAAGCCCATGAACCAGTAGACAGGATGGCTATGACTCGTGCAGCGCGCCTGGCCAGCGAGCGTATGCGTCATAGGCTCCCCATATTGCAACCGAGGCGGATTTTGGCACCCGCTGGCCACGTGTGCTTAAATCCGATCCTCTGCAAATGTATAAATACCGGGATTTTCCAAAGAGCATCGGGCTGGTGTACGGCAAGGCCATCGTTGCCTCCATGGGGACGCCCATGTAAAGCTGGCACCTATCAATTGCTGGGCTGAGTTTGCGGTGCAAGACGGCATGCAATGTTGCAGAATTGAGCTGCTATTGATTTTCTATTGCTAGCACATGGTCATGGTTGTGAAGATTTAGATGGAATGTGTTGTATGAATTTATCTGATCACTCTGAATCGGTCCATAAAGCTATACAAATAATGAAGGACCAAGTTCAAAAACGGCAGGTTAGTGATGGTTTGGGATGGTTAGACAGGCTGTTTACCCATTGGGGAATTATGGGATGGATAAGAGATCTGTTAAAAATGTTGGGAATTGCTTTGTTAGTATTGGTAGTCTTGTTATTAATTATACCTTGTATACTCAGTTGTTTAGGAAGGATGGTACAGAATGCAATGGCTAAAGTCTGGATTGTTCAAAAACAAAAAGAGGGATTTGTGGGATACTTGGAAAGTAATGGGCACACAGTGAACAATCCAGACTCGATAGAATTGATCAATTTGTGAGCCAAGGATGTTTTGTAGGCAGCAGACTTCAAGGATGCTTTGCTTGTGGACACATATTTAGCTAACGGTAGTAAGAGCATTCCAGATGCCTTTAGAAGGCCTTGAACAGAATAAACAAGAAGACAAGAAAAGAAAGATGCCAATTAGAAGAACACAGGTGCGCATTCCACGATAAAGGGAACTTGGCAAAGAACCTCAATTCCACAGCTTATCTTGACCAATTAGACTGAGACAAGTTTCGCATGTTTTAGTTAATACAACCAATTATGCCTTATGTTTATGCGCGTGTACAGTGTTGTTATAACCAATCACTAGGTGTAACTAGGCGCGTGGACAGCTCATGCTAACCAATCTCTAATTTGCTTATGCGTGAACAGTAACTAGAATGAACATATAAACTGAGATATCTTGGCAATAAAGTGGCATCTGCTTGATCATATTGATTGTGTGCAGTGTCCGTGACTTCCGCGTCAACAACTTTTGTTTGTAAAAATGCTTATTTGAGTGATATTTCTGTTCATAGGATAGGATTCCTTTCACACCATGGCAGTATTTCCATTTGGTCATGCCAAGCCCCAAATAGAACCACATGTCTAACTAAAGAGGAGGAGGAAAGAAGGATGGCACAATATCATTAGCATGGAATGTGAGAAGCCAAGCAGGTTCAATTCCCTGCCCTGCCACTCCCGGAGTAAACTTTTATAGGCTGCTTTAGGCAAGTCTGCTCCTTCCAGTAGACCCTGGTTCAAAGAGCCTTGGCATGGCTTTCCACTGGGCTCTGCAGGTGATGTGCAAGCCTACCCTGGGGGATGTACATGCTCCTGCAGTCACACTAGAAGCCTTCCTATCTGTGAAATGAAGATAACTATCTTCTGTGTCCTATAAAGATGTGATCTGGACAGAGATATGGACGGCAAAGAACTAATGAAATACTAAGTCTGTATATTCTCTTTATTCACAGAGCGCAAGCTGTTTGGTTAAAGATCTAGTGGATATAGGCTGAAAGGAATGTACAGCCACCTCTACAGAAAACATATGGCTGAATTCAATCTTGGTGTAAACAAAAATACTCTAAGTATCACACAATTTCTTTTCCTCCTTTTTATTTCACACTTTTTCAATAGCTGCAAACTATCGTCAAAGCCCATCACAGCCAAAGTCATTTCTGAAGCCAAGCTATGCATTTTTTAACGCCATTTTATCTTTTTCCATATGTCAGTCCTTCTATTTCTGTTGCTCTTCTTCACCTGTAAGCCAATTATATATCCGGTAATTTGCTCTCCAGTAAAGTCTGATTCATCTGTAACCGCGTAAGGACAGATTCCATGATGAAATCTTTAGGTGAGACAGTTTAGAGAAGGAAAACTTCACAGTTTCCCCTAAAGATATTTTTCCAAAGCATTCCACTTCTAGGAAAAAGCTCTCTAAATCCTGTGGAATTAACGTAATACATATACAATCCCTAAGGCCAAAACTGCATATAGAGAAGCCTGTTTCTGGACAGGTTTTCTTTCATGCAATATTCTCCTGTGCACTTTATTCCTTTTTAAAGACACTCTTGAGAGGAGTAAGGTATATTTTACCATGTCTACAGTAACTACAGAATTATTTCACCCATTTTAACAGACATCTCTCCACATTGGCACTCTCGTATTTTTTTGCCTGTGCATCCAGTCTTTTGTCCCTAAATCACTGTTTTCTCTGCTACTTACTTTGCCTGTTTGAAACTCATGGATATGCTTTACCTTTTCCATAAGAAATATGTTACATTAGCTGCTAAATTATTAGTCCCTGAGATAGCTCATCTCCTACCTTTGACATATTGTTATTTTTAATACATCTGGTAGTCTTTCAGCCCTTTTTTTGGAACAAGTGGTACTACTTTTGTTCAAGTAAATGTGAATTAATTCTTGTCAGCTGATTTCATAGGGTGAGATAAAACTCTGAAATGAAATCCAAAGACATTTCATCTGCTGCAGTCTGTACAACCACTGATTTTCTACTGTACTTTCAATATAAAAGAACAATTAAAAACATGCCTGTTAAAAAAACAACTTTTATAAGAATCATGATACTTCCGCTCAAAGTGTTTTTATATGTTTAGAGAGACATTTTTCCCCACTATTCTATTATGCTCTAAAAGCAGAAGTTAAATGTAAGAAAGTCCCATGACTATCTTTCCCCCCTGCCCTTTCGTCTCTACTCCCAACTCACGAATCAGTACAGCTAGATGTGTTTTCTCCCATTTTAACTGAGTGCGAGGGGCTGCTGCACCTTCTCCTGGCTGCAGAGCCACTTCCACTCCTGTACTCTGGGATCCCAGTGCCACATGCAGGCAATGTCTGGTGTGCACACTCCTGCAGCAGGATGCAAGAGACACAGGTACTGAGGCAGAGGAAGAGATCAAAGTGAGCAGTTCATGCTCAGTCCACATCTTAAGTTGTCCCTGAGGGTTCCTCAAAAATAGCTCATGATACATATATTTGGTTAAGTGTTCCCCCCAAAATTGCATGCCATAAATTCTCCAGAACAGCAACTCCCCCAGGCTCTGCTACTTCAAGTGTTTCCTCACTTGCTCCCTTGTCCTCCACTGAAATCATTTCTGTATGACCTTACCTTCTTTCCAATTTGTGTGTGCACATATGACAAAGAAATTTTGCAGGGAATCTCAATCTTTGCCATTTTCCATTCATAATTAATTCACTCCTTTTCATTTATTAATGAACTAATTTCTTGCTAAGGTTAAAGTTACTCAAAAAGGAAAAAGGCAGAACTTTTTCAGTGCATGAAGGTCTCCCACACATCAGTAAAGAAGCCTGTTTTGGTGGCCTGCTGCCTAGAAGAGTCCACAAACAATAGTTGCACATTTAGGAAGGTTGGGACCTGGCATTTGTTTTGGATTTTGTGTTTGCCTCATATTTCCAAGCCCTGTAAGTCTGATTAGACTCATTAGAGGAGGAAAATAAAAACAAACCCCTCAACCATTCCTCTATAATCATCCTCAGAGAAAATCTTTTTCACGGCTTCTGAAGATGTGCCTCCCACTTTCACATCTGGGGTTAGTATTTCTTTTCTGAGGACCAGGAAAGCAATCATTTGCATTTGAATACAAAATACCTTTTATGATCATTAGCATCCTGGAATGAGAAGCTCAGGATTTCAGGGATCTAATTCAGATATTAGAAAAATGCAGAGCAAACTGTATGTCCCAGTGCAATTTTTCCCATGTTGGAGCAGCACAGTTGTGCAGGTTTGGCTCACACTTTACATATAGAATCATAGAAGAGTTTGGGTTGGAAGGAACCTTTAAAGGTTATCTAGTCCAACCCCCCTGCAATGAACAGGGACATCTTCAACTAGATCAGGTTGCTCAGAGCCCTGTCCAACCTGACCTTGAATGTTTCCAGGGATGGGGCATCTACCACTTCTTTGGGCAACCTGTTCCAGTGTTTCACCACCCTCATCACAAAAAAATTCTTCCTCATATCTAGTCTGAATCTACCCTCTTGTAGTTTAAAACCATTACCCCTTGTCCTATCACTGCAGGCCCTACTAAAAAGTCTGTCCCCATCTTTCTTATAAGCCCCCTTTAGGTACTGAAAGGCTGCAATAAGGTTTCTCTGGAGCCTTCTCTTCTCCAGGCTGAACAACCCCAACTCTCTCAGCCTTTCCTCATAGGAGAGGTGTTCCAGCCCTCTGATCATTTTTGTGGCCCTCCTCTGGACTTGCTCCAACAGGTCCATGTCTTTCCTGTGCTGAGGACCCCAGAGCTGGATGCAGTACTCCAGGTGGGGTCTCACCAGAGTGGAGTAGAGGGACAGAATCACCTCCCTCAAACTGCTGGCCACACTTCTTTTGATGCAGCCCAGGATATGGTTGGCTTTCTGGGCTGCAAGCACACATTGCTGGCTCATGCCCAGTTTTCATCCACCAGTACACCCAAGTCCTTCTCCACAGGGCTGCTCTCAATCCCTTCATCCCCCAGCCTGTACTGATGCCAGGGGGTGCCCCAACCCATGTGCAGGACCTTGCACTTGGCCTTGTTGAACCTCATGATTTTCACATGGGCCCACTTCTCAAACTTGTCCGGGTCCCTCTGGATGGCATCCCATCCCTCAGACACGTCAACCGCACCACTCAGCTTGGTGCCATCTGCAAACTTGCTGAGGGTGCACTCAATCCCACTGTCTATATCATTGATGAAGATATTAAACAGTACTGGTCCCAGTACTGACCCCTGAGGGACACCACTTGTCACTGATCTCCATCTGGACATTGTGCTGTTGACCATTACCCTCTGGATGCAACCATCCAACCAATTCCTCATCCACTGAACAGCCCATCTGTCAAATCCATCTCTCTCCAATTTAGAGAGAAGGATGTTGCGGGGGACCATGTCAAAGGCTTACAGAAGTCCAGATAGATGACATCTGTAGCCCTTCCCTCTTCTACTGATGTAGTGACTCCATCCTAGAAGGCCACTAGGTTTGTCAGGCAGGACTTGCCCTTGGTGAAGCCATGCTGGCTGTCTCAAATCACCTCGCTGTCCTCCATGTGCCTTAGCATAGATTCTAGGAGGATCTGTTCCATGATCTTCCCAGGCACAGAGGTGAGGCTGACAGGTCGGTACTTCCCAGGGTCCTCCTTTCTACCCTTTTTAAAAATGGGTGCAATGTTTCCCTTTCTTCAGTCAGGGGGACATCACATGACTGCCATGACTTTTCAAATATCATGGAGAGTGTCTTGGCAACTATATCAGCCAATTCCCATCTGAATTCTCCCCTATACAGCCCCATCATTACGCTGAGCTACACGTCACTTTGTGTGGGCAGTATATTGCAAGGTGAGGGGAAACATGGGTAAGTGAAGATAATCTATCCATACTACTTGCAAAGAAGTTTTTGAATATTGCATGTCACTAGGCACAACTGCTGGATTACACATGCCTCCTGTTCTCCCTGCCCTCTTCTGTGACTGCATGTTACACACTGATTTCAGATTAGGCTCACTCTTCACTAATATTAGGTTCTCATTTCTAGGTTCTCTCAGAAAATAGGTCTTTAGCTCACCCAACTACGTGGCATGCACATTTCTAAAACAAAAAATAAGGTCAACCAAGGTCACCATTACTAATGGAGCCTATTCTAAAATTATGTAGCCCAGATGTTGGGTTTCTTTTTTTTTCTTTTCTTTTCTTTTTTAATCAAATGTAGGACAAGAGTAAAGAGTACTTGAATTGACACATTAATATAGGATGGAGACTATGAAGATGGAATTACAGTTATAATCAAAGCCTGCTGCATAAGAGCAGACTGCTGCAGCTATGTTCAGAGTGGAGTATGATTCAAGCCATCTCTCCACATTTTGATTTCTTCATTGCTTTGTTACTGAAGACTTATATTGTCTTTCTATACACAGACACACAAGCTGTAAGGGAGAGATCCCAGTCACTATTGGTAAGGAAACAAGTTACTGGGTGCTGAAATCCACATTTTAAAATAGAATTATATTAAGATTTGAGGCAATTAATACTTATAATTGTCAATGAGTCTTTATTTGTATCTACATAGAGCAGAAAATCATTAATTGAGCTAATATATTTGAAGGAAACTTAGTTATTCCAGTAGTGTTGAACTCAAGAAAGGATATAAGAAATAAATTGCTGAGGAATGTGTGCGCATTCCTGTACAAAAAATCAAGCACATAAAATTGCAATACCTTGTTTCCCAAAACTTTCAGTAATTTTTGAGGAACCAAGACACCAAAACCCAGCACTTTTTCTTTGTTTCCATGATATTACTGCTATAGACTGCACTTGAATTATCTCATGAGCAGGCTGCCTTACCACATTTGCTGTCCAGAAAGAAAACAACTGAAACTCACCTTCCTCCTATTCTTGTTCATGTCATACTCATGCAGCCTTCCTTGTAGCCTTCTGTTGAGGTCCCTCGAGTATTGTGCAGTCGTTGCAACTAATTCAGCACCTCATTTCACCTTATATTTTAGGACAAGACAAGAAAAGGGCATGGAAATATCCACTGGCCTGAGGTTGTATAGACCTGGCAGCAAAACCAAAAGGAAGAAAGTTACTACTTATGGCTCTTCTGAGGGCTTCAAAAAGCAGCCAAGAAGGGACAGCCTTTGTGTACCACACATTGCTAGGATAATGGCAGCATTTTCCTGCCAAGTACTGTTTGTTACCAGAACAAAGTCCAATTACATGGTCGTTAAACAAATTTTGTTGTTCCTAGATGGAAAAATTCGAACCCGAACAGAACAGTAGTGCTTTATCAGCTCTTTCTGAAGTAACATTTTTATTTTTCTTCCATACAGCAATTAAAGAGATTCAGTAGGGATTACTGAAAATCTTACTAGTTTATGTGAAAACATTAAATGTGAAAATATGAAGTGTTGGCAGTTCAAGTGATAAGTGGAACAAGTCAGCATTTTAAGTTTTCCACATATAAATCAGTTCATCACATATATCTAGTTAAGACATTATAGCTGAAGAAACTATAATTCATTTCCCATCCTGTTCTCATGGTAAAGCTGGTATAGGCTGGGGATGTATCATCTCTGCTTGAACCACTTCTTCTGGGAGTTACATGCATGCTGTATAATGAGAATAAAACTTCATGTCATATTTTGGAAATGGCATTTATGGTCTATTTATGGCTTCACAATTCAAGGTCATTTACAGGGATCATTACCTCCACTTATTCTGCCAATTCTTTCAATAGTTTGACATAGTCAACTAATTAGGTTTCTGAAAGTATTAAAGCACAAGTTGCCTTAGTTTAAAATAGGTGCCCACTTAGATACATTGATGAATTTCAAACTAGAAAAAAGCATATATATTTTAGCAGGGTTTATATTATAAAACTCAAGTGTATATAATTAACTAAGGCTCTTTAAGCATTTGTTTGTAAAGAGAGTCTCATATGCCTGGAATAATTATTAAATGCTGTAAGAAAAATAGGTCTTTTAACATTATGTCTTTATGAAAAACAAATACTCCTTAGAATTTTAAGCTCAAATACCTTTTTGTTGTTGTTGTTGAATAGAGTGTTTTTATGAAATAATGAACTAGAAAAAGATACTTAGGAACAAGGTATTCAGTCCTACTACATGCAGGAAGATGGGTCTAAATCTCTTGGACGTTTTTCAGCCAGCAATGTGTCAAGCACTTATTTTGTTATGAGCATTATTTCATCTGAATAGCAGGAAAATTCTTCCTGATTTACTTCATTTACTTTGCATAGTCAATGGCAAATTTAAAGAATGGATTTATTAGGGAGTTTTCCATCTCTAGGGACAAATTTTCCCTCTCTTTCCAGCAAGATGTGCAGACTTGCCTTACTACAAGCATTAACTTCTCAGCATCTACATTAATGATACATTTTCCTGCTCCTCTCCTAATAAAAATAATTGAGGCTTTGAATACTGTAATTATTACTACTTAGTACAAATGAGTCTTTATGCAAGTAAAGCAAATAGCACCAAACTATCAGCACTAATATACATATATAACTCCAACAGTGAAATTGTTTGGCATCAGGTACTGTTCAATGCTGTGATTTTTATTATTTAATCTGCATACATCTACAAAGAAGACTTATTTGCCTACAGATGATCAACAGAAACAAATTATGGAGCAAGTTCATTAAATATATACATCTTTTTTTAGTAAGTACTAGTAAGTAAGACATATAAAGTAAAAATATTTGTATTTGAATGTAAATACAGGCACTGGCTACACTTTGGTTACCATCTCTCCTGCAAAGTCAGGCAGAGAGGTGCTGTACTGTTAATGTCATCCCACCTTCTGATATCTTCGCCACGTGAGCTTAGAAAATCTTAGTTATTTTTAGGGTGGTTGCTTGCCTCACTCATCAAAGGTGCCTCACACTCTAATGATGCCAATATTTATCCCAGTCATGTTCTCAAGGGACTTCAAAGCACCGAACACCATCCATTTCAAATGGAAATACTTGGCTTTTTCAGAAATACCTTTAATGTTTATTCAGCTACATTCATCCCAGGATCCCAGTGCTTTATAAACAGTACTGAACATAGCACAGTGCTTTGTTAAGGCATGAAGGTATGGACAAATGAGCCAAATCCATCAATATCTCACACAGGGGTTCTCTTACAAAAGGCCAAGAAGGGCTTTCTTCTGCTCTAGCCAGAAGGACAGAGTTTTGGTGACTCTCACAGTTAATTTTTGTAGTTACAATAGCTAATGATAAATGACCATGCCTTCTGCACTGCTAGTTAGTAAAACAAGTCTCCTGTCTCTCTCTTGGATTTCTCTTTGAGCAGGTTTCGAAAGTGGGATCCAGAGCCATGTGTTCGGTACCCCCATGGCAAGAGGAGCATTTCCAAGCCTGCTGCGTTTCAAGCCATGGGCAGAAGGATGGGTGCCTGAACAGGCTGAGGAAAAGAGGGTCTTTCTGAGTCTCCAGTCTTCATCAGGAGCATGGGATTTTGTGTTATTGGTGAGAAATCAAGCAGCAGGAAGCCAAATGTTTAGTCGACTAGCTAAAATGTATTCCAGCCCTGGTGGTACTCTTTTTTTTATCCTTACTTTGAACCCCTTTCCTGACCCTCCTGAAACTTCCCATTCTCCTCTGCTGTCTGCTTTCACCAAACCTCTCACAGTAACCAGTTGTTCCATTTGTGGAAGATAATTTCATTTTATATTGGTACAGCTAGGAGAGGCAATGGCCCAGATGGAAAGCTACAGAAGCATTTGCTGGGCACAGTTTTGTGGAGGCCTATGCACACCAGTATTTGTATGCACACAGTGTTTTCCTCTTTCCTCTCAACCAACCCCAAATCGGAAGTAGGGAATATTTCTGAAAAAATTTGCGAAACTCTATACATTAATTTTAAACCAAAGCCCTTTTGTGTCCCCAGAGTATAGGCAACAACACTGGCAACTACTGTAATTGGGTCTGCAGTGAGTAGTTCACAGGAGTCAAGCTGATTGACAGCTCTCTGTGGGCTAATAACCACAGAAGCTGAGACTTTTTTTTTCTACAGCCAAAGTACTCCTATGGAAGCTTAAAAGAGCAACACAAACTTTTGCTTTTTCTCCACTTTAAAAATATTTATTTTATTACCTGTTTAGAGCCCACTGGGGTACTCTTCTGCTTTCTAACCAGATTTCAGTGGCATGCCATCCTCAGCACAATGAGGCATACATCATCCTCATAACAGACTTCCTTGCATTTCTATTCCTTTTAGGTCATCTACAACACAATAAAAAAATAAATAAATCCAAATATGATATGAGACTGCAAAAAACCCAGAAGGACTTTGTTTAGACTCAAGAACAGTTCCCAAGATCCGAAGGCCATTTCTGAAATTACAGTTGGAGTTTCTCTCTGTTCCAAAATCTGGGTATATTTTCACACATTCCCCGACTGATTCATGGGATAGTCGCTAAGTTGATGGAATAGCCCTGAGGGATTTGAAAAGATTATACCAATTTAGTTAGCTAAAACACCGGGAACACATTAAAATCATCAAACCTATTACATGCTTTGGAAAATATAAAGTTCTTTAAGCCTCAAACTTACTGTGTATTCTATTACAACATTGTACATTAAGAAACAGTTGGCTCCTTTTTTTCTTTACAATAAGCCCTGGGCTAAAAATCTATTCTTCCCCATCCAATTTGTCCACACCGTTTCCTCCCAACAACCATAATCCTTCTCTCAGCAGTGTGTGTTAACCTTAATGCAAAGCATCTCACCAAGAAAGCAATGCACTGTTGTCTTTGGTGCAATTTGGTACTCAGCATATGCAGTACTCGAATGTGCTATGGATAGTGTATACACAAGACACCTCTAAATCTGCTTGTTTCAGTAGTGTAAATCAGCAACATTCAGAACAGATTGTTTGAAAGCATTCATCACAGAAAATTTTTGTAGATCTTCCATGAACTCTAGTACTGTTTTACTATTGCAGCAATACAAATCTCTGTCTTCCTAAATTTATGGGAACATGTTCTTCATTCTATCACAAACCAGACTAATCTTAAAAGTCAGTATTTTTGCATGATTTACTTCACCACAGCTGTGCTCCAACTACGTTAGTGCTCAAAGTACAGCCAGCCAGCTGTGCAATTGCTCTGTCAGCAACACAGAGTCTTTTAAACCCAACATGCTAAAACGGCTGTTTAAAGATGTGTCAAACTATTCAGCGGTGATTAGAATACTGAACGGGAGCGGCTGTTTGCTGGTTAATGATGGGCGAGAGATATAATTTCCTACCCATGAAAATAGATGAATTTTTTAGGACTTGCATTGTCGTACTACTGCATCCCAATTTACAGCACACAGCACTGCATGAAAAAAAAAACAACTTAACTGGGCTGAATTCCATAGGCCTTTGTCAGGCAAAAGCCATCACTCAATTAAGGATTGCAGAATTTGGCACACAGACCTTGAGTATTTGTCTCATACAGCACAACGTATAGATTTCTAAAAAAAGAAAATCTGGAACTAACCAATTTTATTTTGTCTTCCCATCTTGTAAACAAGTGGAAGTATGAATGTTTATAACCCTTCTATAATTCCCACTTCTAATGCAACTGTAAATATTGTGAAGACACGTATAAAAGTTTAAGACTTTTTGGACTCCTGTTTACCATCTGTCTGCAATGATATCTTGGGGCAATGCTTGATAGATGTTAACTATGCATTGTAAAAAAAATGTATATTTTTTTTTTTTTACTCAGCTTCATGTTCAACTGATGGAATGTGCTCTTGCTGTCACCATCTAGGAACTGTGAACATGAAGGAGTAAAACAGACCCCATGAAATCATCTAGATTAATCTACCTCTCAAAGGTACATAAATCCCACTTACCCTCAACTAGAATGACTCCATAGTCTGTGACTTTTCATTTTTAAGTTATATACAGTGAACAAACACCACTCGCTGAAATTTTTTTTTCTGAAAAAAATTGAAGTCTTTTCCTTAATTCAGTAAGCTTTAAATATTGCCTGTTAAGCTTATTATGCAAAAGTGGGCCATTACAGTAAATAGCAAATTTCACTTATCTTTACAACATCAACGGTGCCATTCCATGATTCCTGACTGTCTTTAAGCATAATGGCAGCTTTTGATTTTGGTATCTTTAAAGTCATTACTACAACTCTTCCTAAGGGACAAATTCCTGCTATTCGTGGAGACACCCAGAAAATTTTTGCTGGCTTTTCTACAAAAGAATGCCAGAAGGTCAGGGCTGTCTTCAAGAAGAGTAAAAAAACTTCCAAGAAAAATCTCTGATGGGAAAGCAGATAAGACAAAAATAACAGACTATAAGCTTAAGCATAGCCCCATTTCAATGTTCAATGGCCTTTGGATCAAAGCTGATTTGCTGGGTCAGAGTGCATTCAACACAACACCAGCGAGGTGCTAACTTTTCTTACTCATCTAACAAGATGAACAAGCCCTGAGTTACCAAGAAAGGTTGAGCTGATTTCCCCATACATTTGTACTGAAGCAAAATGAAGTCTGCGACAAATCACAGCTCCTGCAGGAGCAAGTTTCATAGTCTGGTGCCATTTATTAAATCAGAGCAATACACATACCCAGAACTTTATTCTTGTGATGGATAGCTTCATCACTCAGAGCATTTCCAGCCTTTCACTATCAAATCTGATCTGCCTTCCAACAGCCTCTCTGAGCAATGCACAAAGTATTGTGCACAGCAGTCACTTCCAATGAAATTCATTGCTACCTAGCTTCTGATGATGTATGTGCATTCTTATATTTCATTCTTAAGTTTTCCAATGAATCTATGAATTCAGTTTGTAGGTGGTGGCCATAAACAAAATGTTGGATTATACACATGGTTGAAGAGAATATAAAAAATCCAGATATTTTGGTCAAAGTTTGGAAACACTGCTGTAGCTTTTTCAGGAAAATTTGTGTGCTTTATTCTTTAGCTGTCCTTTGTAGGTCAGCCTCTCCTCCTGGGGAAAGCACCTATTTTCATACAAAAATTCTGTTTAGTCAAAAACCACTTTTGCAGTGAGAGTGCTCAAGTGTATTTTTCCATCAACCATAATACTAGCAAAGCAGCTGAGGCTGAAATTTAAAGTCCTGTTAGTATGTACATTTTATAGTTGGTTCTTTTTCATTCTACTCTCTAAACCTCTTTTACATGAAAGGATGCACCTCAAGGATATAGCTGATGCAGGGGAGCATAAAGTAAGAATCATTTACAGTCAAGGCTAAAACAGTCCTTACCTCATTAAAGGTTTGCTATTGCAGCTGTTATGGTCTATCAAGGAAGGAAATCTTGCACACTAAATGAGGTACAATACTTCAGCACAAAAATGAGAATTGTTTGGTTGAGTCTTACCCCTGCATTTCCCAAGTTTAATCAGACCCTTAATGTTAGTTAGCATATTTTTCCTTTGGATTCCTTTTTTGGTGCTTAAAAGTAGAGAAGATGAATAAACATTTATAACAGGCATTTTCATTAAAACTAAATCTGCTGGTGTGGAGTACCAGGGAACCTTCTGATGGAGCTCAGTACAGCAAAGCTCCGATTTTCCCCCGAGTTCAGCAGAGGTTCACAGGAGCAACCATTTTGCCAAAGGTGAGGTCTCCTCATGAAGACGACGTCTCTGCAGAATGGGCTCCAGTCATCTATGAGCCCCAAAACCAAATTCATACCACTAACATCGTTGTATCAGGACTATAATCATAGAGGGTCCTGAATCAAACATTACCAAAACAGTTCTTGTACTATGATACCACGATGGTATCCTTCCCATCATCATCACAGGCAGTAATATTGGTGTCATAAAAGATGTCTTTATCTAGTATTAAAAAAAAAAAAAAAAGAGTATTTACTACCCAAGCCACTGAAGCACCAAGTATGCTGTAGATTTCACAGACAAAAAATTGCTTCAGACAAGTCCTAGCTTTCCTCCTATACTAGGTTTCTTCCAAAATGACTGACAAATTTGTTTCTCTTCTGGTTAGAGTATACATCTTTACTGAGGGTCTCCAACTCCCTGCGCACTGGCTGTAAACCTGACAGCTCCAGCCACACACTGAGGCACAGCAGAGGGCAGGGCTTGCTGTCACAACAGGTTTTAGAGTCTCAGACTCAAATTAGGCAAGACTTTGGTTTTAGTAATTAATTGCCCTTGATCAGTGATCCAGGAATATAATTACATGCATCAGTCAATTAGAGAGTCAAGCATTCATACTTAGCTGTACCTAGATTAAAATATATCTGAATCAAGCATGCAAGGTAAAGTAGCTTGTACACAGTTGGCAGACTTATTTTTACAAAACACTTAATCACACCATCTAAAGATCAGTTCCATAATTTAGTATGTCAACTACCACCTTCAACAGAAAAAAAAATATCATAACTGTAACATACTTCAGTGAACAGTGAAAGTAATGAGAAAGGACAATATTTTGTTAAAACGACAAGCTCATTTTTTTGTATGCACCTTTCTTAACTGGAACAATGTCTCAATAAACATCAGTTGATATGAAGTCATTCTGGGATAGCTTTCTATCCTGTGTCAAATGAGATACATAAATACTCATGGAGTGTTTCCACACATCCTTCAAGCCATAGTAATTTTTACAGAACTACCTGGAATCCTGGCACTCAGAAGAAGTTTGTCCAAAGACTTTAACAATAAGACTGTCTGGTTTCTCGTATTTCGTATAGATTGGGGGAAAAAAAAAAAAACAACCAAACCACCATGATTCATGTTCTCTACTCTTGCACTAGATCACAGCTTTTCCTATATTTTCTTGTCTCTCGGGCAATAAATATTTCTCAGTGCCTTCCCACACACATACTACAGCTAAGTTAAAAAGAGCCCTTAGGATCAAAGATGGTTCAGTACTGTTTTTTTTCTACAAAATGTCAAGAAATTGAATGAATTTGTTTCAGGAAGTCACTTTTCTTTGCTCTCTAAGAATATTAATGGGAGCATTTGAAAGAATGTCCTCAAGCAGCAAATTTTCTTACCAATAGCAATTTTGGTCTAGTTATCTATGCAGAAATCTCTTGCAATGGCAAGGAGGGTAATAAAGAAGACTGAAATAGGGGTAGAAAGCAGCCAGCTAATAAAATTGTGACTAAACAAAAGACAGAAAGAAAACTCCAATTTCATACCATGTTCACAGAGCTTAAACAAAGCAGAAGCCGCTACATTATCTATATCTGGAGTCTCACCTTCAGATCACTGCTGATCTACAGCTTACTAAATAATGAAATGTACAAATTCTTCATTTCTTTACAACTTCCATGGTAGAGTACAAGTAAATCTAAAGCTTCACAGTGATGCATGTGTGTTCAAAACTTGGGTAACCACTGTCATGGATCATCATAATTTCCTGCAGATGCACCTATACTGAGCCTTGTCATTTGATTTATGCAGAAGTTTTACACTTCTTAGATGAATACATAAACAGATGTTTTTCAGGCAACAAACGAGACCAATACCTAAGGCAAGGAAATAATGAGACATCCAAAAGTCATCTATGGAAGCCCCACTACCTTCAGATTCAAGACAAAGCCCCTGCCAGCCAAACTTAGGGAAGTCAGCTTCCTAGAAGCTTGTAATAGTTGCTGTGACCCTGAGCATATAAGGACCCCAAGCAGAGGTTTCTCAGTATTATTTAACAATGTGAATACAACCTTCCTAACTTACCCTGCCATCTGACCAAATTTTGAAAGTTCACATAAATAAGTAAATAAATAAAATGTGTAAATTCCTCCAGACCCTCCTAGGCAATGAGCTGACATTGGAGAGTCAACTGAAGCAGGAGATTCAGTTCTACTTACTGTTTTGTTATGTAGCTGCAAATGTTAAAAACATGCTGAGTGCAATACACATTTTACCTGTGGATCCTCAAAAAAAAAAAAAAAAGAGAGAAAGAGAATTAGAATTCATAAAACCACACATTTTAAAGTAAAAAAAAATGCTATAATTATCTAGGCCAGTACAAACAAAATGCTACTCTTTTGAAACACTGAATTATCCTTATATGAAGGAGCCTGCCTCTTTGAAACTAGAGGTTTCTAACTTCAGCCTACATGTCCTGGATTTTGATGGAGATAGGAGTAGAGAAGAAGGGAACGTTGTCTGGCTTGGAGGCCTATTGGTGGAGATTGGGATAATATTCTCCGCAATTGTATGTTTTCTTTTCTTCTTGGTCAGGTCACAGGCATTAGTGAATGTTGGGTTTGGGGGGGTTGTTTGGGGTTGGTTTTTGGGGGGGGGGGGGGGGGCAATAGTACCCAGCTGTATTGTTTTAACATACTCATGGGTTTGTGGCTGAAGAAATGTAGTTTGGAATAAAAAAAAATATACTCTTACTGAGTCCCTTTAAAAGGTCTAAGCATATGCTGTCAAAACATGGAGATTTGAAAATGCTTAATTTTAGTAGATAATGCCTCACAGCTTCCTTTCCTACAACTGGTAACCTACCTACCACGCCATACATGATGGAGCTATCACCCTGCTGCAGAATAGGGTTGGCTGTTGAACTACTTGCTGCTCTGCATGATTATTTATAATCAAAGTTTAATAATAGCTATGTCTCTGACTGAAGGTATTTTATTACTCAGATATATCAGAGAATCTTTGCGTGGTTTTTAACCAATGTAACCATTGATATTTGATTATTCCTTTAAACAATCTCATCAGCCATCTGCATGATTAACATTTACTATATATTCTATTGCATTTATCATTTGTTTTCCGTTATTTATGCAATATAAATAACTAGAGCTCCTTTAAGTAGAATGGATTGTTACCCAGTGTAACTTCCCATTCCCCAACTCTTTTTAAGAGTTCAGGAGTGTCTCAGAGTGATGTGTTTCACCACAGATGTGCTCACAGCTCTTTTTGGACTAGCTGCATGCAGTTTCATAACTTGGGTTTTCCCCATTTTAGCCAGAGGCAGACTGAACAAAAAAAAAACCAAACAAACAAACAAAAAAATGTTCCCCAAAGCAGTGGTGTCACCTGGCATGAAGCAGGAGTGGTCTCTTCCAGCATCAGGCAATCAGAGACCACTTGTGTGCTTCAGTTCACCTCAGTACAAATGAGAGGATGGATACCAACAGCAAAGACCACAGTACATTTCACCTAAAACTTAACCAGCAAAGCACAGTTCCTCTGAGGCTGTGCTGTTTTGCTAATCCATACAACACACATCAAGGCAGTATGACTGTAGGAGATAAAGGAAAGGATGCATACAGTTAATCCTTATAATCAGAAAGGATATAAAGAACATTTCTTTTAGTTTGCTCTCAGACTTCTGGAGTGCTTAATCACTCTTGTCTGGCAGACATACTAACTTTAAAATTACTGAGACAGATCTGACATTCATGTATAAAAGGATGATATTCTACCAAGGCAACTCTATCAGCATAAATAGCTATAATGGAAGAAAAAACTTTCGTATTAACTTCAGTAGTGGATTATTTGACTGTCTAAAATTGCTGTATTCAATCTTTGTACGTCACCGTACTTCTATTTTCTAGGGTAAAGCAGCAATGAAAGCAAGTATTACCATGTAGAAAAACATCTCACTTTAAGGCATGTAAGTACTGCATTTTGTGGCATAAGTTTGTCGCAAAGTCATAGCATGTGAAAGGGAGGCAAGTTGTTTTGCGCTGCTGCCTGGCTAAAATTACATCAGGTAACAGTGAGTGCATGTGCCACATGTGCCTGGGGCTAATGGTTATAACTCCCTTAGAGTCCCAGTACATCTGTATCTTCCTAGCATTGCCTTTCCATAACAGGCATCTGGTTTTGAAGGAATACTTACATGGTATGTAAAGCTATCAGTCTTAACACTAAGCATTGGTGTTTGGAGAAGGCAAAAAACATTCAAACTCTAAGCTGAATAGAAAGCAACTTAGAGAACACTTTAAAAGAAAAAGGGGGAAGTTGAAAATTATGAATTTTGTGAACAATGAAATCCGGTGGGCAAGTCACTCGATTCATAAGTCACATTTAATAGTTCTGTTAAATTATGTTAAAGTGACATAATAATAATTCAGGAAATATTTCAGAGCCTTTACAGCAATTTTAAGCTAGCCACAAGCAATGAAACCAGAAAACTAAAAGTATATCCATTTTTATGATGATGAGCATCATTTTACAACCATGCACATGAATAGCTTTGCCAGTGCCTATGGACTGTGAACAGCTACTTAATAATCTTAAAAGAATTCAAATAGCCTCCCTGAGACATATCACCCTCTTAATCTTACGCATTGTGATTTGCCGCAGGAGTCATGGACACACCACAGATACACACAGAATAAGCAAAACTGTGAGGGGAAAAAAAATTTTTTTTAAAAATCAGCCTTTCCTGCTTAAATAAGGACATCGTGTTTTCCTGAGCTAAACTTTTACCTTTAGTTTGTCATAGGTGACAATATTTATTCTGTCTTTCATATTCTGTATAGGTAATAAACAATAATCAAGGAGTCAATAGTAAATACAAAATGTGTTATTTTCTGAAACTATACAGTCAGCAGACTTCAATATTGATACCAAAAAAGTGATTATTTTGTTTATATAATTCCCATTATTTTGATCCTGATTTTGCCTTTACATTCTGTTGCAAGAAACATTTCAGTTAATTTCATGGCTATAACACTTGAAGATCAGTTGCTTGTGTAGTTATATTTTGATTGCTTTCTCAGTGACATGAAATATTTAAAATAATTAAGGCAATTAATATGTAATCTGTTTTCTACTAATGGAAGCAAAAGGGAACCCACCCTCTTAGCTCTGAACCCAGGTGTATTCAATCTAATGGAATACAAACGATTCTGGAAGGAAGTTTTGTAAATTTTGTATTGCTTTGCATCCTGTAATTTTTTTAAACGAGGTTTTTTATTAAAAAACACAAGGATGTACACAAAGAGGTATTATAAATCATACCAAGTATGGAACATTTGATAAGAGTTCCATAATAACCATTCTAGAAATGGCTAAAAATCTAAAAGCTATTTGGTCAAAACACAATACGACAAAAGTGTCTTCTCACTATACAGGATACATCACTCTTATAAAGGCAGCTGCAGGTTAGAGGGGTAACGTCAAAAAGATAGACTCATGCTTACACTTTAGAAGGGGATCTGCCTGTGTAAAAGAAGGATACTGAACAGATAGCAACCACAGAAACAGAGGTGGTGCTTATGGTATATTTTATGCGCTGAAAGCTGTGTCATCTGGCTTTCTCATATCCATCCTTTTGGCTAAAAAAAGGCAAAAAAAAAAATCAAGCATTAACTGTAGAAATATACTTGTGATACAGTTGAAAAACAATATAACTCATGTTTCAACTGAAATAGGAAAATTTCTGTTGTTACTGAAATATCAAATGGTTTCACTTATTTTACAGGTTTACCCGCAGATACTTTGACTCTAAAAAGCAAGCCTGCATATAATTGCATGAAAACTTGGCTACATAAATAGTAAAATGTTGTAT
Organism: Harpia harpyja; assembly: GCF_026419915.1. Taxonomy (NCBI): domain Eukaryota; kingdom Metazoa; phylum Chordata; class Aves; order Accipitriformes; family Accipitridae; genus Harpia; species Harpia harpyja. The sequence continues at coordinate 61,555,714 of NC_068941.1, read as the reverse complement.
ATAGTAGTGTAATAAGTCATAACTTATTGACAGGTTGTTCTTAATTGTATTAAAAGAATGCTTAAGAATCATCTATGTTTTTAAAAATAGACAGCCTGACAAATAAATAATTTTTAAAAGTAAAACAGAAGTAAAAACAGAATTTTCTTACAGTGAATGAAGGTCATCTGTAAATGTGGGATAAATTCACACTTGAAATTTTTTTTTTTTGAAAGCTCATGTAATTGAGAAAGATAAAGAATAAATAAAAATGCTGAATAACCAAAATGGAATATTTCTGGTTAGGTTTCAAGAGTTTGTCTTAAAGTGAATGTTTTTCCTCTTATTTTGTGCAAAGTTTTGTTCCAAGCAAAATTGCATTATATTTGCCTGTTCCTTGTTGTGGCCACTGCAGAGAGGAAAAAAAGAAACCTCTTCACTCTGATAAATGGATAAAATAGATCCCTAGGAAAAAGATGGTATAAGAATTAATATTCAAAAGATGTTCCAAGAGCTTTCCTACTCCAGAGGTGAAAGCAATTACACCTTCACTGCATTAGCAACACTGAATATGCATTTTTATGACCTGCTCTCTGCATTGACTTCAGATAAAATTCACAAGGCACAAAGTTGTTCTCATCTGGAATAGTCTGTTACACAACACTGATCACCCCCGTCATATCTCACGGATTTATGAAAGATGAATGATCAGTGTGTATGTGTGAGCTACTTAGAAACTGTAATGATAAATGAGGATCAAATGAAAAACATGAAAAACACAGTGTCAAATAGTACTTCTCTGATCTAAAATGCCCTCCAGTTAGTTTATAGGTAAAATTTCTGGTACTGTACTTCTCAGAGATTCCAGTGTTGTGAATCTATGATGCTTGTGTGGTCAGGCAATATAGTGCCTAGTCTAACAAATTTTAAATGAAGACAACCAAAAGCCGTCAGAAGTTTCTGCAAATCCAGCAAAGAACACACAGCAGTAGGGCAGTACTACCTTGCTTCTTGATCCTGTGTGCTGAAAAAGAAGGATTTTGTTTCCTAGCACTGATATCTTGAAATAGAAAGTATCCATCTAATTAAGATTTGTTTAAGATTGAGGACTGACATTAAAGTGCTGATAGGTCATGTTAATAGTAAAAAAAAAAAAAAAGAGCCAAAACAACAAACACAAAACACACACACACTAACTAATTAGAAAAGTGTCCAGACACCACTAGAGACCTTCCAGAGCTGAGGAATCTACTCCACTCTGACAAGCCATTGCAATGGATAACCACTTTTTAATAAGAATCTTCACTTATCTCAATTTTGAATATTTCTTCTTTCACAAGTCAGATAGTGAACATCTCTTATCAAAGTTTGTTCTCACTGTTATAAATAGACTTTTCAGCCCTTAAATTTCTCTTTGATAAGTTAAATAGACTGAGATTCTTCAGGAACTCATTAAAGGCCTATTTTCTAGTCATTCTCTCACTCTTTGTTTCTTCTCTGAACCTTCTCCAATATTTTTTTTTTTGTAAATTATGGACGTCAGAACTGAACATAGCATTCTTTCAGTAATCTCATCAACACCAAATACAAAGGGAATACAGACATTAACAAGAACATATAGTGCCAGCATCAAACATCATAGTCTTGACATTGTTTCTCAAACTCATGTATAGATTCTCAGTGGAAGACGTACCATGAAAAAAACAATTTGACATTCTTCCTATGATATTTATTTTGCAAAACCTCTCCCTAGGTCTCAGTTCCCTTGGTGTAACTTTCCCATTCTGCTATACTCCCCAATGTGGTTTCCAGCCCTTCAGGTTTTCACTGACATTCCCTAGAGCACATTTTTTAAAAACACATGCTCTTTTTATTGTATAGCAGTTGCTTGCTCTCCCTGATTTGAATCAAATCGACCCAAGTGAAATGCTTTGTGGATTGGCTCACTTGAACAAGGAACTGCGAAAAATGGTGAGGCAGATGGTAGAGGTGACTATGAAAGGACAGTGAGAGAAGGTCAGATGCAGCCTGGGTGTTCCCTGATAAGGAGGACAAGTCATGCCTACACAACATGTTTGGTGCAGGAGAGCGGGCCAAGTCACCAGCAGCATGAGTTTGCAGGTGAAGTATGCAAGTGTGAGGACAGCCAGCGAATGAGCACCTGAGGCACCCACTGAAGCAGCCACAGGGCCTGGCCATCTAGTCACCCGGTCAAAACTCTGTCCTTCCAAGTTCTCCACAGAACACTCACATCTTTTGATGAGAGCAGCACAGCCAATGCAAAGGCTGTGCTTGTCCTGGTGGCCAGCATTTCTGACGCTGGGGCTCTGTGAGATCAGGCAGACACACAGACTAGGCTACCCGTCGCGAGCAGCAGCAACCATGTTTTGGCCAAGTGTACTCTTCAGCAGCTATCTTTGCACAATGGAGCAGTTATGGATCTCCTGCGGGGAAGATCACAGCCTTTGAGGAATCACATGATCCTAATAAGCAGACACTAATATTCTTACTCTTCTCATATTAACTATATGTTGATAGAAATAAACATTGGGTTATTTTTGAGAGCGTGCTTTTTTCCTACATGCATTCTCTATTGATAATAAACACAACATGAAGACAATCTGCACAATATCCAGTATTGCTCTACCCCAATGACCTGCGCAAGAATTAAAATGGCATTAATAATTAATAGCACCTTTTCCAGATGTAGACCGCAGTTGCTGAGGATCATTTAATTACCTTTAATTACATTAAAAGAATATTTAAAAGCTCTGTAAGAAAGAAAACTGCACTTGGCTCGAGTACTCAGTGTGTTGGGTTTAGATTTATTTTTTTAAAGCTAGATTTTTTTCTTTCAGCAATTCCATATTATATCTCTTATTTTAGCATTTTCACATTAGTATTAAGTTAATAGCAAGAAATTCACATATACTGTTTATATAACTTCTTTGAATTTAGTTTGGTGGCACTTTAACCCTTAATGGGTGTTTGCAAGCAAAGATAGTAAGGATCAAATATCTGTTGATTCCTTCTACACATAGGAGACAACAGCTTGTAGCCACTCCCTGAAATGTAAGGAAAAATGTCAAAAACATCCTGCAGGCAGCATCTTCCCGTACATGAAAGTCATTGTATGGAACAAAAGCTACATGGAAAAGAAAAATAAATTTGACATCAATTCAGGGAACCAAACACCAATAAATCACAGAGGTGTTTGCACAAAAAAACAAAGCACACCCTTTCACAACTTAAGCATTCCAAGTCTTTTGACTCAGTTTCCCCATCTATGGTGTGAATATTCAATATTAAAGACCTCTGGTCCCGTGGTTCCCTCCCACGTTCCAGAGGCCCCCTGCACACTAGCCATGTTCGGTGAAGATACAGACCCCGGCACAACCTTACACATCCCCCCTTAATTCCCGGGGAGATGTGCTGTCATGAAGAGGTGCCTGTTACATTGACTCGCGCCTGGCTGTGTCACTGCTCCTATGCACTCTTCTCTTCACTTGCTCTATATGAGCCCTCATGGTCCTCTGCCTTTATTACAGCCCTGGAAAGGAATTTTCGTGCTCTCAAAGTGTTTAACAATCGTCACTTTACAAGTATTATGATCTCTGTGTCAGCTCTTTTAAATCTTATTGCAAGTTATTATGAATTTCATTCTGGCAAAAGCCCCAGAGCCCTTTCTCCCTTCTCTCTGCATCGCTGGGGCACCTGAACTCCCACACTCAGCGGCCCGTGGCTGAGATTTGGTTACGCAGCAGCCACACTCGCCCTGCATCAAATTCAAGTCATTTGTTGCTTATTCAGTCACTAAGGATAACAAGACCTCATTACCTCTATAAACAGAGATTAAAAAGCAGTACTAACAAGACCGGCCAAGGCGCTTGCACAGGCGCAGCCAAGGCGGTCGGACTCGGGCTGTCCCTTCCGTCGCTTTATCAATAGATGGCAGCAAGAAGCTCCTTCTCTCCTGAGCGTCGGAGAAAGAAGATACATCCCGGTAGGAACACAGGGCAAGCTTTCCAAAAAAGTTCGGATACTAGGTGTTAACAGCCAGGTCTTGTGGCTCATTCAGGAATGGCTTGGTCTACTCTGCAGCATGCAGCAACGCAGAAGTATGGAGATGACCCTTTACTAAAATGTCCCGACACGTTCGGAGTACATTGGGAACAGGTCAACAACAAGAATTAAAATCCATTTTTCACTTGTGTTTACTTGTATCTCAACTGGCATGGGTTAAAATCCTAAACTGAAGCATAACAATCAGTGAAAGCAATAGCTAAACCAGGTCAGGGTGTCATCTGCACCAAAATGAAGGCTGCAGAGGTTGTGTAACTCGTGGGCAGTGAGACTTTGAAAACACCCCACTACGCAATTTGTCCAATTTGTGTGTTTAGAATCAAGATGCAATTTACATTACATGAAAATTTGGATGTGTATTGAAAATAACGTTTGGGGTTTTTTTCCTAGCAAAGATGAGTTCTTCAGGAATCTCAAAACTACTGCATCCTTCCTTCTTGCACTCAGTTTGACTCTTCTTTTCTGGACAAAGCTTCCAACTCCCTATTTCACCAGTTCCTCTACTCAGAATAGTACTTTTTCTGTTCTCAGGATATCTCTTTACTCCCAAATAACCTTTCCTCACACACACACACCCCTTGTGCACTATTCCTTTTTTCTTTCTATTTTTCCCTTTCTACATTTCTCATGCCCTTAGAGTGAAAAATCTTCACATAAAAGCATCTCTTTCCAGTCCCACATGTTGTAAATTCACTGGGTTGGACAGGTTATCAAAATTGGGCAAGTGAACTGGTGACCTTTGAAGGATGTGTGAAATGGGAATGAATATGCCCGAGCACTGCTACTGCCACACAAAAAGAGGTGCTATGTTAGGATAGCTTGGGACACAGTTTTTACTATGATATTTAGATATATCTGCTTGTACATATAAATATTTAAGCTACAAAACTATTTAAGCAGACCAGTAATACTTTTTTCCACACAAAGAGTGTTTCAACATAATTTCCTGAGCAGATAATATCCAGTAAAAGAGGAAACTATACCTTCTTTGAAGCATTCAGACAAAACCTCTAAGAATCTTGAACTTCATTGTTCAATTTCAGTATTAAAAGGATTCATAACATTGGCCTGAAGACCTTTCATTTCCTGCATCATGCTATATACTTTAAAAAAGTAATTTTGAAAAAAGTTAATATTTTGCTATTCTATTCAATAGCAGACCTACTACTTCTGCTTAAGGTCTGCCAAGTTCTTCAGCAATTAGCAGTTTCTTACACAGATACTGACTAAAAGTTCAAATGCACAGTCTACAGCATCACTTCTGAATGCCTAAAATCAGCCCTAATGTCAGCGACAACAGGGATAGTGCCACGAACCTGGGAGCATCTGCATACCCCATGAAGTTCTCTCAGTCTCCTGCATGTCTAAGCAGAAAGGGTTACGAGTGCTAATGGCAGTTAAAACTACATTAAATTCTGGCTTCTTATCAATAGTGTCATACTATCCATGTTAAGTGGTATGATAAGTGTAGCTGCAGATAGGTGACTAGATTTGTGGAGGGATCTAACATTTTGTGGTGGAAGTTGGGGAATACACGTACTGGACAGTCTAGGAGTGCCTCAGGACATCACCCAGCTCTCCCAGCAAGTTTAAGAACCTTTTTTTTTTTTCTTCTCCCCTTCCCTCAGAAAGTTCTGTTGCTGGGAATACAGAAAGACAAACTATCTTTGGGGAAAACCTACCCTCACCACAGACCGTGGCCTTTTTTATCCACCAGCTTTGTGGGCTCTTCTGACTTTGCTGATCACAATCTCTCTCTTGGAAGTCCTTTGGGGATTTTAAGCAAAATCACATAGTTACATCACCTTGTCTCTAAATTTAAGCTAGATGACGTCAGGCTTGTTTTACTTGCAGCCTTTTGTTTCCAGTCTTTTATGTAAAAGCCAAATATTCAGACTTACCACAGAAGTCTTCCCTTGGTTTTGCTATTGGCAGAACCAAACTCAAGAAGCATTTTTGCAGGCATCTCAGAGCATGCTTAGCAAAGCTTCAGGTTGGGGAGCACTTTCTGCCAAGTAAAAAAAGAAGCAAAGCAGAGTCATGAGCTTGGGTGAAAAAGATTGCCCTGAAAGGGTGAAAACCAACATGTTTCCTGCGAAGTTCCGATAACAGAGAGATAGCCCAGGGCTTCAAGCAGAGGTAAAAAGCCTCATGCTTTTTAATTTACTCTCCTTTTCTAAGCAACAGAGATCACTGCAGAAAGGTATGGCACAGGAGATACGGATTTTTTAAAGTTAATTTATGGTATGCAATTTTATTTCAACTTATCAAAAATGTGCAGAGGAGGGAAGTAACACCTACACTTTCAGCCAGAGGGTGGCCATAGATCTATTTCTGCTGCACTGGAAGCTGCATCCCCCTCTCCTGTCACGATTATTTGCACATCCACTACCCAGCCAAAGTACAGTCACATCCTAGCTGTGTGGCAGCATCAGTCATGGGACTGCAGCGTGGGGGAGCAGGCAGAACAGCTAGCTGCTGCGTTCCTCCTTGCAGGTCACAGATGTCACAGGATGCACATCTGGCACACGTTAAAAAGAGGCATTACCTTTCACATGACGGGCACATGACTGGTCACAGCAGAGGAAATGCTGCACAGCAGTGGAAAGCTGCCTGGCAGAAAAGGACCTGAGGGTCAGCAGCCGGCTGAATACGAGCCAGCAGTGTGCTCAGGTGGCCAAGGTGGCCAATGGCACCCTGGCCTGTATCAGAAATAGTGTGGCCAGCAGGAGCAGAGAGGTGATTGTTCCCCTATATTCAGCACTGGTGAGGCTGCACCTCCAATACTGTGTTCAGTTTTGGGCCCCTCGCTACAGGAAAGACATTGAGTTGCTGGAGCGTGTCCAGAGAAGGGCAACCAAGTTGGTGAAGGGTCTAGAGAACAAGCCTTATGAGGAGCGGCTGAGGGAACTGGGGCTGTTTAGTCTGGAGAAAAGGAGGCTGAGGGGAGACCTTATCACTCTCTACAACTACCTGAAGGGGGGTTGTAGTGAGGTGGGTGTTGGTCTCTTCTCCCAAGTAACAAGCAGTAGGACAAGAGGAAATGGCCTCCAGTTGTGCCAGGAGGGGTTTAGATTGGATATTAGGAAAAATTTCTTCACCAAAAGTGTTGTCCAGCATTGGAACAGGGTGCCCAGGGAAGTGGTTGAGTCACCATCCCTGGAGGTATTTAAAAGACATGTAGATGTGGTGCTTGGGGACGTGGTTTAGTGGTGGACTTGGCAGTGTTAGTTTGACGGTTGGAGTGTATGATCTTAAAGGGTCTTTTCCAACCTAAATGATTCTATGATTCTATGAAATAAGAGCAGCTTCTGACTGACACCACAGCATTTTGGCTCTGTGACCCCTCCCCAGGTGCAAGGGTGGGAGCCAGTCCTGAGATGCACCGAGACAATGGCAACAGGATCACGCTGTGGAGGGGAGGAATTTCACTATGAAGTGCATCTGGCACATGGGCCATATCTCAGCTAATGCTGGTTTGATGAATAAAAACTAGGAAAATAGTCTATTTTTAACAGGCAATATAACTAAAGGAAAGCAGAGTAACGGTAATGATAAACACAACACACAAAGTCTTTTCTGAAAGCTAATCCACCAAACAGAGTCTATACCCTCCAGGAAAATATTTTCCAACACGGAGAGTCTTTTCTACACAAGTTAAGACACCATTCTGCAAGCCACTAACAAGTTCTGTTCTAGTGTACCCCACACAATTAAAAATCATTACAGAAGTGAAAACTCTGTTTTGTCATAATTTACAAGTTGGCACCAGTGAACTATTTTCATTATTACTTAATCAAGGTAAATATTACATTTCATTACTTCAAAGATTCCATTTATACAGTGATCTTGAAGTAAAGGTTGAATTAATATTTTAAATGCTTGTATTAATCAGATCTCATAGCCACACAGATCAATTTCAGTATGATTCCCCATGTAATGCTTCTGCAAACTGCATCTCACCTAAGGGTATTTGAGAGCAGCGTTACGCCAGATTCCCACTGCTTCTTTTACCTTCTTGCTGCTGTTTGCGCTCTCGTAGTGATACACAGGACAATTTAAGGAGAGACTGCCATAAGTGGAAGGGATGGCCCTTCCCTGTGCAATTCGTACAAGGCTTATTACCATCTCTTCATCTCATTTCACAGGCAGAAGAGCAAGCACTGTGCCCAGGAATGAACTGACTTGTAAGTAGCAGTATCTGTCACCTTCCAGTGTCCCACACGTGTTTAAGGTATTGTAGCTCTCCCTCATTAAGCTACTGTGGGTCAGGCTGGTGACGCCTCCTGGACTCTTCCTCTGTTATTCTGCTGGCACCAACCATCTGTTTTCTGCAGAGACTTCAAATACTTTTCAAAGGCTTTTGGGAGAAGAGATTTTATGTCTACATGTATTAATATTCTGAGGTCTTATTTTCATTACATATTAACTTTCTTGTGTCCTGTTTGATATCAAGGCTTTTTTTTTTCTTTTATTTTTAATTTAGAACCAAGAAGTTTGACCATTTCCAGCTTCTTCAATTCTTTAACCATGCATTTCAATGGAAAGTAGGTATCTTGGATTGATAAACTAGGTATTACTTTTTTTTTTTTTTTTTTTTTAAAGAAAGGTTTTAGGCATCACAGTGAGTTGGATGATATACATAGCTTCCTTTTTCATCAGTTTCTTGCCTGGTGACAGCATGAGCAATTAACTTTGCAGAGTCATATGTACAGGGCAGATATAGGAGGCTTCACAAGTCACCAAGCTTCACTTGATCTTCCCTTCAGCTAGTTTCACATAGCAATACCATCACATCTTGTTTACTCTATTCTGAGTTATGACTCTTTCTACAATATCATAAATTTGTCTCTGCAAGGAAGCCAGACAAAGAAGGATGCAATCAGTGGCAAGAGACAGAAGTTGGCTTCTCAGAAACATGACAGAGACAATAGGAGAGAATGGAATTAGCTCTGAAAAAAGAAGTGGAAATAAGTTTGTAGCCGATGTATTTACAAGAAAAAATACTTAATAAAAGCCTACTGTTCTTGGGGAAGGAAGAAGCAGTGAAGCAGGATGGAGAGGAAAACAGTGACTTTTCGTACCTATGAAGAAAGAATGTGGTCTGTGCCACATTCAGTGAAGCAGCATGAAAATGGTGTGTTTACCACTTCCAAACAACCACGTGACACTTTTTGAGAAAAACAACTTTAAGGTGCTGGGTGAGAAGAAAGATGAGACTTTAGATTTCAAGATGACAGTTTTGTTTTGCATTATGTCCTATTTGCTCTGTACAGAAATCCATGAGCTGCCCTGCTCACTACTGTAATACCTAAAATTTTCCATCCAGTTTAGTATTATTAGCAGGACCTGCAGCATTGCTTTTTCTGAAGGCCTTCAGGTCTTTCCAAGATGCAGTATGTCATTGTTAGCTTTTGTATCCTTTAAAAAGAAGTGTGCACAGTCAATCCTGTTACCATTTTCTCATTGTGTAGTGTGCAGTCAAGGTAAGTCTAGTCACTATAAACATATTTTCCTAGAACTTTACTCATAATGCTAATAAAGTCTTCTCTCTTTGTCATGATTTCTTTCCCCTAGAATGAGGGCAGATGTAAAACTGCACAATGTAAAACTGCACAATATGTCCTATGCAAGGTTTTTCAAGGACCAAGATGACGATGATTACCTTTTTGCTTGTTGTGGGCCTACACTGATTTCAACTCCATCACTTGGTTTACAGTAACCTTTTACGTGCAGAAAAACAAGGAAAGAAAAGAAAGAAAGAGAAAGAGAACCTCAGCGACTTCACTTTCCCCCCTCCTTGTCTGGAAACCATAGAAACCAAACTGAAAGTACAGCCAAGAAGTTCGTCATTTGGCTATCTCTGGCTGATCTCCATGGAAACATTTCACTTTTTGTTGAAAGGAAAGATTTTCAAATCAGACAAATGGCCACAGTCTGATGGGTTATGACATCTTTGGGAAGAATATAAAGAACAAAAACAATGATGTCAAGTGTTTCTGCTTTATATATTCCTATTACATTTCTATTTTACGCCATTCATCCCTATTTTATTTCATTATAATTACAGCTTTTCTTTCAGAGTTGTGTTATCAAATAAGACATTAAATTTGAGAAAAAATGTGATAACCTGCCTACAAACCAGGGTCTATTCACTCTGGTATCCAATTTAGATATCATTTGCTGTAAATTATATAGGTCATCCAATACCATTTTTTATGCTTTGCCTGGAAGATTGAATAGAGGCGTTGAATGCATCACAACAACTAAGACTGAGAGCTAAGAAAACATTCAACACTGGCAAGTCACACCTCTCGGAGCTATTCTTTCAGGAACCCTGCAAAGCCAGGAAGGTACATCTGCCTGCTTCCCACCCCCTTACCTTTTAATGTTTATTACAATTAAAATAAGCACTGGATGACTAGGGAAAAAATCTACAGATGAGACAACTAATATGAAAGGCAATTCCACAGGACTCAAGGCTTTTATTGAGCCCCTGGAAGTACTTGGGAAGTATGTGCCCATGAGGGTAGAGTGCCCTGAGGATCCTACAGAGGCTTCAGATTATGGTTGGTACACTGCTGCTCAGCCACATCAGCAGCAAGGCAGCTCAGGGCACCAGCGGAAAGAGAAGAGTTTGGAAGATTCCACCTTTACAACTACATTTAGCATTATATAGGTACCATCTACACCACGCGTACTACCTACATGGGTAAGATGTGGCTAAGCAGTGCAGATACCCTGCTGAACTACAGATGCAGCAGTGAAAATTAAAAAGTCTTGTTACAAAGGGGTCTGAGGTACTAAACTATACATTTATTTGTCCTTAGACAGCTCCAAGTTACTGCTGCAGCCATTCTACTCCCATAAATTTTTATTTGCTTCTTTTGCAGGTAGTACACATAACATAGGTGAGAAGACGGTAAATTTTTCTACTAACTTAAATACACACAGAAGCTCCACTCCCAGAAAATTCTTAGGCAACAAAGGAAGGAAAAATGCTGATGCCATCTTAGCTCATACAGAAAAAGAAAGAATCCACAGCCACCCTAACATTATTAAAGAATTATTCTGTTTATTATTATGTACAGCAAAACAAACACAACACATATGGGATATGACTTACAGTCTTAGAAAAACCTCTAGATTTCTCTGACTCATCATGCAATGAATATTGTTTCCAACGCCAACATTATTGCATTATGTGTTGTTAGCTAATGCCTAACGCTGGCAGTTTATTACACTGCTCCTATCAGTGGCCTACCTGCAAAGAAAAAGTGACAACAGAGATTAATGTAACGGAAATATTGCCAGCTATGAAGAGACATCATCTGATTTCAGCTGCAGACAAACTGTCACTGAACAAAAGAGTGAAAATGTGCTGATGCTTCCTGAAATTTGAAAGAATGTCGGAAAGATTGCAATGAGTTATAAAGACAGAAGTAAACAGAGCAGGAAACTCAAGGAAGTCGTGAAAGAACATTCATAAAGAGAAAGTGACAGGCAAGATATGACTCTGCTGAAAGTTTTTTCAAACATTCAAAGTAAAATAATAGTACAGAGCCAAGAAGAAGAAAAAGGTCACATCTGCCTCAGTTAGAAGAAGTTACTTTACAAACATACAAATGAAGACTTGCATGAAAATGGATGGCAGACTTTGGTCCAGATTATTCAAACCTGCTTAAGAAGATCCATTCTAAATATTTTGACCCCATCTGGTTTCTCTGTACCTGTACATTTCAACATTTACCATCTGGCAGATTAGTTATAAGATGACCTTTGTATTAAAACCCTCTAATATCAGAATATAATAAAGTACAGTTGTGCAGGAGCAATTGTACAGGATTTCCAGCATCAGGTTTATGGTTGGACTCAATGACCTTAAAGGTCTTTTTCAATGTAAGTGATTCTATGATAAAGGTTGCTAACAGCGGTATAGGTTTTTGCCTTCACTGCACATAAGTATTGTATGCAGATATCTGTCCTTTAGACAACTCGATCTGTAACCATATGGGAAGGCAGTGTGTATATTATTTTAACTCAACAGATATAAAAGACTGATATTTTCCAGCTTGATTCTACTGAAGTTTGGGTTTGGTTTTTTTTAAATAATGCTTGATAATTCAAAATAATCCAAATAAGTTTGTGAAATGATTGTGTGTATGGAAAAAAAAGAGTATTTTGTATTTGTGCTTAGAAGGGATCAGCTGCCCAAACACAAGAAGGAGGATGATCAACTTAATATTACCCAACAATATCAGTCTTGAAAAGCTATCTTTGTGCCCTGATGTATATACATAAAAATAGATATATTATATATATCTATATATTTATCTATATATAGATAGATTTAAAAAAGGGTTGTATGCAAGGCATCCAACCTGTTGTGCTCAGCACTGCTCCTGCATCAGTAGCGCTGCATCCCACAGAGTACCAGCTTCAAGAAATCCATGGACCAGCTGGAGAGAACCCAGAGGAAGACAAGAAGAATAATCAGAGGGCCACAAAATGTCCTATAGGGAAGGTTTGTATGAATTGCAGCTACTTAGTTTGGAGAGGAAAAAGCTAGAGGGAGACTGAGCTGTCTTCTAATATGCAAAAGCTCCTTGTAAGGAGAAGACATTAATCTGTTTTCCATGTCCATTACAGGAAGGCCAAGGAATAATGGACTTAAATTGCATCTAGGGAGATTTGGGCTGCACATCAAGAGAGAATTATTTCCAGCATTAAGCATTGTGATAGATTTCTCAGTAGAAGTGGAGAAGTCTCCATCACTAGCAGTTTTTGAGAGCACATCTTACAAACATCTGTCAGGAAATGTTTATACATAATTGGTCCTGCTTGGGGCAGAGGAATTGGCTACATGAGAGTTTCCCTGCTTCACTCCCGAGGCCAGAGCCACAGGCCCCTGCAATGGGAACCGAGGCACAGGGCAAACTCCCTTCCCCTCTTTAACCTGGAAAGCCAGAGGGCAACTCATCAATTAGATGTAAAGCACTGGCCAAATTATTTCAGCTGTGGCAGACTAGACAGCCTCCCCAGGTTCTTCAACCTCGTTTCCTACAATTTTCAGATAAGAGGAAGTTGGAGTGGTAGAAACACAGCATTTCAACTTTTTAGCATATGACAAAACAATTACAGTTTAAAACTTAAATTATAATCTGAAAACATGACTCTGAGGAATCAGATGAAAACTGATTTTGATTAAATCAATTTAGGGAACATTTAAGCATCCTACTTGGCATAGCAGTTAGAAAGTTTTAAAAAAAACTCTTCTGGATGTTTACTTGCAAGTAACCTTTTTGTAGGAAAAGTAAAGCATATTGCAGCATCTCCCCACCCCTCCTCTGCCAGGCCTTTCCCTGTTCCCACCAGCAGGACAAGAGCCTGCACAAGCTCCCAGGACACTGCCAGTCCTTGAAGGCAGTAAATCTTCCTTCAGCAATAAAAAGGGGCCAGGCAGTAGTGAGATGAGGCAACCATTAATTACTGTACAATCTGGATAAAACACCCTTCAAATGCTAATTTTTAAATTTTTAATATGCTTCAAAAAATATGAATGTGCATCACTACAGGGTAGTTTTAGATAAGTATTTCCTGGATTTCTATATTTAATAATCACACTTCTATTGTTCTTGCCTCAGCCTAAACTATGTGGCTACTAAGACCACCCTCGCATTAACAGCTTCTCTTTTGCTTTCACACAAAAATATGAAAATTTCCCCTTGACTTCTCTTCGTGCAGCTTGTAATAGAACTGCATCTGGAAACACTATACCATATTCTCATACTACTCTTACAGCAGGAACTGCTAAGTACTTTGGCTCTCTTACAAATTCCCCAATTCACTAAGATATAATTGCACTGTGATTCATGCCTTTGCTAAATCTATGCAAGTTGTGGGCATGATTATTAACATCACATTAAACCCTAGAACTAAAAAGATTAGCAAACAGATTTTTTTTTTTCCTGGACATTGACACTTAGCAGATAAATTACACTATCAAAATGTTTAAGGAAAACAAAGCACAATTATGACAGAAATGGTTTTATTTTACAGACTGCTCTATTTTCAAGAATTTAGCAATTGTTATATGGCAAAATATAGCATAATTTCAACATTTGTTTATCCATGGAACAGCACAAGCCTAGCATAAAATAACATTAAGTCTTCAGTTCAGGAACTTATGATGTTATTTCTTAATTTCAATAGAATTTCACACTCTGTAGTGACATATAGTGGCATAAATAGGCCACTGTATGTCACCTAGTAATTGCTATGGAGCCTATCATATCTCTTGAAATACAACCATTGGGCCACAAATAGGCCCATTGACTTCATTTCAAATTTAAGTTTTGCTCAGCTTCAGATTAAAACTACTACCTTTTCTTATGTGTTTTTCTGCTGACTGAAATCTCTTCCCAACACAGGTATGCATCAGCTATGATCCAATGACCACTCAACTAAACTAAAAAATGATGGCCTCTTACTTCTCATTGCTAGGCAGATTTTTTTTTTTTTTTTTCCACATCCTCAAATTGGTTTGACCCAGCAGATGTTTTCTTCTAGGATACTGCAGATTCTCTAAGGAGTGAAGGGGAAAAATAGGAAACTGTTGGTCTGGGCAGAAGGGGTAAACTAAATTGGTAACAGCACATGCCATCAACTTTAGCAAAACTCTAAAGTGTATTAAAAAGCAACAGGACATATCCTGTGGCTGCAGGATGTTGTCACTGCAGCCTCTCAGGAATCTCCCCTGAAAATTTCCAGCAGAATTCCAGAGGAACAGGGAAGTCGGGCAAGAAATAACAGCTTTAACTTTCTTGATGGCCAATTTGGTGATGAAGATGTCTTGCCAGGCAAGTTGATGGTGGCTGTGACCGCCTTCTTAAATAGTTTTAAAAACTTTTTTTCTTTTTATGTCCTTTCTCAGCAAGATCAGTGCAGAGAAAACATTATACTATAAGCATCACCCATCACTAGAAATCTATGTTAATGTGATGATATAAGCAATCTGAGCAAAACAGAGTCTGTTGCATTTATCATCATGCATTTTACCACATGTATAAAACAAACAGATAAAAAGAACATATTTATCTCTAAAGCCAATAAGGAAATCTACCTTATTAATAGTGCCATGAGGTTTATAATAAATGTTATGTTACTCTTACCCCTTTTACAAGTAAATCTTATTACTTGCAAAATAAATAATTAAAAAACATCAGTGCTTCTAGCCATTAATCACTCATATCTAAGAGTTTTCTTGTGGCAATTGATTCTCTTGGTAGTTATACACTAGAATGTTTTCAGATAAAGTGTGTTTAAATGCTTTTGGCAAAGAACAAAGGAGCTGAAAATATATTTTTGTTGGTTTTGTCACAAAACTGTAACATCAAGATCACACAGATTTTCGGTGTCTGGTAGTAGGAACAGATCAAGGCTTACTCCTAATAAGGCAAAATTATATTGCATTCAGATTTTCAGCATACTCAATATACTTGCATACACAAGAGAGACCTGCAGAGATTTTGGAGGTACCTTGTCCACGAATACAGTTCACTTTAAAGCAACTCTGAGATAAGAGGGATAGCTCAGCACACCAAGCCAAAAATACCGAGACAAGCCTGGAAAGACAGGGGAGCATGCTTTCTGAACATCCGACCTGAGCAGCCGTATATCATCACTCACCACAGGCAAACAGGAGAGGGAGGTCATGCCCATGGGGGTCTGCAGGCTTAGGCACAGGTCTTGGGGCTTGGAGTCTGGCGGGGGCAGAGCAGGAGGCACAGGGACTGGCATTAAGCAGTTGTTGTTGTTAGTTAAGGATGAGGGACATGGCAACACAAATGAGCTGCTGAAGCAGCAAGCCTAAAAATCACCCCAGCGTTTTTTCAGTCAGAGCTCACTGTCAAAGCATCTTTGCTTTCACAAAGCCTGAATGAACACATTCGCTCCTCTCAATAGCTCACTGCTGGTAATACCAACAAGGCTAATGCTCAGAGCTGTATTATTCAACATATTACTGGGATGAACTGCATCATAATAGCCATGGAATAATTCAAGTACAACGCCTAACAATCAAACTAAGAATTACTAGGACTATAATGCCTCGATTAGCTTTCATAAGACTTCAGAAAGACAAACCTAAGTAAAAGTCCCAACCTGGGTAGTCTGCAGTTATCTAACAGCCGGATGCATTAAGAGGAGAACAGCACTTCTCCCTACATGCTTACTGGGTGAAATCTGTTTTTAAGCTAAAACATATTAAGTAAAGATTCAAAGCAATGCACAATACTAACCTGCATAATCACTTCCTAGTCAGACTGCTGCAGAAGAAAGAGTCAAAAGCTACTGGGCAGCAGGTAAAAGCAGAAGTCATTAACAGATTAGCAGTGAAAAATAATTTTATTTTGATCAGAGACAGATAGGGATAATTACCAACTATCTTTTTTTTTTTCCTAGTCAATTTGCCCATCCCAAACCTCAGCCCTGTTCATTGTGATAATGGTTGTAATGCTTTGCAACTGTGAACATGACAGAAGATTTTCATGACTGTTTTCTTCTACAAATAATGTCAAAAAGAGAGGACACAACAGACAACAAACAATTTCCTGCTTCGTTTATCACAATTTGCTTGTTAGCCACAGGGCTCAGTTTAATTACAGTTGCAAGCATTGGGTCAGCTGATTTCTTGCCTCTGATAAGTTTGTAATTGTTAGTGTCCTCCTTGATCCAATGCTCTCATTAGCAAAAGTGCATGGGACTGAGCCTGACATCATCATCTAACATCTACCCAAAGAAACCCCAAGAAAGAGATTTATCAATGGGTTCTGTTTATTTGTTTTAAAAATAATGGCTGTAACCCAGAAGACTGACCTAATTAACTTCCTGAGAGAGTAGCTCATTAAGCTGCTGTTCTGGTTTTGACTACAGTACAGTTAATTTTCTTCATAGTAGCTCATATAGGGCTATGTTTTGGATTTGTGCTGAAAACAGTGTTGACAACACAGGGATGTTTTTGTTACTGCTGAGCAGTGCTTACACACAGCCAAGGCCTTTTCTGCTTCTCACCCCACCCCACCAGCGAGTAGGTTGGGGGGGGCAGAAGAAGTTGGGGGGGGCCACAGCAGGGACAGTGATATCATGCTCAGTATATAAAGCTGGGAGAAGAAGAAAGAAGGGGGGGGACATTCAGAGTGATGGCATGTGTCTTCCCAAGTAACCGTTACACATGCTGGAGCCCTGCTTTCCTGGAGATGGCTGAACACCTGCCTGCCGATGGGAAGTGGTGAATGAATTCGTTGGTTTCCTTTGCTTGCGTGTGCGGCTTTTGCTTTACCTATTAAACTGTCTTTATCTCAGCCCACAAGTTTTCTCACTTTCATCCTTCCGATTCTCTCCCTGATCCCACCAGGGAAGGAGTGAGCAAGTGGCTGTGTGGTGCTTAGACGCCAGCTGGGGTTAAACCATGACAGCTGCTAATTAACAAATACACATCCCAGTCTCTATGATTGTTGCAGTATTAGGCAATAACTATGAGCAAAAGAGATAATTAGAGATGCTTTCCAGTTTATCTTTTTAAGGCAATCTAAACATTGTTGCTTGTGGAAGGGAGTGTGACACAGAACATGTCAAAACAAGAACTGCAAGCACCATTTAACCACTGTTTTTTCTGCTTTCATTTATTTAGACTTGAGGTAGGGCTTTTACTTTCCATGAGCAAATAACAGTAAAACTCTGAACCACTAATATATTCATTTCTCCTCTACTGGAAATAATCTTCACTCCTGCCATGGCTCACTGTATGGGCTATGCTTTAAATCACACCGGAGCAGACAATAAGCAGTTTGCTACGCTGGTGAATGCAAATGAAGCACGCACAAGCACATGGTATGGTGACTAAGGGCTATGGAAGGACAGATCTACTGTGAGAAGCTCTGTTTCGATCAGGCATGGTTGTAACAGCTGTAGTCTAGTCATACACATCAGTTGTAGGAAAAATTTGCAGCTATATATGATGAGAGAAACAACACCACTTCATCACTGCATTACTGATCACACTTACTTTAAAAGTCTACAAGTTATGACTGTGATTATGAAGTTATGATTAGGAAGTATTATTACCCTCTATTATCACTTTAAATGGGTATTACTAAGAATGTAACTGATTCAGTTAAACAAGTTTAACCTGATACTATGGTGCAATTATATAAAGTAAAATTATGACCATTTTAGCGCAGTCAGGGGGAAGAAAATAGGATTGGCATGCCTATATTTCTGAGCATAAAAACCAGGTTCCTGAGGTGGTTTTAAACAAGGGAATGTACGTGGAGGAAATAAACCTAGTGTGCACGCACTTCATACCTCTTATAATGCATCACGATAGTATACATACTATAGCTCTTTCAGGTGTCCAGGGGGCCTCCTGGTTTTCTTTAAGTCATACATTTGAACATTAAATGCAACAGATAATTCAAAGTAGATATTTATATAAAAGTACATTTAAACAAATTTAATGTTTATCTGATCAAGTTCACGAATCCCTCAATATAAAACCTTAACCAAGCTGGTTTTATTCTTATTATTTAATTATTTAATCTGTTAAATTTTTAATTTGCATACACATATATATTATCTTTGTAAACTATACTTATTGTACTACTCCTCGTAGTTAACAGAGTTCTTCTTGTTACTTGACTTAAAGCTTATGCTGATTTCGTATCACAGATATTACCAGGAACACCAGCTGAAAAACAGGTGTTTGGAAGTATCTTGGAAAGCAGGACTTGACTTTTTACTAAAACCCTAGAATACTTGATGCTCAAATGTCTTTATTACCTAGTTTATAAACATCTTAAACATAATACATAAATGCTAATGTTAATGCATAATGTTAATTTGCATTGTTATTAATCCATTGCTATCAGAAAGGCTACATAATTCATGTTGAACTGTTACATAGTTTGTTCATTCTTATTTCTAAAATCTTAATCTTACATTTGCTTAAAAATAAAAAAGATTTTAAGTTCTCTTCAAATCATTATTATTTTCTATTAGTACATCTCTTACAGCATGAAAGTTTTAGCATCAATAAAGTTAAGCCTGGACTTATAGGAATACTGCCTTTCATACTTTAATATTTTTCTCTTGTTATCTGCCAGTTATTCACTTTTTCTTTTTATATTTTACCCTGTTACGTGATATTTTATTAATTCCTCAGCTTCATCTGTTTCATCATATTTTAGCATATCTGAACCTCCATAATATATGCTTTCTAGATACGGGATGATTTGGATGTTTTCTGCAAATCTTTTTTTCATTTTCTTTCTGTAAAGGACAAGAGAAGACTTTTTAAAGTCTTTCCTTCTTATTTCAAATCTCATTAGATAGTTACAGAACTAATTAAATGTTTTATATCATGGGGCAAACCAGTGTATGCTTTAGATCATATCGTACCAAATAAACTCTAGAAATAAACTGTAAGTAAAGCTAGAGAAGGACATGTAGCCTAAAATTATTTTCTGATTTTTTAATGTGTGAAATGAGGCAAGCCTTTTAATACGGAAAGTATCACAGAAACATGTGCCTGAAGCCAAGTCAGATTCCAGACAAATAGGACATTAAAGTAGAACCAAAATGATAAAATCTTCATGCGCTTGGGGGATGATGATTCCCTCTCCTGCTGCATAAGAACATTATGTTTCTATTTACTCATTTAATTCCCAGTCACACCCTTTGATGAAGATGGAGAGTTAACCTTCATGGCACACACATATTCAGCTGGGTTTTGTGAGTACAGTCCCAGCATGGTGCCCCCCAAAATGGGGACCCTACACAGCATGGTTCAAATGGGCTGGGGCAAAGAATGAAATGGCAGATCTTGGTTTCCCTTTTCGCATTTATCCCATCCTGGATTTAAACTCCTTTTTTTTTCCTTAGCTTGGGTGCCTGATGCCCCTGTGCAGTTCAGTGGCTTAGCCAAAAATGCATATTTTTTACTAAAAATATGCAAAATACATCTATAAAATATGTTTTGTTTTGTTTTTTTTTTAAAAAGCATATACAGGTAAACAGTGCATATGCTTCTACTTTGGGTAGTACAGCATTTACTGCAACCCAGTTAGGAACAGTGCACCTGTGAATCTTCCCATATATTTTAAAGTATTCCATCATTGTTGTAGCCACATGGCCTGCAGCCTCAGTAGTTACACTATTAAAATCCAAGAGCAGCTTTCCCTAAAACCGTTCTTTAATAAACCTCTGCCACCTTTACAGTGCCTCACGTGAAACTTCATTTTCTTTTCTCCTCCAAAATAGGCACCTCTCGGTTCTCAATCATCAAAATTTTCATTTAAATTTGATTTTGTCCCATTATAGCCTCTTTTCAGATGTGAATGCCTTTTCTTCCCCTGGTATGTTCTGATTTCATGCTGTGTAATCCATGTTTCCCAAGGCTTTCCCTCACACTGCCTTCACTGGTGCTAGTAGTTGTTCACTGCTATGCCGATCTGAGCTGAACATTTCCATTACTTCAGAAAAAAGTTATCAGAAAATTCACTCTGTGTTGCACATTGCCAAGAAGTTACTAGTTTAAGCATAGGCTTTGGTTTTTGTTTAAGATAATGGCATCTAATACTAAAAGCTGCAAGTGGAAAACAAATCATTACTGAGAAGGAAAACTCATGAAATCTGGTTTCCTATATACGACAAAAGCAGCAGCCCGTGCTTATGTGATTTCTGAGATATCCCGCACTATGCTGGGCGATCAGTAAGCCAAACAGAGGGTAAAAGTCTAGAGCTCAGAAACTACAGACTTGCTGTCGGAGAGAGCAAATCTCTCCCTTCTCACCAGCTGCCTACAAAACTAGGAGCAATTTCATATCTTTGAGATCTCCACCCTTCTGTCATGTCCGGTTGAAAATGTTCAGTGGGCTGAAAAGTTACAACACCTTTTGGGAAGGGAGAGGGAAGAGTTAATACTAAAAGCATTGTGGAAATGCACAGCTCAGAGTTTGGGCTTCTGAGTTGTGAACTGCTGCTACCTCCCACTTGGCAAAGAAGCAGTGAAGGTGGTGGAGGTCATTTGCGGTTAGGGAATGCAGCTGAACTGCAGCAAAGGCAAACAGAGCAGCACCCCAGTGGGGGAAAGGGACCGCAAATAACAGCCAAGGCTTAAAATACTTTCCAGGATTCTGCCCCAAAACTGGAGCATTTCATAGCTGCTCAAGTTCTCTGACCACAGTGAAGCTTAAGGAAAGTAGAGCAAAGACAAGATGTTTTGATTTGAGGAATAGTCAGCAAGAATCCCAAACTAGCATTGTGTATGCTTGCGAACAGGTCTGGAGGAAGGTTATAACTCTGGAAAAGAATTACTGCTAAGATTCACCTCAACATCTAGCAAGTCATGTACCTGCAGTGTAAAAAATGAGACTCCTGGATAGTATTTTAAACTCTAGACTCCATTAGGTTCTTGTTCCCATCTGAATGTGATGGTTATTTAAGAGTAAGGGTTGACTGATTGCTTTTTGAAAGAGTATTGAAAGAAGAGGTTGGAGGTGAGAAGAAATAAAGGACTGGAGGCTGAATTGTGCCTGGCTCAAGGGAAACCAAGGACAAGTCTTCTTATTTATACATCCTGCTGAATGAAGCAATTAAGCTAGGGAAACCTGGATAAAGGATTTAAGATACTGCTGTAAAAAGCATTAGTTTCCTATTTTCTCTGTTATTGTGCCACATGTCCTTTGGAGATTGAGACAACCAGTTTGTTTTACATAGGCTACCAAGACTAATTACTTTTACTCATTATTAACCTGGACCAAATACAATACACTGCCAAAAAGGTGAAATTGTCTCTGAACATTATTAATCCTCTACAGAAAAGGCAATCAATTGTCCATGGTTTAGATTATTCAGAGATGGTGCACCTCTCAGAAGTATAGTGACAATACGCAGGTGGTTTAAAATACTCTTAAATTATAAAATTTTGAATGTTTTCCAAACTGACTTTTCCTTAGGAGAGGCCAGAAGTGGAACCTCTAGCATTTACACTTGGTTTGTGGAGCAGCAATGTCAAAACTCCTGCTTCCCACCGGTGTTCAGGTGTCAGGCAGAATCAGTCCAGTCAGCACAGCATTAGCTCCACTTCACTCAGCTTAGTCTATGTGTACATTTCCTCCCCAGTCAATCCATCTGTCGGTCCA
Organism: Harpia harpyja; assembly: GCF_026419915.1. NCBI lineage: Eukaryota > Metazoa > Chordata > Aves > Accipitriformes > Accipitridae > Harpia > Harpia harpyja. The sequence goes on along the minus strand of NC_068941.1, from coordinate 61,533,452 downwards.
TCCACCCACCCATTCATCCATCCATCCATCAATCCATTTTCTGAATACTCCTCAGGCCAGACATTTACAGGTCTCAAGATGCAAGCACCTGTGCCATACACAGCGGTGTGAATCATAACACTGTAGTCTGTCACTGTGTAAATCTTGGAGTTAAGCTTATATTGAGTGTTTTCAGCTTGAGAGGGCAACTTTACCCAAGGGCAAACCTCACAGCTCCTATCTGTCCCAACACACACACCCTATGCTTTTTGGTCTGGCAATGAACAAAGAGTGCACAGTGCAAGCATGTAGCTAGGGACCATGGCTAGCAAAAAAACCCAAACCAAAACAAAAAGGAAACAATAAAAAAGTGATTCACACAAAATGAGACTGGGAAACAAAATTTAAAGACTTTATTTCTGAAGACTATTTGATGATCTAAATAGCAAGTTATAGTACAATATTTAAGTCTAATTAGGTTGTGCAATATAGACAGTAAAACTAGGTTTGAAATTCAACAGACTTTCATTTTTAATGGAAAAAAGGTGGTATGGTTTAGCCCTAGAGATGTAACTATAAATGCCAGGCTTGACTAGCTGATTCCATAATAACATTGCTCCAAGTGTTCATTTTGCACATGCACATAATCACGATAAATGCCACTCTGATTCCCAGTTTCAAGAGACTGAAGTTGCAGAAATACAAAAATAGTTTTTGGTGTCAGGTGGGCTATGCAAAACTTAAAGCTCTGCCAGAATATTGTACAGAAAAGGAATTTCACCCTACAACTTCACAGGCACAGAGAAAAAGACACTAGGCATGATCTCAGCTGGAGCACAAGGTGTTCACTTCTCCATTGACTGGTCTGAAAGGGGAAGAAGTGAATTCCTGTAGTATAAAAAAGAAAATACAGTGAAGTTCCCTATGAAAAGTACTGCAGAAAATAAGGGATGTCTGTTGTGTATTCTGAAACACACCAGAAAGTATTGTTCCATTTCAAAGGTAAAAGAGGAAACAAGTATACCTGCTAGTACTTCATGTGATGCTTGAAAATACCACTACATCTATATGAGTGACAAAGAAACAAAGCTCTCCCCAGATGCTTGCGTTGACATCCTGTGCTGCGGATATGATAGAAACGTGAGGCGTTTTTATAATTTTGCCAGGTTACAAATCAACAGTATTCTGAGCAACAAATTAAAACTGTGTGTCACAAATTCCTGTTTTCTATGTCCCTGGTGGTGAAAGCCTAAAGCAATATGTCTTTTGAGGGCTTCTTTGGTTGTTTGTGACGTACCCTGATGAGAAGTAATTGCAGGCCCCATACATTCTTTCACAGCATTTTGTAAAGTGGCTCTCAAAGACAGACATAACGGGGCCCCTCATTTGTCACCTCTCAGTGCCCTCCTGTTCAGAGCTGCTGCCATTTCTTGCACACCTAGGCAAGAAGAAGTTACTGAGACAGGAGAAAGAGCCTGCGATGTCCTCAAGAGGAGACTCTGGGAAACCAAGGGCACCTCAACACAAACCTAAGAGAGCTCCAGCATGATGAGGAACCTGAGGCAGATTTCACGCATTCAGGTTTTTCTCTGTTTTAACTGCATCAGTTATCTATTATGGTGTGCAAATGACTGTATATGCTGTGAGTTCTGGATACCTCAGAAACTGCAGCCTCCACGTGATCCCAGATCAGGAGACATGCAAGAAAAGTGTACTGCAAGTCCCAGGAGCCAGTGTGGCCAGTATTCACTGTGAGGCTCAGGGTAACTCACTGCATGGCCCTATACCTGCAAAGGACAAGCAGCAGCCCATGCCCAGGAACCATGTCAAGAAGGTCCTGATCCTGAAGAGCCTGATTTTTCTTCAGGAAAGAAGAAATCCTGCACCTTATTACAACCAGAAGAAATTTCAGTGGAGCTCATGTTTCACTGAAATTTTGCCTTGGTATTCAGACTAACAAGGGAGCTATTTCACTGAGGGGCAAGGATTTTTTTCACTCTGAAAGTTCAAGCAGGCAGAAAACATGCAGGAGCTTGTTTGAGCACAAAAAACCTCTACGCTTTCCACTGAACCAGTCTAAAAGTCAAAAAAAGCTATCAGAATAGGTCCTATGATCCAGAAACCCCAGACATTTCAGTCACTGGAAGTACGGGCATGATTATAAGACTAGGCAGGTGGGCTTCCACTGCTCTGTTGTAAAAGAAATCGTGTAGAAATATATTTGATCTTTGGCATTTCAGTTGCTATAATACCACCTCACTGACATGAGCAAAGGTGGACTTCAACTGAAATTTGATCTCCTTAATGCTGATGGAAATATTACAGCTAACTGGTTTCATTACCACCAATAAATGTGAGGACTTGCTGTTTGGCAATAATAAATGTTTTGAACCAAAGGAAGATGTTCAGTTCTGCTGACTAGGAGCCCTCAGGATTTCTAGCTAAAAGGCCACAAAATATAGGACTTGGAAATAGCTGCTGTTAGGTGTAACTCACATTTGCCCTTTGATTTCAGTCCAGACCAGGAGATTTTGGCTGGTTTGAGGACAATGAACATTGTAAGCCTCAATATGACCTTCTTAGAAGGGAGAATATTTGCCAGAGATTTGTCTTTCAGATTTATGCTTGATCATATCAGTAGGTTAAATGTTAGTCATTTCATTCCAAGTAGGTGAGTAGTATTGTGCATTAATGCGGTTAGCCGGGTGTGAAGTGAGTGCAGTGGAACAGGTTAATGGCATTGCTGACCTGAGAGAGATCAGAATCTGGCTCTGATACAGGCGACAGGATTTCTGAGACATACTCCATTTACTCGAATTTTAAACGTTAATGGTATTTTATTAGAAAGAAAGCAGCTGAAATGAAACATATAATGCTTCAGAGAATGAAAATATACGCACAGATACGAGTATTCTTAAATGTTAACATGGTTCCTGAGTCATTATGGCATTTCTTTTCCATTAGTCATCAAGAAAAAAAAATATTAAAAATACCACTGATGGGTATTTATATGGGTGGATTTACCCATCTGTCTAGCTAATCATAAGGAAACTCAGTTTCTCTGAGTCTGTATATGTGAGTGAATATACAAATATATATATATATGTATATATGCATATTTGACAAGAATTTATGATGTGTCTCTTCAGTTAGAGGAAGAGCTGTAGGAACAAGTAACAATGGCTTGAAATCCTTGTTGTAACCAAGTGGGTTATAATGAGGTGGGTAGAGGTTCATATATGCAGTGGTTACTATAGTTACAGGATCTCTCTCTGTCCCTTTAATGAGGAACTAATCACTTTGTTCTCTGTCCAAGACATCCGCATTTTGCTCGTTCACCTCTTCACCCACACCAGACAGTATTTCTTCCCCAAGGGAAGGCAGAAATATAGCAATATTAACCCTCCAGAGCAAAAGACTCCTTGACTAGCTAATCCCAAGCCCTTAGAGAAAAGAAGTAGGAATTTCACAGAAGTGCCGAGTTTAATAATGGGCAGGAATCTACCATGCCATGGCAGTCGATAACATTTGCCACCTCACCACAGCTACCAGAAGCCCCCTAAAAGGCTTCAAAGAAGTCACATACCTTACATTTCTATTGCCACCTGTCATTGAATTAAATATCAGAGATGGGGGAAAAAAAGAACTCAAATTTGCAAGTATTTAACGAACAGCTTGCTACAAGGCCCCAAAACTTAGTAGTTCCTAAGATTAAAGACACCCACGGGCTCTATTGCACACATGGTAGCTTTTCTCCCCCTCTGAAATTATGTCTTACAGTAGTAGGAGATGTATTGTGACCCAAATCCAGGAAGGGATTGAAGGGCTTACATCCAACAGTTAGGATGCTGTGCTTCTCAAAATGTCTGCCAGCTGCCTTCGGTACCTTCCTTCAGAGATCTATCTAGCTCTTTTCTTTAGGTAAAAAGGACAAGATTCAGGGGCATAAACATAGGTACCAAATGTCCTTTTTAAGCACAGCTGGGTTTCTGAAACCAAGTCTCATCCTGTCAAAATCTCACCTGCTGGGCTGGTAGGCACAAATACCTCACCACCCTGAGCAAATGCTCTTTTACACAAGGACCAACAAGGGAAATTTAGGGCTATCAAGTTTCACAGTACATTTTACCTCTCTAATCAGTAGGACACTCCCCCAAGAGGTGGAGTCGTCTGTTATCAAATACCCTAACTCATGGGTAAGAGTCACCTGAAGAATGATAACTGTATTAGAATAATCAGCTACTGACCATTTAATATCACTAAGTAAATGCACTATCTTATCTTCAGTTTCTATCCTTCTGTATTACAAATGATAAACTTCAGTGGCATTAGTCAGATTTGACAGCATGATTTACTAAGCATAAGCCCAAGCTAAAAAGTAACCAACAGAGACAAATGCAATTTAATACCCCTAAACACCATGTACATCTATTACTTCTGTAAGCTATGACTTTTAACCTTTTCAGATGAACTTATAGCCAGGCTTAACGTTGAAGCAAAAGGGCTATATTAAGCTTCATCATAGATTTTCCTCAATTTAACTGACAAGCTGAAATTACCCATACTTGGTCTTTGCCTCAAGGAAATGAGGTTTAAATTCACCAAGGATTCAAGCCTGTGTGTTAATATCTATGTTTGTCTGTATCTCTGTGTGCTCTTCCTCTTTTGAACCCATTGCCATTTATCAGAGAGATTTGACAGAGTTGAACATATTGACATAAATACCATAAACATGTTAAGACATATCTTGTCTTTAACACCTTAAACATATTCTTAATACCTTTATATTCTTAATTATACCTTAGTATTTCTAATAGTTTCATGAAGATACTAAGTTTTGTAAATATATGTGGCCAGAAAGAGAAGAAAAGATGTGCAAGTGCCAAGGTAAAGATTGTGTTGTGAATTCAATCTGTCTGCACCAGAAAATCCAGATACAAGACACAAAAAATGTGTTTCACTGGTTTCAACAATGAGCAACATTTTAATGAAATTCTAAAAAGCAAATAAAAATAAAATAGCTTTATTATTCTATATTTGAGACAGGGAAAGTATGGTTATCAGTTTAGCAAAGATTTCTGACTTGTCTCAACAAATCCTTTATTATTTGGAGAAATAAATTTAAATTTAGCATGGTAGTTCTCAGACATAAGAAATGCCACCATAAAACCTGACAAAAAAATGACTGAACTGTCATTGCAGAAAGTCACTGCAGTCTACGGGGATTTTTGCATCCTTTGGGAACAGCATCACAGAACAGAGTTTCAGGACAGGACACAGACAAAATAGCTTCTCTATTGTTTTACCTTCAACCTCCCTATTTGTTAAAAAAAAAAACTTTCTCAGTATCATGCATAACTAATATGCATATGTTAACATTGTTGAGGGTAAACTTAAGGTTAGTCAGTTCAGTTGGGCGGCCTGCAGTCTAAGTAAGTGCTGAGTGGTCCACCTTGGACTGACAATTAAGATACATACAGTAAAGGATATCATAAATGCTGACAGGAGCTGAGTTGGGGAAACACTACTGCTAGACCTTTGGGGTTTTTTTCCTCATTTTTTTTTCATTTGTAAATGGTCTACTTACAGAGGGAAGAAAGTAGCTGATGAGAAAGAAATATTGTGCAAACAGGAGACAACTAAGGTGACACTTTTCTCTTTGTAGAAATGTTCTCTTAAAAGATCATTTTCCCTTGTTAGCTAAGAGTTTTCTCTTTTAGCAAATCAAGAAAATAGGAAAAAAAGAGTTTTTCAGACCAGCGTGTGATTAGCATATTAGCCAAAGAGTGATTGACAGTTGCATAAGCACAAAAAGAAAAGATATTTTAAGAAAATTATAGCACCATTAATTCCTGAAAAGGTTATTGTCTTGGAATATGCTCTCCCTTGTTCAAAGGCCCTCACTGATAGCTGCAATTACTTAAAACAATAGTAATTATATTCCATACAAATTGACACAGATAGTGAACATGTTGATAAAGTAGGTGGCATCATCCTATCCTAGGGTTAGGCTTTCTCTACCTAGTGAATTAGAAATACATTTGTTTCTACAGCAAGATCTAAACCATACCTGCTATTATACCTGTTTCTCTGAATTTCAATTATGTAAGAATATGAAGTCTAAACTGCAATAACAGACTTATCTTTGCTAGACCCTGCTTATACAAATTACCCGCATTGGGAAGATGACACTTTGCTGAACGCTGCTAACAAGGCAGCTAGTAAGTTCCACTCTGAGCTGTAAAACAGTTTATAAGACCAGCAGTTGTCTATTTGCATATAAAAGACAAAAAGCAACAATAAAAATAATCTCCAGAAGATCAATTATTTCACCATTGCAGTTCTACATATAATTTGTCATATCACATTAGCTTTTCCTTGTTAAAATATTCTGCAGAGCGTAACCATTTCTTCCCAACACATCCTTCTGTAAGGCAAATGAACAAATTGTATATTTTGAACACTTGTGCTCTATTTAAAATAGAAAGTGGGTCACTGGGTTTGCAGATAATTTAATTTAAATCTCAATTGTCCTGTACTTCTTGCTATCAGGATGAATAGAAGCTACTAAATCAAAGGGTGCTATTTAATCACAGGGGCTGGCAAACAGGCAACTGCATTGCATGGCAGGCTGCTGGGGACACAAAAAACTGCTCACGCCTCAAATGGCCCCACCAACAGGCTAGCAGATAAACACAAATCACAGGCACATGCAGACCCTTTTCCTTCTCTCCTGCCCTGGTGAAAGGACTGTTATCACAGCTAATCACCACAGCTAAGGTCATCCATTTCAAACACCAGCATTCCCACTCCTCTGCCAGCAGGTCGAGGGTCTGAGCTGATGAGGGACGGGCTGGCCTCCTCCTCTGTGCCTCTCCTACCCACAGTGACAGTGACTTCCACAGCAGGGCAGTTAGCAAAGGCCTGTAGGTCATAATAAGACTAGTAACTTTGGAAAAATCAGGTGCCTTCCACATCTGCAAATTCTCAGCCTGGGCATTAGTGAGGTAGGAAGTAATGGAGAATCAAGTCGCAGGTCCCCTTTCTCCTCACGTGCTTCTTCATCAGCAACTATCTGTTTCTTGTGGAGGAAAATGGGAATGGATACTACCCTAAAACATCCTATACAACAGAAATGAACAGGAATAGTCTTTGGTCCAGTTATGGCCATCCCCATTAAAACCAGGTGATTCTTCTCACCTTATTCCTACACCCAGTGGCCAGGAGGAAGGGACATCCTGCTTCAGAGTAGGACAGTTTATCAGGAAATTACACGGCACTGATAAACCCGATCTATTTGAAAATCTATAATCCCAGCAATACCAAAAAAGAGAAGAGACTATTATCTCAGCAAAAGTCAACAGAGAGCAACTTCTTCAAATTAAACACTTTGTATTCAAATTGAAATAACAAAACAGCTAAAATATGTAAGTAATAAACCGCTACTAACGATAAAGCAGAGTGAAAGTGGATTGGGCTAGAACATACCCCCTGGGTATCTTCACTTGCCTTGCAAACAGTAAAGAGCCTGGTCTCAGGAGCTTTGAGGTAAGCAAGCCCAGCCAGCACCCACCAAGGCAGCTGCACTGCAGAGCAGCACCCGCAGTGCAAGTGGGCCCCAGCGCAGAAACAAGCATCTAATGTTCCTTCTCAATTTATCATTTGCTCACTAGAGATTTCAAACATGGAGGGCAACTAAAAAATGAGACCCTTATGAGAAAATTACTTTCTCCAAGGTGATACATCCATTAAGAAAGAGAAGTATGAGCCACAGTATCTGAGACATAGAATCATAGAATCATTTAGGTTGGAAAAGACCCCTAAGATCATCAAGTCCAACCACAAACCTGACACTACCAAATCCGCCACTAAACCATGTCCCCAAGCACCACATCTACATGTCTTTTAAATACCTCCAGGGATGGTGACTCAACCACTTCCCTGGGCACCCTGTTCCAATGCTTGATAACCCTTTCAGTGAAGAAATTTTTCCTAATATCCAGTCTAAACCTCCCCTGGCACAACTTGAGGCCATTTCCTCTTGTCCTGCTGCTTGTTACTTGGGAAAAGAGACTAACACCCGCCTCACTACAACCTCCTTTCAGGTAGTTGTAGGGAGCGATAAGGTCTCCCCTCAGCCTCCTTTTCTCCAAGCTAAACAGCCCCAGTTCCCTCAGCTGCTCCTCATAAGACTTGTGCTCCAGGCCCCTCACCAACTTGGTTGCCCTTCTCTGAACACGCTCCAGCAACTCAATGTCTTTCCTGTAGTGAGGGGCCCAAAACTGAACACAGTACTCGAGGTGCGGCCTCACCACTGCCGAGTACAGGGGAACAATCATTTCCCTAGTCCTGCTGGCCACACTGTTCCTGATACAGGCCAGGATGCGACTGGCCTTCTTGGCCACCTGGGCACACTGCTGGCTCATACTCAGCCGGCTGTCAACCAGCACCCCCAGGTCTTTTTCTGCCAGGCAGCTTTCCAGCTGCTCTTCCCCAAGCCTGTAGCTCTGCATGGGGTTGTTGTGACCCAAGTGCAGGACCTGGCACTTGGCCTTGTTGAACCTCCTACCATTGGCCTTGGCCCATTGATCCAGCCTGTCCAGATTCCTCTGTAGAGCCTTCCTTCCCTCAAGCAGATCAACGCTCCTGCCCAGCTTGGTGTCATCTGCAATCTTACCAAGGGTGCACTTGATCCCTTCATCCAGATCATTGATAAAGATATTAAACAGAACTGGCCCCAGTACTGAGCCCTGTAAAACAGCACTTGTGACCAACCACCAACTGGATTTAACTTTGGATTTAACTGGATTTTCACCACAACTCTTTGGGCCTGTCCATCCAGCCAGTTTTTTACCCAGTGAAGCACATGCCCATCCAGGCCATGAGCAGCCAGTTTCTCCAGGAGAATGCTGTGGAAATGGTGTCAAAGGTTTACTAAAGTCCAGGTAAACATCTGCACAAGGCTGGAAGATATTGTCCAGGATTTACGATACAGCCCCACCATTTTGAAGAAGAGGCAACCAGGGGCCAAGGGGGTGTTTAAAACATCTAAAATGGTTGTAGGTACTTATGGGCAGGTAACTGAATCCATACCCTGAAGGCAAACAGGGATGAGCATGAGCAAGTGCAGGATGGTGGCTGAGTTCTTAGTCTCCCAATATAAGACCCATTTCCAAAACTAGACAGAAGATAATACTTTTGGAAAGGGGAGGGAGAAGGAAGTCTCCACTCCTGTAATGTGCTAGACTGTTATAAAAATGGGAATGGTACTGGGTACACAATTGAATATAGTCACTATTTGCTAAATGAAAAGTCTGAGATAAAGAATTTAGTTTTGTATTCAAAACTGAAATCCTCACTAGCGCTGTCTAATATTTGCTGTAGTATGTAGTTTTGCTAGAAAAGGCTATATCAATATTAGCAAAATTTCATTAAATTCCACTGTATTGGTTAACTTCCCCTTCCTCAGCATAAAAAGGAAAAAAAAAAACTGAGAAGGAATTTGGATTTAAAAATTTGGATTTAAAACTTACTGTGGGGTCATTTGGTATTTTTGTTTGGTTGGTTTTTTGCATAGACATACACATCTTTATACAAAGCCAGTAGAAGTGGTAACAGAGTTTATCAGAACAAAAGTATTTTACTGTTCTTAAGGTTATTCCCATCTGCATGTTCTGTGAGGTCATATTTCTGTGATGTCAATATAGTGCAAGACAGCGATAAACTGGGCAGCTATTAAGCTATATTGTAGCTTCTTATGCCCTTTATTTTTGCCAGTCTTGAATATAGCAAGAGGCTATGCACAATATTATAAAACTGAGGCAGGGGTGGTAAGGAGCTGCTAGTATAAAGATGGCTTCATAACTCTACCCTTTCAACAGCTCTGAAAAGAGGAAAAAAGACAAACAAAACAAAACATGAACCTCTTTCAAGCTTGGCTGGACTTGAAATTAGCTGCTGTCTTTCCTTTATTGACTCAGCACCTTCACACAATGCTCTTAGCTCAATCTCAGCTTGTGAATATGTAGTTGGCTTCATACATATGCAGCATTATTCTAAATGGCTTTATTTTTATAGTAGAGAATTTTTAAAGCATCTTCAAAGATTACTTTTTTCTTCATTGTCCTTTTTGTGAAATATCCTTTCACTTTCATCAGAGTTTAATATCAGTTAAAGTTCTGTTTCAAATAAGTGCAAACAAGCTTATCTTTTACACAAAGGTCTATCAACTCTCCAAACTGCCTTTTAAATTTATTTAATTAGTTTAAAGAGTCCTTACACTTTAACAGTAATTAAAGAAGTCATTTTCCTTTACCATTAGCAGCTCCTGCTGTAAGGAAACTGCTTGGTCACTGCCAGACTGTGTCAGCCCAAGTGACCATAGATATCCTCTTCTCAGGTCATTTCTTAACACTGGACCACAGCTGGAGCGTCTGCTTAGACCAATACACTATATATACACCATCTCACTATTCAAACACAATATTGGAAGTGAATTTTCTGGTCATTTATGTTAAGACAAATAGCATCTGCACCTACACCTGGCCAACTCCAGCAATACAAAGAAAGTCTCTCTTCCTCCCTTATTGCAACTGTGGGGAAATTGCCAGACATACTAGCCGAGAAACTGTCCCAAGAGTCCCAGCAGTTCAAAGAGGATATTTCCTACTCCCCACCTGTACGGATGAGTATCTCAGCTATTAGGAGTAAGTGTGCCCCTGCTCAAGAGAAAGAATATAGAAGGTACACACCTCGGGGTACCCTGTGGTTTTACGTGTATGACCATGGAAAGGACATGAGGAAGTGGGATGGAAAACCTACCTTGACCCTAGATGCACAGGTATGTGAGTAATGAGGAAAAACAAACACAAAAGGGAATTCTTCCAGGAAAAATGCCACTCCAGTTTCCAGACGGAGTAGAAGGGCTGATCTTACTTCTGATGCTCTTGAAGGGACTTCTAAGTCATTCTAAGTAACAAATTCTCTGACCAGGATTAGAGGCCCCTGCCTCCAGCCAGGTGGAGGGAAGGGACAACCACGTTTATTGGACCGTGTGGATTCAGTGGCTTGACATGTCAGACCCACAGGAGCATAAGGCTATAGTAGACACCAGTGCACAGTGTACTGTAATGCCATCAGGTTATAAAGGGGCAGAACCCATCTGTATTTCTGGATTGACCAGGGGATCCCAACAGCTAACTCTATTGGAAGCCGAAGTAAGCCTAACTGGGAATGAGTGGCAGAAACACCCCATTGTGACTGGCCCAGAGTCTCCATGCATCCTTGGCATAGACTACCTCAGGAGAGGGTATTTTAAGGACCCAAAGGGGTATCACTGGGCTTTCGGTATAGCTGCCTTGGAGATGGAGGAAATTAAACAGCTGTCTACCCTGCCTGGTGTCTCTGAGGACCCTTCGACATGGGGTTGTTGAGGCTTAAAGAACAAGTGCCAATTCCTACCACAACAGTGCACCAGTGGCAATACCGCACCAAGACTCCCTGGTTCCCATCCATAAGCTGATTTGTCAACTGGAGAGCCAAGGGGTGATCAGCAAAACTCGCTCACCCTTTAACAGCCCCATATGGCTAGTGCAAAAGTTTAATGGAGAGTGGAGACTAACAGCAGACTATTGTGGCCTGAATGAAGTCATGCTGCTGCTGAGTGCTGCCGTGCCGGACAGGCTGGAACTTCAGTATGCACTGGAGTCAAAGGCAGTCAAGTGGTATGACACAATATCATTAATATGTTTTTCTCAATCCCTTTGGCAGCAGAGTGCTGGCCACAGTTTGTTTTCACTTGGAGGGGCATCCCGTACACCTGGGAATGACTGCCCCAGGGGTGGAAACACACCCCACCATTTGCCATGGACTAATCCAGACTGCACTGGAAAAACGTGAAGCTCTGGAACACCAGTAATACACTGATGACATCATCATATGGGGCAACACAGCAGAAGTTTTTGAGAAAATGATGCAAATAATCCAAATCCTTCCAAAAGCTGGTTTTGCCATAAAACAAAGTAGGGTCAAGGGACTTGCACAGAGGATCCAGTTTTTAGGAATAAAATGGCAAGATGGACATTGTCAGATCCCGATGGATGTGAAAAACAAAATAGCAGCTATATGTCCACCGACTAGTAAAAAGGAAACACAAGCTTTCTTAGGCATTGTGGGTTTTTGGAGAATGCATATTCCAAATTACAGTCTGATTGTAAGCCCTCTCTATCAAATGACCTGGAAGAAGAATGATTTTAAATGGGCCTCTGAGCAACAACAAGTCTTTGAACAAATTAAACTGGAGATTGTTCATGCAGTAGCCCTTGGGCCAGTCTGGGCAGGACAAGATGTTAAAAATGTGCTTTACACTGCAGCTGGAGAGAATGGCCCTACCTGGCAGAGAGCACCTGGGGAGACCTGAGACCAACCCCTAGGGTTTTGGGGTCAGGGATATCGAGGATCCAAGGCCGCTATACTCCAACTGAAAAAAAGAAATTGGCAGCACATGAAAGAGTTTGAGCTGCCTCAGAAGTGGTTGGTACTGAAGCACAGCTCCTCTTAGCACCCCGACTGCTGGTGCTGGGCTGGATGTTCAAAGGGAGGGTCTCCTCCACACATCATGCAACTGATGCTACATGAAGTAAGTGTGTTTCACTGATCACACAATGAACTCTAACAGGAAACCTCAGTCACCCAGGAATTTTAGAAGTGATCACAGACTGGGCAGAAGGCAAAGATTTTGGAATATAACCAGAGGTGTTGCATTAAAAGGTAAAGAAGTTTGGCAGAAAATAAACCCCCTTGTGTTCCAGCTTATCCTCAGATATCAAAGGGGCTGATATAGTAATATATTTTCAATCTAGTCATGTTCAATGAACTATCACAGCCAGACTTAAGAAGTGTGGTCGCGTTCAACGAACTATCATGGCTAGAATTTAATGAACAGTACTTCCAATCTAGTCACGTTCAACGAACTATCACAGCCAGACTTAAGGAGTGCGGTCGCATACAACAAACTATCACAGCTAGATTTTAATGAATAATACAGTTTATTAAAGCAACAGAAGTGCAGGTTCTTTTGGATTGCCAGTGATAAATACACTGTCTGCAAAGCACATGCAAGTACCAAGAATATGAATAATACAGTCAACTACAAACGCATTAAATTATGGAAAAACTGTACGGAGATTTCTAAGTTTCCAGGGGAAGCACTCGGTGTAACTGAGGGTTTGAATCTTACCCAATAGGCGTCCCTATGAGGGCAAGAGAGGTTCAGCCCATCGACTGATCCCAGAAGTCGGCAATGTTCTCCCACCTTGTCTGTGATGGTATCTTCCCTAGCATTCCTTCTCTCTTAAGCTCTTTTATACTATTTTCTTATTTTAAGGTGGAGCTTGAGTGACTCTAGTCATACATACCTTTATTATGATTGGTATATAATCTCCTTGCTTTACTTTTAAAAGTATATGCTAGAGAAAATTCAGAGCACATGCTCAGTGAGGGGTGGTCGCACCTTGAAGACAGGTAGCTTTTGGGATGCAGGTGTGTTTTGGTATTATAATGAGATTATGATGAGCAAAGTTCACCCAGAGGACATGATTTTGTATGTCACTACTCCAGAACTGGGCACTTATGATATAAATCAGAAGTAAGGCAATAGCATTGACAGAACCCCATTGTTTCACCTCCTTGCTTCAGTGGACTCAATGCAGGGACCTTCAATTCTTTTTCCGGTACTTCCAGTTCCCCATCTCTGTGGTGATATCACAGAGCCTGGCCATGGTGTCTCCACCCCGCTCCACCCTCCATGTTGTTTCTCTTAGAGTCAGCGTACCAAGCTCCCCTGATGCTGCTAACATCTAAGGTTGCAGGTTATGTTGCTTAGGGAATTATTATGGAACAGATTTCTTGTACATCCACCGCATTCCACCCTGGAGGTTTACCTTCCCTTAAGAGGGGGAACATATCAATAAGTCACCTCCAGCAATTATTCCACAAGAAGAGGTGATGCATGCTGAAGGGGCCCCACTGTATAATAAACTGCCAGAAAATGAGAGACAATATGCCCTATTTACTGATGGGTCCTGTCGCATTGTGGGAAAACATCAGAGGTGGAAGGCTGCTGTATGGGGTCCTATACAAGTTGCAGAAACTGCTGAAGGAGGTGAATCGAGTCAGTTTGCAGAGGTGGAAGCCATCCAGATGTCTTTAGAAATTGCTGAATGAGAAAAGTGGCCAGTGCTCTATCTCTATACGGACTCATGGATGGTGGCAAATGCCCTGTGGGGGTGGTTACAGCAATGGAAGCAGAGCAACTGGCAATGCAGAGGTAAACTCATCTGGGTGGCCATACTGTGGCAAGATATTGCATCCTGGCTAGAGAATCTAGTTGTAAAAGTACGTCATGTAGATGCCCACATACCCAAGAGTCGGACCACCACAGGACATCAAAACAACCAGCAGGTGGATCAGGCTGCTAAGATTAAAGTGGCTCAGGTGGATTTGGACTGGCAACATAAGGGTGAATTATTTATAGCTCAGTGGGCCCACGACACCTGAGGCCATCAAGCAAGAGATGCAACATATAGATGGGCTCGTGATCAAGGGGTGGACTTGACCATGGACACTATTGCACAGGTTACACATGAATGTGAAACATGTGCTGTAATTTTCAAGCCAAGCTGTTAAAGCCTCTTTGGTATGGAGGGCGATGGCTGAAATAGCAGTATGGGGAGGCCCAGAATACTATCCTGGCCCTTGAGAAGCAAGTCTTAGGGCTACAAGATACCCCAGAAAGAATTGAGTCAGACAATGGGACTCATCTGCGAAACAACCTCATAGACACCTGGGCCAAAGAGCATGGCATTGAGTGGGTATATCACATCCCCTATCATGCACCAGCCTCCAGGAAAATCAAATGATTCAAAGGACTGCTAAAAACTACACTGAGAGCAACGGGTGCTGGGACATTCAAGCATTGGGATACACATTTAGCAAAAGCCAGCTGGTTAGTTAACACTGGGGGATCTACCAATTGAGCTGGCCCTGCCCAATCAAAATTTTATATACTGTAGAAGGGGATAAAGTCCCCGTAGTGCACATAAAGAATATGTTAGGGAACACAGTTTGGGTCACTCCTCCCTCAGGCAAAGGTAAACCTATTGATGGGATTGCTTTTGCTCAAGGAGCTGGGTGCACTTGGTGGGTGATAGGGAAGTCCAATGTGTGCCTCAAGGGGATTTGATGTTAGATGAGAACAGCCAATGAATTAAATTGTATGATGTTAATTGCTATATAACCCTGCCACTGTATGTCATCATTATAATTGTTATAGTCTATATCAATGTTATTACAGTAAGAATCACTTAGATTAAGGAAGAATGAACTTTGATAAAACTGAGTGAAGTGCAGTAGTGATGGAACCAGGACTGACCTCAGCATGCAACAATCCAACATTACACAACATCCTCCTGCCCAATGTCACCCTCCTGCTGCACCACACCAAAACCCGATCCTGCTCTGCCAACTGAGCAGACTTCGCACCATTCCTCCTGCCCAGAAAGACTGTTATGACAGATGGAGCGCAAAGTCCTGGACTAAATCAACTCAACGGACACTTTAAAGGCCCATAGACTAAGGGAATTATATCTATGTGTATATGTATCAAAAGACAGGAAAAGTGGTGGTGATTAATTGAAAATGTATCTGAAAGTGTGGGACCTGGATATGACATAGATTGTATAGAATAAGGGGTGGATATTGTCCTGGTTTCAGCTGGAATAAATTTAATATTCTTTCTAGTAGCTAGTATAGTGCAGTGTTTTGGATTTAGGATGAGAATAATGTTGATAACACACTGACGTTTTAGTTGTTGCTAAGCAGTCTTTATACTAAGTCAAGGACTTTTCAGCATTTCATACTGCCCTGCCAGCAGAGGTTGGGAGTGCACAAGAAACTGGGAGGGGACACAGTCAGGGCAGCTGACCCAAACGAGCCAAAGGGGTATTCCATACCATATCAAGTCATGCCTAGTATATAAATGGGGGGGGGGGGGGGGGGAGTTGGCTGGGGGGCACCGCAGCTTTGGGATTGTCCTAGTTTCAGCTGGGATAGAGTTAACTGTCTTCCTAGTAGCTGGTACAGTGCTATGTTTTGAGTTCAGAGCGAAGAATGTTGATAACACTGATGTTTTCAGTTGTTGCTCAGTAGTGTTTAGACTGAAGTCAAGGATTTTTCAGCTTCTCATGCCCAGCCAGCGAGAAAGCTGGAGGGGCACAAGAAGTTGGCACAGGACACAGGCAGGGCACCTGACCCAAACTGGCCAACAGTGTATTCCATACCATGTGACGTCCCATCTAGTATAGGAACAGGGAAGTGGGGGCGGGGAATCGCCGCTCGGGGACTAGCTGGGTGTCGGTCGGCGGGTGGTGAGCAATTGCACTGCGCATCATTTGTACATTCCGATCCTTTCATTATTACTGTTGTCATTTTATTAGTGTTATCATTATCATTATTAGTTTCTTCTTTTCTGTTCTATTAAACAGTTCTTATCTCAACCCACGAGTTTTACTTCTTTTGCCGATTGTCTCCCCCGTCCCACTGGGGGGGGGGGAGTGAGTGAGCGGCTGCGTGGTGTTTAGTTGGTGGCTGGGGTTAAAGCACGACAGGGATTGACTGGGCATTGGTCAGTGGGTGGTGAGCAATTGTATTGTGCATTATTTATTTCGTATATTTATTACTGTTATTCCTTCCTTTTCTGTCCTATTAAACTGTCTTTATCTCAATCCATGAGTTTTTCTTTCTTTTTCCCAATTCTCTCCCCCATCCCACTGGGGAGGTGGGGGGTGAGCGAGCAGCTGCATGGTGCTTAATTGCCAGCTGGGGTTAAACCATGACAACATCTCAGGAGACTTGGCTGAAGGATTTAGAGGCGATCTTCACTGCCTTGAGAAGAAGTATACCTGAGAGAGAAATTCCATCACCTTCCAAGTGTACATCTTTCTTAAAATGTGGAGATTCTAGACAAGAAATTACTTAGGTAAGAAAATAATTGTGTCAGCTGTAGAAGGGTTTAAACTAAGGTTGTAGTCACCTCCAGAGACTGGCAGAGGTTAAACTCTGCTTTACCTCACATGTAGATCATAGTGAAGCCCAGATCAGTGGGGTAGCTTTTGTTTAAACAAGGAAGCCTCTGAATTCCCCTATAAAGGCAAACTAAGGAAAATTTTGTGACCTAGTTACAGATCATAGAATCATAGAATGGTTTGGGTTGGAAGGGACCTTAAAGATCATCTAGTTCCAACCCCCTGCCATGGACAGGCACACCTTCCACTAGACTAGGTTGCTCAAAGCCCCAACCAACCTGGCCTTGAACACTTCCAGGGATGGGGCATCCACAACCTCTCTGGGCAAACTGTTCCAGTGCCTCACCACCCTCATAGTGAAGAGCTTCTTCCTTACATCTAATCTAAATCTACCCTCTTTCAGTTTGAAGCCATTATCCCTTGTCCTATGACTACATGCTCTTGTGAAAAAGTCCCTCTCCACCTTTCTTGTGGGTCCCTTTAGGTACTGGAAGGCTGCAATAAGGTCTTCCCAGAGCCTTCTCTTCTCCAGGCTGAACAACCCCAACCCTCTCAGCCTGTCTTCATAGGAGAGGTGCTCCAGCCCTCTTATCTGCATGATGCTGCGTGAGTTGCTGCATGAGTTTTGGAGCTGTCCTGGCTTAGGTGGCTGCCAGAGCAGGGCTATTCTACATTGCTATTTTTAATGTGGATGCCTCACTAGATCTCATCTTAATCCTCCTGACAAAACCCTGACTCATTTCATCCAGATTCTCAGGAAGCCATGAATGATATTATCTCAGGAAGAAAGCCAAGTGCTCAGAATGGAGGTGCATCAGCAAAACTTAGAGAAGAAACACATCTAGCTAGGAATGTAGATCTGCATCTATCCATCAGGATTAGTCCTGTATCCTTCTGAGAAATATAACATGACTGTTATTATATTACATTTAACTAAAGTAAACACATTAATTTTAATTATATACCACTGTCAAATGGTATGAAAAGAGATTTGAGGGAAGTGTACATTAGAAAAATACAGTTTCAGAAGGAACCCTAAGACTGCCCATTACAGTTTCTTTGATTACCTTTAATTAGCTTAGAGTCACAGGAGCAATAAAAGAGCAATTCCCTGCTAGTCTTATTATTTTAGTCTGAAAAACATATTTATCAAGTATAGAAAATAACAGATTTTTATTCATAGTCTGATGTTTGAAGGAGTGTTACTTTCCCTAGGTGTAAACTAATTAAAAGGAGATTAGGGTATTGCTTCTCTGGAATAAGAAAAGTATGGACACCTGGCTTTTCACAGGTAGTCTTCTGTACCATCTACATCTGCTCAATGTCAGTATAAATTAGTGCCCCTACTGTAAGCAGCAAACTGTAATGTGATAGTGTTTGAAATCCATTTGGCTTTTTTCACACGCAATGGAGAAAGAAACAAGCTCTATATATGTCAAGGAATAAGTAAATAAAGAATATTATTATTTAATGGCTATTTGTCTGCTTTTGTTGAATACAGGTAAGTTTAAAGAAAGCCACTCCCTACCATTTGGCTTCCATGTACAGGGACCTTAGGAATAGTCATTGAATTGGCATTATGAAAAAAAAGAATGAAAAGTTATCAAACTCAGGATAAAGTGAAAGGAAAGAATCATCAGTCACTTACCTTCGCCTTCACCTGTTATTGAATCTCCAATGTATTAGATACTAATTAAATTATCAGATAGCTGTTGTCTTCCAGCTTTAATCTGGTGGGGCCACACCAGCAGAGCTCCTGTCGTAAAAAAGGCTCCTAGTCCCCCAACTATACTAGTAGTCTTACTCTGCATCAGCTATGCTACCAATTCATCTTTCCTCAATGTAGGTGACCAAAATCAGATGATTGCTCCCCAAGGTGAAGTCTGACCACTGTCTCATTGGTGCTACCAATCTCTTCCGATACCTAAACACATTTAAGATAGAACTAGGAGAGCCAACCGTTTGTTTTAATTTGCTTACTAAAGCTCTGAAAAGTTATTATAGCTGGACCACCCAAATGGCGTCTCTTATACAGTTAGTACAGCTATACAGAAAGAAGCTTTGTGTTTGCATAGCCTGGCACAACGTAGTCCTACTCCAGGATGGGTTCCACTGGTACAAATATTTATTAGTTCTGCTTTTATTTGTAATTATCTATGGCATTCCTAGAATACCAGCTGGTAAGGACTACACTCTTAGCCATTGTCACTTTTTGAACTTTAAGGTTTGGCTCCATAAGTACCTTTCTTCGGACTACAGAAACAGGTCCTCTGAATCCTGGAGCTTGCTACATTATTCAAGCATCAGAATAAAAAAGCAACATCAGCAAAAGAACTAAAGATCAGAAGACGGTTTCAATGGTTGCATATATCCTGAGCCTTCAGTCTCTGTAACTAACATAAATGAGGTATAGCCTCGTGGGGAATGTGTATGTCTGGAATTACATCTCCTCAAAAATCATGTGTCACATGGTGACATTTCAGCTGCTGAACACAGAAATTCCACAGTGAGGTTGAGTTTGCATTTTTATATTTCTTAGAGTACCTTAATGCAAATAAAAAGCATTTTAAAGTTCCTGAGACCAGAGGCTGGAATATCTTCTTGGTTCTTGGTGGATGATGCTGACACAGCATAAACTAGTATACCACAGCAATATACAAGCCTATGAGCCTGTCATGAGCCTTTTGTCTTGATGGCTCCTCAAGCAATTACTTAGTCGCACTGAAGATGAGATTAACCAAACTAAATTAGAAAAACACTCATATATTTAACTTCCATTCACCACCAATAATTGCCAGTTAAATTTAAATTTGTTCACATTCTGGATGATGAAGTAAAAATGTCCTTAGTGGAAGTATTTGACTACTTATCAACTCAGAGGGAAAATTGGACTATTTATGGAATGTTAATGCTCAGACCATCTGAAAAGAAAAGCACATATTAATCTTCTACATATTAAGATTTCCGCTGTTTTACAAAAATGTGTAAATCTAAAAAGAAAAAAAAATCTGCAAATGAAAATGCCTACTAAATATGTAACAGCTTTATGTGCTAAACCGATCACAAAAGAGAAAAAAAGTGATATAGCGTATGAGCTACCTCTAAGTGAAGAGACAGGGCCCTTGAATATAATTCTGCAATAGCTTTATTTTTAAAAGATAGGGTTACACAATGAGCAAAAATCAATTTGCAGTCAATATACAGCATGTGATGTGACCTGGAGATAAGTATCTAAGTTATAAAGCTATAAATACTCAAAAGCTCAGTAGTGGTCTCACCACGAACAGCAAAAAGGGAAGCTCAAATTGCATATTGTCACAGTATGGCTTTGATCATGCTGTGATCAATCCAAACTCGGTATGATTTGTGTGACATAGATGAAGGAGAACAGCTACAAACCCAGAAATAAGTTGGAGGTTGCTGACTGGAATGCAAGGCCTTCTCCAGGCACCTCAAAGCTGGGTGCCCTTATTCTTCAAGCAGTGTGCCTGCCTGCTCTGTCAGCGGGTGGGATATTGTCTAGTTGCATTAGAGTGGCACTGGGCCCAACCTAATAAATCCTGCCTTTCAGATTACTGATTAGCCTAGGGTTAGCAATGTGCTATCTGGAGCTACAGAGCTTTGGCTTAGAGCTGGCTCACGTTCAGCCAGCTTGAAGCCTGGAGAGAGCCAGCTTGCTTCTACTTGCAAAACACTAAGTAGATATACCAAAAGCCAAACTATACCCTTCTTTCTTCTCTGGCATCCATAAACCTTTAAGTTGTGCCTGCACAATGGCACAGCTCTAACAGAGGTGACATCTTACCCAATGCTCTGTGGCACTGGAGGGCATTCCCCTGGGACAGGACAGATCTGCTGAAAGTATTTAACCTAGACTTCCCTCATCCCAATGGTGTGACTGAACCTTTACATGCAAACTGATCTCTTTCCCCAGAAACAGGCTTCTATCATGTTATGACAAGGGACCTCATCCTATCCATTGGGTGAACCCTAAAAATGCTCAGATTTGGGGTTTTGTACATAAACTTATACCTAGATGGTACTTGGGAGGATGCTGTGAGGGAAACTGCCCTTCAGATGGATCGGAAGCTGTTCTGCCAAGACCAAGCAGTGATAAACCACGCAGAGTTGCAAGTGTGATAATCTAGATTCAGCACCCCACTGATCTGTGCTATCTAGAGTCGGTTCACAGTGCTGGGGTTGGGGAGCTCTTATTGACTTGCTTACCACCCTTCAGATATCAACTGTGTCTACCCTTGGTTGTTACGTGCTTTTTTTACCAATCAGATTTCTTCTGCAGTATGGATCAGCTCTTGACTTCAGTATATTCCTTTCCAGTGCCAGATAAGGCAAAGGCTTAGATTAAATAGGAGAAATGAGACCTACCATGCCCACTGCTGGATAGGACACATTGTTGACTGTCATTCTCTCCAGGATTTTAGGTACAACATGAGCAAATCCAGTCAAGCAAAAAGGGATTTGGGGGCTGTCCTGAAGGCAAAATGCTGTGGTGAGGCTTAGGATTCTCTTGAATTGCTGCGTTTACATCACAGCCATTGGACATGTCTCCACAAAAGCTATCTCCAAGAGCCAGGAGTATCATGCAGCACAAGCCAGACACTCCAGACAGGGAGAAACGCAGGCAGTAACTGCATTGCCACAGGCGTGCTGCTTTGCCAACATTCCTGTAGTGCCTCCTGACTCGTGTGAGTATCTCTGCCTGGTGCTGCCACATCGCGTGCCGCCTCAGGGTCTCTGTGGTGCGTTCAATCCCCCAAGGCAGAGATTGCCTTAAGACAGCTGGGATTTTTTAGAAGCCTTGGCAGGTTTCAAATTTATATCTGCACTACATTTCACAAGTATGACACAGCCAATGTATTTTTCTACTCTTTTGCCACTATATTAATGACGAGTTTTTTTCAGGGGTAGTGAAGTCCACTGCCAATTTCCCATGGTAGGACAGGTTTACACTGGAAAAACTGACAGCAGAGCATGTGGAGTCTCCAAATTTAGCTTTTTAAATTAAAGCAATAGGCCATGACAAGCAGTGAATTTCTTGAACGGTTACTGCAGACTGTGGGGGGCATTAAAAGGTACAAGACAGAAAGCCAAATGGCTTTTTAAGCACTCAAGCAGAGTGAAGCTCAACTGGAAATGAATTACCTGGAGTGTGCTATTGCTACTGGAACATGCAATTCAAGCATCGAAATAAAACAAGACAAGCTATGTTTTAAATAACAATCTTAAAGAAACATAAACTAGGAGGGGTTCATAAAGGCAAGCATTCTGCAGAAGGCTTATGGATAGTTTCAGACAGTTCATCCACAATTTTAAGGCTCTGAACCTTGAAAGAGAAAACTTGCTAAATAGACTGTTCAAAGCTAAACTGTGCACCTTGATTATACCTTTACTGAGTACTGAAGTACAAAAAATGTTTTTAAGTAAAAATATCCAAGGACATCTAATTTGAAAAAAAAAAAAAAAAAATTGAAAATACTTAGTTAGAGTTTCACTCAGCCATGTATTTAGAAAATTTATAGGGGGTGTTACTTATTACACTCAAATTTTGTCCAAAATTTCATGCATTTAAGTCTGGCTACCATTAAAATAAGATAAAAATCAAGGTAGTGACATTTCTAAAGTTTGCTGATGTACCCAGATTATTCTTTATCCAAGCAGGTTGATCTCTTTAAGAGTTCTTCCTGGTTTCTAGGATCAAGCTAGGTGCTGCAAAGCCTGCTTTCTAGGCAAGTAAGTCCCTATTGTATCTAGACACAAGCAGGTACTGGTGTCTCCACTGTGAAGTTACCCAGCCTTCACAGTGACACACTG
This sequence comes from Harpia harpyja, assembly GCF_026419915.1. Classification (NCBI taxonomy): domain Eukaryota; kingdom Metazoa; phylum Chordata; class Aves; order Accipitriformes; family Accipitridae; genus Harpia; species Harpia harpyja. The sequence continues at coordinate 61,510,560 of NC_068941.1, read as the reverse complement.
CACATCTTGCAGCTGTCATGCCAGCACACATAAACATTTTTACTTTAGTTTAGAAACCTCAGCCAGCAATATCTAAAGCCACTCTCACATGAGTTTAAGTTGAAAGTTAAAGTTGAGATTGGCCCAACCACCTCTGTGGATGAATAAAACATCTAGAAGATGGGAGAGATGTGGCAATTTCTCTTTGAAGAGGGCAACTGATTTCAAGGAGAAATACTGCATCCATGAATGGCAGCCTACTGCTTGGATTTTAGTTGAGCTTTTCATTTGCAGAACACTTGATCTAACTGTGTAAACATACGCTTAAAGTTGAAAGAGACTCAGCAACTGGATGGCATGGTGAGCCAGGAGAGCCAGTGACCATCCCCGTGAGGGAAATTCTGAAAACTGGAATGGAAACGATGTGGGGTAACTGAAGGTTTCATGGGGTAACTTAACGTTTCACTGAAGTACCAGACTCTTCCAGAGATGGTCTGGATAACAAGATCTTGCAAGAACTCAGAAGTCTCCATTTCAGTCTTTTAAATTCTTCACTGAAAAGTAGGAGATGGATTTTTTTTAAATTTTATTTTAACAGCATAAAAGCTGTCTTAAGGGCAACAGGCATTAACAGGCTGGCATAAAAGAAGCCTGTGTACACTACATTCTGGTTTTTGATTTCTTTCTCCATTCCCACTTGACTGCAGCTTCTTCAAAAGAAAAAATGATCCACACCATTTTCGAGCGTGGATTGTGATGCGGAAAGCTGTCCTTACAATAATGGATTTCAATGTCCCTTTTGCTAGCTTAATTCTGTACTTGCCTTGAAAATCTCACCCATTGCTGTTTTGATGCTTGCAGAATGCCCTGTTGCCATGCTGTCAAAGTTGCACTCCTCTAGAATTGCAAGAACATAAATATATCCATTACTTAACAATGTGTTTGAAAATCCAGGATAATATTCAACTTAAAAATTTAGTTCTGACACGAGTTTTAATGAAGTATTTTTTCAATGTATACATTGTGTGAGCTTAACTGTAGTCCTCCCTTGCATGCACACTCAAGGGTGAAAGCAGATCGTTGTCATTGGGAAGCGTGGTTACCTTTTCGGGCCCTGTGGCAGAATGAAATCTCAGGTCTAGTGGCCTCATGCTTATTGCATCTGATAAGCAATATGCCTTCACAGAGCAGAGAGACGAGATGCAACCTGGTAAACACCCTGTCTTTTTAGCAGTAGTTATGCATCACAGCATCACGTCCTACTACACCAGCCTCACGTTGTCTCTGGTCCTTCTAGCTTACAGTGGGCAGGGGTAAGTCCAAGCTTTCAAAAGAAAGAAAGTGCATTCTCACCAACAGAGGTGGGAAGCAGTCTCACCAGCGAGGACCAGCATGGGGTGTATTGATTAATGACCTTCCTCTGCCTGCCCAGGTGGAAATTCACATTTGGAAAGGTACAGTTAACATTTTTTTTTGTTTCCTTCAACTGCTTATGAACTGAGGATCAGATCAGGGATTTTAGTGAGCAGGAGCTATCATGGTATATTTTAATATCCTTCTATATCTGAATAATTGCATTAATTTTGCCCTCACCACAAAATCTATGAGTTGTTTTCACTCCTGCAGTTGAAAATGAATACAAAAAGGTGCAGAAAATAAAATACTATTTTAGATTTACTTTAGATTAGATGAAAATAATGTCCAAGATAATAAAGAACTGTGACTGGTATCTGGATAAAGGCTAGTGACAATCCATACATTTATGGATTGCACAGTTTAAACAAATAGACCTGAATAAATCCTGAAATACATGTGAGAATAAAATACCAGTCACAGATGTGCACGTGCAAAAAAAAAAAAAAAGAGAAACAGACAAGATAAGGGACCGGCAAGGTGTAGAGACCCAAGGGCAGCTGAAAAAGTGTAATTTCATTTTGCCCCAATTTGTGCAATTTATCAAATTCTAATTTATGCTATCTCCAGGTTAAGAGAAATAAAAATCACTCATTTAAATTCTTACCACCCTCAGATGGGCATCAAGATTTCTATGTAATCATCACATTAAACCCCCCCACAGGATCAGACTAGAACAAAATAAATGAAACCTACTTTTTCTTCTATGTAGGCTTTCCAGAAAGTCTTTTTGTAATGCTCTAATTACAAAAAGCATCAGTTTGGAGAAGAAACAGAGAATTAAAATCAGAAAGCCCTGATTTGAAAAAGGAGAGTACAGCTGACTGATCATATGGTCCAAAAGAAGTATTAAGAAATCAATTGTCTTTCCAGTTGACTGCGGTGTGCAGTCATAGTTTGTAGTACCATTACAATAGCTGAAGAAAGATCAGCAGCAAACTGACACTAAACTCTGGGGACAATTCTTTTCCCTCTTCAGCCAGGTTATCTTTGTAATAATTAACAACTGTTATTAGAGTAAATCCCTTTGGGTGCAAAATGTGCATCATTAAAAAAAGGCCAAAACTTTGGATTCTGAATAGGCCTGGCTTCTCAGTGCTCTAGGTTTCATTTTCCCCTCTTATTACTTCTATGTAGAAATGGAGAAGGTCTCAGTATAGATATGAGAAATGTGAGATTCAGTTTGTGGGAGAACAAAACTATGTTCTCAAGAGAGCTTACCAAGTTCATCACCTGCTGTCACAATTTCTTTGTGAATGAATCATGAGTTTGATGACTGCAAACTGTTGACATTAAGTATTCCCTGAACAGTTCAGATGTCTCCTTCATCATACAAATTAATAGTAAGTGAGGCACTGACTATTTTGGTAATCTTCATTCATGTTGTGCAGAATTTCCCTGACTGGGGAAAGGAAGAACTTTAACATCAGGAGAAGAAAAGTAGACTTAGATGAAAATGAGAAGTCTTTCTTAAAGACTTTTTTTCCTACTTTTTGGCAATGTATTCAACATTCATCTGCTATTGAGCTATTTGAAGAATGGCAAATTAAGAATAACACATTACAGCTGTAGTGGGACACCACCTAAGTAAATATGCACAATCAGTGGGAACCATTCACATGTGGAAAGTCACATCGTTTCCAGTGCTCTTGGTAAAGATAATTTAGATGAACTGTTGATTCACAAACAGCTTAACTGATACACAACCTTCGTACAAATAGAGTGGACCTATTAATCTAGATAGTATTAATCTCTTTACTGGCAAATACTTTTGTGGGTATGGGCTAAAACTAGAGTGTTTTAAGCACCTAATTGTCCTCATCACTTTAATCAAGAGCATTTGCTTAAGCTGTGGGTGAAAAGGTCTCCACTTGCCCCCCATGCCCCAAACTGGACCTAGACCTAACACAGAGGCTGCTCTGATGCAGGGATCTCAGTCCCTCTTGCTGCAGCTATTTTCCTCTACCTGGCACAGTAGTACCACCCCGTTCACATTTAGCCACCAGACTTAACAAGGCAATCCACGTTTGCTTCCTCTCCTTGGCCCACTGAATAGCTACTCCATGGAAAGCAAAGAAGAAAGCCATAACCTCCTTACCCCAGAATAACCTGAAGCAATGCCTGCCTGCACAGAACAAATTGCTGGATGCAAGCAGCAGTGCTTAGATATTTCTTTCATCACTTTCACAATATGATTTAAAAAAAAAAAAAAAAAGGTAAATATCTTTGAAGTCTTTTCCTGTTTTCTCTTAGCATTTGCAGTATCTCACTGCTCGGCAGCTAATTAGCGTCGTGCTGAAAAACAGTGCTGTGAGTCAGTGCTGAGTGACAGGGGAGGGGAGAGGGCTGGAGACTGGTTCAAGCACACCCCCCCCCCCCTTCCTCTGCAGCCTGACCACCCGGCAGGGGAAGGAAGGAACCTGACAAAGAAAAAGCATCGTGATTTCTGATTTATTGGCAGGCCACAGTCGTGATCATGGCGCTCTCAGTGTTTCTCTCCCATCTTTTGCAATACTTTGCAAGCATGAATTTGGAACTGAAATAATTAAACAATGTAATTAGACATTTATTTTAACTCTGTGGGCCAACGTGTTGGCTGAGGCTTTGCAAATGACGAAAACTGCAGCTGCCATGTTCAGCTTTGGGAGCAGCTCAGCTGCACTGTGTGTCATCAGTTCCCATCCTGCTCTCTCATTTTAATTAGACTCTCTTGCAGGCAACAAATCAGACTGATATTCTTCCTAAATGCTGCAAGTGCCTGGAGCAAACTGTGAATACTAAGGGAAGAACAAAGAGACAAACTAGATGTTTGTGCTCTTTAAGATACAAGAGCTTTGCAACCACAGTCAAATATATCAAAATAGCCATGTTCAAGAGAGAGGTGGCATGCTACTATCACAGTAGTGTTACTTCAAAGTTGTCAGGCAGAGATACTCTCCATGAGAACAGGCTTGGGTTATCTGAGGCTCCTGGCCCACGTCCTACCTCCACTTTCCTTCCTCAACATTTCTTCCCACCAGTGGGATAATGCCACATGCGTGGCCTGTGGTAACAGCCAGGAAAGAAAGGGGATGGCAGTAAGGATGTGTTGTCCATGCTTCCTTCCAGTCAGCTCAGCGAGTACCACAACTACTTTAATTTTGAAATCCCCAACTGTCTCACTTTTCACCAAAAGGGATCAGATTACCTCAATCTAGTTAAAGTCAATACAAGAAAAAAATTTGCCCTTCTTTAGGTGGGAGTACAGGGCACTCCAGACTCTTCAAGAGAAACACTCTCCTTTACTTCTATTCATCCCTCTTCCCCCCCCCCCCCCAAAAAAAATCTCCCCTAAAATGAAAACCCTAAATCTCTCTTCCTTCTCCAAGCTCTTCCTCTTCTTGAAGAGGAAGCCTTTCAAACTTGTGAGCTGTTTCCCATCACCTGTGCTTCTTCATGTTGGCCAGTAGGACGTTCTGCCTGTGTTGTACGTCAAAGGACCGCTGCACTTTGGGAGTTGCTCACATTCTCCCCTCTCATGATCTGCGCCTTCCCGCACTCTCCCCAGCAAAATGCAGAACACAGCAGAGGGCCCTGTGCATGGCTGACTCCAAAGGGGACTGGGTGGAGGAAACGGCTGTAATAACTAGAAGAAAATGTAACTTAGTGTGGAGGGAAAGGATGAAGCATGCCAGGGCCTTGGCACTGCATCTTGAGGTGAAGTCTTAGCTCCCACAATTTCTTATCAGGTGCAGATGAGACATTACTGTAGGAGGGAGGGAAGACCCACAGCCTCCTAAAACCCCCCAAAAGTCAAAAAAGGTATGCTGGTATTACAATACTTGTTTAAACTACAATATTTATGTTAGTACTGATGCTGTCAAATATTCAAATGATAGCCCCCATCACTAGTAGATACCTGAATGGAATAAGTCCTGATATCAAATGTGTAATCATTCCGTGCCAGACTGCAGCACGTATTTATAATCACACTATCAAGGTATTTTAAGCACTCTAACAGCTACTTTGCTTCAGAAAAAGAGTTCCAGACATCATGTGAAAAGATCCGTTGTAGCTGGTCTCATTCCTTGAAAGAGGTGGAGAACCATTATCTTCCAGTGTTTATAACTTGGCTAAGACATGAAAAGCACCTTCTACTTCTCTCATTATCATAATGAAAAAAAAAAATTCTCAAAGAAAAATATTTTAAACCATTCACAAATCAGCAGACCATTTTACATAAAGAACTGAACTACTTGTACACTGCATGAGCCATACAGTTACAAGTTAATTACAGAATAAACTGAAGATTTGAAGGATAATTACAGATGAGGCCCTGGGTGTGCATATAACGAGATCCTTTAATTTGAAATAATCTTGATTGGGAAAAACAGCAAAGCAGTAGCTTTTCTCCTGAGGATGTGGAGGTAAGCTGTTTTACTGAGGTAGGAATGCACTGTGACTGGGGAATAGGAAATAAGAGCTAATGAAGATAAGCAAAAGACTGTTTCCAGCATGTCAACACCTGGTTTTAGAGAATATGGGACTGCTCATGTGGGTACTATCAATTGCATGATCATGGTCCTGAAATATTAGTATTCTAATATAACCCTAATAGAGCATAAAAGGTTGAATAACTAAATCATCTGAGCTGGGACCGCATGGATCCACAGTTGTCCAATTCACCGTTCTGGACATTCATCCAATCTCCTTAAGTGAAGGCAAATGAAAAAATTATTCAAGTGTTGGGCCAGGCTAATACAAGCTGAGGGAACAAACACTACTTGAACAACTGCCTGTTGACACACTGAAAAGCATATGCCTGTTTGCCAAGGCAGGCAGCTCCTAGGGATTATGCTTTTCTCTGAATAGCTATCAGCTTGCAGCATGTATCTGAGTTTACAAAAAGAGGTTTAAGAAAATGTATTGAACTGCAAACAAAAATAGTACCAAGCGCAGGCAGAGCTCAAACAGCTGCATTGCAGTAGATGTTTGCTTTGAACATCGTGACAGAACAGCATTCAGTAAAAGCTATCCAGTGCGTGTGTTCAAAAAGGATGCCAGGAAGTTGCTAGTTCTTGTACTCCCACTGACTGGGATGACAAAGACATGAACATAATTGTCAGGCAGAAAAAAGAAGTGAAGAACTGTGCCGAGGTGCTTTGAACAAAGGAACATAAAGATTTCTATGATCAGCTTACATCTGACTAGATTATGGGGGGGAACACGTCACAGGGAAGGGGAAGACAGCAAACAGACTGATGAGAGCACTAGAGACACACACTGAAAGAGGAAGGACTGGCACTGAAGAAGGGAAAATTGCTGCACAGTAGTGAAAATTAAGGATGAGGAATAGCTTATAGAAGAATGTATTAAAACTAAATAACATAAAAACAAATAAATAGTGAAAACCTTGTAAGGTCTTTGGGCCAAAGTCTATGTTTTCATGTGTGCCTTACCAAACATGACCAAGACAGGGTCTCTGGGGTTGCAGCTACATGGCACACATTGGTGTTAAGGGGATGATGTTCTTCCTGGCCCCAGGGTCTATCGAATCTCTCACCAGACATCTCCTGCTAATGAAATTAAGTCTGCTGAAAGAGCTTACAATGAATCAAGTTGTTCATTTCTTTTTAGGCAAACACTACAAACTCAGGTTAACAGCTCTTAATGTGTTGGAAACTACTGATCTGAGCTAAAGGTTAGCTGTACTAAAGAAGAGGTAGGCAGGCCCCACAGCAGGATTTAGCCAACCCAGTTTTTCCCAACATAATTGCATTCAGCAACCCTCAAGACCTGGAAGTGCTCAAATCCCTTTGATACCACCCAAAATTCTCACTGGCAGCCTTCTATTCTTCTGCATGTCTGCTTCAGCCTGCATAATTCAGCATCTAGCTCCCACCCAAGTCTCAAGGGGATGCCAAAGTTAGCCATTCTTCCACCAAAGTCTTGAAAAGAGCCCATTTCAACAGGTTTCATAATGCCCATAATTTGCTCTGGATCAGATACAGTGTGAACGCTACTTTCTTTGAAATGTGCGTGCCAAAGGGAAGCTTTCCAGCAAAAGATCACCTTTTCAACACACAACTTTTGTCCCAGCAGAGCTTTTAGCTCAGGTACAACATGATCCTAGTGCAATTACACAGCTTCTCAGTCAGAGGTGGTGAACATAGAAGAAATGATACCTGCCCATTCAATTCTAAATAAGTCTGTCTCTAACATTTTATTGCATACAGCCTCTAAGCTACTTTAAAAATGCAAAATATCATGTTCTCATTTGTTGATTTTTTTTTTTTTAAATCCCGTTTATTTTTTCTCTTGGAAACACAGAAATGAGAAAAGCTGATTTTAATCAAGAGCTGGTTTTTTGGAGCTCAGCACCCTTATTTCTCTTTTTTTAAAGAAATTCTGAATTGTCAGCTATTTTTTCTGACCCATTAGCTTCTTAAAAAGTAATGGACCTACTTTTCTCATTTCCTTGCCTTCTTACCCTTGTCCAGTTAGTAAATCCTTTTAACACCTGATTAGTTTCGGCCAAACCAATTCATTATTAGTCTTATCTTTTCTATGCTGGTTTTAATAGTGCCTTTAATATTCTTGCAAATGTCTCCTTTATTTTTTACCTGTGGCTTAAGTTTCCCCCCCTCCAATTTTTCATGGTCCTTTATGAAGCTACATTGCTTGCTTCTTGTTTCACAAAGATGTCACAGCATCCTTAATCATACTTTCTCTATTATCATCACCCACAAGTTCTGACTCTCAGAAATTAAAGTTCTTCTAATCAACAGACTTATTTCAATTCTTGCTGATGGGTAGGTATTTGGTTCTCATGACTTTACTCATACATTTGTGTATTATTTCAGTACAACTCTCTATTACTATATTATTTTCTTACATTATTTCTCTGTCTTAATACTGTTTCAATACAATATGTAAAGTGTCATTATCTCATCCTTACTTACTAAGCAAAAAGCCCTTTATTTGCTTTAATTCCCTTTCAATGTCTGAGGTTGACTGCTTGTAATTTCCTTTACCCACCCATTTTCTGACCTCCAAGGCATTTTACTTAAATCTTCAGCCTTTCTTTGACTGCTTGAAGGCACTCTAAATATTTCCCAAAATCCTTTCTGAGAGGTTTATTCACTTAAAAAGATATGGAGATCTTTTCTACGATATTTTGAATCTCAAGTTTCCTTATCTTTCCTTTCTTTTCTTAAGGAAATCCCAGGCATCATCTTCACATCAGTTTCTGAGCTTCTTAGTTCAATTTGTCTTCAGTTTTCTTCATTGTATCTCATAGTTTAGTCTGAAAATTGAACATCTTAATTATAGACCTACTTTTGTTCTCACAAAATTTAAAGAGAACTGACATACGTCAATTCAATCTAAGGACGTTTTCTATTACCAGAACTTTTATCACGTTTTCCGTGCTTACCACGCTACCTCTCAATACAAATTTATGTTCAACTGGGGATACAGTGAATTATAATATTAGGAAATAGAGGGAAGCCAGAAGAACAGGCGAGTACATGCAAACAACTATCTAGTAAACTCTACTTTCAGCGACAGTTAAGATTTAACACCTAACCCTAAACAAACACAAACACAACCCTCAAAAATAATAGCCTAAAATAACAGACACATCCTAACTAAAAATATATACCGTTTATGCAGCAGTTAAACAGATTTCCAAGAATATATGATACTAATGCACCCAACCTCTTGTCCCTTATCCCAATGTACAGTGATGTCAGTAGTGATGACAGCAGGCAACTGACCCCAGTACATTACAGATGTCTTTTTTTAAGCTAACATGGTCCAGGTTTATTCCCCACCCCCAGACATTCATACCATTCATATTCATTTTTTACTGTCACACACAGCTTCAGTTAATCCATTGCAACTTTTGCTTCTTTGACATCACATCTGCCTTGCACCACAGCCCCCTCCATCATGACATCACATCTGCCTTGCACCACAGCCCCCTTCATCACTCTACTGCCAAAATATTTATTCAGAAAGGTGGGCAGGTGGAGGGCTGGCAAGAAGAGCAGGACCTTTTAGCTGCACCTTTTGAAAAGAAGAGAGGACATCATTTGAATTGCGTAGGTGACACAGTTTTGGTCTCACCACTCGCCACTACATTACGCATACTACTTCAACAAGGTAAAGCTGAGCTGCAGCACAGTTAAAAACTAAAAGCAATGTTGAGAACATCATAGTCTAAGAAAAGCTTTTGTAAAAACTATATTTTGATATTTTAAAAAATTAATATTTTGATCAGTTTACATAAAAATGATCTAACCTTTCTATTTTTATGTAAGAAAACTGAATATACAGACACAGTGTTTGAATGGAATTAGAAAAAGGTTAGGCATATAAACTGCCAGTCGCCAAATCACACTGTGTGATAATGACAGTAGCAGGAGTCCTCATAATAAAGATGTAAACTCTTAAGAAACACAAGGAGCTATATTCACAAAAATATGAATCAAGATAATAATTTTTAAAAAATAAATCACTAGATTCATTTTTTTTTCTGAATAAAGGAAATACACCTTATTTTTCCTCAAGGATGGACCTTAGATCAGCTAATCCAGACTCATACCCAAGACAGGACCAACAGCATTAAAACATTTCTGATACAGGTTTTTTAAGAATAAAAGCCAACTACAAATACTCCAAAAGTCCCTAGACAGCCCCTGTGCTGCAATACAATAGCAGCCAGCAGGTTTTTCCCAATGTCAAAGGTCTCCCTCACTGTGTGAATGTCAACCCATGAGTTTGAGTTGCAACTCAAAATGCAGAAGACTAAAAGGTAATCTACGTACAGATAATCAAGAGAGCCTATGAAGTCAATAAGATGTAAACACATGCTTAAAATCATTGAAATACACGATGGGGATGGGTTAGTGAAGTGGGACACAGTATTGTCATCACCTGAATGCCCCTGTTTTTCCCCAGCCACAGAGACACTGACCATCTTCTCAGTTTTAAAGCCTGACATAAATAAATTGTTAGTAAAAAACACTCACTGATGGCCATGGATCAGCAAGCATTGGGCCATGAATCCCATAAAATCTGGTAAATGTGAAGGGGGTACAGTAATTCAGGTCAGGGTAAGAGTCTGCTTGTTTACTACCCCTATACTTTTTCAATAGTATATCCTCACATTTCAAGTTTTCAGCAGGTGTACAACTTTACTTACTTGTTCTCAGATTTTTAAAGGCCTCACAACAGGGATGTTACACAAGGACTGTCCTTATTGGCAATTGCTGAGCTGAGCCAGGAAGTCCTGAAATGAAGAAAGGTATTGAGCTTTTTTCCTGTAATAGCTTGAAGTCAACAGCATTTAGGGTTTGCTTTTTTTATCCCTTAACATTTCCTGTTCGAGGATCAGAAAAGCTGTTCTCTTTATGTAATTGTTTCCTTAAATTGCTGTTTTCAATTTGCATAATGTATCATTTAAGTAAAGGTAAAGAAGCATTTCATCTTGATAATTTCTGCCACAGCTGAGATTGCAAAATTGCTTCTTGTTAGAAGGAAATTTTTAAGAAGTGCAATCACTGCAACTTTCCAGATGGCAACTAACATATTTTTCAGCGTGCTGCATTAGTATGTTATAGATATGCTTGCTATTCGGTTGAAGCTAGGAAACATTTGCTGCAGCTGAGGTAACTTTTTTGGTCACGCTTTTTCATATTGTATCACACTTCTTGACATTTCATGATTTTTTTAGTTCCATAGCTCTAAATTTTGTTGTATATAAAAAATTCTCTAAAAATTTGACTTACCATGACACGCTATTTCTCCATTGCTAAGACACTCTATTTCTCCATCGCTAATTTCTTTGCTATTAAAGCTGATTAATTCTTTTCTCTGGCCTCATCTAAGAATGCAATTCTTTAGCCACAATGCCATTCTACATTTATCAGTCCTTACCTCCTCCTAACTCTTCTATTAATAACAACAGGTATTGATACCCGCAGTACACTATACCTTAGACCTATCCATAAGGCCAGATCTACAAAACACCAAATTTCTCCTAAACCAACATGGAGGTTCATGCCTGATACTTCTCTGGAATTAGTCTTTAATTACAGAGTTGATGGAAATATCAATGTCATTATATTGAATAGTTTTGCACAGGTCAAAAATCTGGCAATTAATATGTATTGTTTGTACAGGTTTAGTCCCATATTTATCTGAGTTTTTGACTCAGCCAAGCATATGAGGCTTATACTTCTCTAAAGTCACTGCTTACACGCCTAAACTTCGGTTCAGTACTGGGCATGGAGCTATCACTGTATGTTAGTCTGGGTGGAATAAGCTGTGGTATGTCTCAGTTGATTTATCTATATGTCACTGCTTGGATGTGATCACAGGCTGTGAAGTTCACATATGATGGCACCAGCAAGATCATTTACTCGTGATGCCTGAAACACTAAATGACTTTATTTCAAACTGAAGGAATGTGTTAGGCTTATTTCCTAGCCAATGAAAAGCATTTGCAAAGGACCAAATTGCAGTAATACATGTCATTTCATTTTGAAATACAGGTATTAATGGCATACAATGCCACTAATGGTAGTTAAGTTTGACCTTGAGCTAGGATTATTATAACCCTGTGGGGTATTCCTCTGCAATTGCTTTTTAAAAACCCTACTTTCAAACAGCACAATTTGCTGCATCCCTCCATACATTCACAATTCAACTCAAAGAAGCTCTTTTGCAGCTTCTGCTTAATGACCAGGTAAAATTACAGTCCTTTAAGGAACACAAGGACTCTTTTCTACCCCACCACAGTCTGGTGCAACTATGCTACTAGGTTAACTGTGCCCAGGACCTTTGCCTGTTGCTGAGGCCAGCTGGCACTGATTGAGTAATGCCATTTGCCTCTCTTGCCTTCCAGTGAGGGCAACTATGTATTGAGAAAGCTCCCATCAGGAACTCCCAAATTGCATGCAGAAACCACTTGGCTAGCTGGTGCAAGCCAAAACCACTCCAGAGACTAGTTTAGGTGTTTAACTTCTAGTACAGATGTTGTCAGGAACAAACAAAAGCAAGAAAGAGATAAAACTATGTCTTTTTTTCACTGTCCAAACACTGGACTGCAGAGTAAAACTACTGCACTGGGGGATGCAACAAAACTCCTAAATGAATATGTAAGTAGGGTTATTTCTCTTCCACACCAGGTATCTGAGAGAGGTTTATGTAGCTGCCTGAACAATTTATGAATAATCTGTGACAAAATGAACATGAACAAATTGTTCTTGCATTTATTCAAAACTCAGAAAACTCTTCATAAATGTTATTTACTTCACAGACAATTTCAGTTCTGATTAACTAGAGCATCCTTCTTCAGGAGAGCACTTGAGCATGTCCTCAAGTCCCACTGAAGTCAATTATTAGGTTAGTTGAGGGAATTAGTTACGAAGAGAGATCGGGGAGGAACATTGGACATAGGAAAGCAGGAACTGAAAAGCAGAGGAGAGAAACAGAAACAATATATGGGACAAAGTCTAAATGAAAAAAAAACAGGATTTGGGAATAAATCTGGTGGCCTTAGACCACTGTTATTTGGCCATTGTAGGGATCTATACCTCACTCTTCAGTAGCTCCAGCACAAACACAGGAGAAAATATCTTCTGTACTTCTCTCATTTCTTCATGACTCTTGCAAAATGCTTTATTCTATACAAGTTTCCCTAGAAAACTCTTTAAATAAACATGTAACACACAAAGCTATTTGTAACCTGAATTAAGTACTTGTGAGGTCACCTAAATTTAAAGACATTAATGTAATATGTATTAACTGAATAGTAAAAAAAACCCGAAATAACGGTTACAGAGAAATGCAACAGCAATGCATTTGCAAGGACTTAACCAATACTCATGGGGAAAATCCATGACAATGAATTAAGCACACGATTAAGTAATGATTTGGTTGATTTCCTCAATTTAGCACACCCTGCTCCTATGATAATGGAAGTAAGATATGCTCACACTATATAAGGTAATTTACTCAATGAATTTGACTTTCATGTGAACAAGGTAATGCTAAATCAAGCTGCGTGAAACAACAAGAGAATGCTCAGGCTCATTTCCCCAGCTCTCACTTTGAGCACCTGTAACCTGTCGCTGCCACTGGTCATTTCTTCCCATCTGACTGAACAACCAGACCACAGTGTGTGCTGGGACAGAGACTGGATACCTAACCAAGGATTTAATGTGGAGTTCAGTGCAAGTCTCTACATAACCAAATTTAAACATTTTAGCAAGACTTGCATTCCACAGCACACTTGTTAGACAAAAAGACCTAAGAACAGTGACCCCAAGACCTTAAAGTACCTTGGAAAACAAACAATTTTTTTATATTGTTCAAATTACATCAAGATTATCTGAGAATAGAATTGCCTTCCTCTCCCATCCACTGCCCACCTTTACTTCCCTGTCACCTGGCCTTCTCTCCTCCTCCTCAGTCCTAGAAAAAGCAGGAAGAAAGGCCTTTGCAATGGTATCACCGTGAAATAGCATCTGCTTGTGTTTAGGTTCAAACTCCACTATAGGTTTGGATGTTGTTTTCATCTAGAAAGCTGCAATGACCAGCACTTAGCCCAGGGTTTGCGATCCAGAGCTTCACAGGAAAGGTTCTTGATTCTCCTCCCGTGGGATCCCTGGCTCGTTATCCTATGTTTATCAGAGAGCTAGGGGGTCTCAGAAAGGGATTTCAGAGACTAGGATGCTAGAGGGGGACTCTCCTGAGGTGGCCTAAAGGGAAACACCTCATCTTCCTCAACTACTCCTTTGGGCTTCACTCAGGTTTACAGTGGGACATCTCTATAATTTGTTACCTCCAGGCTAAAAACTCTTGCCCAGTTGCTGCTAAGTGCATTTTTCTTTTTTCAGCAAACTGTGCAGGTCTCATGTTTCCAGCACACCTTCTGTATTTTTGCCTCTGATGACAGCATTTTTCTTCCCTACTTATAGCATTTATATGCACTGCTTTTGCATTCCCAGCCAGAGCTTCAATGACCACAATGAGCACTCAATGGCTAAGTACTTAAAAGGCACATACAGAACATGAACAAAAGTTTTCATATTTAGGTTTTGATACACCTAATTATTAGGCTTTGCCCACAGATGCCTCAGACAGAGAAATGAGTAATCCATTAGAGATTAACTCTTTCCAAACCTTTCTTGGCATACAGACACAGGTATTTTGCACAGATTTCAGAATCTGCCAAACCAACTTCTCTTCCCATCACCACTTGCAATAGCAAGCTGATTGCCACTTATGCTCATGTGATTTTACTCTGTCCCAGAGAAGTCTAATTGCTCATATTTTAGAATGCAGCTCGTTGACAAGAACCTATGAAAATAAGGGCAAGATAAAACATGCATTATGCAAGAACTGATTGAAAAAGGTCTGACAGATACAGTGATCTACAAGTGGTCACAAGTTTGATAACTAATTATATTCAGAAGCATCAATATTGACATCTTAGCTAATCTAGGTGGATGTGAAAATTATCAAAGCCCAAGATGCTGATAGGATCCCAGGCTCTTAAAATCACAGAAAGAGAGGCTTCCAATTAAAGAAGTGGAGCAGACATACACAATTTCCTTATTTACGTAGCTACATTCACAACCGGTTATAATGTTTTCTCAAATTCGGGGATAAAGTTTACCACACTTGCTCTCCAAAGGAGATATTCATTGCAATCTTATATGCTGAAGTTAAAACACACTGAAAAGGGGGTTTAGGGTAATGCCACCTGCAGCGACTCTCAGACAGTAAAGCTGCTTGAAGAGGCTGGGAGACACATGGAGAGCATGGAAGCAGACCTCAAACACCTCCTCCCGTGTGATGGCCAGGGAATCTGGTAGGGTCCTGCTTCTGCAGCCCCAAGGCATCCCACCTTCTCAACCTTCAGCTCTCAACATATGAAGCAGAGCCTACACACACCATCTACCAAGGCACTGCTGTGCTTTATAGCCCACAATGAATCACATAACAAAGATGCAATGCTGTTTAGAGAAGCTGGAAATTTAGAAAAAAACCAGCACAACTTTGAGCCTAAACTGACAGATGCAATTGGTTTCCATAAAAACAAAGAACATTACTGAGAAGAATAAATAAATGAACCAAAGTCAATTGCACGGTAAAAAAGAGGCTGCTATATTGCAGTAGCAAAAATCATTCAGACAGGCCCAGACCCATGTAAATAATCAGGCTGATTTAATTTCTGACTGCCTACATCTACCCTTACAAAGTTTTTCTTTGAGCCAAGTATCAAAACCACTACAGCACTTAAGCCACAAAGCTAGGGTGGAGCTCACAGGATGGTTGTGTCCCTGGGGACAAATAGTCCTCCTATAGCTGGATCTGTGTCCATACAACCCACGTAACACTTGGGCCTCTTCAGTTGATTCCAGTTCCCATATTACAAGGCCATAAACTGCTTTATCAGCTGCTATCTTAGCAGTATTCAGGGCCAAATCCAGCAACATCTGTAGGCACTCTAACACCGGTCTATACATACTCCACATACAATGCTACCTAGTGCCAAGGCTCCCTGGGCATATAGGTTCCTCAAACAAGGGATCCAGAAACACTGTAAACAATGTGTCCAAAACTATCTCCTGAACCAGCAACTGAATCACGCACCTTTGCCGACTCCAGATCCCAGACAGACTCCTGAAGCAAAAACCTTCTAGTATGCTTCAAGGGACCCCGTGGGCATTCTGTTTTCCTGTAACAGCCCACTGGTTATGGTTACTTCATGTTATGGTTACAGTTGGTTTATGTCATCTGGGAACTTGCACCTATATACACCTTGTAAAATGGGCAGGAGTCTCTGAAGGTCTTTTACGGGCAAGTGGTCTAACCATTAGCCTTGTAAAGAAAGGACATAAAAAGTACTTCAGTCTGTAACCAGTTTAAAAAAACCCACCCAGTAGATACAACACCGGGGAGCCCTGAGTTGTTCATGTTGTTTTGGCATGTTCTCCTAATGCTGTGAACAACACTTCAGAGTAGCTCTTTATTCAGCTTCTTGTCATCTGCAAAAGAAAATACTTCAATACATTTTTAATGAATTTTCTGTAGTTCAAGATGAAATTTTCTCAGTTGAAAAAGTAAAAATCTCCATAGAGCAAACAGAAAAATTCATATAGGAAACATTTCCAAAATTGCAATAAATACCAGTGAGTATGCTTGGACACATTTCCCATCCTAGAATGCCTTTGGCGTCTTGTCCCAACAGCTTCACGCCTGCTAGTTCTCCAGTAAGAGTCCTTTCACACCATCCCTTGGGCCAGCAACGTAATTCCCGTCCAAAGGCTTTCACCAGCATTAAAGCCAGCTCAGCAATACAGGTAAGTCCTCTGCTCCTCTTAAAGACTACCCTTCAGCATCACTTTCCAACAAAGTTGAAAACAAGCCTTTGATATATAATTTCTCTAAATCTTGGCTTAATCACATCAATTCCTGCCTTCGTCTTCCCTCGCCCAGTAACATCAGGTTGTGACCAGTTCCTTCCCGCTCTCACACTGGGACTACCCTTCACCCTGTGTCTTGAATTCCTCCTCCAGCCTCACTCAGCTGCGCTTTCTCCCAAGGTGAAGTCAATACAACTGCCTGTCTCTCTCTGCCTGTGCTGGCTGTCATCCTGACGTGACACTTGCTAGCATAAGCTATGAAAAGCCACATGGGTTACATCCAGCCTATTCCCAGGTGTTCCTTCACTTATATCTGGAGCTGTCATTTGGTTGGTTTCCTAGACAATTTTCATCTTATCATCTCAGACAATCTAACAGGCTGAGCTGGTTTTACCTTTAATACGTTCCAGGTCAGAGTCTGCTCAGTAGATGAAAAGCAATATTCAGCATTTGAGACCAGGACACTTTATTCAAATAAAGGCATACTTACCTGTCTCTTCTCCAGGACCATTGCAACAGAGCATCCCAGAATACGTCTGTGAGACCCAGCCCTGCAGAAAGGAAGGAGGAAAAGGGCAGAAGACAGTGGCAGGCAAAGAGCCAGAACCCAGCTTCCCCAGCCGAGTCCTCCTCAGTTGTGGCGTTTCTCTTCTGAGAAGTATTAAGTACTATATATAGAAGCAGAACATTTTAATGGGAATCAAGAGCACCTATTCCCAGCTCAATCTCAGATTTTTCACAGGCCCCCAGCGAGACCACTCAGACAGCAAACCCAGGCTCAGCTCCCTTGCACTCAGACTGAAGATACACATACAACAGAAGTCTCATGCTCCTAACTACCAGGAACAGATCCTAGCGCTCTCAAGAAACACTAATCACGCCCAAGTACATGAAGAGGTATGAAAAATGAATTTAGGAGGTGCTTTGCAACAGCCCAGAGCAAAGTTCCTAATTGCTTTCAGCCTGCAGACTGAATTCCTCTTACACGATCAGCAGCCAGAGTTCTGACTTGCATAAAACCTGATCCCAGCATCCACTGAAGTCAATGGCAACTTTCCCCGGATGCTAAACAAGCCTCATCTGTAGCCTAACAGCAGAATTTCCTGCCTAATCAATACAAGTGCCATTAATAGAATGTGGTGTGTGGGGCAGCAACATACCATACAGCATTAAGTGGCAGCAGCAGGACATATGACTAATTTGTGCACCAGCCTTAAAAAGTACAGCCACAGAAGCCAGGAGAAAGGGATGTAGAGTCTCCCAAATCTATGAACCAGCTGTGGTTGTCAAACAGAGCAGATTTCTTGGCATCAACATCTGTGCCTGAAGCAAGCAGCAGTTACAGCACTTTGCAGTGCTGTAAGCCATTCTGACAGCTCTCATCTCAGCCTGCAAAAAGATCTGATGGTCCTGGCCACACTCAGCAAAAGAAATGAGGGTGCCCTGCTCCCTGCCTTGCACTGGCCACCACGCATACTGAAATGATTTCTCCATACATCTCTCTCTACACGTATTTATTGCTAGGTATTTTCCACCCTTACTGAAACACAGTTTTTTGCAAGTCTATGCCTTTTTAATGCATGGAAGCTTTACCAGGCCCAAGCACAGAATATTAGAAGAATCACTTTAGGTAACGTAAAGAAGTAGAGCAGCTGACAACTGGCCCATCGGCAGGTAAGGCAAGGAGTAAGCACTGTTAGATTACCTCAGAGGAATGAGAGAGAGAAAGAGAGAGAGAGAAAATAAAGTGGGCACTACTAGTATGTGTATTATTTGTTTCTGCTGCTGTGAGAGAGGCAAGGTAATTTATTTTGCTTTTAGTTTATTAACATAGTGAGACACATCTTGACAATGATGCATCAGTAGACTGGTGTGCCATCTTAATAAATTATACAACAGATTATCAATCATCATATTGCTGATGAAACCCATCCCTTTATCTGTTCATATATAAAGCATCAGGTTGATTGAATCATTTAGCTAACATCAATATTCCAGCAATAACTGCAGGAGGATCCATATCGAAGAAGTATACTATACTCTTTCCTTTTCCTGCTTCAGGCCACAATTAGAGACAACTGTTTAAGAACTCTCACAATTGTATTTTATTTGACATCAGCAATATACACTGGAGTATAATAGGAACAATTTTTTGCACAATCTTTCTTGCAAGATGGATTTATTTTCCAAATACATAGATGTTCATAATACAGGAAGGTAACAGTTAAGCTGCACAATAGCAAAACAAGTTGACAGCTATCAAACCACCTTTTAAGTTTGTTAGTATAGTCAGGTGACCAGCATTGAATATATGCATTCAAATAATTTAGTTGACCTCTGATTCTTCCAGTCCTCCCAGCCACATTGTTCCACGCGACAAAAATGTGCACAAAGAACAGTGTAAAAGAACTCAACTCCAATGCTTCCCTTGCTTTGATTTCCTTTCAGTTTTTCCCCATGTACGAGTCAATACAAAAGGGATAAACATCAGAATTTGGCATGGCACAGAAACTCTTGCAACATGCATCTAGGACAGTCACATATTGCAGTAGTAGTAAATTATTGACAGAGAAGTTAGGGGATTTGGGACTTTCATAAGAGGGTGTTAAAGAAGCATTTCTATTATGCTACTTTAGTGTGTATTTTCTGCATGCCACAGCTTTTACAGAAAACAAAGATAAAAATACTTCAAGAAGCTTCATATTTTTCACTGGGAGTATTCCTTACAATGTTTAAGCTTAAACCCTAATGCTTTGGTTACAATGGACAGGGCTTCACAGGAAAAGAAAAGCTTACAGTTAATAAAAACACCAGTAAATACCATCTTCTTGCTTTTTACTTTTTTCAGCTTAAAAATAACACACAGCTATAGCAGCTGCTGCACATCATGTAGAAATTTCCTTTTTCTTTTGGTTCCTCAGGTGGTACAGCTATTACACTTTGAATTAGCACAGTAGTATCTCCCAGCCTGCCTCTCTGACCACTGTGATTTGAGACAGCAAGAGAAAGGACGTTCCACATCATTTGTTAGATGGACCAATTTTCACAGCTCACAGAAGTGCCTCAGCAATTTGGAATATCAAAACTGGATTGGCAGAGCGCAAGGGCAGTAGGTAAAGGTAAGGAGAAACAGGAACTTGGGGCAAACATTGGGGGCTTATTTACTTATTAGCAGCAAGTAAATACTGTGTCTGCAGCCAGGCTTTTGACATACTGTCGCTGCTCTGTGTATTTGCTAGTGATGCAACACTCTTCACATACATCCAAGTCAAACGGCCCTTGTCACAGCAGCACACAGCACGAGCAGGCTGGCAGTGCTAGCACTCATCCAGAAAACGTAGAAACCAGAAAATCTTTTGTCTGCTCTACAACTGACTTGTACTTCAAGCATCCGAAGTGCTTTATGCCACAGCACTAACAACGGATCTTGAAACCCTCGCAACAATCTTTAAAGACCACCGCTTCAGTACTCCAACCCTACCCACACTGCTCGACTGTCAGGTTTCATCTGCCACCGGCACGAGCACATGCCCAGGCTCCGCTGCCCACCCTGGTGATGCTCCGTGCAGAGCAAGCCCACCCGCAGCCAAGGGGCAGGCATGCGAATCCTGCACCGCCCCAGCCGCGGCCGCCTCCCACCTCAGCCGTGAGGCAAGGCAGCAAAGCCAGGGACAGGTCTGGACCGAATCAAAACAGCGCAAAAGTAGCACGACACGCTGAAGCGTGGGTTTAGTTTGTACACTTAGGGGGTTTTAAATAGCTAATGAGCAGCTCTCAAGCCTAATTCAACTCTCACTGCTTACCTCAGCAAAATGCCTAATGGTCTCTAGCCTCAGCTGTTCTTACCCAGAACTGGGATACCTTCTCCTGCTGAACAGATTGCTCCATCAGGACTAAATTTACACCTACGAAACCACATTCCTAACTCAGCAAGGCCAGCACTGACCGAGTGCCTTCCTGACTGGACTGATGAATGGAACCTAAAAATTCCTAGGTCTTGTTTGAAAAGGCGTTGCCTCCTGCACTCCCCCCAAGGCACAGCAGAGGGAAAATGCAGAAGTGTATAGGGAAGCTGTTAACTCGTGTACTTAGTAAGAAAAATCCAGAGTGTGAAGATCAAAGAAGGTCTTGTCTTTTACTCACGTATTTTCTCTTACCTGGTTTCACTATGTTTATGCATATGATATCAAGATAGGAAGTGAGAAGTAGCGTTTTTAAATCTCTCTACAAAATTCTCCCACCTTCTGTTTACATATGATCTCCATATTCTCAAAAGAAAAAAAAAATACAACCTATGTATTTATGAAATGGATACTGAGTATCACACGGCTGAGCATCTTTCCTACTGTGACATATATTAACTAGCTTAACAGAAACCCCACGTACATTCATTGTGTCTTACCTTCCTAAGTGAAATGGCTACAAATAAAACTCACATTTCAGCACAGAGAAAATATTTTGATAAACTACAGCTCATTTAAAAAGTTGTAACTAAATACTCTCCAAATGAGAGATTTTACTTGAAAACAAATGCTGTCTTTTTAATAAGCATAGAGATTCTCCTGAAGTTGGCTTAGAAGTGTTTGCTACCTTCCCAAAGTTTGCAACAGAGCTTGTGATTTCCATGTGTGCAGGTGAGGAAACCTCTTTTTTAAAAAAAATAAACAGAACTAGAGAAAAATTCAGCTTGATTTTCTTCTTCACAAATACACAACAAAATGGAGAAATGAGCGTCAAAGAGAAAACCCCCTTTCCAATGTTTAAGCTGCAGGAGAAGTAGTAGGGACATAACAACTGTACCTACAAAAATTCAGCGATGCAGTTCCGCTTCTGGGAAGGCCCACAAACTGCTGGCATGAGACTGTGGGTACTTACCAGGTAGCAGCACTAAGCATGCTCTGTTTCATTACCATACATGTACTTGTCACTCCCACCACTCTCCATATCAGAGCATTTAGCAGACATGCAAGGAGAAGACAAGACTGCAATATACCTTGGTCCTCCTTTGGGATGTTCAGTGCTGTTACAGTGAATATCAGCAGTGCTGAGCTGAAGGAAGAGTTTTCTTCAGCTTCAGGCTGCCCTATTTTGTACTCCAAGAAAGCATTTTCCGTCCCACCCCCGTGCTCCGAGGACCCTGATGTCCCATGGTACAGCTTGGACGCACAGCAACATGGATGCATCCCAGCTGGCAGCAGCTGCTAGCTCACGTCTTTCCAGTCTTCCAGTCACTGCATCAGAAACCTGAGGACAGATTAATTGCGCTGATCCTCGGGCAGGATTCGCAGTCGGTGTTGAACTCCACACTGCACTCAGCTGGTGCCTAAGCTGCTTACTTGGAAAAGAGAGTACGGGGCATTTTCATTAAGTGGCTTAATCCAATATAAGATCTGCACTGTCTCTGAAAGAGGCAGTCTCACTCTCCTTCCTCCCCTCTATTTCTAACCGTAGGTTCCTAACTTCTCCCACATCAGCAACATAACAGCACTCATGCACCCATACAGTGGGTTACAGACGCACCTTTGCCTTTCACGGGATCCACATTGTGCAAGTGCTGAGGTTGTGGATGTACATTTTCAGACATGTCTACCTTAAACGCAGCCACAGCCCACAAGCTGTAGTACTGACTGGATTATCAGAAATGCTCAGTACTAAAAAGCTCCCATGAATTCAGGTAGAGGAATGAAGTCTTCAGATTTAGTAGGAAAGCATGACACTTCTAGACACTGGCTGTTAGTGTAATAAAAGCTTTTTTCTTTTCTGCCCCCCACCCCCCTTTATAACTGAATTAAATCAGAGGCAGCAATCTCTGTATTCAGTCTCTTAAACATAAAGCAAGTTAAATGCTTTAAGTTCCACAGTGCTTCATTACTGAAAATTAAATATATGGAGTCCCCAAAAGATAAAAAAAAAATGTTAGTGTTTACATTTTTGGTTGAGAAATGCTCTAAAACAGAGGGAAACAGTAATACTTAATAAAACTCAATCTTCTTCCCTTACCATTCTGTCTCCCAATTCTTCCTGGCTGATGATGAAAATACCCTTTTTTTAATGAAAACAACTTCAATGGAACACAAATGTTTCTAAGAGGACATTAGCAACTTATTTTCTTTATTACTTTCTCATTATACTTATAATGAAGAAATAATTATTTCTAGGCTGTTTCCTGCCAGATGCTGTTCTAGTACCTCTAATAGGACATATCTTAAAATAACTGCTTGGTAGCAAGAAACTAATTTTTCATCCTTACTCATGTTTTCCCTTCTCTTCCTTTTCTCTCTCTTCAAATAACTTTATTGATTTGGGCTCTTTCATAAATTCTGGCCTGCATTTTCTATTTTTTTCTCCATTATTTGTCATTGATGTAATTCACAAAATCACCTTTGTGGAGGAAAAATTACTACAGAGGGCACCTGAGGTTCGAAAAAGCCTGAGAGCACCTTTGTTTTAATGCCAGTGGAGGAAGAATGAGAATTCTCAGGCTATGGTTTCACACCAGCTTTAACCCAGCTCAAAACATCAATCCCAGCCTCCTCACCACCTCCTTTGTACCAGCACTAAGACAAGGAGCCTGATCAGAGAACTGATCCCGCTGGTTACTAACCAGCCAAAAGACAACAAGACAAACTTGGTTTTTAGCTAGACAAATTATTTCAGCCAGCTCACCATGACCACACAAATACTTCTCCCCACACAAACCAAGACAGTAAGGAAGAAGGTGGGAGCATTACCTTCAGCGGTAATACAGTTTTATGGTGGAGTAATCATGGTCTTAAAAAAACAAACAAAAAACCCCCTCCCCCCCCAAAAAAATCCCAAGCCATGGATTCTGCTTGTGGTCTGTCTGGTGCAGACTGCTTCAGACAATGGTAGGACATAAGCCAGCTCCAATCCAGAAGCCTCTTAAAGCAAATGTGTCCAAAGTCCTGCCCTGCCCCATATGCTTCATGAGCCCTTCAAATACGGGTTAAATACTCAAGGCCAGGATTTTGCACAAGTGGATTCATTTCCACCATGAACGTGCTGCTGGTATTGATCTGCAAAGGAATGCATCTATGAGACAACATGGTATTTTTATGTAACTCTGCAAGAATTCTGGTTATCTGAAACTCTTCAAATCTCCAACACTGGTCTGGTGCCAGAGAATGTTGCCACAAATTAATAAAAAATGAAATGCATGTACATACAGAATCATCTATTTATGAAAAGTATGTTATTATTCATTTGATGACTTGGTACATTCTAGCAGACAAGGAGCTTTTCAAGCTTGCAAACGTAAAGCAGACTGCAAAGTTACTGTTAGTAACAAGGCTAACTATCTCATACTTTGAAAGCACTTTGAAGAAATACTTGTACATGTTCTTGACTTCCAAGTCCTCCATCCTTGTGCATCTTTACTTACCATGGAGATGAGCCACCAGCACAAGATGATGAGGCAAGACAAAGCAGTACTCGACTAAATTTTGTAATACATCAAGCTCAGAAGTCCAGCTGCGTGCTTCATACTGTCACCTGCTTCTTCTACAAACATCCAGTTAAGTTTTATCAAGGATGAAAACATATTCACAAATAATTATTATTTCTTTAAATGCTTCTTTATGCCATCAGATCATCAATAGAGTGCTACGTCAATTAACAGCAACGTGGCTACAACAGTCACAAAAACACACAGCAAATGTTGAAGGAGATCAACAACAGGAAGATCACCAGCAGGAAATAACCTAGATCTCTGTGCTAGTAGAGGGTTAAATTCAGTAGTACTGTATTTTTCCTCAGGATCTTTTTCTTGAAAATAGAGATATGATAATAATTAAAAAAAAACCTACCTCACACAGTGCTTTCCATCCAGAAAGGTAATCTTTCAAAACAAGACTGCTTCCAAGCGCATCTTGAGCCTGTCTCCCTTACACTTCAGGGAATTCATACTATTTGAATGGATACATATATATATGTATCCAGGCTGTGATCACATTAGTATTTTTTAAATGCTAAAACTATGCTATTATTTAAAAAGAGCATTCAGTAATTGATGGGAGTTTGGATGGTTTTCTAAAAAGGGAATCTCCAAAGCTTTTTATTTTTGCTGATGTTATTTTTATTTTAAAGAAGCCATCACGCTCTCAGTTTCTCTTGCACAAGAAAATGAAAATAGAATTATGACCAAAAAAATGTAGTGAACGGCAGTGGATAGTAACTGGTTTGCTTTGAAGTCCTTTTTAGTGGAATAGCATAAAAAGCATAAGAAAGTCTAAGAGATATTTGTAGATGCACTAAGTTACAGACCAGAAGGCAATGTTACTCAATTCTGAAATAAATACCTACCGCATTGTCTAATTCATGTGAAAACCAAATATGTTTTACAAATTCTACCAATTTTACAATAATTGCATTTTTCATTCCCTCCAGTTAAGAGCACAGACCATAACATTAGCAAAGAAAGATCTTTTCAGAGTGCTCTGTACTTCACGCTACTCTCACCTGCTTGGGATGTGCCAAAAACTTACTTTCAGAGTCTGATTTACTCAGAACATGCTGAAACTGCTCACCACACTCATACTCCAAAAAAAGCTACATCTTGACTCCGAGAGGAGACCTACAAATGAAGACTGTACAAATTAACGCATATCAGACTTTCAAAATGGTGCATTTTTCCTTCCAGTAAACTTCCTGTTTAAAGTGCATCAAAGTCAATGAAAAACACATATTGATTTCAGTGGATACCAGTACACGTCCTTACAACAATATAAATATAAGTAACTTACCTTGGAATCACATAGTAAAAGAAATATAAGGTCTTGAAAAAATAAAAAAAATGTATTTGGGGAGAAAAGATGCTATTGTCACTTAACGGGTTTCTTTTTTCCTGGACTTTTTCCTAGTTTTGGGGGGTTTGGGGGGGTGGTTAATACTGACCTCCATAAGGCTGTTTACCCTTTGGATTTTCACTGAAATTTTATTTATAGAGTTTTGCTCCTCCAACTTTATGCTGTACTGCTTTATGCTTGTCAGACTACGAAGAAAACCACCTCCTATTCTCCCCACTTCCCACTGACCTGCCGCAAACTTACGGCCACATAGTTCTGCAGTTCTGTAATACTTCTACAACTTTGATCATCCTTGGCTTTATCCAAATCATCAGTAAACATTATACTTCACCTAGGCTTCTCAACACTACAGTTGCCATTTTCCTAATCTGTTATTCCATGTTAGGATTAAATAAAACCACGGGCAAATTTTTTGTCAGCTGTCTGTACTGCAATTCACAACAGTGCTAGCCACACAATGCCTATCTACTTTAGTGCAGTCAAGCCCTACCGGCAAGTCCCAGGAAGACAAGGAAAAACTCACCAACATTTCTTTCCTCCTAAATCTTTTGGGTCAAGCAAAAGTTCTGGAGCCTGGTGTGCAAAGTCCATGATCTACTCTGTCTTCTAACCAGATCTCTTGGAAGTTTTGGGGATTCAGAGGGAGAGTGTGGTACAGGAGAAAGCATGCTCCAGCTTCTCACACTGAGAAAGATTCTCCTAGGAAATCTGTAGCATCTATGGGAAAATGTCCCAGGTGGCCAATATGTGTCTCTTACACAACCTGTGTGGTCATTTCTTCCATTCTGGCCTTCCCTCCACTTCCAATAGCACAAGGGACATGGCTTTGGATAAACTGGATAAATATACACTGTATACTCTGATGTTCTCACACGGCACACAGACACTGTACTACAGCGTAAGGTACACTGCGGCCAAATGACATACAGGAGGGTACGCAAGAAGTGGAAGGAGACAGAATTCTGTGCACATGGAAAAGCTGAGTTCATTCACTTTTCTGTAGAAATACTGGTTAAATCCTATTTAAATAGAGTTACTTGGTTTCCCCAATTTTTTGCAAGGTCCATCCTGAACGATGAAAATGATGAGATGCCAAAGGCTACACTTCAACACTCTGTAATCAGTAACTTTTAGCCGCCGTTAACAGAAAAGCTCTAATCATGTTTCTTATTAAATTATTGACCTCTTTCATTCAATTATCATATGGTCTACTTGCCTGGTCACAGAGTAATCTAGAACAGATGACTAAACACTTTACAAAGTCTACTTTTTTTCACTTAAAAGACACGTGGGAGAAGAAATGTGCCAACAACATCCATTTGATGGAGACAAGTCCATTTTATAGGAGAAACAGACTTCAGTTCTGCTGATGAGCTCTAAGTGCTCAGGTCACCATGGAGGGTTGGGGTCTAGGTTTGCCACCTTGCTCGGCTTCATTATTTTCGCAATTGCGGTGAAACCTGTTAATAGCGGGCTGATGGAAATTTGACCTTGCTCACAATTGACTATAAGATTCACTTCAGTTCCTGTGAAGGCAATCTTCCTGAACTGAGTTTTTAACTGGTTTTCTCAAATGACTGTGTTAGTGGTTGGGGCTGCATCACTGCAATCTGTGGGAGTTTTGTTGTTGGTAACAATGTCTCCGAGGAAACAGCAGACAGTGGAGATCTATCTCTGTTTCCTGGTAAGGGTTTTTGGCTTTCTATCCAGCTTCCTTTCCTGTTGATAGAGATGACTTATCTGAAGTGTTTGGTTAGTTTTAAATCAGTATGGTTCTGTCAAAAAAAAAAAAAAAAAAAAAAAATTGTTCAACAAAGCCAGCAGAAAAAAAAATAAAAATAGCTCCTGTAGAGTTCATCTCACACAAACCCATGCCTAATAAGCCATTTGGTCACTGAAATGACACCTGCAACATTCTCCCTTAGGATTTTAGTTAGCAGTGTTGAACATTTGGGCCACTATATTTAGCATATTCCTGCTTTTGTTTGTGCTTCTGAATTACACAGTATTCAGAACCTGCCAGTATTACTGAGTATACTGCAGGCTCTTCACTGTTTCTGATCACTCTGCAAGGAGATTAAATATAATGAAGAATGACTGTTAACAATAAATTCCTATTTACATTGTCTGTAGGTACTTTGGAAAGCTATTTATGGTAATTTCTTCATATGCTGTAACACAGAAATGTAGCACAGTAGAATAAATTAGTCCTAGACTCATAATGAGATTTTTTTTTTATATATATATATCTCATTTTGAATGTAGGCATGCAAGTGTTGGAAGGTGCTTCAGAAATATGTTGACAGATTAAAAATAGATTATTTTTTTTTCTTGGGGTATCACTAAAAATTTCTTCCAAAATGGAAGCAGAGAAATAAATATTTGGAATCTATCAATTTTTGCAATCCTTTTTTCCTCCTTATAAGTCTTTAAAGTGAAACAGGAACTACAAATGAATCCAAGTAGCGCATTTAGATCGATCTCGGTCAAACAGCCTGAACCAGTGTTGATCCTACTGAACGATGCACTGAGAAAGCTGATTATATAATCTTTATATGGGGATGGGTGGAAGGAAGAGACAGCTGTTTCTAGTGAATAGTTTAAAGCTCTGCCTGAGAGAAAACATCCTTGGTTTTCATCAGAGAGGACAGAAAAGAGTCATTTCAGTGACTTCTGGTGCAAACACTAGGCTCTCAACACAGAAGGCCACCATTCTTCATACTAGAAATACTTTATCATTTGTGCAATTATGATCAATAATTGCCATAGGATTAGCTTTGTTTCTTCCAGTTTAACAAAATTAATAAACAATCTCTTGTATACTATCTTCTATTCTGACAATCTGCAACAATGTGACCAAATTAGGGAAGAAACAGCTACAGCAACTAGAGATACATGCAAAGATGCAAGTTACTGCAGTTAGACATCTTGCATGGGTGCTCCATCTCCAGTTCTGTGCTATGGCAAGTGTAATGGTTTTCTAAGGAGTGTTGTAATCCCAGACTTCTTCTAGATGTAAAAGACAAAAAGGAAAGGACCACACCTGGCCTTTTGAGAGCATCACTTAAGCAAAAAAAAGACTAAGATAACTGTTTATATCACTACATCATAATAAAGTCATGTAAGACATTCCCACATCCTGTGTATTCTATCATCGACAGTCCAACGCTATACACAAAATAGCAGCCTGGGATCCATACTACATGCTGTAGTACACGTCTCTTGCAGTCTCCCAGGTCCTGTACGTTAAAGGTCAGCTTCTCAGCCATGAACTGTCTAAAAGGTTTGGAGAGACAGAAAGAGGCACAAAGATACAGACATAGTTTCACCATTATGGGGTCTTTTTACTCTGATTCTTGTCCCAACATAGTCTAAGGCAGTCTTATGCATGTCCTCAATTACCCCAGTTGCTTGTGGTCTCCATCAGTCACTTGATCATTACCTGGGCACAGAACCATTCAACACTCATCTGATTTGCCCCCCAGCATAAACCTTTGACAATAGGTTACCAGTCTGCTATTCCAATCAACTGAAGCTAAGGATTAGTCCAGACCCAGGCACAGCCAGATCACAGCTGAGAATCTGGCCTTTGATTTTTACTTGTCACCTGCACAGAAATGCTAACCATTTGCCTAGCCAGATGGATCTGGACAAACATTTTTAGATTTATTGCCAGCATATCTTCCACCCATTCTGGTGAAAAGAACATTTCTGATGAAGATTTCTATCAGGTTTAAACTATTCAATTCTTTAATAAAGTTGCCTGCTTGCATATTGCAATTTGAGCCACTAAGAAAAGTGCCTATCTATGCCATAGCTTAAGAGAAACAAACAGATCATAAACAAACTTTTTTTCCCCAGGCTCCACCTAGAAATTTTCTTTTCTTATTTATGTCACAGCATTCCTTCACAAAAGGGTGTCTCTCATTCACTCAAAGATGTGCCACAGCCATGCTCATCAAAGCACAGGAAAATTTGTTTTGCTTAATTTTGAGGCCACTTTTAAAACTGTGTTGAAAATTTAACTTGACTCAAACATTATATAAGGGGTGGTGGTGGGGAAATACATGTTCAAAGGAAATCAGAGGAGTGTGACGGAAAAATGGGGGGGGGGGGGGGGGGGCAGAACAACAACAAAACCCAACAAAGCATCCAAAGAAAGAAAAAAGGATTCAAATAAAAAGTTGAACATTGTGGGCCTGGTCCTCACTTACCACAACAGATGTAATTTAGGAATAAATCCACTCAAGCTGGTCAGCAAGGTCAAAGAAGAATCACACACTTAAGATCACCTTACCAAACAAAAAACTCCAATTTTGAGAATTACATCGGATTTCAGATTTTACAATGTTCACTCATTCTTATTTTGGAGTGAGAATTTCCCAGGTTGCAACGCAAAATAATGCTTAGTAAAAATATATGGAGCTCTACAACTCCTTTGCATAACTTTTCTGGAGTTGCACTCTCCCAGGCTGGACTCTCTTTTCTTTTCCCACTGTTCATTTTCTTCCCCCTCATTTTGCCAATTTTAATCTAGCAGGGAAAGTCCTTGTCTAGCAAGCACTGTCAAAATATTCAGGACATGGACCTTGCACTCCAAGAATGCAATGCTGTGTCCAGACAGCAGTGCTGGGTGCCTCAGGGATTTGTAGTAATCAACATGCATATTCCTAGCAGTCAAGGTGTGTTCCACTGCACAGCTGTGCACCTCTGCCTTTGATTTGTTTCAGGTGCATATTCCTCCCAAAGGCAAGTTCTGTGTAGCCAGAGAAGTCTGTCTGAAGAGAGTGATGGTTCACTGCTAGCTGAAGGGAGGAAGACAAATCTGTTACCCATTACTCTGGTAGGAGTTAACTAATTATCCCCAATAACTCCAGCCTTTACAATGGGAAAGTAGCACACAGCTTTTATAAATAAGAATTATTGACCTTTTTAAATAGTTTCAAAAGAAGAAACTCTGCATCAAATGTAAGTATAATTTAGGAACTACTACATAGCAGCAAAACTACATTAGACTTTCCGATTTTTCCATGGTATCCTTGGATAGATACACCACCCAGTAGACCATGTTAAATGCTCCGAAGGTAACAGGAAATAAAATGCGTGCATATTTGTCTATCTTACTCGTGCCAGAATGGGCGGCGGGGGGAGCAGGTGGTGTGACAGCAGATGGCTTTGCAGATGCTCCTAATGCATTGGGTGTGGTGGTCTGAATCTGCTCCAGTCTAGATCCAAGCAAGTGCTGAATGGAAGGGGATCCAGCTGTGGCATGCTGGGATACAAATCCAGTTAAAATTGGGGTAGAAGGAGGAGCTGGAGGGGTAGCTCTTGCAGAAGATAATGTCTCTGATGCATTGATGCGTGTGAAAGGGTTGGGACTTGATGCAGAAAGGGAGTGGGGTGTAATGTCAGAAGACCCCTGAGCTACAGAGGGAGGCTGGATGGAGCTGTGCCTTGTGTCAATTCGGCTCCCACCATCAGCTTCAGACTGTACTGTGGCATTCGTTCTTTTCCTCACATTTGAATTGGCATCTGTACTCTGCAAAGTTACAAAAAAATACTAGTCATTCTTAAACACTTAAACAGAAGCAATGGAAACTTTATAATCAAGCACTATCAGAGTACTACTCACAAATATAACCAGTAGCTTGATCCTGAGGCACAAAGATACTGCATGCTCATGAAAATAGATTTAATAGCATATAAAGCGATAAACAAGAGTTCCTTTTACCTGTGGCTGGAATACCAGGGTGGGCACATCTGATGCATCACACTCCATGTGATGTGGTACCTATGCAAACTTAATACCATGAGGCTAATAATTCTTGGGTTAGAATCAGGGTTTTTTTCCAGGCTCATGCTCAGAATAAAATTCTCTGATGTTTACTTATTTCTCTGATGATATAAAAACATTCTAGATGCAACTTACCAGCCATGATGGTTTACTTCTGCTTTATATCTCCAGAAAAGTAACTAACATGTATTAGGAACTCTAGTCTGTCTTCTAAAGTAGATGCTATTAAAACACAAGTATTTACCAAATCAAGTTACCACATTGCTGCTCTTTCAGAAATAAAGGCAGTGTTTTTTCACATCAACCACAGGCAATAAGTTCTCCAGCTGCAATTGAACCAGTGAATAAATCAGTCTTTCATCAGCTACTCTTTTCCATTAATTAACTAAGAAAAGTGCTGAACTCTCCATCACTTGATGTCTTCAGGCAAGTCTGGATGTCTTTCTGAAAGATACACTTAAGCCAAATAGTACTTATTAGGCTGGATGAGAAACCGAAATACAGATAAGGAAGTACAGGTGGGAATCCAGCAGAGTTTAATATTTTACTGACTTCTGGGAGTGGGACTCAGGCTCTGCCTTTCTTCTCCGTATTTAAGAGGAAGCCTAACATCTCCTGAACCTCCTTCTGGAAAGGTACCTGAAGAACAGACTTTTGAACCTTCAGCCCTGCATCTAAAATATAAAACATATTATATTTTAGATATAATATGTGAATATATTTTGTGCAAAGACTCAGGGCTTTCCAAAAGACAAAGATTTAATGGCAGATAGGGTACATATACTCAACTGCAGCAATACAGGTCTAAATACAGGCAGGACCAAACAATCACTTGTTGTATATCAAAAATAACTTTTTGCACCTCTCTGATGATACTGTTCCCAAGCACTGCCCTGCACCACACCTGCTGCTGTGCCTTTGGCTCCCTTTCCCTTCACCCCTACCAGAGAGCCCTGCCAAAGCTCACCGCACAAGTAAAAGGGACAGAAAGTGGGCAGTGATCTCTCTTCCCTCCTTCATCCAACAGCAGTTCTACCCAGCTAAGTCCCAGAGAAGTAACGGAGAACAACTCAGGTGTTATTCAAGGTACTAGTACCTTGAGTAGTGAGAAGAGTGACAACCATGTCTGTCTGCTACATCAGTTGTGCTTGGCTGTTTAGCTCGAAGAAACAGAGAAATGGGAGCTGAAAAAACCCTGAAAAAATAATAATTAAAAAAAAAAAAATATCACTTGACATCTCC
This sequence comes from Harpia harpyja, assembly GCF_026419915.1. Classification (NCBI taxonomy): domain Eukaryota; kingdom Metazoa; phylum Chordata; class Aves; order Accipitriformes; family Accipitridae; genus Harpia; species Harpia harpyja. Next base: position 61,477,885 of record NC_068941.1, on the reverse strand, counting down.
AGTACTCCCATCATGGCCAGAACGTTGGTCCTAAATCCTGTTAATTGCAGTACAAATCAGTGACTGGCAATACCGTTGGCCTGAATTTATCTGAAGCTGTCACAGCTATATGCCAGTTCACGGCTGATGTATTTGCCAGTTCATGGTTGATATATCAAAGAAGCCCTCTTCGGTTTCAGAGTTTTCCTTCTTGCATAGAAGCGTGGCAATCCCTTTCATTTATTTTTCTGCATCTGCAATCCGATGAAGCAGAGGACTGGAATAAACACCAGAGGAAACTGGTATTTTGTGAAAGAAACACTAATTGTGCTGTTTGAAAGAGAAGCCTGACTCACTCTCTGGGAAGTGTAGAAGTACACACAGGTGTGCAATTTGGATACTTTTCACATTAGGGTTGTCAATGACCCAGGAATAGTAAAGCAGCTATCAAGACTGCTAAACTGAAATTATAAAGTACAATCAGGACAGGAGTGCATTTGCTAGAGACTTGGTAATACCTGATGGAGTACTGCATGTTTCTTGAAGGCTTGCAAAGTTAAGCAGATGCAAGTCATCGACGTTCACTGTCCAAAACAATAGCTCTGTGCTATGGAGAAGCTGGCACTAGAGTCATTCTGAGGAGATCAGTTTTACCTTCTACGTGCAGATCCTTGGACAACCTGGCTTTGCTCAAGTAAAATTCTCCCATCATAAACCTCTCAAGCAGTGCCTGGGGAGCAAAAGCTGGGACAGGGGTTGTAAAGTAGATCTACACTGGAATGAAGACATGTCTCGCTTCCCTCCTGCTCTCTGCCTACATCGGACCAGTAGCTTAGAGGTGGTGCTGCTGGAGAATAGAAGTACCACATCTTCAATCACTCCAAGCGCAACCATAAAAGAACAGTCCCAAGAGTAGAACAGAGAATTAAGCGCAATTCACAGAGGCACCATTTAACACTCCTGCTCATTTGTACTGTCACCTGTTTTCAACAGCAACCTCAGTATCCTTCCCTGCTGTGCATCATCAACCACAGACACTGGTAAGACAGACAGGTAACAGCCAGGCTCCTTCTCACATTAGAGTCATCTCCATTTCTTTTGTGGGAACTTGTTTCCATTGATACTTTTCCATAATACCTCCTCTTCCCCCCACATTGGCCGTCATCTACGTGACCAAACAAGACCTGTTGCTATTTAATCCACTACTCATGTCCCATTACAGTGTTTATTCTAGAATAAAGTTATCTATACTATTTCAAATGTAATAGTTTGGATTTGTGTTCTTGAATATTGAACCTTGTCCTTGAAACGTACTGAAACAAGCACGTTTCAAGGAGAGAGATGTTACATTACACACAGAAAAGCAGGGGCTTTGGCCACTGCTGGGGCAGCCTGTTAACCATTAATACTCACTCTAACAGTGCTGGGACCAACTTAAATATTGGAGGTGGAAAATCTCCAGGGTCAGTCCTTAGCTCCAATACCTTATGCACCCCAGAGGCCCTGTCTGAGGGGAACACATTCCAACTCCTGTCCCCAGTAGGTTTTGCAGAATCAGCATGCAGCAGCAAAACAAGAGGCAGGCAGCCTGCCCCACTGCTTCCTCTTTTAACATGGCAGCTGTATCACTCCCACTGTGAGTGGTGAGCACCCAGCTCCGTGCCCTGTCAAAGCTGAGCAGAATGCACGCTCATCGCCAGGGTGGCCTCGCCAGCACATTGCCCACCACCTCCCCTCATACATCCTTTTCCTGCACTTGCCGTACTCAAGACTGTATCATGAAAATACCTCATTCTCCTCCTTCAGAGCACTTGGGTATCTTTCCTTTTTGGTTTCTCCAGTTGAAAAGTTTCTAGCAAAAATTCTTATTGATTGTACACGTATGACCCCTATATATTCCTCTATTCAATGTTATAAAGATAACTCATTTCTTCCTAGATTAGTCTATGCCTCCTCCATACTGATGCTATCTCACAACTCTACATCATCTGAAGATTAGTGCCAAGGTCACTAATAAAAACATTAAACAAGGCTGATGCCATGGCCAAGCCTTAACAAACCAAATTCTGTTGACATCAGCAGAAGTCAGGTTAACCACTACATTGCAAAACATAGTAAAATGCATCATTCAGTTTGTACTAAGCAAAACATTCCATAGACATTTCAGCTATGGTGCATACCCCAAGTAAAAGGATATTGTGATAATAACAATCTGACTGACAAAATGATATACATAGGTAAAGCACTTGCTGCCTCCCAAAATTATATTACCTAGTCTTTTTAAAAACAACAGCAAGAAACACAAACCTACTGCCTACCAGTAGCATTTAGTTTGGAGGCATTGTATTGGGCTTGCGTGGCAAGGTTTTGGTAGCGAGCAGTCTACAGGGGTGGCTTCTGTGAGAAGCTGCTAGAAGCTTCCCCTATATCCGACAGAGCCAATGCCAGCTGGCTCCAAGATGGACCCACTGCTGGCCAAGGCCGAGCCCATCAGTGACGGCGGTAGTGCCTCTGGGATAACAGATTTAAGAAGGGGGAAAAAATGCTGCACAACAGAAGACTGCAGCCAGAGAGAGGAGTAAGAATATGTGAGAGAAACCACTCTGCAGACCCCAAGGTCAGTGAAGAAGGAGGGGGAGGAGGTGCTCCAGGCACCGGAGCAGAGATTCCCCTGCAGCCCGTGGGGAAGACCATGGGGAGGCAGGCTGTCCCCCTGCAGTCCATGGAGGTCCATGGTGGAGCAGATATCCATCTGCAGCCCAGAGAGGACCCCACGCCGGAGCAGGTGGATGCCCCAAGGAGGCTGTGACCCCATGGGAAGCCCATGCTGGAGCAGGCTCCTGGCAGGACCTGTGGCCCCATGGAGAGAGGAGCCCACGCTGGAGCAGGTTTGCTGGCAGGACTTGTGGCCCCACGGGGGACCCAAGCTGGAGCAGTCTGTGCCTGAAGGACTGCAGCCCATGGAAGGCACCCACGCTGGAGCAGTTCATGAAGAATTACAGCCCATGGGAAGGACTCACATTGGAGAAGTTCAAGGAGGACTGTCTCCCATGGGAGGGACCCCGCATTGGATCAGGGGAAGAGTGTGACAAGTCCTGCCCCTGAGGAGGAAGGAGCAGCAGAGACAACATGTAATGAATTGACCACAACGCCTATTCCCCATCCCCCTGCGCTGCTGAAGGGGAGGAGGAAGAGAAAATTCAGGAGTTAAGCTGTGCCTGGGAAGAAAGAAGGGGTGGGGGGAAGGTGTTTTAGGATTTGATTTTATTTCTCATTACCCTACCCTGATTTGATTGGTAATGAATTAATTTTTCCCCAAGTCAAGTCTGTTTGGGCTGTGACAGTAATTGGTGAGTCATCTCTCCCTGTCCTTATCTCAATCCATGAGCCTCTCATTCTATTTTCTGTCCCCTGTCCAGTTGAGGAGTGATAGAGCAGCTATGGTAGGCACCTGGCGTCCAGCCAGGGTCAACCCACCACAGGCATGAAAACAAGAAATAAAACAAGAAAATCAAACACAAGCCAAATTAAAATGCAACCCAAAAAATGAAGGGATTATCTGAGTAAAGATTCCTTTCTGAGGGCAAGTCAGGAAACCACTGAGTTATCCTGAACCAACAGAGAGCTGCACTAGTCCAGATGGAGCTCCACAGGAAATACTGAGTCCACATTTTTTACATTCCCACTCTAGATTGAGAAAAGATCTGATTTTCTGGAGGCATTTCAGTGAGGTTTCTGGGAGACGTTTAAAATGGTGTTGCTCAGGAATGCAAAATGGGAGCCTGGAAGCTACCATAAAATGGAGTATATTACAGCATGCAATGCCAGCCTTAATACATTTGATAAAGATTGCCTTTCTATAAACACAACAACTTGCTGCTTACATAAATGATGCCTCACCCTTCCTTTGAAATAGCCTGTCATTCTGACTTGGTCCAACCAAGCCCACACTTCACAACAACCACCAAGCCAAAAGTTGTAAGTACTTTGCTTTGCTGTACCCTCCTTCAAGAGGAAACCTTCTTGCTGTTGATCCTGTCAGGAGAATTCAGCCTCTGAACCTTAACTGGCAGAAACACTATGGATGAGAGTTTCAAAATCCTGGACGATTCAAGAGCACAATTCCTGTCCATGCATAGACAAAGTCCTCAAGAGTTCTGACAATAATCTAAGAATATGTATTTTGATATAATCGTAGGACGTCTTCATTGAATAAAGGTCTGTGGTTGGCTAGGATACGTTAATGACAAGAATCTACAGCACCGATCTCCTATTTGATTTTTAACAGCCAAGATTGGCAACAGTGAAAGCTAAGTTTCAGCCCCCATGGGACTTCAAACATTTATCACCAAGACTTTTAATTAGGGACACTAAAAGGTACAACATGCCAGAAGCAGATAGGTGACTGCACTAACAAAAGGAATTGACCAAACACAGGGAAATGCAGACTCCAGACTTTTTCAGGAGAGATTGATAATCACTCCTTCTTTCTATCCAAATGAATTTTTCATTAGTCTACACAATTAAAAAAAAAAGCTCAGTACAAGAGATTTAGAAAGTTCCCATCCTATGCATATTTTACTGGGGAGGCGGGGGAGCATAGGATAGGACAGGAGGTTCAAATTCTGTCAGACAAATTCTGCCATAAGCATGCAGTATGCAAAAAGCTTTTGAAATATTTATTGTATTAAGAAGCATAGAGATCTTGCTTTAATTTTAAGCATCACATGCTATTTTGCATGGTTTTTATCTTTAAAAGAACTGAAGTGGGAAAGATACATTCAGTACAAATTCTTCCTATGTAAAAAGTCCTGATGTAAGATGACCTTTTGCTAGTCCCAGAGCAGAAAGTCCATTTTATTTGGCATGAAGATAGGATAACTAAACCAATCTCCTTGCAGGCATGTGTAAAATGCGGTAATTAATGCTGTATCCCTCCCTTGACAAGTGGATTCACGTGCAATTGACCATGGATAATACAATGAAGGATGCTGTTAGCATACTTCAGGATAAATCTATACAATTTAAATACTGTGGCAGATTTGTGGAGCAAGTTTGATGGTCAGCTTCTATGACAGAACGTATAGAACAAAAAAACCCCTACAACACATCTATTGCCAAAAATCAATTCATAGATCATTTGCTTTTCCATTTAAGCTCAACTTTGATGGATACTGCTGTTTACTACCACACTAAAATGGTGCACAAATATGAGTCAATCTAAATTCTTCAATATTTAACAAGGTTTGCACACTATAAACAGCTGCTCACATAATGTGGAAATTCTGAAACTTTCTCTAAGCCTACATAAGCCTTGACTTTAGCCAAAAAAATAAAGTACTGGATTGTTTTGTATGTATTACCAGTTTTTGACAAGCAAGCCAATTTTGCACTTCAATGAAGTCAAGATTGCAAATTTAGCATGAACTGAAGTAGCGTGCAGCAGCTGAGCTGAGATTCATGAGAAGAGGATCATCAGCACAGCAATATCCAATACTGAACTGACAAACTTAGTCATCTTGTTACAGAACAAAGAGAGCTGGTATCAACCACAGTGCATATTCCCTATGATAAGGCCAACCTAGAATCTGTAAAACAAACAAGAACGTTATTTAAAAGTCACATGCCAAGTCCTGGGGAGAATGCAGCAGTGATAAAAGTGATTACCTGGGCATCAGGCAACTTTATCCTTAGGACTGTATTTAAGAACATAAGCACTGCAAGCTGTGGGAAATCCTGGTGTTGGTACAGCACTGTACAGTTAGCTCCTTCATACAACTGAAGAGCATCTGCCTATAGCCTGTCAGTGCTCTACACAGCAGCTTTAAATCAGTCTCTGCAATTTTAAATTGATTCATAGTTTATATGATGGATACATCCTGTTGGGATGTGAATCCAAAATAAGCAGTTCCTACTGCCTGAGCTAACAGAGAATCAGTAGTACTCAGTGCCAAAAATCCCCTTCATAGGCCCTCTGGGCACTAGGAAACACAGCCATCATCAGCCGCTGATAAACAGGTACACATTAAAACTAGGACCACGTATTTGCAATATAATTCAGAGGTATTCTTTTAATCCGCCTCAGCACTCTTTGGAAAATAGCTCAGCAGTCCTGGGGTTGGATATATAGACACTTCAGGAGACCTGCATCAGCTTCATCCTACAACAGACCTTTACAGCACCATTGTGCAAGGTCCCAGGGCTGCTTTTGCACCATTTGTTTACTTAAACAGAGAGCTCATTGCTGCAGGTCAATACATTTTCTAGATTTGTAGCAGATCTTTGGCACAGGATATCACTAAAGTGGTATCTCTCTCTGAGACAGAGGCAGTACAATATTTAAAGCAGTAGCATCTATTTTCTCAGGGATAAATTCACAGCAGAATTTAAAAGTCACAACACCACCATCTGGTACCAGTCCTAGCAGGAGAGGGCTAACACTTTGACAGCCAGCAAGCAGCTGTCAAGGCTGGAGAGAAATGCCCTGGGTAGGATCACAGCCTAAATTACATGCCTGTGCAGAAGCAGCCATCCAACCCAGCACTTTCAGCTCTGAGCTCTTTCCTGAAGCTACATAGCTAAGTCGCACTGTAAAAAGTCACTCACAAAAAGACTCTGTCCTCCTCTATAGTAACCCAGTGACCAGGATGGGAACATAGGTTTGGTGATAGGAGACCTCTTCTCAAATCTGCCCTGACTGTAACAGGGATATCAACGCAGGCTTCGCACATCTCAAGTGCTTCCCCACCAGGCTACTCGATATTCTAGGACAAGTGCTCCTCACTCCATGTTATGGATATTGCATTCTGCACACTTCAATCTCACCCTCCCATTGCAGTGCATGCACAGACAAGCTGGCTCCAGAATCAATTCCTCTCCTTCTCCCTGGCCCCATATAAATTATTTAACATAACAAGAGCGGCTTCAATAGGAACTTAACATCCCATGGACTACCTAGCAGTCTGGTTACTAACACAATTCTCCAAGACAGAAGGGACAGGACTCAAGCCTGCTCAGACTCCCACGTGGAGTTTGTGGGAGGCCGTATCTACTAGGCATGCTGGCCATTCAGATGAAACAGAGTAGGTATCTTTTCCACCTAAGATGCATGGCAAACACTTTGGAAGCTGCAAGTCAGTTCTGTACATGCCTACCCAGGGAAATTTAGTAACTAAGCCTTTCAGGTGCCTAATCACCATTTTAGATACTTAATCTCCCTAAGTAAAAAACAAAACAAAACAAAACCCAAAACCAGAAAAACCAACTAAAAAAAAAACCAAACAAACCCAAAACCAAACCAAAACCAACCTGAAAAGGCTACCACAATCAAAGCAGTTTTAAAATTGCACAGAAGAATTTTAATTGTTTATTAGAATAATCAAGCATATAACAAAGACGTGTTACTATAATGAAATCAGAAGTGAACAGTAAATAAACATCTCTATGCCTCGCTGTTAATTTTGCAAGACTAAGATAAGAGCCTTCCATGACAGCACTGTTAAACCTTCAACAACACGCAGGTAAATTAATATATTTATTATATATTAAGGTCAGTGATGTGCTATATGAAAGCATAGGTTTCCCAAATTGGGAGATCTCAATGAATTCAAACAAACTCATGCAAAAATTGGAAGGCTTAAAGCAACCAAAAGTCTGGCATTACCTATTGTTTAGCTGCAACATGAAAATTGTTTGTATGGTAATTGAGTAATATTTTCCTATTAAACTCTACCACCGCGTTTTTTGTCCTTATCATTCCTTCCTAAGAAAACAGTCTGTTCTTCTGGGAGGACATTAGATAGCCTGCCAAATTCACACCATTTGACATTTACCAGGGAAGTAGCATGTTGTCATCAGTGTAAATAATGCTGCTTGTCCCAAATCCCACTGAGTCACCATATTGCCATGCTGCTAGCAAATGCACAACTTGGAGGAGAAATCTACCATGTTTTACTATTATGTTGTAGAGCCAGTCAATCAAAATTTTACTGGAATAGTACTAGAGATTTTGGTTTGCCTTACAGAGCCCTGGAATATGACCAATATGCCACAAAATACAATGAATTCTAGTCCATAGCTTTAGCAGTGCAATAAGCAATGCAGATTATTTGGAAGGGGAAAAGTGAGGGGAGATAAGCTATAAGAGCCAGTCCACCATCTATATTGCTCATTTTGCAATCTGAATCATGTGATGGGAAGAGAGGTAAGAAGAGCACTCCATCTTATGTTCCACCATTAGACAGGCCTAAAAGTGCACAATGTGGAAGAAAAGTGAATTCAAGGTTATTAAAGAGACATAAATTAGAAGAACCTTTTTACAAAAAATGGATGCCAAATAAACCCATTCATCCGTATGATGCTTAAGAGCCATATACTTGCATACATACATGTATGTTTGTATATGTAAGTATGCATTTATATGGTTCTTATGCACTGGTGTGCACAATCCTTAAAGGTTTTATTTGTAGCATGACAAAAATGAAAGAACTGAAAACATAACTACGGGGGGGGAGGGGTGCAGGGGGAGATAAATCTGTTAGGATAGGTCATGTGTTAACCAACTGCGGAGGTGCTCTGTATAACATCTATGAAAGGAAGAAGAACAGCTGATTAGGGACCAATGACCTTCATTATCTTCTGTATCTTTCACTTTTCCATGACCTTAAAGCTGCGGTTAAATTTGCTTCAGTAGTTTGCTGAAAATGCCTTAAACACTCATTGCCTCATAGATTTTCCCAAGCCTCTCAACGTTTATTTCTTCTGACTCCAATTTTCCCAGTGTAAAAATGAAGTCAGCTAGAAATCTCACACAGCTGTGAAACTCAATTGCAATTTGGTGTCATTGGGCTCACCAGTATTCAAAACTCCTTGTGGAGGGGAAACAAAACTGAAATTTAAATATAAATACAGAAAAAGGTTTAAGCAGAAAATATTAAGAGCCTCATGTTCAAAGGCATCATTTCATACTAATCATCATAGGGAAAACTATAAACTCCCTGACAATTTGCATTATAAGGGATGCTGAACAATCTGAAAATTTTACCCCTGTCACCATACAGGTTTGTTCTGACTTGGTGTTTCTGAAATGCTACCACATATTTTTTGAGTACTTAATGTTTGCCTCTACAAAAAAGAAAAAAAAAAAAAGGAAAGAAACTGCAATTAGATCGATATAAGACCTATCTTAATGCCTGCAACTGATAATTAGCATAAAAAGGTCTTTTATTATTAAACAGGAACATGTGTTGTTTATTCTAATGATGAAATCATAAGGAATATGGTTTTTTGGAGCACGGTAGGGGTTTTTTTTTCCAGTCGATCAGCACAATGACAGAGAAAGGCATTTAAGTGTATTTTTAGAATTAAAACCAATGGGGTTTAGTATTTTCTACAATAACTACTTGAAAGATTGACATTACTGAGCTATCCTTTGGCTTCCAAAATAAAAGCCTTATCCTAATACTATTTAAATTAAGTCTTCCAGTAACTACAGTAAACACTATCAGGTATTTGAGCATCAGATAAATAACAGCCAACCATATCCCTCATATTCCCTTGCTTACTATTGTGGTAGTTCACTGTAACACTTACAGAAAATTGAAGAGTGAGCAATTACCGCATTTCCTAGTAAGGGCTGGAGGAGATAGCACTCCAACAGGATTCTTTTTGTTTAGTTATAAATCAGATGTTGAAATCAAATTCCTGCTTTTTTTGTGCATATTAAAAAACAAACAAACAAACAAAAACAAACCAACAACAACCACCACCAAAAACCCACACAAACGAGCAAAAAAACCCCAAAGACATTTCCACTATCAATAAGAAAAAAATACTCATTCCCCAACTTGGAATTCCAACACACTTGTTTGTTTTATCAACACCCAGCCATTTTTACCTTCATTATAACTGAATTCTGGAATTCAATGGAGTTTACATCACAGTTAAGTTGGGTCAGAATCTAGCCGCAAACCTAATACTACGTTGCATGCTTCCAGTAATTACTCTGCTCTCTTTGCAGTAGACAAATGTTTCTACTTCCAGCGTAAATTTATTCCACAACTCAACCACGTTAAAGATAGAGCAATATCAGGTTCTTGGAAAGAGACCAAATTTTTTAATATAGCACTTTAATTTGTGATATTTAGAAAGACATACTATGTGAAATATTAAGAAAACCATTTTAAATTGTACACCCCACATTTATGTCCCAATCGTATCGTTTGAGCACATATTTAGCTTTATACATTGTGAGTAGTGCAACTTGCTGGGTAGGACTATCAAAGTCTAGTGAACCAAGTAAAAAACAAAATACCAAAAGAAAAACAACAGAAAAACCAAACAAAACTAAAGCAGCAACTGAAAATTAAAAAAAAGGAGGGGAACCCACAAAACATTGTACCTGAGCATCACAACTAATAAAATATTTTAAGAACCATTTTGGATCTATTCTATCTTCAGGTATCCAAACACTCAAAGTTCCCACTAAGTCACTGCAGCCTTACCCCAGGTAGTCATTCTCTTCTATCGTTCAAATAGCATTCACTACAAAATGTGCCAGTTGTTTATGACCTGCATCCATTCTCATCCTACTTAAACATGATGCTAGCATATTATGACTGTAAATCATCAACAGCAAAAATGTTGACTACTGAAACTAGAGGGACAGAAAATTGTTGACATGTCAAAGAAATTATTCACGAGGCACAGCAGCCTCCCTTTTTATGGTCCTGTCCTTATATTTGCAAGCACTCTACACATTTCTTGAGCCTGAAGTCCTTCATTAGGATCTGAGTTATAAATGCCACTGCCCTAAAAAAACCCTGAACCATAACACCCTAGGCAGTGCAGAAGTAGTGAAGCAGCAAAAAATTATTATTATATTTAAAAACTGAAATGCTGTTCCAACTGCAGGACTATTCAAAGTCATGCAGAGAAGGTAGGCTATGCATCCGCGTACAGGGTTCAGTAAACAGACCACCACTCTGTGGTCCAAGTACTGCCATTAAGATCTAGCTGCTCTTCAGATACCTCCCTCCACACATTAGGGGAGTGGGTTTAGCTCCACTTCTCTATTTGCTGGGACAGGGGAAGCTATTATTCTACTAGTCCAAGGAAGAGGCAAAGAAATTAAGTGGTACTACTCTAGATGTGGTACATTGTATGCATCTCTTCATTACAGAATACATCTACATATTCAAAAAGAAGTTTTGGTTCAAAGGCTAAAACTTCCACTTTCTCTTACAGTCTAAGCCTTAGACACAAGAGGATATCTGCTGCTCTTTCAGCATCAATCAACTTCAGGGATTAAGAACAGAAAAAGGGCACACACACACACACACACACTAAAAAAAGAAGTATCCAGACTATGGCCTCTGGATCGTACCCAGCCCATCAGAACAATTTATCTGGCCCAATCCTTGCTCTGGAAGTCATGAGATGGGGCACAGAGTTGGGCACGAGCTCTAGACAAATTGCTCTAGACATCTCTTCACCAAAAGCTGCCAAAGGATCCCCACTTTCTTCCCATCCCGCATCATGTAACTTGAGCTGTGTCCATCATATGACTAAAAGGCAAGTACTTCGTATGACAGAAAATAAATCTTAATCGCATGAAAGCACATATGCAGGTTGCCCACATGACAATGTTTCTTGTAAACTTGTTGTCAGGTACATGCTAGTCACATATCACCCCAGCATGGATGCTCCTATTAAGGACAGGAGTGTACACCTAAGTGGCAGTGAAGAGCTTGACCCTTGAGTTCCTCCATTAGACATTACAGGGCTTACTCAAGACAACGTGACACTTAACTGTCTTCAGAAAAGAGGGAGAAAGTTTAAGAGTTACAATCTACTTGTGACCAAGTATGAAGAAATTATTCCATTCAAAAGGTTCATTTGAGTCTGACCTGTTTTTTTTCAAGTTTCACGCTCTTTTAACAAACAGCTGAGGTTGAAGCTCATGTTAACAGTGTTTAGGAGCCTATTTTTTGAAGACTATTTTTCAGTAGCGTTCTTCATCTCCAAAATTGGGTAGGTCTTTAAAAATAAACTTCATAGGAATACAGTGAAAAGGAAATAGTGCAGAAGTATAAAAATAGACTGAGTCCAATAACAAGCTATAAATCATTCATTTCCATCACACACTGACTTGCAACATTTCTGCTTTTACTAAAGAACGGAGTGCAGAACATTTAGGGACAGGTTCATTCCTTCTAACCTGAAAGCATTTTAACTTGCGCCCAAGACAAGGAAATCACAGGAGACCATGGTGTAAGTCATCTGTCCTGGCTTAGACAGATTCCAGTACTATCTCACTGTCCCTGACAGAAGGGATGAGCGAGGCTGTCCAAGTTCCTTGTGAACTCAAGGCAGATCTCAGACAAGCTTGGGTCCTACTCATGGGGTGTCTACTGCAGAACTGCAATCCTCCTTATGGAAACACATTAAGTTTGTATCAGAAAGTTATAGGCAACAAGAAGAAAAAGTGGAAATGGGGCAGGGAGGGGGAGGAGGGTAAAAAGAGGTTGAATAATACCATGGCTAAAACCAAATCAAGCAATAGAGGAGCACACGCTGCATCTGCAGGCACTACAGGCTCACTCCTGCCACCCCCAGCCCAGTAAATTAGCTTGACACCAGGATTTTTTTTGTTGGAATTAACACAGTTCAGATTACTTAGCTAGCCTCCAAAACTCATTTAATGCTTACTGTAATCAATATATTGATCAGTCACACCCATCATGTAGCTCCAAAAATGTAAATATAATTACACAAGAGAATAACTTAGAAAAGCATATAGTCCACATTTGCCACAGTAAAGATGTATTGGTTGCGCTGAAGAAATATGTAATATGAATGAACACATCCCAAATAATTTTATCATAATGACAGGAGTTGCCTTTGATCCAAGACAACTGGAAAAATGTTTTTGACTGAAAAGAAAAGAACAACCCACCACTAAGAATTCTAATTAGTGCAAGTAATATATGAACTGATTCAATATAGAAAACCCACTTTAATTCTATGGTCAGAAATTGGTCAAACACATACGTGTCAAAAAGGACTTACAATTATGTGCGATTTATCTTTATTTTACCAAATTTTACTATTAATATGCCTAATTTCCACTACTATCAGATAGTAAAATCCCCATATTCTATAGGGAATCCCGTTTCATAGCCCAGCTTGCTCCCTCATAGAACCCTCTAGGACAATCCCACCACATTACTGGAGAAAAAAAAATTAAATTAAAAAAAAAAAAATCAAATGCATGTAACCATCCAGTGAACAACGCAGAATCAACAGCCCATAAAATGAAACCCTCATTTAAAAGTATAATATCACTTTGTTTGTTTTCCTTAACAGCCTCAATTGCTCTGAATTTTTCTTCTTTTCAGGGGACCTATATAGATGGGACCTCAACTATGAAAAGTCAGTGCAGCCACCTGTATGCCATTTCAAGGCAGGCAAAAGTACAGGGCTAACAGGCATAAGAGAAGGATCTCCCCCTCCAATTAGTAGAACATCCAAAGCAGGTTGCAAATGGTGAAATATGCACCAGAAAGAACTGCAGGGTTTAGGTATTTGGGCATCTTCTTTCCCAATTTACACGTACTTTCTCCCTGGGCTAAGTGAAAATTTTTAATTTTGGGAGACTGGCAAATTTACCAGATTAGGCAAAGTCTGTTTGAAAAAAGTTTCAACTTTAAAGTAAAACTTTTCCTTGAGCTCTGGCAATTGTATGGCTAACAATTTCTAGCACAATAGTGGCAGTGTAGTACAGACATTTTTCAAACACTAACTGGGTTAAGAAATCAAAGCCTATCATTTAGCTATGGAGATAAAATGTGTAGTCTTTATGTTAAGAAACAATGCTTACAGATTATATGCTACAGTCAGGCTACTGTCCTGCATTCTTTGTGCACCACAAACTCACAGGGAAGCTGAGATTCTGTTCTCTCCGGTAAATCAGCACTGATTAGACAGTATATATGCAGAGAAAAAAAAACCAAACAAATTCATAATAAGGCATAAGAAAATTCTAGACTAGTCCTTTATAAGCAAAACTAAAAATTTTAAGGAGAGGACTATATTACATGTCATCTTGGAAAGCAGAGTCTAACAGCCGTATTAGCTTCTAAAGAATTAGAACAGCCTTATTAGCTTCTGTTCTGCACAGCAGGAGATCAGAACAGAAGTCATCTAGTCATGGGAAGGACTGCATGATAGCTAAGCCTTTATAACAGTACCTGTGGGCTCACCCTGCGCACCTGTCCTGGAAGAGCACAGACTCAAGTCTTAGCATAGGCATAATTGGAGAAAAAGCCATAAAAAAAAATAACAGTTCAAGGTACAAACAACATTATCACTCACTTTACATACTCGCAACACTAATGTGTAACCCTTCAAAAAAGTAGATTGCCCCCTTGAGTGCTTTCAAAATCCCCAAACCTGTAAGCACACTATCACATTTATCACAGAGGTATTAAGCAAGCAGTGGAACAGAACTGTTCACATCTCATTTTACCTAGCTTTCAAGTTGGGTGAAGCTGCATGTGTGCTGTTGTTAAAACAAAACAAAACAAAACAAAACAAAACAGAGAGACAGAGAGACAAAGAGAAGTTTCTCCAAAACGTGTGTAAATGGCTAAGCATGATACAAGACTGACTTACACCAATTCTGACCATGAATCAAAACAGTTTTGTTAAGGCTCCATCATTGCTACCTGAAAAAACTATTTTTCCTCTTGTTTTAATCGAACCTTACAGACGAACCTAGGATGAAACTGTTCTTACGTAATTTATTTTCCTATGGATCCAAGTAAAACCTATCACCAAAAGCAGTATTTACTAACACTCCTCAGGAGTGCCCGAGATATTATACTAAACTGCATGCTGTACAATCAAGAAGCTTAGCATAAACTAACAGCACTAATACTTCTATGTACAAGGCGAACTACACACTACTATAAACATACTTTTTCTTGTTCCCGCCTCTTAGTAGCAGCCAACGGAGTGACAAGTAACAAACTCTTCAGGAGCACATCTATCCTTTTAAGCAGAAATGGAAGCTAACAGAACAACACAGCCAGAAGATTGAAAACCGTAATGATCTACAGTAGGAGAGGAAAGAAGAGGAAGAAAAATGGAAGTGGGTGAACAGCAGCTGAGCAGCAATAGCAAATGGAAGGGGTGGGAAGGCAAAAAAGAACAGATGAATAGGGAAGGAGACAAATGAGATGTGAAGAGAGACAGGAGACAAATGAGATGTGAAAAGAGACAGGAGACAAAATTACCAAGAGTTAGTCTAAAACAGCAGTTCTTGAATCATGGCTCAGCCAAAGGAAATTACAAAGTCAGCCTGACAGGAAGAGTAAATTACAATGCTACTGTCAGCATCTTACTTCTTGAGTGGTGCTGCCAAGAGTCAGCCATGGCTGGGAATTACTAGCCTACCGTATGGCTGGTGCAAGTGCTGTAGTGACTGTGTTGGCTAGGTGTCTCATGAATAGAAGGAGTGATGCAGCAGAGAGTAAGCATATGGGAATGGAAAAAGGGAAGAAAGGAGAATTACCAGTGAGCTCAACTAGAAATGAGATCGAGCATTTATTAACTGGTCTGCACGCTAAGATAGCTACCACACAAGTCACACTTAATCCAAAGCACTATAAAAGCTGGAAAGCATTTTGTCAAATAGAACCCCAAAACCTTTTCAGGAGTTGAGGTGAGCTCCTGTGCAAAGATACGCAAATTACATAAAAATTAAATCTATGGTGGACACAAAGGATTCATCCAACATTCATCAAAAAAAACTGAAATTGTAACTGATGAAGAAAGAAAACTCTAAATAGGCCATACATGCAATGAAAGCAGAACTGTGATGTCTAGGGAAGTGCTCCAAGGTGCAACTGCAATGCTTTAGCTTATTTTAATTCATAGAATGGTTTGGGTTGGAGAGGACCTTAAAGTTCATCTAGTTGCAACCCCCCTGCCACGGGCGGGGACACCTTCCACTAGACCAGGTTGCTCAAAGCCGCAGCCAACCTGGCCTTGAACACTTCCAGGGATGGGGCATCCACAGCCTCTCTGGGCAACCTGTTCCAGAGCCTCACCACCCTCACAGTAAAGAATTTTCTCCTAATATCTAATCTAAATCTACCCTCTTACAGTTTAAAACTATTACTCCTCATCCTATCATCACATGCACTTGTAAAAAGTCCCTCCCCATCTTTACTGTAGGCCCCCTTTAGGTACTGAAAGGCTGCAATAAGGTTTCGCCAGAGCCTTCTCTTCTCCAGGCTGAACAACCCCAACTCTCTCAGCCTCTCCTCATAGAAGAGGTGCTCCAGCCCCCTGATCATCTTCGTGGCCCTCCTCTGGACCCACTCCAACAGGTCCATGTCCTTCTTATGTTGGGGGCTCCAGAGCTGGACGCAGTGCTCCAGGTGGGGTCTCACAAGAGCTGAGTAGAGGGCGAGAATCACCTCCCTCGACCTGCTGGTCACACTTCTTTTGATGCAGCGCAGAATGCAATTGGCGTTCTGGGCTGTGAGTGCACATTGCTGGGTCACACGCAGTTTTTCATCCACTAACACCCCCAAGTCCTTCTCTGCAGGGATGCTCTCAATCCACTCATTGCCCAGGCTGTATTTGTGCTTGGGATTACCCCCCAAAAAGACAGTAGCCACATTAAAGACGTTAGCCACATAAGATAACATGCTGCCCTTATAATCTGTAATATGTTGGTCTGTATAATCAGTCCAGCCAGAATCAATGCGCAAAGGGAAAGAAAGTTTCCTAAAGGTACCCATCCTATCTGACCTCCAACAAAACACAACTAAATATAGAAGAGGCTGCAGGTATGGATGGACACAACTTCCTCCTCTCCCCCAAGTTAATCCAATAATGCAAGAATTAAATCATATTTTACAGGGTTTTATCACTGAATATAGTGTAGCATTAGTCTTCCATTAGGCTGACTTATACTGCATCATTAGCTCAGAGGGAACCTGGGAGGAAGTTAAAGGCCTGTTTTTACCAAGAAACACCACCAAAAAGACAGAAAATGTTTGTATAAGCTGAAAACGTACCATGACTGTCTCTTCTGTACTTCTTTCTCTTTGTACTGGAGCAACCGGAAATTCAAGAAGTGATTTTACTGTCTTCCTTTTGGCTTTTTCCATTTGAATATTAGTAAAATAGTTGACAGCAGCAAACTCAATAAGAGCAGAGAACACAAAGGCAAAACAGACCGCTATGAACCAGTCCATGGCAGTAGCATAGGATACTTTTGGCAGTGAATGTCTTGCACTGATGCTCAGTGTCGTCATTGTCAACACTGTTGTTATTCCTTCAAAGAAATAAAGCAAAAGCACTGCTGAATCAGAGTAAAACAAAGTGAGAATAGAGGCAAGCAGCTTCAAACAAAGAATTTTAAATCATTTAAGAGTCTTTCTCTGCTACTTGTGAATAGTGCATTAGATTTAAGTCACGGCAACCATCATGTATCTATAAGCAGCTATGCACACAAAACAGTTAATCAGTTTTTAAAGGAGGCATGGAAAGCCATGACTTCAGCAGATGATCTAGAGTTCACAGGAAGAAAACACTGAAGCCTTAATTTCATATTTTTTTCATGTAAAGTTCAGTAGAATTTCCTACAACAAGTTACTTTCTAAACATTTGAACATAATTTAACTTGTTAAATAGGGGAGTGCTCCTCAGACTGCAACAAAAACATGATTTTTCCTGTAATGGGTTCAGAATACCACCTATTAGTCTGCATCCATTCCTCTGATCCCACTCATGATGCAGGTGCTGTTAAGTCATGGCAAATTATTTTGGTGCTAAGGAAAACTAGAATATTATGTTAACAACTCTGTTAATTAAGAAACCATCACCTTATCTTTTAAACCCTTCTGCTACTAGTCAAACAATGAAATTTAATTAGAATTTCATCTTCTGAAAGAACAACTTTTTAATTAAAGTGTACAAGCATGAACACTGAACTCAAATATGACCACTTCATGGTAATACTTCAAATGCAAGTACAAGCTGTATAAAACCAAGGTATGGGGTCTTTTTTTCCTTTTTCATCCAAAATATCCCATATCATACAAATGTAAAATACCAAGTATATAGTGAACACCACATAAGTCCTACCATGATAACCTCAAGGAAGACTGACTACAAATGGACATGTCTTTATTCTTATGAAGAGAACACTGTACCCATTTTAATTCAAGATGAAATGCTCATGGTCAGAAGAATTCAAAATAATAAAGAGCATGTTTTTCAGCAGGATCCTCACATCCCCTATTCCCTAAATGGTGGTACTCCATCTGGGCAATCTGATATGAAAAAGCTTCACCTAGACACTGCCATACAGAGAACTGGACACAATGAAACCAGTCCTTCATACTGAAGGAGAAAAAAAAGAAAAAAGAGTAATAGCCAGTTCATGCAAGCACAAACAATATCTCAGAGCAAACTCAGCAGGATAAAAACACGGATGCAAGCTCACAAAACCTTCTTCAGTGGGAAGGTGTTGAAAAAATACACCACTGAAAATGTTTAAGTCTGAGAAAAAAAAAAATCATGGAAAGTTATTTTTTTCCTGGAAGAAACCCATCCCTACTTAGCCCTATCCTTCCTGATTATACCTCTGCTCACTTCAAGCAAATAGTTTGTCTGAATTGTCTTTCTAAAGACATTTGTTTAATAGATGTAAGAATAGGATGAAGTGAATTGAATGACCAACCACTCCCAAAACACAAGGAGGAGGGAGGAGGCCGTGACAGTATTATAGTCTACTGCGATAGTCTTTATCAGATTTCCCCCTATTAAATCATTCTTCTGGGAGACTTGCAGTTGCCACTGCAACTGCCCTTGGATACCTGCCGCAGGGATTTACAGGGTAAGGAGTTAAGTTCTGGTAAAAAATATTATATCCACACAGGTACTGTAATTATCCAGACCTAAATACTTGCAAGCTTCTGATTAGAAATGCACATAACCATATAAAAATATATTGAGTATTTTAATATAAAAATTAACATTAAAAACCTGTTTTAATATTACTGCTTCTTTCCTCTAAGAAACACCAATCTCCCACAATCACCAGGTTCAGGTGTCTGAAGGTCTGACTGCAGAAATCACAACCTCATGTACCTTTGTTGATTGTGCATCCTTCCTCTGTTTGTTCCTTGGCATCCTTTGCCAAGTTCTCCCTAATCATGCAGTGTCCAGTGGAAAGATCTTTTGGTTAGCCTCTTCTGACAGTTCCTCTAGAAAGCTGGTACCATAGCAGGTATTCTGGCTTTATTCCTATCTCTTGCCTGCAACATTTCTATCTTCTTTTAAGAAAACCTTTAGAAAACAGGGTTCCTGTTGGAATTTGCAAGAAAACTAAAAAGATAATTTTAGCCATACTTTAAGCCATTTGCTTTCAAAGGCATTCAAGAGACTTATCTGTAACTTAGTGGATGTCCAAACTTTATTATTATTATTTGTTTTCAGTTTCACATATGGATATAATGACACATATTACATCTATTGCTCTATAATCTGTACATTTTCAACTATCACATTTTGTCTGTAAATACAGATTCTACCTTTCCAGTTCATGGCAATACTCCCTTCAAAAAAAGTACCATTATTCAACATCACTGCAAAGGCATCTGAAGTGATATACTAGTTTGCCTAATGTAACACTTGAGTTGAGAGCTAGTGGGGTTCTTATTAGGTTTACAGCTTGTTTCTCCTATAACTAATCATTAACCTTGTCTAATTTGTGATATTAAACAGTGTTCTGGCTCCACTCACATGTTCAAATGGGCCGTCACGTAGAAACATTAATTCCTATCACTCTTGCCAGCATCTATCTATCTATAGAAAGGCTTTTTGTAGAACATTCTCTTCCTAATTAGTCCTGCTTTAGACTACAGTACATTATAAAGTCAAGACATTGCTCTATAAAGACTGCTTTTAAAAATGTTTTTATCCTACTTCTTTGTTAGGAATCATATTTCCATTTAATTTCTTATGCTTTGTCGTCCATAGAAGCTTTTTTGTTTTTTATTTTCAGAGTTCACTGAAGCATTTCATTCAAGCTGTATTTTGGTGAGGGCAATTTTAATATCTTGTGATCACTTTGGTTTTTTAATTCATTTTCGTAATGGCAATGGCAGAAAGGAGAGAAAAGCACTAAACATGAAATTACAGTAACAGCTCATAGCAAGCTTCCACTGATGACACAGATATCTCATAAGAAGACATCTGTACATCTCACACACTCCCAATCAAATTATTTTAAAAGTATTTTAAAAGTGTGAGTTCAAGTAATTACACTACTGTCTACTGGAGGATAAAACTGCTCTGGATGTAGACTAAGGACTTGACTGTATTATTTAGGGCCAGGTCTTCCCAGTTTGCTCCCCCAAGCAGGTAGAATCCCCAGAGATGTACACCCATTTGCCACAGGCAACCATGCCACCCTTCAGGTTATATATTCCAAGTCTCTCTTCAGATTCCAAGGATTCACATAACAATATTCTTCATCCATCGACAGCAAAAATTCCTCTGAATTTACATCATTCCCTTGTTTCTACACTAGTATGGAGGCAGTATACCCCAATGCACTAAAAAGGCCTATTTTAGTGAAAGTCATTAAAAGAGGAAGTATGAGAAAAAGCAAAAAAAGAAATAATTACCAAATACAGTTCTAGCTGGAACAGATTCCTTATTTATCCAAAATGAAACTTGAGAAAGGATCACAGTCATAATGCAGGGGATATAGGTCTGAATCATAAAATAACCCATTTTCCGTCTGAGGTGGAAGTAAACTGTCATAACAATATATTCGCCTAAAAAACAAAAAAAAAAGAAAATATTTTTCTGACTGTGCATAAAATTTGTGTTGCAGAATAACTGTTTCAGACTATCAGCTAGGATTGTTTAAGATGATGTTATTCATTCCACTTAACATGTATAGAATGATATGTTCCTTAGACACAAGAATGAATGAAAGTTTTAAACAAAAAACCCTGGAAGTAATAGGTCCTTACAGTGCCATTCAGAAGCTGGTATCAAAAATACTACAAATGTACAGCTAATACTGGATTACATTTTAAAGTATAAGCATGATTTTTAAAATTCTTTTGGCAGCTGTTGAAGAAAAGAGTCCCAAGACACAAGCTATCTAGCTACCTATAGTATCCATAACATTGTGCTACCTACCTGCCAAATAAAACAATAATAACAATGATGCACACTAAATGTTATGGAAGCATCTCAGCTTTTTACTAGGTTTATACGTCAGCACCACTATGATAATGAAACAAATGCAAAAATCATTGACAAGAATTAAAAATACTGTAAGTTTTTCTAAAATGTTATCATTCATATTAAACAAACAAACAAAAAAATGGCAGTTTTACCATAAACGGAATAAACTGTCTAAATAAAGCACTACAGAGTAAGCATTTTGGGGAGAGTAAGGAAATTCTGTTGTTAACTCATAATAATGAATATGCTGAGAAGTGAATTTCTAGTGTATTGCAAAACAGTTTTATCTTTGAGAAAAATATCCATAGAGCAATACATCAAATACATTTGCTTTATCTGTTTCATTTTGACCATCTTGCAACACCCAAACTTGCTGATGCTTAGAAAATGATTCCAAATTTTAAAAATATTTTGGGAATATGCTTGTTTATCTCCATACTGCTCATCAGTGATACTTCACTCATTTCGGATGCCTGTAGTTGCCATTTGCCTTATTTCTTACAACACAAATCAGCAGAAGTATCTATTGTGACTAATGCATTTGTGCCTATCCTTATCTGACTAGAGGGTTTTTATGGCTTTAATAACCCATTCTGTATGCTGTACTTCTATCCCGAGCTGTTTGCATCACCAAACAAAGGAAGTCTTTTGCACATAATGTGGATACAGTGCTGAGAAATTACTTCCTCACCCAGGCATCCTCTTGACTCTTCAAACTGCATTTTAAGCAGTGATTAAATGCTCATTTTGTCCCTCAGAGTAATGATCTCATTCTAGCTTTCTGAAAGACCGTCGCAATCTACTGTAATGAATCTGCAAATGTAAATCTGAAGGACAGAAACCTAATTCAGATTTATGCTTTCAGCCCTTCATATATACCCTAGGACATTCAGTAGAACACCTTACAGGAAGGAAAGAAAAAAGCCTCAGGCAATGTTACAGGGTTAGTTTTACCTCAAGTTGATTTTTATTGACGAGATTCCTACCTGTAATAGATTTAATGGTTTCAGTGGATACCGTATGCCCAAGCAGGTCATACTGAACTAAACTGGAAGACTCCTCAGGAACTTCCACTGACTTCTCGGGTCCTTTTGTCCAGGTATAAATCATTTCACTCTTTGGATAAGCATCTACAACACAGCATCAGTTTGCATAAATAGGAAACTTCTTCTCACACCTTACTTACGAGCGCAATCCAAACTTACTGAAACCGAATGGCAAGACTCACACTAACAACTTTAGAAGATACCCTTCATGTTAAGTTACCCCCAAAAACCACCCTCACAGGAGAATAAATAGCAGCTAAGGTCGTATGTCAAGTGTCACACACGAATTCACTTCACATTTGAATGTGAAGTCTAAACACGAGTTCTTTCTGGATCAGCCCTTATTGGGCATGTAAAGTTTATCTTTAAATTATTTTAGAAATTTCTATCTAAAATTTTATCATTAAAGTATACTACTATATAAAAAAAGAGCATGTATAAGGAGGACACATTTTGGAGACTGGGTGCGCATTTCTTTACAGAAAAGAATGATTATACTAAAAACTATAATATTTTAAACTTGTGTTTAAAATATTTACCAGAAACCAGAGGTCAGTAAAAAACTCGCAATAGCCCAAAAATAAGCACACCCAAAGAAACATTTTACATTTAATACAAAAGATATAACTTAGGGCTAGCATTCAATCCCTACACAGCCCAAACTCCTGTTAAAATTAAATTAAATCAGTCTTGCATTGGAAATGGCTACAGCTTATTTCAAGTTTAACTGAGGAAAAGATCAGATCAGTGTCAAGCACAATTTCTGCTGGCTGGTGATTCCTCCTGAAGAATTATGCCAGTGGAGAAGCCCCCACTATTGAAGCTCCCCTATTGTATTGCTGATACCAAAGCCAAATCTGGCAGCATCTGATCTCCAGTCTCACCATAACAGGGATGAAAAACCTTATCAGAGCAGCATCTTTAATATCCCCCTTTTGGTTGACTACCCAACTGAATAAGCTAAATTTATGCTAAGGAAAGACTGAGGAGTGTCCACAGTGTCATTTCTAACTTCAGAGCTCTGGGGTCAAGGAAAACAGATTAATGTCCAACCACTGACTACAGTGGAGTATAAAGCAGAGAAGTCAGTAACCAAGGAGGCTTAGAAGAGCAACAAGATAGTTAATGGAGTGCACCAACCATCCCCAGGTGGTCTCGGAGGTCTCTGCTGTGGATTCAAATCAGGGAATCATAACTACCTCCCTCAGTTGTTATGCAGTATGTCCCAAAATGTTCCCTCTAGCCAAAGTTTGGAGATTATCCAAAAACCTATGTCTGACTTCAAAGCAGAAAAGGGAAGTCATCTGAACTAAGATTCCTCTCACCAGTCTAAAAATTATTTATCTAGTCTGAACTTGCCATGCAGACTCCCATTATAGGCCAGGAGACAGACAAATACAACTAAAGATCAAATCTCTGCGCATAACCTACACATCTTAGGATGTCAATGTGCCTCCACTAAGTGTAGAGAAAGTCAAATAACCTGCTTCCCTAAGTGCCTTTTACCTGGCTGTTGTAAGCTGAGATGGATCCCAACCTCTTTGTCTTCTACAGAGAATCTCTCACTTCACTGAGTATCCAATTCCTCCCTAAGAACCAAGAAAAACTACGTATTTCAAGCAACTGTGTAGCCAGAATAGTGGGGTTTAACATAATAGCTGAATCACTGCCTGCTTTTCAATTCTCTACCTGGGTTTAATTTTTGAGGCCCTAAATAAAATTCCCAAGGAAGTTAACAGGAGTTTTGTCTGCATAAGGATTGTGTATCAAGACTAATATTCAGAAAGTTTAGTAACTGCTAAAAATCTACTTCTACTATTTAAATTCTGTAGTTACAAGAAATTTCATAATTGCAACTTACAACTCCCAAATTTGAGAGGACAAGCATGACCATCCATGGGAAAATCCACTAATCTCATGGGACACTCTGCACTTATTGTAAGCCTATAATGGAACAAATTAAATAGTCTCTGGTTGCCATTTTGTCTAGGCAGTATAACTTTTGCATACATTAATTGTAAGAAGCCAAACAAACACATTAGATACCTCATTGTGTACAGGATGGTGCCATTTCTCATTATTCTGAAGAGCTTATTTGGGGCTGTCATATTATGTGCAACAGACTTTTTCCCATTCCTGAAGAAAGTGTCAGGAGTCCACACCTTCGAAACCATCAGGTTGTTAAGTCTTAAAATTTCAATAGGGCCATCATATTTTAATCTTTTGTCTACCCATGTCTGACGGAAGAAGACATCCATTGTATATTCCTGTATTAAATTGCAGAAAAACAAAAATCACATTTGCATGTGTGTTTCCTGTAAAATAAGAAATCCCTGAGGAACAAAGAAATCAGTAGTAAAGAAAACGCTAAGTCCACTACACAAATGTATTTCCACCAATTAAAGTGTTGTGTACTTCTTAATAGCTTAATTTCCCACATTAGTCATATCAATAAATTGCTACACATATTTAATCATTATGGAATAATTAATCTAATTAGGTTGCAGGAAGCAGGCAACTGAATTTGTAGTCAAGCATATAACTGGAAACAAAATGATCTCTGACAGTAAGTGTCAAGAGATTTTTACAGAAAAGATATCCATGGATTTTCTGCTGCTGGCTAAATTAAAAATACCAGGACAAACGATTACTTCCACTATCAATTTAGGAAAGAAAATTTAATTTCAACTCATGGAAAGTAAGCTTTTAACTGAGGAAAGCTAAATATTTTCTTTGCCATGCCCACAAAACATGGATAATGAATTACATATAGACTTGCATATATACATATTTGTTCTTAAACTACGTAACCATCCCATTAACTTCCTCAGAAAAGCCATTCAGATGCTTCACAGAAAACATGCAAACAACAACTGCAGACACAGGCACATCATGAGAAATCATATGTGAATGAATGGATGAAGGAATGCATTTCTGATCTCAGGAAGCTAAAGCATTTCACAAAAAAAGCATCACGTGGAATTGAAAATGGTCATAGAAAGCTTTAAGTGCTTTTATATATATATTCATATATATATAAATGAGCACCTATCACCATATTGATAAACATTCTTTGGAACCACTCTGATGGCTGTGATTTTGTTGTTAAGCCAAACAATGTTTTCTCATTGTATTTCAAACTCTTCTGCATAATGTTACCATTGAAACTACTTGTATGGCCATATCTATTCACATTGGCAAGGAGGCATGTCTACTAGTGTAATGCATCTTAGAATTATATCTGCCGTCTTCTCCATGGCTGCATCCTCCACTGTGGTTTATAGTTAATTTATGAAAAGTCTCTTTTCTAGTGTCATTTCCTGCTGGTAACTTCATAGCTCATAAGCAGCAGTTTCTGTTACTAGCTTCTACATGACAGATTTTGTAATACAAGATTTCAACCATTTTCATTACACTGGGTACCAAAGTAACCCAGCTCTAAAAAGACATTCCGATCATCCCCTGTACTGAGACTGTATCACACCTTGCTGTTTCAGCGAGTTTTATGAGTGCAGCCACATTCAGATTACATTGGGTCACTAATCGATACGTTAACTAAAAATTATTCCAAAAATGATTCCGGGATCCCTGAATAGCCTCCTAACTACTCCCTAATGATGAAAGGGGAAACACCTAATGTAAACTCTCCTTTTGCCAGTTCCTTACCTACCTTCAGTCCATGTTCTCACTCCTGCCTTCTGCAATATAACTAATAATTTCCCATGTGGCACCATGTCAAATGCTTCAGTGAAACCTGAGAGATGCCATGCAGCCCTCTTTTTAGATTTGAGGCACACATTACTAGATTTCCTTCGGACCAGATTCTTGTACCCCTTGTCACACTGAACAGCATCATACTGTACATGACAACCATTGAAGGGGTAAGATGCATTTCAACATGAGACTGCTGTCACAAATGTAGCCCTTGAAAAAGTATCTTGCTATCACATGATAGAACCAAATCAGGTGCACCACGAAGTGCACAATGACACTGTATGGGAAGAAAGTCACTGCCCTGAAACGGCCTTTCTCTTAAAGAAGTTCAGTGCAGCACATATGGCTGTGTTACTTCCATAGGATTTCTTAGATATTTTATAAAAAGAGAAACTGTTGTTGATTTAAGTGTATACGACTGGATTATAGAAGTTGATGAGAGTTTTGCCGGATTTGACCTCAAACGAATGCAGATGCCATTCAGGCACAAATAACAGTACGTGCAATTGTAACGTATCTCTTCTGTGACTATTTCATGCATGTCACTTTGACATTCAATTTCTGCAGACACTTATGAAAACTCATCAGTCAAACATTCGCTGAAATGTGATGCTAAAAGGGGCACAAAGATCAGCAAAGGGCATTCATCTGAAATGAAAATGTCAACAAGTATTTGTGAAATGATGTCATTATTATTCACCTGAGAATAACACAGGTTTCAGAAAGGAAAAGCAATTTCAAAGATATTACTTGTCTTCCTCACAGTAAACTGACTTAGGCACTCCCCACAAGGCCTGATTCTGCCTCTATACCATGAAAGTCTGTCTTAAATCCTATGAAGTGAATTCCTAAAGCCAGCCAAATCCCAGTGAAACTGTGACCAGAATCAGGCCTGATGTATCTAATTATAACCTGTAAATTAAGCTGTTACTAATCTTTCCTACTTTGCATGATTGACAGAACAGCACAGATGAAGCATCCACTCCTTACTTCAGTTAATGGTTTCTCAGAACCAGGAAATGGCATTTTAATCCCAGAAATACATACCATTTCTACATCAGAAACAGGTCCAAAACTGGTGACATATATATCTGTTTTGACTTCAGTAACAGGACCTAATGTATGAAAAGGAAGTGAGCAAGAAAATTTGAATTTTGCAGGTCAACAATTCCCATAAATGATCCTGGCGTGTGAACAGTTACCACCTTGAGGGTTCTGTGGATGAGCAAGAGCAAAATGCAAACACAGGTCATTTCAGATAAGTCTCTAATAACAAGCACTGCTCAATTACCTTTACCACATAAGTAAATCAAAAGCAGCATTTCCATACAAATCCCCATTCAGAAAACCAAAGTTGACTCAACGGGTAAGAAAACAAATGCCAAAAACTTAAAAGGCTCACTGAAAACACCACACTAATTAACAACAAGCACTGAATTCAGGAAATCCACATTCCCCAAGGCATTTATTACTAACATTTGGTCCTACTGGTAATAACTGGACTACACATATTAGCATGCCATGCACTGGGCAATTTTGTACTAGAGGATCAAGAACTGCATCCATACCCTGAGATGTACTTAAGTGCTTTAATACTAACAGTCAAAATAAAAGTTGGATATCTAAGCATTTTTGAAGGTCTGAACCTAGATCCACATGCTACCACAAAGCCTGTCTTGAAAGAACTAGTGATACTTAGGGCACTGTTAAAAACAGTGCACCGAGCAGAGGTCTTGAACTCTCACAGCTGGGTACGGCATAGCAACTATCAGAGAAAGCAGTTTCATTTTAACGTATCATTTTCTTTACTACAGGACAAAACACCTTGAAATTTCAAATGGGCAGTCACTTTGCAGTACACTCTACAGTTCCCCTTAAACTAAAGAACATATGCACTAACTAGTTTCACTGGGATTTAGGTCTGTTCCCAATGTAAAAAGCTAGAAAGCTGCTAATGATTACCAATTATTATGATGATTCTGTGATCAAAGCATTAGCTAACAGTTTAGTTCAAGCAATTAACTCACATCATAAACTAAAAAAAAAAAAAAAAAAAAAAATCAAATCTACTGATGGTCTTACCAAACAGTAAGTGGTTAAAAAAAAAAAAAAAAGTATGATCTACAAATCCACAACCACAGTTTCTAAACCCCTATAACTCAAATTTCTAAAGGCGATAAGTGGCTCAAGTCTGTTAATTCGGGCTTTATCATAGTATTTGCAATCTAAAAATGAAAGGAGGAAAGACTTAAGGCTGTTAGCAGCAGAAGAATATAGCCCTCTTGGAAAGAAAAAAAAATATTAAAAAAAAAGACTGTTCACAGATGTCACTTTGAATCAAATGTTAAAAGGAGAAAATTAAGTAAGCAACTGGAAAACAGGGAACCTATACTTCTTGCACCTATAACAAGTGTCAAACTGTGAACAAAAAGTAAAACAAAACCATGTAAAATTATTTCACTAAACAGTTTGCAAGTTATGTAGAGAAGAACAGCTAAGAATTTTTCAGCTAAATGTCAAAAAAACCGACTTTGCTGGCAGTTAACAGTTTCACGGAAGGATATTTTTTCAGGATAAAATCTAAAGAAAATTCACCCTACAACAGTTGGTAGTTCAGCAGTCCCTGGAAAGTTGGATAGTTTGGCAGGTCTGTCTTGAAGAGGTTTTAATAAGAAACTCCCAAGTTCCAGATAACACACTTTCATACCATGCTGTTTGTTTTGCAATGGGTTGCTCTCCTAATATGTCAAATGGAAGCTGCTCCCCTTTCTACAGATAACAAAGTGTTCATTAGGTCAGGGAAATCCATGAGTCGTTAGACTACTTATTTTACTGACAAAGTAGTCCAATGACATTTCCTGAATATAATTATTTCTGGAGAGCAGAAAAGCTCCAAGAGATTGGAAGAACTCATAATAGAGCTGTCAAGATACTGAAAGTGAAGACATTCATCTGGGGCATTAGAAAATAGGGGAGAAAAGCCCAATCTTACTTGTACATAGAAACAGAAGAGATCCAATCATATCTGACCTCCCATAATCACAGGACTATATATATTTAAACCAACCCCACTTAAATTAAATATTTATTTCACCTGAACTTGAAATGTTTCTGAAATCAAAGTTCTATAGAAATGAAAAAGTCATTTTCCTACGTAGCTCTAATAAGAAAATGGAGGAATTAGTCATTGTTACTCAATAATAAGAGAATACTGAATATCGCACTCAGTTCCCAAATCTCTTTCAGGAACTGCTTTATTTGTTAGTTCTAAGAAACTAAATAGGAATATTCCTCAAAAAAACCCCAAACCTTTAACTGCTTTCCTCTGGCGATGTCTGCTTTTCTTTAGCTCACAGAACACTGTAATTTTATAATCATATCAAACTGAGCAAAGGGACAGATTTTTCCCACAGGCATGAGCTGCTTCTCCTCTGGCATTGATTTCTTTTGTTTTATTAAATGATTACAGCTTCATGGGCACTAAGCATTCAGAGGCTTTTTGCAAGTTTATTTTTTGGAGTTTCTCAGAAAGAAGGAGAGAGCTAAGACCAAGAAGCTAATCTCCAAATCAGCAAGCCTACGACTTAATGCTATTAGAAATCCTGTGGCAACAGCACAGGACCAAAACTACGCTCAAGTTCACTCTTTAGTAACTGTTATTCTGCTCTCAAACCTTTATTTATTAGTAGGACCCTTGAGAAAGAAGGAAGCAGACAATAACAAAGCCACAAAATAAGGCTGAAATTAAAGTTTACTTTTGGTTGCATGCCTGACATGATGGCAGTACAGTGACAAAACAAATGTTAAAATCACATTTTAGGCCACTAGAAAATGGCAGATGAATGAGGATCAAGAAATATTTTAGGCATCATAACAGTTATCCAGCTAGATTTGCACATTTGATGTGCAAATCCTTGCTTTGCATCCAAAACTTTGGTCAAACAGTAAAATGTTTGGTAGGAGTGAAGACAGCAGCAAGGGACAGTGAAGCTGATTATCTCCCTAATGCTTTTTCTCCAACTGCAGCCCCGTCGTGCTCCACGTCTTCCACCTACACTGTCAGTGCACAACTGCCGAGGCCAAATCTTGGATTTTCTAGCACATCCCAGTACTTAATGCCAACCCAGGAGTATCTATAGCGACACCAAAACCTATCCCTTAGTCTTGTTCTAGAAGAAAACATAACTCCAGTTGGTAACAATAGCGGGGAACAAATAGTGAGTCATGCTTTTTTTCAAATCGTGGGAATTCCTGTCAAGGAGGAGGTGATCTGTAGTCACCTAACCTACTTTTACTGGTGATTTAAGCAGCCCTCCGAAATGAACATGTTGCACCACTTAATCAACTCAGGCTCTGCAAGCAGAAGATCCTATTAGAATCCTTAACACTCTATTACTGGCAATAAAATGCAGCAAGTTGTAAGAAGGCCAATTAACTTTAAATATGACCATTTGGGCTCATCCCTCAATGGATGTTCAGAAAGCATCTATCTACCATAAATCCTCAGGAATGCTGAAGAACTATTTATAACATACTGGTGTGTATTTTTATGTCAATGAAATAGGAGGAGAGTCCTACACACTGCAGTGGGAACAGTTAAGTCTGAATCACTGCTTGCAAGATAATATACTTTAAAGAAGCTCAGGCAGGATTAAAAGCAACCCCTGCAAAAAGCCAGAATAGTTCAGTGTTAGATAGGGATGTTCCATGTGGGCTGAAGAAGCGATGCCAGGCCCTAACCCTGTGAAGAGGAACATAAGACAGCTCTCCCATGCATTTTCTGCCAACATATGGGTTGAACTGCAGTACAGCTCCCAGTGAAAGACTTTGGGCTCCATTATCCCTGCGTCTCCATAGGCAACTATCACTGCAGAGATCTCCACTGTATGTAAACAGTCAGATCCTGCACAGGCTTTCTATATATTGCAGATTTTGCCATCAGGAGTCACACAGCCAATTGGGAACATTAACAAACGAGTCTGTACAAAGGTTTCAACATACAAAGTACAATTTAACTTCTAAGTGCAGTTATTGCTGCTATTATGAGATCAGTCCCAGGATACATAAACTACATGAAATTATATTACATCAGTTCCTACAGCGACATCTAAAAAAAAAAAAAAAGTAGTTGCTACAGATTTTTTTTTTTTTTAAATATAACTACATGTGAAAGATTTGGTGCTTTCTCCTTCCAAATTCTTGCTGCCTGAATAGGTCTGATATCTTTCAAGTGAAGAAAAAAAAAAGGGGGGGGGGAGAAGCCATCATATCAAGCATGTTCTCTTGTTTCAGTCTATCAGAAGGAATAGCTGAGGACACCTGCTATATGTAAGATTTCCCTTAGGAAGCCAGAACAACTAGGTAGGGCATTTTTAAAAAATTAATGTGGAATTCAAACACGTGGGCTACATTCTCTACCAAAAGACAAATACAACAAAGGCAGCAGCAGCACACAACAACCTTTGTCGCTACATATGTTCATCCATCAGCATGTCTGAACCCTGAAAATGGAAAACCATACCTCCAGAAATGAGGAGATTACTGTTTCTTTGCCTGTTCATCAGCAGATAATCTCTGCTGAGACAGCCAACAAGCTTGATGCTGGTGCCAATTTTCATGATGTGGACACCTGTCTACTAAGAACCGGACTAAGAATATCAGCTAATTTTATGCAGGTCACTGAACAACAGACAGATGGTAATGACTTCAAGCATTACTAACCTGGGCCAAATTCAAATCAGCCAACTACAGGTATCTAAGACCATATCCTGTTAAGCCTTTGAGTCATCTACTCTCACCAACTGAGGAAGACTGGACAACTGCCTGAAAAAAAAACGATCAGCTTCACTTTACAATGCTCACTTTAAGTCCATTTGCAATCTAAAAAATAAAAATAAATTACAATATCCATTACGCTGAGCAACAGAACCTTGAAGGTACACGAGTTCCTAATAAGAGCAGATAATCATGTAGATATTTTGCTTTTCTCTAGAAACAGAAAATTGTCTTTGCTCTTCAAATTTATTCTGTGTTTATTTTCTGACTAAAGTCACTCCTCCTGCATTGACAGGAAATCAAACTCTTCAGAAATGCTGTTCATCAGCTGAACATCACACAGCCTAAAAGGGGCCAAGAAGCCCTCTCCTACCCTTCTTAGGGGAGACAGTGGCCAACATATTTAATTCCACCAAGTACTCAGCTACATTTTCACAGGTATGAGATCATGAGAAAGAATATGAAAAGAGGAAGAAAAGAAAAAGGAAAACGAATGAACAGGGTCCTGTTCCTTCTGCTCACAAGCCAGCGTACATGCCAACTTCCAAACCGAAAGGCACAGAGCTATCACCATTTCGCGAGCTGGTAGTGAGACTTGCAGCTCATGCCAGACTACCTCACACAAATAAACAGAACGCAAGAGGAGAGAGAGCTCCAGCTTTCACCGACTGATGGGCAGTCACACCACAATGAGCCAGGAACATGCTGTGTCAGCTTGTTAAGAGCTAACGTCAGTGGGTTTCACAGTCAACCTAGGAGCCTTGGGCAGGAAGCAAGTCACACACCACCTTCTTTCTTTGGTCTGGCCATACAATCGGCCATTAAAAGCAAGACACCAGATAAGATGTTCTCTAAAAGGCACAATTCATTAAAATTAGCAGATACATGGCAGCACACAGTGATGCTGCCCTCACCAGCTTCGGTCCCTCCATTCCTTCTTACTTCCCGAAGTGCAGGCTTAAGTATGATGAGTTACTGTATCATGAAAGTTTCAAAGACACCATTACATTTTTTAAAGTTACAATCCAATACACATTTAGACTGGATCTCGCAGGCCCTTAACTTATGTCAAGAGTTGCTCAGGTAAAGTCTGAAACCATGCCAGTGTTTAAAATGGCAAATCAGACCCAGGCCTTTCACTTCAAGCAAATAATGCTCCTTTTAAAAATTCTCTGGACTTCTAGCGTCACTTTGAAACTAACCACCAGCAGAAAGGGGATTTTCAGAGAAAAGCCAGCTTTTGCAACTTTCTAGAGTTTTCCTTTGTGTCATACACAAAATTTTTAAAAGCAAATGAAAACTGGAGTTAGGGTATAACTAGAAATGCTTTTGCTTCAAAGTTTTACAGCTGAATCAAAATAGCACTGTGGTAATACTCTTGAATTTTCCAGCAGATAATGCTTTTATTTAATCTCACTACAAGTGGCTTCTGTATACACGCTGTTCTTACAGAGTGGTTTTGACCAGGAAACCCACATGCATTACTAATTGCATTCTGAAATTCACGATAATGATATAATGGAGCATACAGTGTAGGGAATGGATTTACTTCATTTCCACCACACTATTTTCAAACATCATACAGCATTACTTTATTCATTAGTCCCTAAATACCTTCCCTCTCCTGAAATTCAAAACTCTTATGCATTTAAAGTTTTCCTGACAGCATTTGGGTTTTGGATTTTTTTTTTTCTTTACTACACAAAACTGCCCATTCTGCTTTGTTTCACTAAATTTCTAGGTGAAATCTCTGCTTCTCTCTTGCTTCGTTAGACACCCCCCCCCCAAACTTAATGGGAACTTTCACTTAAATGGTCTTTAATAACCTTTTCATAAACCCTTCTGGTTTTGTTTATTACACTACCAAACCTCAGAGTGCTTAGCAACTGACAGCAACTTTTTAGGTTTGTTAAATCCATTTAATATAGTGGGTTTGTAATGCAAGGTGTCAATCCAATGACATGGGAAACTTCCTTCTTCTATTAACCCTCAACATGTGCCATGCTCCTGCATAAGAAGTACCAAGACAAGCTTCCACGTACTCCACTGAGGTTCAAAACCCTCCTGAGAGACCATTTCCCCATTTGTAAGCATTCTCAGGCAATTTAACTTCTCCTCCATAACTACCAAAAATTGTGCCAATTAACGATAGCATGGAGAATTTGGATCCAGTTTTAGGAAATTTCAAAAATCTAACGTTTTCTACTTTGCTCTGCATGCGAAAAAACTTCATGAACTGTTATTTGTGGCAACTCTGGAAGATGCCAGCAAAATTCAAAATTTGGCTACCTCCCCAAGTCTGATTTTAAACATAATTTGAGCCAGAATTAGAAATGTTTTCATTGATTTGAAGTTTAAAATCAGCATCAGTCAGACCTCTGTGCTGCCTTTTGTTCTTAAAATAAAACCTTCATTACATTTCGAGCCACGTGAAAACTAGATGGTGAATCAGCTTCAAGAATAAAACAAAAATAAATATTCTGCTGTTCATCAGAAAGTGATGTAGGTTTAACATTACCAAAACACACTATACTTTCCGTCTCTAAATATTGCCAAACCCCTCTGACATTTTGTCTGCTATGCTACAAACTAGTGGGTAAACCACTTTTAAGAGGCAAGTCCCATTTGTCATAAAGATTTAACAGCAAAAAACACCCCCAAATATAGGGATTTGGATAGTGTATATTTTAATAACTAATGCATAGTTCTTACTCTGAGTTATGTCAAAAAGTCAGATCTGACCAATTGCAGAAATTTCTTTGGTTGGTTTTGGTTTGGTTTTTTTAAAAGTTGTTCTTGCCAAATCAGGTGAAGATAACTTTTGCTGTAAGGAGCTAGGGAGGCAGGCATCATTTTCAAAAATAAAGCATTTTTTTTCCCCATGTTTTACTTAGAAGTTCTGAACGGAAAGATGAGTGGTTTAGCTGTTACAAGTAAGGAAGAAGCAAGAAGCAATATAATATCCATTTTGTGAAATATTAACCCAGAAGTGTTTTCCCCAGGCTGAAATCTGAGAGTTTTTTTCTCCCTCTATCATTTACTTCAATATTGCCGTTATAAAAGTTCAGGGAGATACAATGAACTTTTTCTCCTTGATAGCATTTTGCTGAAAGTCTGCAACACTTACTGGGGAAAAAGATCCACTCTTGCAAAATATCCTGCAAAGGACAACTGTATGAAAATAAAAAATCAACATAAACTGTATGTCATATTACATATTTAGTAGTTGTTTAATTTTGGAAATCTGATAATGCTCATAAAGCATCTTTGCTAGATGACTAATTAGTTGGCATTCAACCTAAAATGATGCCAAACATAGCACTTCTCTTGTACGCGTGCAGAAGTGTCTGTAACCTCTCCGCAGAGACTAAATTGCAAAAGGCTACCGGTTCCCAATGATCTCTCTGGGTGCCAGTAAATTTAGCTTCCTTCTCGCTTAATGTGTAAGCTAACTTACAGAAGGCCTCATTTTTCCATAATAAAGGAGTGATCAACGATGCCAGGTGCTGTCCTTTAACAATCACGATCATGCATGTGAGCACTGTATATGGCATGTGGGGAACGTGTTGGCATACATGTCAGTGTAGATGGATCACGTGCACGAAGAAGGTACTTTCAGAGGAGGAAGAAAGTATTTCGCAACATAAACCTACGCAAGGATCTCATTCAATCCTGTATAGGAAGCAGCCTATAAAACGCTCCTTACAGCTTTGTGCATCCCAAGAAGGGCTGTAGCATTTCCTTTTAATTTTTTTTTTTAACTTTCAAATCTGTGTTTTTAATATCTTCGTTCCAGATTACAAAATAAAGTTTTATTTCGTCTGGATCCTAGTGATTTTTGGTTCCAAGTCTCTACACTGCACCATCAAAACCAATAAAGAACTGCAAGTCTGGCTGCTTCTTCAGCAGCACAGAACTGCATCTTAACAGCCTGGGGCACGAAAGGGGCAGGGAAGGGGCACGAAACCCCCGCATGCAGAGCACAGGTGAAGGCAAATTCAAGACTCCTCCACTTGTAATTCCTATACAGCAATTAAGTCTACTACATCTAAATCAAAGCTGGAATTCGAGCAACTGTGGTAAAGAATTGGTGTGCTCAGGCACCTGAGCTCTGGTTTTCCCTAACTAGTGGAACAGAACTCATCAAAGACCTGCCCTCTTAGGCCAGTAAAAGTGCACTTGTTTCTATTAGGACCCGATCCGTGGCATTTAGGGGTCAAAAACTACCAAGAGCCAGAAGAATCTGGATGTCAGACAGGTCCCTCCACCCTCATCAAGCCCACGCACGCCAGCTTCAGGGCTTTTTATTTTCCAGCGCAACAGCAGCAGCAGCAGCCCGAGCCCAGGGTGTGGGCAGAGCAGCGGAGCGGGGGCTGAGCCCGGGACCGCCCCAGCGGGACCCCCACGGCCGGGGTTACTGGGGACCCCCACGAAGCTTTCGGGGCCAGGCGCTGCCTCGCCGCCGGCCCTTCCCTCCCCGGAGCGCTCGGACCCCGGGCCGGGGGAGGGGGGAGAGGTGGGACACGCCACACAGGTTTTCGGTCGGTAACGGGTCGGTACGATCGGCAAGCGCTGTGCCCCCCGCCCCTGCCCCCCGCCCCTGCCCGGCGCTCCCCCCCCGCCCCGGCCCCGGCCCCGCACCGCCACCGTACCCCCGAATCCCGGTCGCAGCCGGTTGTCATAGCCATCCAGGAGGCTGTTCAGGATGCTGGTGAAATTCTCCGGCCACAATTTCTCCTCTTTTTTGCCCTGCCCTGGCGGCCCGGTGAGACTACGAGGCAAAGAGGGAAAGGGTGAGCGGAGCCGCCGGGAGCCCGCGGGGGCAGCGGCACCGGGACCGGCCGCCCCGGGCCCCGGACCCCCCCCCCCCCCGCAGACCGTCCGGGGTACTCACCACGTCGCCAGGCACAGGCAGTGCAGGAGGGCGATGGAGAGACCCGAGGACATGGCGATGGCTGGCTCCTTGGCAGAAACCATCTTTGCATGCCATACTTCACGCCTGGGCACGTTAAACGCCTTGTCCGGGGCGGGGAAGGGAGGGGGACGCGGGGCCCGGCGGCGGGGCGGGGGGGAGGGGAGGGGAGAGAAGGGGGGGGGGGCGCGGCGACGGCGGCAGCCCCCGGCGGCCCTACATGCGCGGCGCCCCGGTTGCCAGGCGCCCGGCCCGGGCGGAGGAGAGGCCACTTTCCCCGCACCGTTAACTCTCTCGGGGCAACAGGCGCCGGTCCCCGCCGGTCCGTCCCCCGCCCCGCTCACCCTCCTCCTCCTCCTCCCCCCCCCCCCTCCGCCCCGCCCGCGGCCCCGCGCTCCGCCCCGCCCCGCTCTCCCCCGCCGGCCGCCGCCGCAGCCTGAAACCCACCGGTCCGCCCGTGGCCTGCCGGCGGGGGGTGCGGCCGCGTGGGGTGCCTGTGCGGGAAGGGTGGCTGGGAGCGTGGCGCTGGTGACCGCGGCGGGCAAGCCTTCGTTCGTCCCAATCATCTCTGCTCCCCAAGGAGGGGAGAGGGACACACCACACACACACACTAAACCGAGAGCGGCGGGGGGGCGGGAAGCTATCAGTTCCCCAGCGAGGAGGGTTTGGGAGCGGGAGGGTCCCTCCGCTCCGGCGTGAGAGGAGCTGGGGGGGAGAGGAGAGGAAAGCGAGCTCTGACTCCAAGGTTAAAACAGAGCGCAGCCGAAACGGATGGCAGCGAGTGGGTTATCCCGGGTTTCTAAAAGCAAAAATGCCAGAATAAGGGAATGGTTTCACATTCTATCTTTTTTCTTTTTTTTCTTTTCATTCCTATAATTAGGAAACAAGATTTGGTGACCCAAATAATTTCCATTATGCGAGGTCCAAGGGATTCTGCAACAATTACAGTAAAATCCACTCAGAAGTGTTGCTAGTCTGTCACGGGCTATTGGGATAGTTGGGTGCCGAGGGGAAGAGAGGGGGAAAGGAAGGGAAGGGGGGGGCGTCCCCCACACAATAGGTATTGGCAATAAACAACTTGTTCTTCTGATCAAGCGTGCTGCAGGGACAACTGTTTAGGTTTGGAAATCGGCGTGCATGTCAGTTCTAATGAGGATGGTGAAGTTCATCGTGCAGGAGCACATAGAGCAGGTATTGTAATTGACTCCAAGACTACAGTACTGTCAATGCTGACATAAAAAGGCTTTATTCATTACTTGCTACAGTATCTCCAAGCACTGAAATGCCTGATTATCTTCAAAACTACTGTACACTTGAAATCTTCCTGATTGTACTTCAGAACTTATTCCAGCTAGGGTGCCCTTTGCTGATTCCTTTGAAAAACAATTAAAGCTGTGCTTGAAATCCATTTAGCTTGCTGATGCTGTTTATCTTTCAAAAAACTCTGTCTAGGCAGTCAGTTCTGCTTCCAATTTTAAAAGCCCAATTTAGGCCTCTGCAGATTACTAGTCGGCTTACTGAGATTTTGACAGGATCCTCATCTCCTGACTGCCTTACAGGAT
Source organism: Harpia harpyja (assembly GCF_026419915.1). Classification (NCBI taxonomy): domain Eukaryota; kingdom Metazoa; phylum Chordata; class Aves; order Accipitriformes; family Accipitridae; genus Harpia; species Harpia harpyja. The sequence continues at coordinate 61,439,612 of NC_068941.1, read as the reverse complement.
CCTGATCTGACTGCCTTACTGGAACGACAAATCCTCTGCTGAAACCTCACAGAGCGGGCAGCCTGCCTATGGACAGCACGTGTGCTCCATGCAGTATTTACAAGCCTGGACAATGCAGACGGTAGGATGTCATGCCAAGGTCACTTTGGCTCCTGTGACGAGGCTCTGGGAGCAGCCTGTTTAACTCCACACACAGGTGAAAACCAGCACGCCAGCAAGAGTCCACTGCCCTGGCTCCCTTCGCAATCTGATCAGGAACGACAGAAGGATGGATCAGCAGCTCTTCAGGAGTCTAACTTCACCACATCAGGTAAGTTTGCCTGGGTTAATCAGCCACTTTTGATCTATAAAGTGATGTAATTTGTTTTTCTGGACCAGTGTTCTGCTGTAGCATGGACTATGCCAAAGGGATACATAGAATTGGCCTCCAGTAAAAAGAGTCTCTAGTTTTTCTGTCCCTTGCAAGAAAAGTAATCCCTTGTTGCAGAACACTGAAAGTATTTCTAAGTAAGGTTATCTGATCTAGGGATACCTCAGAAAAATTTTGCTGGCAGAAGCCAAACTCACAACTGAAGCAAGGGCAATAGATGGTAATTGAGAACTGGGAAGAATCCTGTCGGCTAGTCACAGAGCAAACCACAGCTCTACAGCACTGCCACTTCTAGCAGCTGCCGTGGAAGAAAGCCAACAACACCCTGGCAGAGCTGGGGACACCCTTGGGTTTAGATTGTGTTATTACCTTCTGCATATGTATAGACACCTGTGCGAACTGAAATAGAAAAGTGGTATTCACCGGTAATGATGTCCCCACATGAATGTCCTGAGAAATGTTATCACAACACCCTCTCAGATCCATGCCTGGAGTCATAAGGAACTTGGATGCTGTACATCCAGTAGTTCTGCTACAGGTAAAAATCAAAGAAACTCACTCCGTTACCCCTCTTTACAGCAATTTTAGGAACTGAGCTGGTCTTTGAATGATTCCCAGGTTCTCTAGAACAAAGAATAATATTATTGATTCCTTTTGTCTCTTCAGTACAGGTACTTCAGTAAAGGTAACATCAAGTTGAAAGATTTGTGGATGTGCCATGCCAGGGCACCAGGCAAGAAGTACTCACGGCTTCTAAGAAGATGCTCATGTTGTTTTTTCTAAGAAAAGGTAGACATAGTGCCCTTCTGTCACACCCTCCCTGCCGCAGGTTGTATTGATGTAGGATCCAGGTGACATCTGGGTGCATTTACTCCCTACAAGTGCTAAAACTAAATGAGAAATCACTTTCTCTAAATCAAGAAAATGAATTCTAACACTTCTCAAATTTATCAGTGGTTAATATCTCCCTTAGATCCAGCAATGACTATCAAGAACTCAGTGAGATTAATACCAAAACCAGATTGTTGTCCTTGGTATCTGAAAAACTGTGTCATTTGTATATTGCTGAAACTTTTACAAAACTTGGCTTGAAGGAAACATAAATCAGTTGAAAATAACAGTAAACAGTCCTGTAAGCCAGATATATCACCTCTGAGTACTTGTTTATACCTTATGATATATGCATTGCCCTGGCTAATTTCAACATTTTTTGAATTGCATCTTAAGAGATATTCTTTATTCCTTTGTAATGTATTTGTAGCATAGACACATACAGAAACTCCCAGGGTGTTTCTCTGTCACCAGCAGATGTATGCTGATTTTAAAAATACTGCTTCAAATGGTCTTTGATCACTTCAAAGAATTTCTGGGTTATATCATGTCTCTAAAAGAACTTGATGACTCCAAGAAGGATTTCGTGGTCACAGGCTGGATTGATGGTGCCTAAAAATGTTTGCTGAATTCGGCATTTTCTCAGCTTCTCCAGCTTTTACCACCAATTCTTCCAAGATTTCTCCAAAGAAATCTCACCCATCGTGGACTATTGTAAGAAGGGGACTATTTTTGCCCAGCTCCATATGCTCAGAAAGCACTTGAATATCTTAAATACTTTTTTTTTTTTTTACTGTCCCTATGCTGATGTATCCTCCTAATAATTTTTTATGAAGCAGACATTCTGGCCAAGCCTCAAAAGCAGTTTTATCGAAAGCTATGGATCTTCAAGTATAGCTTGATAATTTTTTATTTATCACAACACACAGAGAAGCAGAAAAGTTTTTCATCACTCTTCTCATTTCTACTTTACCATCAGATTAAGTGCAAAGAAACAGGAAGCCGGTACTTTTCTTGTGGAAGGCATTATCTAACCTTTCAATATTTTTTTTTTTTTGGTAAACTATAGCCTCCACCAACAAACAGGTTATATAGGTAAATTATAGGTTACATCCTTTTCCCCATCAGATTTGATTATTCAGCTGATTTTGACCTGATATAGTCCTGGCATCAAATCCATGAAGATAGAGAAGCTTATATGGAAAAGACTGCAAAAATCTTTATTGCCCAACTATATATTGCATAGTTAAAAGCCTCTAACACTTAGAAAAGAGGAGATAAAACTGGGGTCACTGCCAAGCACCTAAATGTTTCTTTATCTGAATAGCTAAGTCATTGATTTCTTGGACTTTTTACAGTTTCTGCCCATATCAATAGAGTTTCTTACAGTCTTGATCAAACGGCTTGTCTTCACATACATCCTTTTTAAAGGTCAGGGGTTGAATATCCATTCTTTGGAAAAGGTATACCCCAATCCCATTTTTGGTAGATGACCAAGAAAAGATATGAATACGTTTTCTGTACAGCTAATTAGAGGCTCTTTCACTCCCATCCTTGCACTTCCTCAAGTGTGCAAGGGGTCTTTCACTCCCCTCCTCTCCTGCATCCACACACATTAAAGAGATCATGGGAACCTACAAAAAAACCCCCACCTGTCCTTGGCTTTATCAAGACTTTGATCTGGAGCTCAGGAGAACCCTGAACTACCTGTTCAGGGAAGAGTTTTTAATCAGTGGGGACATGAGGATACTGTGGGCCTTGATTGCACCTCTAGGGAAGTGCTTATGTTTAAGGAGTCTGGATTTTGAGTCTATTGATTGCAATTTCAGTTCTGCTGTGGGAGCAGTAAGATGCTTAAGCTCTTTCTGGCTCTTCTTCTAGTCCAGCTTTTCGCCCCTGCTGTAGTTCTAGTAGTTTTCTTTCCAGCTTCTCATTTCAGTATCTGATCACAAAGTTGTTACCTCCAGTTTTAGAAGGATCCCATTGCATTCATTGTAGTTAGTGTGTTACCAGATGCATTTCTTTCTCTCCAGAATTTACAGTCTAGATAGATAAGACTAACTAAGGATTGGACACAAGAAAGTACTATTATTTCTGTTTTGCTGGGAACTGAGATGCAAAAAAAGTGACAATGCAACACCATAACACCATGTAAGAAATCTGCACCAGAACAGGAGCTTAATTCCAGTCTGCTGTGTCCCAGGTCAGTTCACTAATCACCACCTCAGCAGTCCTTTCAAGGCACAGCGTAAGCTCTGTGTAGAACTGAACCTTCCGCTGGTCCAGCTTTGCTTCACTTCCATGGCCAGAACTCCTACGAAACTGCAGGAACTGATGCCGACATGCATTTAGCCGTGTATTTTTTCCTCTGACATATGGTATTTACAAGACTGTTCTACAGTACCATGGTTATTTTAACACACATGTCCTTGATTTCTTGGAAAAAGGCTAGAAAATCCTTTGAGTACCAAATATATATATATACATACACACACACATATATATTGCTATTACTGATTGCAATAGGATTTATGTGGATTCTTCTAGTGATTGACACATGGATGTTTAAGGAGGTAAACTGTGAGCTTCATATTTAAGGGGACCGCTACACACTGCAATGGAAACATGTTTGTGGAAGCACTCACTGCAGGAACTGCCAATTTGGGGCAAAAAGTGTTCTCAGCAAAAAATCGTTAGAGAATTCCTATGCCTCCATCTCTCATTTCTCGTCTTACCCTGCTGCTTCCCCAGCACACACACTCATATAATCAGGCATGTCACTGACCCATGTCACATCTGCAGCAGGAGCCTAGAGATGCAGGGGCCATCAGGGCAGGTCACGGTCACCTCCTCAGTGGCAGAGTGAGGAATAAAGCAGATCTCCTGATTTCCATCTCTAAAATGGGCATCCCCAGAAAAATATGGCAAGAAGATCTCTTCATGCAGGGGGGAATACAGATTTTTCTAAAAGCAGTACGAGGCTGTCTCTGCTTCATCGAGGTGAAGGACATGGCAGCCAGGGTTGTGGGGAGGAATCTGGGAAGCCACTGCCCTGTACCCTGCCTTCCCCTGTCAGGGCTGCCAAGTTTAATGCAGTATGTGTCAAAAATTTTGGTTGCCCTGAGCAACGGTAGCAAACCTGCAGCTTTCAGAGGCGGCAGGCAGGCTGAAGAGAGGGGCAGGGGGCTGAGACAGGGGCAGCTCGTGGGGGCTGCCGTGGCTCAGAAGGAGAGGGGAGGAAGGCTGGGTGTTCCCACTTGTGGTCTCCTTCAGGTTCCCGCTTTCAGGCAGAGCCTCCCATTCTGCCACCTCGTTTTAAGACAGCTGCATCCCACTGCTGGCCCCTGCTCCCAGAGGGAACAGGAGAGCAGAAGCACCAACAAACTACCTCCCTGGAAGGCTTCATGTTCCCAGTCATTACATGTCTATTAATCCCAGAAGTGTATGAGTCATGGGCAGAGGCCTGGGGAATGAGTTAAATATGCCATGGGAGCCATAGGTCTGTCTCCTGACTCACACTGAAGCCATTGGCATCATCAACTCTAGTGATTTTCTCGCTGCCTTCATGGTGCTTGGCTTGCCCAGGTCTTTCAAAGGCAGGAGGAGCCTTATTTTTCTTTAAAAGAGAGAGAGGGAAAGTTGCAAAGTCTCTGGATTGTACAATGGGGGAGAAAAACCCCAAAAGTTGACCTAGGTATTTTACAAGGCACTGCATAAAGAACTCAAAATCCTGCATGCAGGTAAGTAAAACTGGGACTTCTGAATCTCATGACCCCTGTGGGGCTGACTGCTGATTCTCAAAACTGTGGGGCTAGCAGTACTGATGAGGCTCTGTTTATGCTGCTCTTCCCTCATGTTGCTCTGCTGGGGGGTTGGTGAGCCATGCTCACCACCGCCTCTGCACTGACAATGATGTTCAGTTAAGAAGAGACAGTTTGCTTTGGTTTGGTTCACTTCCCACCACTGCTCTCTTTGCTTATGTCAAGCACACACATTAACAGAGAGACCTTCCTTTCTACTTGGAAGAGATACATCCTTTCTGTCATGACATTTTAAGAAATACTATGGCTTCAGAAGGAGCAAGGCATACAGTCACCTAAAGGTGTTCTGCATCTAACTTCTTACAAGGGTCAGCTTGTATAGTTGTACACCCACTACAGTCAAAACTTTCCATGTAATGATAACATCTCCGTACTAAATAATAATATCAGCATTCATGTGTTAGGTAGAAAATATTCCCTTTAAAATGTTTTAGTATAAAAACAAACAGAACGATTTTTTATGCAAATAGAGCTGCCAAGCAGACTTTTGTAGTGGCCCCGGGGTCAGTAAACAGCTGAGCAAATTGGCATTTAGAGCTGTACTTGCAAGCTCTGCTTGCAAAGGCAAAAATTGCCATTGTGGTAATACACTTAATCTACAGAAGACACACAACCAGTCTGCTCTTCATTACCATCTGGTGGTTGTTGCATGGAGTGGCATTACTCACATCTCAAAAAGTTACTGAGGGGAATTTTCATATCACCAGAAAAGAAAGGCTGCTGTAGCAGCAGTGGGCAGCACAAGAGGAGTGGTTTTGTCTTACAGGCATTGATACAGAGGCATCAGGCCCAGAAAACACTGACAAAATGAGCAGGTGGAAAAGAGAAAATTAAGAAGCATCTGGTGGTACTTTAGCATTTTGTGAAGTCATTTAAGGCATCCCTGAATATCACTTGCTGAGAACTGCTTGGGAAGCATAGTGCACTGTTCCCTCCAACTGACAGCAATGGCAGCTGAGACCATTTGGCAAGAGAAGGTATCTTGTTAACCACTTTTAATAACTAGTTTCCAGATCTGCTCCAGTACTTACCCAGAGAGGTATCTTACAAGTGGTATCCTAGCAGGGGCTGTGTGTCCTTGGTGGTAAGCAAGAGGAAGATAATCCCGTTCTACAACTACATGGGGAGCTAGCTCTCCTCTCGCACAGTTCAGGCTCTCCACTGTATAGTCTCTTCTCCTTCCCACACAATGGTTTCATCAAAGGGAAACTGTGCAGTGTGATTCAGCTTGGAGGGGACTTTTGGAAGTCATTGGTCCAATCACCTGCTCAAAGCGCAGCCAGCCTCAAAGTTAGATCAGGTAGCTCGGGCCTCTGAGGAGATCCTCACCCTTTTCAATCTTCTTGGAGTATTTCTTATCCTTGGAGTATTTCTTATGAAGCAAGGGTAGTCTACTCTTATACCGAGTGAAAGAAGTAAAATAACTGATGAAGTACAATACCCTTTTGCTTTTACCTACGTGTATGGATCAACAGATGGATCAACAGATAATTGATATACAGTGACAAGTCCACTCTAAGTATTTTGCAGCAGTAGAAATATCACCTCTTGGTCACAGTCACAGAGAGTGCTAGTCTGAATACACCATGGAGCTGATCCAGTGCAGCTGCAGCATCTCTTGTCTTATGCACTAGAATCAATTTTTCAAGAATAGCATGAAATGAAGTAAAATAAATTCACTATTGTAATTATAAAATTCACAAAGCATAATACACTTAAAACCAGAAATCGTTTTATGGTTCTGTTGCTTTTTACCTTTAAAGAAAATGCACTCTTCAGTTCCTTTCCCAGCTCTGCCACTGATCTCTGTGACTGTAGTTAAGTCATTTAGGCCAAAACTTCTCAACAAGTGTAGCTAATAATAAGTGCATGAACATATACGAAGGCTTTTATATGTAAGAGTGACCCAGATTTTGTGGAGGCCAAATACCCAAATCTGCATTTAAAATTTTGATCCCCAGACCTCTGTGTCTGAATTTCCTGTTCTGTAATTTTAGAGGAGGCTTACCTATATTGCAGGGATATTTGAAGGCATTAATTAGTTCAAATGCACACAGTGGCTTAAAAATATAAAGTACATAAATACTAAGTATTATTATCAAATAGGTCAGTATTTAACCAGTTCTCATGTCCTTGTTAGTTTAGACATTTTGTCAACTTTGTGTCTCATTTTGCATGTTTAATACATAATCAGCTTTCTAAATATTTCTCTGCTGGACACAGGCTTCAGAGTACATGAGATTAACACTATCTGAGAAATAAACACCCCTTAGCCAACACACTGTCTATATGAACAGGCCTCCACAGTCACCTCCCTGATCTCTTAGCCCACTTAGACATGAGAAATGAAGGACTTCCACTGCTGATGGTGAAAATGAGTGGGTGGAAAACCCAGGGGACAAGAAGGAAGCTGAATATTTTACAGAGACAAATACACAATTCCAGGAGGCAGACTTCACAAGACGAATGGTTTTAACAGGATGGATGAGGTCTGCATTCACAAGCGCTCTTTCTTATCTCATGGAAAACCACCTGTGTCTTCCCTGTCTTATTACTCCAGAGCAATAAATGCTCTTTTCCCTGCGGTACGGTTCAGCTCACAGCCCAAAAAGATGAAGTACAAATCTATCCTGACTTATGTATGATTTAGACACCAGGGTCATTTAGGTCCTGTTCCAAAATTCACTGAAGTAAACTAAAAACCTGCCACTCACCCTGGGGATTCTGGATCAGAGCCAGAAAGCATTTTTCACTCCGAGTTCCCAATTTACTATGGTGTTGGGTTTTTCTCTATATTTAGAGTACTTCATTTTCTTATAGCCTCATTGTTGTTGTTTTTATCCTATTATACAAATATTCTAATTCCTCAGTTCCCCATCTGACAGACAGGCAGGCAACATTTTGCCTTCATCAAAGGGGGGTGGTCAGGAATTTGACTTGGCTGCCACTCCTGTGGCCTGCCCCTCAGATTGGTCTAACACAGAGACAATACTGAAACACATTTTGCAGATTTTCTGAAATGAAAACCTTGATAATGTCCAGAAGCTGAAGTAAAATTTAAGCCTTAATGTGCTAGGTGAAGGGAGAGAAACTGTCTGAACCAAGGAACAAGTCACTTAAGGAGAAACTTGGAAAGACAAAGGAAGACACAACAGAGAGGTTAAGAATATGGGAAGTTAACTCATGAGAATGATCCAAAAATCATCCCTTACAGTAGGAAGAGATGAGAGGGAAATGCTTCCAAATTATAAAATTAAGTATATTCTTGATATTTCTTCTTTTTGCCTCTTCTACCCATGAAACTAAGTCTTCTTTCAACCTCTTTCACTTGTGTCCAGAGATGGTATTAGAAAATATCTGAAGCTAATATTGTTGACATCACACAAATACTTGCCACTGCTCGGGTGAACAAGGGGATGCTTCCTCACCCCTTATCTCACCCTTTACTGCTTGAGCATTCAAGTTCTGCTGATTGCCTTAAAAGAGAAGTCGGGATGGTTTTGCCGTCTGAGGTGGGTTTGAAGGCAGCCACAAGCAGTTCGGTCTTTTCCAAAACGCATGAACAGCAAATAAACCAATACCCCCTGTCGTTCAGCCATCCCTCCTGCAGGCTTTTTCTCAGAGCAGTTATCCGTGCAAGAGCCTCTGTGCCCCTGTGCCCACCACTGCAGTGGGAAGAGACACCAACAGGGGCTAAAAAACTACTAGCATCCCAGTTTTGTGATCTGGCTGAGGAACCTCTATCTCACATCTTTACCAGTTCTCTTTCTTTGTATTCAATTTCTTTTTTCTTCCAATTCTTATCTTTGCACTTACTTTAGCCTTTATTTTAGGGGGTTTTTTCAACTAGCTAAAACCAGCACAAATGACAGGGCGTAATCTATTTCTCAGTTTATGGACCACTTCCAATGACTGCTGCCAGCCCACACGACATATATAAATCATGGATTTTAGACCTGCACTCCTGCATCAGTTAAAGAGATAAGTAAAATTACTTGTCTTACACCTCCCTGTTGACAAAGTGACTCCCAGCTGAAGAGATTCACATGTGCTCTTTATTTCAGCAAGCAAGAAGCATCTATCTCGCTCATCAAATGTGCTCCTGAGACAAGAAAGGAGTGTGCAAGCAGCTGTTGTGTAGGACTACTGCATTTGTTAAAATCATGCCCACTTTGTTTTCTCCCAGCGTAGGTATGACTATACATGGCGATACATATCTAATGCTGTCATTTTCATGGCTGTAAATCCACTCAACAGAATTCCAGAGGAATTTGCCATCAGCAAAGAAATCAGCCTCTAAGTTTTCAGTCTGGCAGCTTTTATTGTTATATTTTGCTGTTTTTCTAATACTCACTTTTAAATGTGAGAGGTGAAATATTTTGTAAATATATTCTTGAAATATAATGCAAATTTTTCCTTCTTGTCACCTTTGCCCTTGGAGGCAGCAGACAACCTTGATAATGAGTGGAAATACAAAATTCCTACCTTTCGGGAGGCAGGTGCAACAGCAAGAGGATAAAGAACCATTTCTATTTGCGGTGACCATTCCTGGCTCTGCTCTAGCTTTTATTCTTTAGGCTCTTACCATGTACAGGCACAACCTCTTAAAAAACAAGTACTATTCAATCTCAACCAAAATGTCTGTTTCTTTTCTTACTGAACTTGGCTGTTTGAGCAGTATGTGATTTGGAGGCTGGGTCTCCAATGCACTAAGGATACTTTCAGGTAGATATAATTTTAAAACTGGAAGCCCTGGCCAATGGAGAAGGCCCATGTTCAGCACCAGTCTTCATCCCAAATCAGACTTAAGTCAAAACCCCAAAACTTTTAATGTAAAACTAGTTTTGAGGAAAAACTAATTAGGACCTTCAATCTCCCCAGCAACGTAACACAGCAAATAAGCAGGGGTTACTGGAGATTAACAAAGGAACTGGAACTACGGTTTCCATGGAAGAAATGCAAACCCTACGTAGAGGCAGAAAGCGATGTTACCACCCTTTAGAGTAACAAAATCACAAAATACTTGAAATTGGAAGGGCAAGTTATCTAGCCTACCTCCTGCTCAACTGCAGAGCCAAGTTCAGCTCCTGCTCTGAGCTGCACTAACCTCAAAGATAGATCAGGTTGCTCAGAGCTTTGAAAGGCGTATCTTTTAATTCGAAATTTCTTCAGAGTAAATAATGTAGAAATCTATCTTTTCTCAAAGAAAAGTTCATTTTGATTAAGTATTTTCTTTCTCCTTGATGAAGGAATGCTTTGATCAACACGCTTATGTGAAAATATCCCCAGAAAAGTTGCTTGTGTGACTGAATTCAGCCATTCTGATTCTTTACTGCTAGAAGCAAACAAGCTAGGCTCTTATATACGTGACTCACAGATTCATAAGCGTACATAGCAAGTGCATCACATCACTGAAATGGGACAAAGAGACACATTGCATTCTAGTGGTTCAGTGTGGTAAAATACTTCTGAGTATGAGACTACTACTCATATTTCTCTGCTCACTACTTTTAAAAGGACTTATTTAATCTGACAATTTAAATAGGGTTTTGCAGTGAGCTGCTTCAGAAAACAATGAAAAGGCAAAGCTGGAGAAAATGAACTCCATTTATCAGAAAAATAATTTCTGGGCCATTCCAGTACCAGTGTTTCATTTCTTATACCAAAAAAACCCCCCCCATACAAATAAAGACAGGACCAGGCCTTAAAAGCATAGAAGCAAAGGTCTCAATCCTACAAATATTTATGCAACTTGCCATTGTATGCATCAGCCTGTTAAAATCAAGGGAGCTGCTTGCAACGGAAAGGTATATGTGTGCTTCATTTCTACAGAATAATACATCAGGTATTAACTCTTTCTGTCCTGCTTCTGACATCTCACCTGCACTGACAAACCTGTTTTTAGGAACTGTATAAAAGGAAGTACCTGAAACACCTTTTAACAGGAATCATAACAATATCACACTTCATACATCTCTGTTCTTTAAGTATCATCTCCTTAAAACCAACCTCTGCAGTGCTGTCTACAACTGCCTTTCTTTTTTCAGCAACACTTAAGACTACTGGCTCCTTGTAGTAAATATGCCCACGGAGGCCACTAAACTATAGAAATGCATACAGACTAACTGCTGCCTTCACGTTCTTCACGTCTGTCTCAACACTTGTTGAATGTCTTCCTAACTTATCCTGGATGGTTTGTTCTCTGAAGCCAGGTTTGTCTTTTTTTATAATCTCTATAGTACCTGGCACAAAGATCTTAATCTTCAGCCTCTGCTACTTCTCTTGAGCTAGCATCAGAGGGAGAAAGAGCTTGTGAGTCTCCCACACCTGGGATGAAGGACTTGGAAGGTCAACAGAGTTGCTTCCCACAAGTAGCGAGGAGGGGGGCACAGGAAGTGTATTGCCGGGGGGGTGCAGTGCTGGACTTGCACACCCAGAGAGGAAGCAAATTCTGTAATGTTAAGAAAGGATGTTGGACAAGCGGTGTAGACACAAGGCTGGGAGATCTAAAAAGGGATTACAAATGAGTGTTACAGATGTTTATCTGACATGATGAAAGACTCACTAAATTATGCTGGCTGTAGATATTATAGGACAAAAAGAATCCTATAGCTCTTACTATATATCCTCTTCTCACTTTGATTATTAAAGGTGAATAACTTCAATTCACAGTTTTGATATTTACTATTAATTCTTTAAAAGCACTGTCCTAAGTGTTTTACAGGCTCTTAAAAGAAAGTAGAACCCACACTAAGAAGATCTTAATTGACTTTTACAGCATATAAAAAGAGGGATAAAAATGGGGCACAAAGAGGGCATGAGTTTTGAGCTGTACCTTTTTTATTTCCTAAGGGAAGGGCAAGGGTGTGGAGGCTTACTGAGAGACCCGAAGGAAAGGGAAATGGTTGGGAGGGTAAGGTGCTCTCTTCAGTGCAGGGCAGCATCAGAGTGTCTACAGATCCCAGGATAAAGTGCAAGTTCAGTGTGTCACTCCACAGCTCTTCTCAATCGCTTGCGCAGCTTTCCTGCTGCACTGAAATCCCCAAAGCACACTAAAAGCATCTCCAGCTTGCCGTCTTCTGCCATCCAAGACGACTGCTCACAAGCTGTATTTGACTCAAGGGAATACTGTAGGTATAAAATGACAATAGCATTATCACTAAGCAGATGAAATAGGTGACCTATTTCGTTACCTGCCTCCTTTCTCTAAGTATAAATATTAACAGGGTTTGGTTTTTACCTGCAAAGGTAGTAATTTCACAGTTCCTAGGTTTCATTTCATAGTTTTCAAACCCAACCATTTAGCTTAATTTTTACAAATTTGAAAATTTCATCTAAAATTTTGAATATATCTTAACAGTATAGTTACTGCAAAATGTCACCTTCTCAGTGCCAAGTAGGAAAAAATGTATACCCATCCTAATTCTCATTTTTCTTTTAGCTGGGGTGTATGCAGTACAAAAAGCCACACAGCCAAGCAACCCGCGGGGCACAGATGTCTGACAATGAATAATCCAAAAATCTTGAGCTCGGTTTCCCATTCTGTTTTCTGTGCACACTGTTACACTGTAATGCAATTTTGCTAATTAATGATGCTGCTTTCGCACTTAACACCAGTCCTGCTTCTGGTCTGTGGCTGGTGTACCTGTTCCCACAATAATTCTCCCCACTGACTGGAAAACTGCAAGTCCAGTTGGACACTTACATTACAAGTATCCTGTGTCTGCAAGTCTCTATTTCCAATTACTCTAACCAGTCAGTACTACAAATACTAGCATTTTCAGTCATCACCTCCACATACAAAGTGCACAGTGTGAGGCACACAGCTGCCCTTCTCTGTTTTGAGCAGAATCACAGATAGACTTTCCCTCATTCTACATTTAAGAAGGCACAAAGTATCACTAGAGAGAGATGGCATAGTCACCACTTTTGCAATTTCCCCCCCCCCCCAGTTTCATTAAAAGTTGTGGTCTTCCCTCCTAATGAGCTTATCCAGCAGGAAACAAGAAGAATTTCCCTTTTTCTCAGTGATCTTGTGTTCTTTTTAATTACCCAACATTGTCTGAGCAGGACATTATCTTTGTACTGTGTGCACTTTCTGATTCCAAATGAAAATGAGCATTGCAAAAAAGATCTTTAATAAACTGGAAATATTTGTGTAAAAAAAAAGGTTCCCTCCTGAAAGTTTATGCATAATGAAGGTGAAAAATGAACATGCAACTGGCCCAGGATGGTTTTATGAATCATGCTTTGCAATTATATTACTTGTCTTGCTTCTAGTAAGCATTCAACATGCCTTAGAATATGAAAAAAAGTCACGGCTACTGTGTTAGAACTAGTGGATTTCAATTGTTTTAGTTTACTAGTGTTTATATATGCTTAATCAAGATGAAACTACTCCCCGCCCAAAAGATCTGCCTTCACTAACACAGCCCAGAAAATACTTTAAAAACATCTTATTTACAAGTTGTATGTCTATCTCATAGATAGCGTAGAAATGAGTGGGAAAGGAATTTGGCATTATCATTAGCTGTGGTTTAAAGAAAAAAGATTATTAAACAACATATATGAGAAAATAACCATAAGAAAAGATCATAAGAGCAGAAATTGAAGCCACTGCAGAAGTCTATTTTCTTTAAAAATATTGAAAACTAGTGGCAAAAGTCTCCAGATTAACCTCCTAGGTTTTTAGGCACTAAGCAGCCCGATTTCCAAAGTGCAAAGCAGCACATCTACTTATGTGCCTAAATTCTGGGGTGCTCAGCAAATTCCAAGATGCCTAAAAGCCATGTTGGGTACCCATCAGGTTTCACTCAGCCCGAGTGAGTGAGCAAACCCCCCTGGAGTGGATGGAAAGACACACTGCTGTATTTTGAATCAAGCTTATTGGCTGCAGAAGCAGCTGCTGTCTGAACCACATTTGTAAATAAGACCACCAGATGTCTCATCACCTGCAAAAGCTTTTAGAAAATGTTTGTGAATGACAGTAATAATATCTGGACTTTGAAAGTTAGCCTCTTTGCCATGGTCGCTCATTTTTTATATCACCTGTTCTTTGTAAAAGAGGTTGTTAAAGAGCTGCCAAAAGCCAGAATTATGTCACAAGGAGTATTTTTATCAAAATTATGACAAGATTCTTCTGCATTGGTGGCCTGAAAAAGCATGCTTTATTTTCCTAGAAACAGATCTTCTGCAAAGAAAGCAGAATTTAAAGTTCTCAAACTCCAAGTAAAACTATTGAGCATTTCAGTTGGTAACACGTGGGAGAGTGGAAGTTCTGCTGTTAATAGTTTATCTTTTTCAGTCCTAGAAGCAATGGAAGACAGGTCCCAGACATGTTCCCATCATCCACCCCATGGGGCAAAAAGGATCCTTCTCACCACCCCTGATGTGGCAGTGTAATGCCATGCAGATCCTCCCTTGTATGGTTATTAAAAGTACCATATAAACCTCTTTGTTCCCAAGCTCCAACTACTGAGGGACCTTTTCAGTATTGTCTCCACACAGTGGGATATTTGCAGTTGTTTCAAGACCCCAGTTTAGAGCCCAGATGTCCCCAGTGATCAAGCTGAACAAAATGGGGTTGAACTTCCATAGCGTGCCACCTTTGGGAAACAGTCAACGGCTCAGTAGTCTTATTTTTGAGATGTTCAGTCGAGGAAGCTCAATGCTGCTCTGCAGAAGCCAGGATGGCTCAGCTGGGAGAGCTCTCAGAGGAACCGGCTTGCCGAGAAGAACATCCTTACCCTCCCTGGAAGTACACTTGTTGGGCTGAGGCATCCCTAATGGCAGGACACCTGCAAGGCACGCTTAGCTCACACCTTCCTTTTCCAGCCAGATGATAAGCTCCAGAAACGCACCGTTAAAACATTTCATCCACTAATGGGCATTCAGTCCAGGGACTGGACTACAGCTAGTCCAAACTAAAGCTGCCCTGAAATGTACAGAGAATGAAGACTTGATATAGAATAAACCCCTGCACTTATGCCTGAAGACAGATTTTGGCAAGCAGCTGTCTCCCTTTCATACAGGCATATCTGACTTTCATATGGCTTATGACAAAGCTAAAATTTTCTATAGGATATAATGCTGCACACCATCAAGAAGTAAAAGGGACTCCATAGTTCCATGGAAAATCCTAATTCAGTGCTTCAGAGGAACCAGGAAACTTTATTATGGATATGTTTGATACAACTCTGAATTAGAAGATATTGTTTGGTAGACTTCTATGGGCAGGAAATTTTTTTTTAGAAGTCTATATCCAAGCTGCATCAATTAGAATTGAACACTACTAAAATGTACTGATCATGATGAGTAAATTTTAAAAAAACTTTCCAAACAGCAATGCTAAAGTACCATTGAGTTGAGCTGGGAGATCACATTTTTCAGCAACTAAGGACTAAACTAGGAGGAAAAGAAAGATATGTTCAGTGTAAAAATCCTCAAAGCCAACTGAAAATACTTATTATACTGTAACAAACCATCAATAATTATTTTCCATAAACTTGTACTCTCATGGTTACAGGAAATAGCTGTGAGGGTGAAAGACTCCTGTGGTCATCTCTCAGGAAGTGTGTTGTGCCCCTTCTTCCAAGAGTGACAAATTTGCATAGAAATATGCATTGTTAAAATGTTCAAAATCATCACTAGAATTTGTGTCACAAACTGTTTCAATACTCCTGCATTTTTCAAATATCGTGGCATATTTCAGACACAAAAGGATCACCAAAAGTCTGCCATTTCTCAGAAATACTGTAGGGGCCTCAAAACCATCAAATATGCACCCCAAGGTCACCGCATGCAGGATTGTATAGCGCACAGATGAGGTGCGTTGAATTTGAAAGGGATAAATGTTACCTCTGCTGAGCTACTGTGCAGGAGAACAGAGCAGCACCAGCAAAGCCGTAAATTGTTCACAGGGCTCCGATTAGTCAGCAGTAATGCTGCTCGTAAGAGGTCAGGCTACCTTAGACCATCAATTCATGGAGTCTTTAAAAAAAAAATCCGCTTCTGAAGGCAGGATCAATTATTTTGGTTGAAAAATAACAACTAAAAATCTGTTGGGATCTCCTGCGTGTGCCACAGCAGGTACTTCTGCAGGGCAGCGACGAACCCGCTCAAGGAGCAGCGAGCGCATCGACGGACGGACGCGCAGCTAAGCCTTCACAGCTGCACAAAGTACTATTCGCACCAGAACGTGCGATTCCTTTCAAATTTGCCGATTCCCTTTTGCGTTATCGTCAACACCAGAGCCTGCCAGCGTGAATTTTCACAGAGGCGCGCCCTCCACCATTATTTATTCTCTCTTGACGAGAAGTTCGCGCCCCCGCGAGGGCGGCCGCACCCGCCCGTCGCAGCCCCTCACGGCAGCCCGGGGGCTCTCGGTCCCGGTCCGCCCCGCCACCGGCACCTGTTGCCGCGCCGCCGCCTTCAGCCCCCCTCCGCGGCGGGGCCGGGGTCCGGTCCGGCCCGGTCCGGTCCGGTCCGCTCCGGTCCGGGGCAGGGCGGGGGCGCCGCGCGCGGGGCCGCGGCGGGCAGAGGTGCGCCCCGGGAGCCGCGGCGCCCCGCTCCGCGCATGCGTCGTGCTGTCGGGAATTGTTGCTCCGCTCCGCACCAAGTTGCAGTCCGCGGCTCTTCCCCCGCGAGGCGGCGGCGCGGCCGGGGCCGGGATGAGGGGGGCGGTGGGGGCGAGGCGGGACGGCCCGCGGGCCCTGTCGCTGCCGCTGGTGCTGGCCGTGGCGTGCGCGGCGCGCAGGTGAGCGCCGGCCGGGCCGCGGAGGGACGCGGGCGCGGGGCCGCCCGGCCGCCTCCCTAACCCGCCTCTGCTCCTTCCCGCAGCGCCGACGGGCCCAGCAACATGTCCTACGTGAAGGAGACGGTGGACAGGCTGCTCCAAGGCTACGACATCCGCCTCCGGCCCGACTTCGGAGGTGAGGCGCCCGCGCTCCCCCGACCCGCGCCCCGGCCCCCCGGGCGCCCCCCGCCGGCTAACGCCGCCTCCCGCTTCCCCCCCCCCCCCGCAGGTCCGCCCGTGGACGTGGGCATGCGGATAGAGATCGCCAGCATCGACGTGGTCTCGGAAGTCAACATGGTGAGTGACCGCTGGGCCGGGCCGGGTCGGGCCGGGCCGGAGGGCGCTGCCGCCGGCTCCCCGCCGCGCCCGGCCGGAGCGAGACCCCCACCCCTTCCCGCGCTATAGCGCCGCCTGCCGGCCGCCGAGCTGCGCGCCGCCCCGCAGGTGCGGAGGCAGCCCGCGCCCTGGCGGGACGGGCTGTCACCTGCCGGGGTGCCCGGCTGCGGAGGGGGCTGCCCCCCGAGCCACCCCAAATGCTTTAAAATAGCCAAGGAGGCGGCGGTTGGTAGGAAAAGTTATTTGCGCTGTTGAGGTGGTGTTTGCGTGCCTGAATTGGCGCTCCAGAAGTGCTCCCTGCCTTGATCAGAATACCTGCTGCAGGTTTGAGGTTCTGCGTTCTGCTTGTGCTGGTTTGCCCTTTGCATAGCTGTCTTCAGAAATGTTGGGAGTTTCTTGAGCTGTAGCAGCAGATGGGCAGACGTGCGTTTTTTCATCTTAAAAAAAGAGTTAGTTCACTTTGCAAGCTAGTGGTGTTGAGTAAAAGGCGCAAAAAGAAAAAGGAGCTTCTAGAAAATGCGCCCTTTCTTGTAGAAGGGAAAAAAAAAAACCCCAACATTGCAGATTAAGTACATAAGGACGTTGCCTATCCAGCTATCAAAATCGGAAAAGTCTCCTAGCTACAGGTGTGAAACATACTGCATTTGATTTCAGTTCTGCTGCTGGAAGGAATGCTAATAGACGTGCAGGCTTAAAGAGCGAAAATGTGTCTGTATAGTGCTTGCCTCGTTTGACAACCTTTTCCCAGAAGAAAATGAAAAATCAGTTACAAGTTTGAACATTTTAAAAAATCATGTTGGATTAGTATGCACCGTGGGCGTTTTGCTCTCACTCTTTTTTCTTATGTTTGGTCTCATGAAAACCTAAGATGCTTTCTTTCCATAGGGGAACACCTATTTAGTTAAAAGAGGCTAGAAACCTTACATTTTCATCCTGATCAGCAGTTTATTTCACTCAAAAAAAGGTGATATTTGCCCATCCAAAGTAGTTCATTCAAGAGTGGGGATTTTTTCCTTGGTATATTAGCCAATAGTTGTCATTACAACAATCTCTTCAGAGGTTGTTTTCATTTTCATATTTATTTTTTTCTGTTTGTTATATATACACAGTTCCTGTTTGTGTGTAACTGTTATATTTGCTTATGAATATGCTTGGCAGAAAGGGGAGGAAAGGAGATTTGTCACATTGCGTGTAGCATAGCAGGCTCTGCAGAGTGCTAATAACGCACAAAGACAACGTTTTGCAAGTTTCGGCTCCTGGAGTTCCTGTTGCTGTATTGTACTTTCAGGGAGGAACGTGGTAGGGACTATGCAGATGAGGCAGAGAAAACAGAACATAGACCTTAGCAAAACAGTGAAAGAACAAATCTACTCCAACTCCAAACTGTTTCTACCACCCTGTAACAGGATTGCTGCTTCTACGAAGTGGTACACCCTGGGAAAGCCCAACACAGTAAACACCATCACGAATATAACTGTTCTGAAAGGTCCAGAACTTATCTTGTAAAGTCTCAACACCTGAAATACTGTTAATTTGGAGGGGAGTAGATGTGACAGTTTCCAGTGGCAATGTCACAGGGCATTAATTGCATTGCACCAGCTCACAGCATTTCTGCTTAGCTTTGGTGGATCCAGCATGCAGCTTCCTCCTCCATTCCAACACTTGCACAGCCCCAGGGAAACTGTAATTTGAACTTCCTGGGTTCTAATCAAGGAAAGTTACATGCCAAATGGATTCTTTGACTAATCTCCATGTGCTAGGGGGGGCAGCTTGATTAAGACTGGTCAAAAAAGTAAGATGATGTTTTCATTTCATAAAATGCCACATTTCTCACAGTGGAAGGAAGCAACCATTCCCAGGTATAGCCAAAAGCCCATTCCTTAAGGCAAAATATGGAAGAAACAGTCTCCATTCTGAATCAGTCCGAAAGGGGCTTTCCCATATCACAAGTGCTTACCTGTACACACCCATGTCAGAGTGTTCTTTGTTGCAAGGCCTTTATTGTGTTGCTAGAGACTGTTACATAGTCTTTTGGAAAATGATCAATAATTTCATCCATCGCTGCAGAAATAAGGGGATCAATATCTCATCTTAAGAAAAATTTTTCTACCTAGTAAAATAATGCTTTATTCTAGTACTTTTTCTGAGAATCACAGCCTTGAAATGCTTAATGTTGCAGCAACCTGTGAATCATTCACCTTCTCTCCTTTCCTTTTAAACTGTTGTCTCATAGATTATTGTTTTCTTTGTTTAGTAAGAGTTACCATTCTGTGGCATCAGAGCCAGAAATGTTTACCAGAAGGTGCTAGTTTATAGCTTCTGTTTTCTATAGGTCAGTTTTGTTGCTGTAGGAAACTGGTAACAAGCAGACAGAGCAACAGCCTCATTGTGTGAGCTCCTCCTGGCAATAGAGTCTGGTTGGACTCCAGCAGAGCTCTGTTCAGTCAGTCTCACCCTAGCGGTATTGAAGGGAGTTGTCTCATCCCTTGGCTCTCCTCGAGCACATGAAACCTTATTTCCAGAATGACAAAGGCAGTTATTCCAAATCCTGGTACCCACAGGCAGGGTTAAATTTTCTATTCCAGTCTTGGTGCTTAAATAAGAGTAAAGATTTAAAAAAAGAAAATCCATATATATCTCTCTCTCTAGGCTATGAAGGAGGTGTACCCCTTTGGTGCATTAGCTGAGAATTTGTCATGGCTGTAGATTGTCTGCCTAGTCAACAGGCTGATCTGTATGTCCGAGTAAATCCAGTCCTCAGGTAAAAAGGTGAAATATAGACAGTGGAACTATTGTGAATTCTGTGAACATCATCAGTAATAACCATCTGCTCAAGCAGCTTGTCTAGTTGTAGTGACTTCTTCAAATACACTAAACTATTGTGAAGTTCTTTACTCAGTTAATGAATCAGGACTTGCGCAGCCTTGAAGTCAACCTTTCTGTTATTTTCCCTGAGCGGTTGGTCCTTATCTGTTCAGCTCTTTAAACTGCATTGTTTTATAGTTGCTTGGTAGTTTAATAATACTGTAGTGAGCTGCCATAGCAACTTTTACAGAAGGATTAATTGAAGCACTCATTCTCATGACTTTCCCATTTGGCATCAGGTATGTTGTCATATATTGATTTTTGCAGGTAGTAAGCTGAAGAGCTTGTCATACATCGAACAAGCAGGAGAAGTAGAATGTAAAAGTCCTAATGATGGTTCTAAGCATTCTTTCTCCCTAATATACCATAAGGTTAGTTTTAATCTGTTTCCATCAGATTTTCACATCCGTGCTACAGTAACTGCAAGCATTCCCTTCCAAAGGTACAAGGTGACCCTTTGCTTTGTCTCAGTTAATGGTGGTTCAGCTAACTTTCATCCATGGCAGAGTTCCTTTAGAAGTATATCAGATATTTACATGAATATAAAGAGTTCATTAAGAACCACGCTACAACTAAATCTATTAAGCTGCTGTGATGTGAATAGTATGGTTTACTCTGATACCTTTACATGGTTAAAAGAAGGTGCTGCTTGTACATCAAGAATAAACATGGATAGCATGATTCCTGGTAACTACCGTCAAGCTTCAGGGCAAGCAAACAAATAGCATATTGCTATATCTACTAGGAAACAGTCAGTAAGTACCTGGACTCTGTAAAAGAAGTCACATGCAGTACATGCATAATTTTCTCTAAAATGCATTTCCTACTGAGCAGGTGGTCAAACCTTTATATCAGGGAAAAGATAGCTATACATGTTCTAAAGTTTTGAAAACCAGTGCACATGATAAAGAACCTTTTATAGAGCAGTTTAGAAACACCAAAAAGGAAAAAAAAAAAGCCCATTATTTTATATGGGGAACACTGTTCCTGACCTACCATACTGATTTTACACTGATGATGAAGATTTGGTTTGTATGACAGCAGATTGAAGGTTTTGTGTCCCAGCAAAAAGAGGGTAAAGAAAACACGGGAAGAATGTATGATTCTTTAGCTTCTGTATCCCAAAGTCACTTTTACTCAAGGCTCTTATATTTATCTGATCTCCCGAATAAGCCACAAATCTTGCAGAGAAGCAGGATCTCGTCATCTGTTGCCTACTGAAAAGTCACTACCTGGTTCTCTAGATTTCTTCTTAAGTAGTCTGTCTTTATGCTGTCAACATCCCAACCTGTTGGGTAATGTCTTTTTGCCCCAGAAAAAATTTAATTTAGCTTAAACCACTCACTTTTTGTGTCCTTTTGAGAAAACTGATAATTGAATAAGCCAGCTGCATAGATTTTTTTTTTTTTTCATCTGTATTGGCTTTGTGTGGCAAGGTTTTGGTAGCGGGGGGGGGTTACAGGGGTGGCTTCTGTAAGAAGCTGCTGGAAGCTTCCCCTGTGTTCGAGAGAGCCCATACCAGCCGGCTCTAAGACAGACCCGCCGCCGGCCAAGGCCGAGCCAATCAGCGGTAGTGGTAACGCCTCTGGGATAACATTTTTAAGAAGGAAAAAAAGTTGGGACAGACAGTATTTGGCAGCCGGAGAGAGGAGTGAGAACATGTAAGAGAAACAACTCTGCAGACACCAAGGTCAGTGAAGCAGGAGGGGGAGGAGATGCTCCAGGCGCCGGAGCAGAGATTCCCCTGCAGCCCGTGGGGAAGACCATGGTGAGGCAGGCTGTCCCCCTGCAGTCCATGGAGGTCCACGGTGGAGCGGATCTCCACCTGCAGCCCGTGGAGGACCCCACGCCGGAGCAGGTGGGTTCCCGAAGGAGGCTGTGACCCCGTGGGAACCCCGCGCTGGAGCAGGCTCCTGGCAGGACCTGCAGATCTGTGGAGAGAGGAGCCCACGGAGCAGGTTTGCTGGCAGGACTTGTGACCCCATGGGGGACCCACGCTGGAGCAGTGTGCTCCTGAAGGACTGCACACTGTGGAAAGGACCCATGCTGGAGCAGTTCGTGAAGAACTGCAGCCCGTGGGAAGGACCCACGTTGGAGAAGTTCGTGGAGGACTGTCTCCCGTGGGTGGGACCCCACGCTGGAGCAGGGGAAGAGTGTGATGAGTCCTCCCCCTGAGGAGGATGAAGCGGCAGAAAATAACGTGTGATGAACTGACCGTAAACCCCATCCCCGTCCCCCTGTGCCGCTGGGGGGTTGGTAGAGAATCCGGGAGTGAAGTTGTGCCCGGGAAGAAGGGAGGGGTGGAGGGAAGGTGTTCTGAGATTTGGTTTTATTTCTCATTACCCTACTCCAGTTGATTTGTAATAAATTGAGTTAATTTTTCCCCAAACTGAGTCTGTTTTGCCCGTGACGGTAATTGGTGAGTGATCTCTCCTATCCTTATCTCGACCCACAAGCTCTTTGTTATATTTTCTTTCCCCTGTCCAGCTGAGAAGGAGGGGGAGTGATAGAATGGCTTTGGTGGGCACCTGGCATCCAGCCAGGGTTAACCCATCACATCATCCATTTCATGTGATACCATGCTCTTATATTCTGTCTCAATCCTTCTAGCCTGTATGATTATACATAAGGAATTAGACATAGAGACAGCCATTATCTTCTGGTGCATCTTTGACGCCATGGCTTATGCCGAATGATGAAGTTGTGTTTGCGGCAGAGAGTAGACCTGCATGTCACGTTTGATCCCTTACTCTGTCATGACTGCAGATTATCATTGATTTGGAGAATGAAGTGTCTCCCACAGTACTAGAGCTGCACTGCCCATATTGTCAGACATCCTTTTCTACTACACTTATTTAGCTTTCCCTGGAAGCAAAATAGTATTTCTCTTTTTTTCTTGCTTTAGGGCTGCTCCCAGGCCTACTGCTGAAACACTAGCTTACATTAGAAATTGAATCCAAGAGAAATGCATTTTCTGATGTACTAGAAGTTTACAGATGTATTACTTTAGAGGCTTATAAACAGTTCTCTGTCTGAAGGCTCAACTATATTCGTTAGTTCAGAGCATCTTTGTTTGGTTTGGGTAGGGAACAGTTCTGCAAGTGTGGAAAAAGGAAGAACAAACTTGTGTTCTTCCCCCACATGATCTCTAGAAAGAATCTTCTTGATCTTCAGCTTGTGTCTTTCTGGGATACTTCTTGCTTTTTCTGTTTGAACATTCAGAGAGTCATTTCTCACATAACTGTGTATTTTACTTCTTTTGGGATCTGCACAGGTTTGCTGTGTTTGCTGCTTATCACCAGTCTAACTGCTAAATTTCCTTCAAAAAAATGACAGAAATCAACAGAATAGGTTCCAGACAGTCTGAACATCAGAACGAAGCCAAATGAATAAGTCTTTGAGCAAATTCTCACTCTGCAGGTTGAAACAGAGGATTAGAGTTCTGTTCAGTTGTATAAACAGCAGTAAAGAAGGACATCTGCATCCAGAGCTGCATGAACAGGAGCAACAGCCAGTACGTTGAGGAAACTGATTATCTTTGCTTTGAACGTGCTAGACCACATCTAGGTACTGCATCCAGTTTTGGGCTCCCCCCAGCCAATACAAGAAATATGTTGAACAGAAGCAAGTTCAGTGGAGGAGCCACCAAGCTGATTGCAGCTAGAGCACTTGCTCTGTGAGGAGAGGCTCTGGGACCAGGGCTTGTTCAGCCTGGAAGAGGCAGCTTCAGAGGCAGCTTCCCAGGACCTGTGAAAAGGTTAGGGAGAAAATGGACTAGGCTCTTCACAGAGTAACGTGGTGGGAGGACAAGAGATGACAGACATGAAGGGAAACAAAAGAGGTTCAGACTGTATGTAAGGAGGAGGGTGTTTTACCCTTTGAGGACGGTCCAGGAGAGAAGCAGGATGCCCAGGGAGGTTGTACAGTCCACAAGATGAACTTGGCAAAATATATATATGTACACACACAAAAGTTTTCAAATTTGTCTATTAATCCAAGGCAAGGATATAGATGCCTCCAGGGCCTAGAAGAACAGAAGGGCTTCCCCTTACCTGAGGGCTGATGCCAGCCCAGGTGGCTGTGGCATCCTACACTGGTAGGTGTTTTAAGAGAAGCTAAACCTGTGGGTTTAAACACTCAGGCTGTATAAGGCTTAGAACCAAGACACTGAAAGTTTGCCCATTAATCCTGCCCTGGACCCCAGTTTTAGGAATGGTAGGGAGACTTTCATGTATGGGTGCAGGTTATCTTACGGGACTTTTTGCAGGCTGAGGGAGGCTTAAGCTGTGTTTATAGATGTA